>NC_091286.1:245646324-246846324 GCF_032444005.1 Ranitomeya imitator | reverse complement strand
CTTGGCTCCCTCAAGCCAATGTCGCCACTCCTCAAATGCCCACTTCATAGCCAACAACTCCCGATTGCCGACATCATAATTGCGCTCCGCAGGCGAAAACTTTCGGGAAAAGAAGGCACATGGCTTCATCAAGGAACCATCAGAATTCCTCTGTGACAAAACGGCCCCTGCCCCAATCTCAGAAGCGTCAACCTCAACCTGAAAAGGAAGAGAAACATCCGGTTGACGCAACACAGGGGCAGAAGTAAATCGGCAATTAAGCTCCTGAAAGGCCTCCACAGCCTCAGAGGACCAATTAGTCACATCAGCGCCTTTCTTCGTCAAATCGGTCAGGGGTTTAACCACACTAGAGAAGTTGGCAATGAAACGGCAATAAAAATTAGCAAAGCCCAAAAATTTCTGAAGGCTCTTCACAGATGTGGGTTGAATCCAGTCATGAATGGCTTGGACCTTAACAGGATCCATTTCTATAGTCGAAGGAGAAAAAATAAACCTCAAAAAAGAGACCTTCTGAACTCCAAATAGGCACTTAGACCCCTTCACAAATAGAGCATTATCACGAAGGATCTGGAATACCATCCTGACCTGCTTCACATGAGACTCCCAATCATCGGAAAAAAATC
Organism: Ranitomeya imitator; assembly: GCF_032444005.1. Taxonomy (NCBI): domain Eukaryota; kingdom Metazoa; phylum Chordata; class Amphibia; order Anura; family Dendrobatidae; genus Ranitomeya; species Ranitomeya imitator. The sequence goes on along the minus strand of NC_091286.1, from coordinate 246,845,701 downwards.
AAAATATCATCCAAATACACAATCAGGAATTTGTCAAGATAATTGCGGAAAATATCATGCATGAAAGACTGGAACACAGATGGAGCATTAGCGAGCCCAAATGGCATCACAAGGTATTCAAAATGGCCTTCGGGCGTATTAAATGCAGTCTTCCATTCGTCACCCTGTCTAATACGAACAAGATTATATGCCCCTCGAAGGTCAATCTTGGTAAACCAACTAGCCCCCTTAATCCTAGCAAACAAATCAGAGAGCAAAGGTAAAGGATATTGGAATTTGACCGTGATCTTATTAAGAAGGCGATAATCAATACAGGGTCTTAAGGAGCCATCCTTCTTGGCAACAAAAAAGAATCCCGCTCCCAATGGTGACGAAGACGGCCGAATATGCCCCTTCTCTAAAGACTCCTTAACATAGCTCCGCATGGCGGCATGCTCTGGCACAGACAGGTTGAAAAGTCGGCCCTTAGGGAACTTACAGCCAGGAATCAAGTCAATAGCACAATCACAGTCCCTGTGTGGTGGAAGGGAACTGGACTTGGGCTCATCGAATACATCCTGGAAATCTAACAAAAATTCAGGAACATCAGAAGAGGGGGAAGAGGAAATTGACATCAAAGGAACGTCACTATGTACCCCTTGACAACCCCAACTAGTCACAGACATTGATTTCCAATCCAGCACTGGATTGTGTACTTGTAACCATGGAAAACCCAGTACAACAACATCATGCCGTGTACATAGTCATCTGCGTCCAGTACTGAGGTTCATTCTTGGCCAATGGTGTAGCATCAATACCCCTCAAGGGTATGGGACTCTGCAAAGGCTGCAAAGAAAAACCACAGCGCCTAGCGAATTCTAAGTCCATTAAGTTCAGAGCAGCGCCTGAATCCACAAATGCCATGACAGAAAAAGATGACAATGAGCAAATCAGGGTCACAGACAGGAGAAACTTAGGCTGCACAGTACTAATGGTAACAGATCTAGCGACCCTCTTAATACGCTTAGGGCAATCAGAAATAGTATGAACAGAATCACCACAGTAAAAACACAGCCCATTCTGACGACTGTATCCCCTCTGTTCCGCTCTAGTCAAAATCCTATCACATTGCATGGGCTCAGGACTTTGCTTAGAGGACACTGCCATATGGTGCACCACTTTGCGTTCGCGCAGGCACCGATCAATCTGAATGGCCAGAGACATAGATTCGCTCAAACCAACAGGCGTGGGAAACCCCACCATAACATCTTTAAGGGCTTCAGAAAGACCCTTTCTGAAAATTGCTGCCAGAGCGTCCTCATTCCATTTAGTGAGCACAGACCATTTTCTAAATTTCTGGCAGTATAATTCTGCCGCTTCCTGACCCTGACACAGGGCCAACAGTGTTTTCTCAGCATGCTCTACAGAGTTAGGTTCGTCATACAATAATCCGAGCGATTGAAAAAATGCATCTACATTAAGCAATGCCGGATTCCCTGACTCAAGTGAGAATGCCCAGTCCTGAGGGTCGCCACGCAGTAGAGAAATAACTATCTTTACTTGCTGAACGGGGTCACCAGAGGAACGGGGTTTCAGAGCAAAAAACAATTTGCAGTTATTTTTAAAGTTCAAAAACTTAGATCTATCCCCGTAAAACAAATCCGGAGTAGGAATTCTAGGCTCTAAGGCTGGAGTCTGAACCACATAATCTTGAATACTCTGTACTCTTGCAGCAAGCTGATCCACACGAGAAAACAAACCCTGAACATCCATGCCTGCATCCAAATCCCGAATCACCCAGAGATCAAGAGGAAGGAAAAAGACAAAACAAACTAAAGAAAAAAAAATGGCTCAGAACTCTTTTTCTCTTCCTTCTTTTGAGAGGCATTCAGCTCATTTTTGGCCAGTTGTACTGTTATGATCTGGTGATTAGGGAGCGACATGCGTCTAGCTCTGAGCAGGTGGCAACTATACTGACCGCAGTCCCTAAGCTCAACACAACACTAGAAGTAGCCGTGGAATGCTCCTAACTCAACCTAGGCATCTCGTCACAGCCTAAGAGCTAACTACCCCTAAAGATAGAAGCAGGAAAACTATCTTGCCTCAGAGAAAATTTCCAAAGGATAGATTAGCCCCCACAAATAATGACTGTGAGAGGAGAAGGAAATGACATACGTAGTATGAAACAAGATTTAGCACAGGAGGCCACTTCTAGCTAAATAGAAATAGTACAGAACAGAACGCTGTGTGGTCAGTAAAAAAAAACTAGAAAAAGTCCACCGCAGAGAAATGCAAAAATCTCCACACCTGACTAAAGGTGTGGAGGGCAAACTCTGCTGCCCAGAGCTTCCAGCTTAACTGAATAGATCCATACTGAAAAGCTGGACAAATGAACAAAAACAAAGAAAGTGCTGAACAACAAGTCCACAACAAGAGAACCGCAAAAGGACAAGCAAGGATTTAGCTTTAGATGAACTGGTCAGAGTGTCAGGAAAGTCCTAAGAGCAATGACTCCAGGCAGGAACAATTGACAACTGGCATTGAATGAGGGATAAGGCCAGACTAAAATAGCCGAGCCAGAAAGACGATCAGTGAAAACAGCTGCTGAAGCTAAATCCAAGAAGCAGCCATACCACTAAAAACCACAGGAGGAGCCCAAGAGCAGAATTCACAACAGGTCATGTCATTAATTTTTCTTCTTTGAGTCCTTTACTGGCCAGCCACTCTGTGCAGCAGTTGGAGGCATATGATGGAGCATTGTCCTGCATGAAAATCATGTTTTTCTTGAACGATACCGACTTCTTCCTGTACCATCGCTTGAAGAAGTTGTATTCCATAAACTGGCAGTAGGTCTGGGAGTTGAGCTTCACTCCATCCTCAACTCAAAAAGGTCCCACAAGTTCATCTTTGATGATACCAGTCCATACCAGTACCCCACCTCCACCTTGCTGGAGTCTGAGTCGGAGTGGAGCTCTCTGCCCTTTACTGATCCAGCCTTTGGCCCATCCATCTAGCCCATCAAGAGTCACTCTCATTTCATCAGTCCATAAAACTTTTCTTGTTCAAAGGTGATTGTTTTTCAGCCTTCCTTACTTTGGCCATGTCCCTGAGTATCGCACACCTTGTTGCTTTTTGTAACTCCAGTAACATTGCACCTCTGAAAAATGGCAAAACTGGTGGCAACGGCATCTTGGCAGCTTCTCGCTTGATTTTCCTAAATTCATGGTCACTTCTTGCGACCCTGTTGGCTATTTGCCATGAAACGCTTGATTGTTCGGTGATCACGCTTCAAAAGTTTGGCAATTTGGTAACAAAATTCTCATTGGGGTCTGTAACAAACCCCCAAATATAACAGAAATCATGGAAAGTCTACTTCTAAAGCAGATAGATGAAGCTGCAACCCATAATGAGGTCCTGGTTATGGGGGACTTCAATTACCCGGATATTAACTGGGAAACAGAAACCTGTGAAACCCATAAAGGCAACAGGTTTCTGCTAATAACCAAGAAAAATTATCTTTCACAATTGGTGCAGAATCCAACCAGAGGAGCAGCACTGTTAGACCTAATACTATTTAATAGACCTAACAGAATAACAAATCTGCAGGTGGTCGGGCATCTAGGAAATAGCGACCACAATATTGTACAGTTTCACCTGTCTTTCACTAGGGGGACTTGTCAGGGAGTCACAAAAACTCTGAACTTTTGGAAGGCAAAGTTTGACCAGCTTAGAAATGCCCTTAATCTGGTAGACTGGGACAATATCCTCAGAAATAAGAATAAGTAACAACCACAGATATACCAATCACTATATGCCAACAAATAATAAAATCAATATGAGAGGGACCTCTTTATGTCTGGACTCATGCCGTCGGTGGACTGCATCCCACTGTGGGTGCGGTTCATCGATGACATATTCTTTATTTGGCAGGGCCCAGTAGATGCTTTATGCGATTTTATGGAACAGCTGAACAACAACTCTCGGAATCTACACTTAACATATAAATTCAATGCCAACGAGATGGAGTTCCTTGATGTGCGCATTTATAGGAATAGTGATGACTGTCTCTCTAGTGATATTTTTCGGAAGACAACAGCTGTTAATTCCCTACTGCACGCAATGTCCTCCCACCCCCATACGATGATTAATGCTATTCCGATCGGACAATTTTTACGGCTGCGGAGAATATGTTCCAATGATGCGGATTTTGAGGAACAGTCGGCAATACTAAAAGAAAGATTCATAGAAAGGGGCTACAGCCGCCGATCAATAAAAAGGGGATATAACAGAGCGAAAAACACTACGCGGCACCAGGCACTTTATGGCAACAAACCTCAGAAAACGAGTCAAAAAGTAAGATTCATTACACAATTTAATGGGCAGACGGAAATGATGAGGGCTCAACTACTCAAATCGTGGGATATTCTTAAATCCGACCCAATTTTGTCTCAGTATGTGGGTGATGGACCTAGTATAACATATCGGAGATCTAGAAATTTGAGTGATTATTTAATCAAAAGCCATTATAAATCTGAACCAACTGTCAGTTCCTTTCTGGATGGTAGCAGACGTCCATTGGGGTGTAGAGAGTGCGGTAAATGTGTGGCGTGTCCAAATGTGATGAGAGCAGGAACATTTACAAACTCAAGTGGGACCTGCACGTTTAAAATCAAACATGCCATAACATGCGCATCAAAGGCCGTGATCTACTACGCAGTCTGCCCATGCCCACTGATTTATGTGGGCATGACAACCAGGCAATTTAAGGTGAGGGTAAGGGAACACGTGCGTGGGATACAGGCTGCAAAAGATGTGGCTGATATATCAGAACTCAAAACACTTCCAAAGCACTTCCGAACTCACCACAACTGTGACCCATCTGGCCTTAAATTTATTGGAATTGACACTATTGTCCAGGATGAACGTGGTGGCGAGATTGGCATACCACTTGCCAGAATGGAGACCAAGTGGATCTGGACCCTGGATACGGTGTCACCCAAGGGTCTAAATGAGAATTTGAGCTTTGCTCTGTTCCTTTAATAACGATGGGCCCTTTCTAGACATTTAGTAGGGGTTTTTTTATGGATGGATATTTTCTTATGGATAGATATATTTTTTTGAAAAAATACTTGCATTCCCTTTTTAAGTATACTATTAAACTTTGTAATATACATACTTTTTAAACAGTTCTTAAAATAATTAATCGTTCACCAGTATACAATTATGTAAGCATGTATAGAATGACATTTTTTAATTTCAATTTTAACTTTTTATTTGTGCTACTGTATATTTTATGCCTTCCATTGACAGCATATACTGTATATTTTATGCCTTCCATTAATAGTAATATTTACATTTCTTTTATTATCCTAGTGTTTACTTACCTTTTTGTCCATTTCTTCTGATCTTCATGATGGCACTCCAGTGACGGATGTTTGGATCTGGTTGTTGTGGCTGGTGGCCTGAGGTGTTCCCGGATCATATCTGAATGTTCTGCATAATATGATACATATGTTTATGTACATGTACAAAATTGTATAATTGACACACATGTGATATTTTTGTATTATATACTGTTTTGCATATGTGTGCAGGTAACAATTGCACTTATATACATTTTTGGCATATGTGACATCTTCCCCTCATTGTACTATATACTGTGAGGGTATACCTCTCATTTATATGTCAGATACACATATCTCATATATTTGCCCCAGCCATACTGTATATATCTATCACAATCTCTTTATTTCTTTATTTTATTATTATTATTTTTGTCCTCTTCTCCTCACATCTATACCCGTAATGCCTAAATATCATAGTGGGGCACTAGGTACTTCTATATCTCACGCAGTACAATATACATGCTAGACATAGCGATACTTTCGGCAATGTTAGGCTCCGTTCACCTGCCTGAGACTCGGTCCCTGGTGGAGCGCATGCCTGGTTGCCGTGATGGAGCTCCCCCGCTTAGCGTCCTTGTTGCTGGGTGACGTCGGGTACTCTGACCCCGTACGTCCGGCGGCATGACGCGGGCGGCGGAAGTTCCTGATCAGTGCAACTGCACATGCGCCGGCTACATCCGGGCCGCAGCGCTCGGGTTAGGAAGCATATAAAAGGCTGTACATTTGAAACAGTGGCCACCCCCTGACGAAGGATAGTAATCCGAAACGCGCGTCGGGGTGCGCCTTATTGGGACTCGGCTGACCCCACTTTCACAGGTATATTTAATATTTGATACATCCCCCTTGCATTGTGCCATACTGGCTGGATTGGTACCTGGTCCCTATTTTGGGATCAAGACTGTATCTGGTCCGGATAGTGGCAACCTAGCTGTATTTGGCAGCTTAGCTGTATCTGGCTCTAGATAATATAGTGGCAGGCTATAATTATTATTAGCACAATATTTGCACTATGTACCTATACACTGCTCAATTAAATTGATTTCCTTATAGTTGTTTTTGCGCGCACTGTGGTTCAGTTTATACTACAGCAGTACCCGCATGTTTTATGCATTTTTTGCGGTTTTTATAGCCGTCACATTTGTTTACAATCTTTGCACATTGCACTTTTTTGTGGCTTGACACATCTTAAGCATATTATATTGATTATATTTTCTTATATCAAGCTTTCCCCCTCTCTTTGCACATTATATTGCTGTATTGCACACATAGTTACTACCTCTGCTATGTTTTGCACATATCACATCAAGGTATATACTTTGAGCATATACAAATTTCTTTTTGCACATTATATTGCTGTATTGCACACATAGTTACTATCTTTGCTAGATTTTGCACATATCATATCAAGGTGTATACTTTGAGCATACACAAATTTTGTGCTATATGTCACATATAATTCCAGCTATTTATATATGTTTCCTTGGGGGGTTGTATGAACCTGCTATTTAAATATAATTTAATTTTTAAGGGTCAGCCTGTACCATTGTTGATATTGGTTTTACTTATATAAAAAACATTGTCCTGTTGTGCGCACATTTGTTGACATTTTATTATTTCTATTATTTTGCCAACTATATATATAATAAAGGCATTTTTATATCTTATCCCTGCATGGTAGATTTTCTTGGACTATTCTATATTGGCTGTGGTTGCTCTCTCTTAGTGTGGTGGTGGTTTCCACATTTCTCTCCACAGGACGCTAGTCACTGGCACTAATATTATTAAGGTTTTTATCTCATATTGATTTTATTATTTGTTGGCATATAGTGATTGGTATATCTGTGGTTGTTACTTAATCTTACATTACTGTGTTTTGCACAGGTTCTTTCTCCCACAGTCGGATACGGATTTTAAGTCCAGGGAGGTGTCTTGGCAGGGGCAGATCAATGCGGTATTTTCTAATAATGAATTGGCAACGTTAGATACTGGTGGTTTAAAATTTGATGAAGTATTTAAGGATATCAAGAATTTAACACATAAAAGAACTCGCTCATGGTGGAGCAGAGCATTCCTGGAAAACTACAGTGGGGCAAAAAAGTATTTAGTCAGTCAGCAATAGTGCAAGTTCCACCACTTAAAAAGATGAGAGGCGTCTGTAATTTACATCATAGGTAGACCTCAACTATGGGAGACAAACTGAGAAAAAAAAATCCAGAAAATCACATTGTCTGTTTTTTTATCATTTTTTTTCCATATTATGGTGGAAGATAAGTATTTGGTCAGAAACAAACAATCAAGATTTCTGGCTCTCACAGACCTGTAACTTCTTCTTTAAGAGTCTCCTCTTTCCTCCACTCATTACCTGTAGTAATGGCACCTGTTTAAACTTGTTATCAGTATAAAAAAACACCTGTGCACACCCTCAAACAGTCTGACTCCAAACTCCACTATGGTGAAGACCAAAGAGCTGTCAAAGGACACCAGAAACAAAATTGTAGCCCTGCACCAGGCTGGGAAGACTGAATCTGCAATAGCCAACCAGCTTGGAATGAAGAAATCAACAGTGGGAGCAATAATTAGAAAATGGAAGACATACAAGACCACTGATAATCTCCCACGATCTGGGGCTCCACGCAAAATCCCACCCCGTGGGGTCAGAATGATCACAAGAACGGTGAGCAAAAATCCCAGAACCACGCGGGGGGACCTAGTGAATGAACTGCAGAGAGCTGGGACCAATGTAACAAGGCCTACCATAAGTAACACACTACGCCACCATGGACTCAGATCCTGCAGTGCCAGACGTGTCCCACTGCTTAAGCCAGTACATGTCCGGGCCCGTCTGAAGTTTGCTAGAGAGCATTTGGATGATCCAGAGGAGTTTTGGGAGAATGTCCTATGGTCTGATGAAACCAAACTGGAACTGTTTGGTAGAAACACAACTTGTCGTGTTTGGAGGAAAAAGAATACTGAGTTGCATCCATCAAACACCATACCTACTGTAAAGCATGGTGGTGGAAACATCATGCTTTGGGGCTGTTTCTCTGCAAAGGGGCCAGGACGACTGATCCGGGTACATGAAAGAATGAATGGGGCCATGTATCGTGAGATTTTGAGTGCAGACCTCCTTCCATCAGCAAGGGCATTGAAGATGAAACGTGGCTGGGTCTTTCAACATGACAATGATCCAAAGCACACCGCCAGGGCAACGAAGGAGTGGCTTCGTAAGAAGCATTTCAAGGTCCTGGAGTGGCCTAGCCAGTCTCCAGATCTCAACCCTATAGAAAACCTTTGGAGGGAGTTGAAAGTCTGTGTTGCTAAGCGAAAAGCCAAAAACATCACTGCTCTAGAGGAGATCTGCATGGAGGAATGGGCCAACATAGCAACAACAGTGTGTGGCAACCTTGTGAAGACTTACAGAAAACGTTTGACCTCTGTCATTGCTAACAAAGGATATATTACAAAGTATTGAGATGAAATTTTGTTTCTGACCAAATACTTATTTTCCACCATAATATGCAAATAAAATGTTAAAAAAACAGACAATGTGATTTTCTGGATTTTTTTTTCTCAGTTTGTCTCCCATAGTTGAGGTCTACCTATGATGTAAATTACAGACGCCTCTCATCTTTTTAAGTGGTGGAACTTGCACTATTGCTGACTGACTAAATACTTTTTTGCCCCACTGTATATATATATATATATATCTATATATATATAGATATATATATATATATATATTGCAGTCCTATAGCCGGGGTCAGGATCTATCAGTCCAGTGTCTGTATGATCTCATATCAGTAAATCCAAGGTTGTAAACACAAAACCCCCATTATAACACCTTTTATTAAAATAAAAGTTTCAGTGAGTTTATACAGTGTGATAAATAGCCAGACAGAAGAAAAAAGCATCATAAGTAAGTGTGTATAGAAAATCACATATGGTTGCGGGCCCCTGAACATATACTCAGTCTAGACAACAAGACCCCAAAGGGGGAGAAGGGAAAAAGAGGGGCGTAGACGAGCCAGGGGGTGTACTTTCTTCTTTAGAAGTAATATTCTACCTCCCCCTCTTTTTTCTGGTTGGCTCCTTTCCTTTTCCCTCTTTGGGATCTTGTCCAGACAGCAGTATTTTTTTAGGGTTAGGCTACTTTCACACTTGCGTTATTAGGCGTACATCGCAATGCGTCGTTTTGGAGAAAAAACACATCCTGCAAAGTTGCCCGCAGGATGCGTTTTTTCTCTATTGACTTGCATTAGCAACGCATTGTGACGTATGGCCACACATCGCATCCGTCGTGCAACGGATGCGTAGTGTTTTTGGCGGACGCGACGCACAAAAAAAGTTCAATGTAACTTTTTTTGTGCGTCGTGACCGCCATTTTCGACCGCGCATGCATGGCCGAAACTCTGCCCCCTCCTTCCCGCTAATCGCAATGGGCAGCGGATGCGTTGTAAAAATGCATCCGTTGCCCACGTTGTTCTACATTTAACACACTGTCCAGCGGTACATCGGGCTGACGCATGTCGATGGCCCCGTACCGATGCAAGTGTGAAAGTAGCCTTACCTGGATAAATTCTGGAAGCTATACCAATACACTGGCCTCTATACACACCCACTGGCTGTTTCTATTTTCTTCTATTTAGCTCTTTGTTAAGTATATCAGGCCTGTAAAAGTAGCAGCCCACAGACAGGGACAGACAGTGACCAGATTCTAAAGAGTGGGAACTATTGCAAGTTCCATTATACAGCATGGGAGCTACTGCGGGGGTCATTATACAGTGTGAGAGATAATGCAAGGGCCGTTATACAGTTTGGAAGCTGCTGTCGGGCCATCATACAGTGTAGGGGCGTATATACAGTGTTGGGACCACTGTGGGGGCTGTAAAGGGTTTGGGGCTACTGTGAAGGCACATAGACATTTTACTATGTAAGACCACAATGGTGGCATTACTATGTGAAGCAGTATGAGGAACAATGCTTTTGTACCACACAGCAGGTGCAGTAATAGGGACCTATATGGAGCAGCCGCTCAGTATTGGGGTATCAGGTGCAGTAATAGGGACACATATGGCAGCAGAGGCTCAGTATTGGGGCATCAGGTGCAGTAATAGGGACAAATACGGCAGAGGCTCAGTATTGGGGCATCAGGTGCAGTAATAGGGACACATACGGCAGAGGCTCATTATTGGGGTATCAGGTGCAGTAATAGGGACATATACGGCAGCAGTGGCTAAGTATTGGGGTATCAGGTGCAGTAATAGGGACACATACGGCAGCAGCGGCTCAGTATTGGGGTATCAGGTGCAGTAATAGGGACACATACGGCAGCAGAGGCTCTGTATTGGGGCATCAGGTGCAGTAATAGGGACACATACGGCAGAGGCTCAGTATTGGGGCATCAGGTGCAGTAATAGGGACACATACGGCAGCAGTGGCTCAGTATTGGGGTATCAGGTGCAGTAATAGGGACACATACGGCAGCAGCGGCTCAGTATTGGGGTATCAGGTGCAGTAATAGGGACACATACGGCAGCAGAGGCTCAGTATTGGGGCATCAGGTGCAGTAATAGGGACACATACGGCAGAGGCTCAGTATTGGGGCATCAGGTGCAGTAATAGGGACACATACGGCAGAGGCTCAGTATTGGGGCATCAGGTGCAGTAATAGGGACACACACGGCAGCAGCGGCTCAGTATTGGGGTATCAGGTGCAGTAATAGGGACACATACGGCAGCAGCGGCTCAGTATTGGGGTATCAGGTGCAGTAATAGGGACACATACGGCAGCAGCGGCTCAGTATTGGGGTATCAGGTGCAGTAATAGGGACACATACGGCAGCAGTGGCTCAGTATTGGGGTATCAGGTGCAGTAATAGGGACACATACGGCAGCAGCGGCTCAGTATTGGGGTATCAGGTGCAGTAATAGGGACACATACGGCAGCAGCGGCTCAGTATTGGGGTATCAGGTGCAGTAATAGGGACACATACGGCAGCAGTGGCTCAGTATTGGGGTATCAGGTGCAGTAATAGGGACACATACGGCAGCAGCGGCTCAGTATTGGGGTATCAGGTGCAGTAATAGGGACACATACGGCAGAGGCTCAGTATTGGGGCATCAGGTGCAGTAATAGGGACACATACGGCAGAGGCTCAGTATTGGGGCATCAGGTGCAGTAATAGGGACACACACGGCAGCAGCGGCTCAGTATTGGGGTATCAGGTGCAGTAATAGGGACACATACGGCAGCAGCGGCTCAGTATTGGGGTATCAGGTGCAGTAATAGGGACACATACGGCAGCAGTGGCTCAGTATTGGGGTATCAGGTGCAGTAATAGGGACACATACGGCAGCAGCGGCTCAGTATTGGGGTATCAGGTGCAGTAATAGGGACACATACGGCAGCAGCGGCTCAGTATTGGGGTATCAGGTGCAGTAATAGGGACACATTCGGCAGCAGCGGCTCACTATTGGGGTATCAGGTGCAGTAATAGGGACACATACGGCAGCAGCGGCTCAGTATTGGGGTATCAGGTGCAGTAATAGGGACACATACGTCAGCAGCGACTCAGTATTGGGGTATCAGGTGCAGTAATAGGGACACATACGGCAGCAGCGGCTCAGTATTGGGGTATCAGGTGCAGTAACAGGGACACATACGGCAGCAGCGGCTCAGTATTGGGGTATCAGGTGCAGTAATAGGGACACATACGGCAGCAGCGGCTCAGTATTGGGGTATCAGGTGCAGTAATAGGGACACTTACGGCAGCAGCGGCTCAGTATTGGGGTATCAGGTGCAGTAATAGGGACACATACAGCAGCAGCGGCTCAGTATTGGGGTATCAGGGGCAGTAATAGGGACACATACGGCAGCAGAGGCTCAGTATTGGGGTATCGGGTGCAGTAATAGGGACACATACGGCAGCAGCGGCTCAGTATTGGGGTATCAGGGGCAGTAATAAGGACACATACGGCAGCAGCGGCTCAGTAGATGGTGATGGGGCTGGAATATGAGAAGTGAAATGTGTCTTTGTTGTATTCTCTGTAGCCGAGTCGTTGCTGGAAGAAGTTGTCATGTCGGTCTGGGTCAGTTGGAAAAGACGGGAAAAGTGACGACTCCATCAGAAAGAACGTCAGTGGTAAGTCACCATCTGTAACTGTGCAGTGATCTATGTTCCGTAGGACTGGTAGTGATGGTCTTTGTGGAGTTTTTTTTAGTTACAGGGGGATCATCGGCTGAGGTTCTTATACACGCAATTACAGTGCCACACCGTAGTTGTAGTCAGGGGTTAGGGACCCACTCAGATATCTCGCCCCCCCTGAGCTGAACCCCTAGCTACGCCTCTGCTCACCGCCAACCACTTCTGCAGCTGCCGGTTTACTGAGGAAGGGTCCCTGTCTCCTCTGATACTGCTCCACCACAGCCATTACATTCGGACTATAAGATGCACCCACCATTCTCCCCCCAAATTTTGGGGGCAAAAAGTGTGTCTTATAGTCCAAAAAATATGGTTATATAGGATTTTATCCTGAAGGATGTACGGAAAAAGAAGTTACCCTTTCATTAAATTATGAACAGTTATATTGAATTGCAATATCTTCCAAGTTTCTATGAATAATAAGCACATTTATTGATTCATGATATTTTTGTACAACACAAATTATGATTTACAATAATATTTCCAAACTATAATAACAAATGGATCATATAAAATGAGCAAATTTAGGCATGGGTAAACTAATTCATGCTAGGTAGCCTTTCAGTAAACTTTTGAATAAAACATTATTTTCATAATTCTATAATGGATAGCAAAGTGTTAAAGGGGTTATCCAGGACTATTACATTTTTTCTCTATGGGCCAAAGAATTAACAGGCAGTTAGTTACTAAATATCTGCCTGATGTGCCTGGCGCTGACCTCTGCCATCACAGACTGGTCACAGAATACTCCTGCCTTTGATTCAGCAGCTTCCACTAATGTCACATCAAGAGTGCAGTAGTTTCTCATCCTTTGTTGATGGGGCATGGCTGCCAACATCATGCTAATAGACAGCCAGCTGTCCGCAGCCTAATTGCGGGGAGCAGGTTTCTATATGCATGACGTCGGCAGTCATGCCCGTCGAGAGAGAAGAGAAGTCTGGAAAAAGAGATACTCTGTTGATTTGGAGCAGCTGAATTGCCAGTAGGAGTGGTCACTCTGGGTCGGTGTCAGGTTGAATATTTAGGTAGTTGCTACTGTTAGCATGGATATTATTTTTTAGGCCCATAGTTAAAAAAAATAAAATGTCCTGGACAACCCTTTTAATGGCCATGAATTGTAACAAACAGTTCATCATTGCAACATTATATAAATGTTTAATTTGTATGACCGTGTCCAGGAGAACAGATCTCAAACTGCCTCCAATTTGTAAGAGAACAGATGGGAGATTGCGCAGATCCTAATGCTGCCACCAATTTGTCAGGACAACTGCGCAACTGACTGATGAGCGATGGTCGAGGCCAAGACTGGTTTCACTACTAGTCCAGTTATTAGGGGAATTAAGAGTTAACGTATAGTATATACACATCCGATTCCAAAGCATAGAATATATTGTAAGACTCATGCTGGTGTGGTAGTTGGAGGCAGATATATCTCGCCCAGGTGTTTGTCCTATGTGAATTAGGCCACTCAGTATCTTCAGGGTGCTAATGGGTTAATGATTGCAGGAATAAAAGATGACCAGCTGGGTGTTTCCAGTGTCTGCCTGGGGCACACAGATTGCCTGCCTGTGTGAGACAAACATGAGTGAAGAGCTCTGCTCAAGATCTGTGTGATGTTAGCTGGGTGGGAGAAACCCCCCCAGTTGTTGAGATAGCAACGTATTTGTTTAGTTAGTGCCGGACAGGCTAGGATTTATTTTTATGTTTTGTTTTTTGTGTTGCTTTCACGTTAATAAATCTGACCTGAGGTCAGCCTGCTCAGAAACCTGCTGTATGCCTCAGATTCAATGCACAAACCACGTGACCTTTGACCCCAGCAAAGGCGATCCCAGAGTGTTTTGTCACATTGTGGTGGAGAACGCGGGCATACCGTGGCACAGGCGACAGCATGGAAGACATGGTGAAAGCCTTAGTACAGTCCACTGCCGTACAGCAGCAGGCCACTGCCGCACAGCACGAAGCTAATCGCTTGATGGCCGCACAGCTGAAGGAGTTACTGGACATGACGGTTGCAGACCACCAACTTCTCCAACAGGTGGCGCAGCGCCTGGTGAGCATGCCTGACGCTGACCCGGAAGCAGAGTCCAGAAGGATCCATGTGAGTCGATACTGGCAAAAGCTGACTGCAGAAGATGACGTCGAGGCATACCTGACAACGTTTGAGCGGACAGCATTGAGAGAGAAGTGGCCGAAGGCACGATGGGCCGATTTGATTGCCCCGTTTCTCTCCGGCGAGGCCCAAAAAGCTTACCATGATTTGGACCCGGAGGTCGCTCAGGACTTTGAGAAGCTGAAAGCTGAGATCCTGGCCCGGCTGGGTGTGACGACGGCTGTCCGTGCACAGAGGGTACATCAGTGGACATACCAGCAAGATAAACCGGCGCGGTCTCAGATGTTCGATCTGATCTACTTGACAAAGAAATGGCTGCAACCCGAGGTACTGACAATACCCGAAATAATCCAGCGGGTTGTCCTGGACAAGTACCTGAGAGTACTACCCCCAGCGCTGAAAAGGTGGGTAAGCCAAGGAAATCCCACGACAGCGGATCAACTTGTGGAGTTGGTCGAGCGTTATTCCGTGGTAGAAGGACTTCCCGACGACACCGCCAACTCCCGGTCTGTGCCTCCTCCTCGTGGAACCGGTAAGACTGTTCCAGGGACCACGGGTGAAGGAAAATCGCTTAAAACTGTGGGGGAGGAGTCCGGGACTGCTCGCACTCCGAGACCAAGAGTATTGGACGGTGGTCTCAGTAGGGGACCTGTTAGGTGTTTCCGCTGCCATGAGAAGGGTCATGTTTCTGCGAACTGTCCTGTTACCGCTGAACCCATGCAGTGCAACGTTATAGACTCTAGAAAACGCATGTCTTTGGTTACACAGCTAGTGAGTGTGAATGCGGGTCAAAATGATACAGTGAAACACCTGTGTGAATTATCTGTTGATGGGAAAAATGTTGTGGCATTACTAGACTCTGGAAGTGTGGTGACTCTGGTGAAAGCTAGTCTGGTGGCACTTCCATCTGGTCCGTCTGACAAGTTTTCTGTGACGTGTGTGCATGGTGACACCCGCTCGTACTTAACAGCGGTCATATGGATTTCTACTCCCTATGGGTCAGTGCAGCACAAAGTGGGACTCGTCCCCGCATTGTTACAGGATGTAATCCTGGGCAGGGATTTTCCCTATTTCTGGCAGTTGTGGGAGAATCAGTTGCTCCTTCACGGTAGCTGTACCCGTGAATCTTCTCCCATGCCATCTGGAGGTCCCGAGTCCCTAGAGGAGACCCCACAGGAAGATGTTGCTGGGGAGGTTGGTGAATCTAACCTTCAGTACCCCTTCTCCGTCATGGCGGGGGAAACAGAGGAAACTGAGGAACCTCAGCGAGAGGCGGAGGCAGACAGCCATCCGGCACCCTGCCTGCCAGATTTGGGAGTCCAGGTGGATGACTTCCACAGCGAGCAAATGAAAGATCCTACCCTAACTCCGGCTAGGAAAAATGTAAAAATGATAGATGGGGTACCCGTAGAACCTGACACTAGGCTAGCGTACCCGTATATGGTTCTTGAAAATGATTTGCTCTACCAGGTAGAAAAAAAAGGGGAAGACACAGTGCAACGGTTAGTGGTACCCAAACCTTATCGGCGGAAGGTACTGGATTTGGCCCACGGACATATAATGGGGGGGCATCTGGGGGTACAGAAAACCACAGAAAGGATATTGCATTGTTTTGTGTGGCCTGGAATACATTGTGATGTGCGTAACTATTGTGAGTCCTGTCCAGAGTGCCAAATCGCGGCCCCTAAATCTCAGTTCCGTAGCCCTTTGGTATCCCTTCCTATCATCGGGGTCCCTTTTGAGAGAATTGGGATGGATTTGGTTGGGCCCCTTCCCCGATCCGCACGTGGGCACCAACATATCCTCGTCATCATGGACTATGCCACTCGTTACCCGGAAGCCGTCCCTTTGCGTAACACAGCTACCAAGACGATCGCCAAGGAATTGGTACAAGTGTTTAGTCGGGTGGGAATTCCAAAACAGATACTCACCGACCAGGGGACTCCCTTTATGTCGAGGGTAATGAAGGAGCTCTGCAGGCTCTTACAAATAGACCCGTTGCGTACGTCTGTCTATCACCCTCAAACAGATGACCTGGTTGAGCGCTTCAACAAAACCTTAAAACAGATGCTCCGGAAGGCGATAGACAAAGATGGGAAGAACTGGGATTACTTGTTACCCAATTTGCTGTTTGCCATTAGGGAAGTTCCCCAGTCTTCCGCAGGGTTTTCGCCTTTCGAACTGTTGTACGCCCGTCGTCCCCGGGGACTGCTGGACGTCGCAAAAGAAACCTGGGAAGGTCAAGTCACTCCCTTTTTAAACGGTGATCGACCATGTAACACAAATGCAGGATCGTATTGCCGCTGTCATGCCCATTGTTAGGGACCATATGTTACAGGCCCAGGGAGCCCAGAGGCAAAGTTATGATAGAGGCGCTAAGGTCCGTACATTTGCACCCGGCGATAGGGTGTTGGTCCTAATCCCTACGGTGGATAGTAAATTCCTGGCGAAATGGCAGGGCCCATTTGAGGTCCGAGAAAGAGTTGGTGAAGTGAACTATAAAGTGTACCAGCCGGGTAAGAGAAAACCGGAACAGATTTATCATGTGAATCTGATAAAATCCTGGAAAGACCGCTCTGCCCTAACGGCGGATCTGCCCCGTCCGGTTTGTTCACCTACTGTACCAGAGGTGCAGGTTGCTGAGACTATCTCAGAACGACAAAAATCTGAGGTTAAGCAATTTTTGTTACAGAACCGACCGTTTTTCTCCGAAAAACCTGCCCGGACTAAGTTGGTGAAACATGAGATTGTCACAGAGCCTGGCGTCACTGTTCATGTGAAGCCCTACCGGATTCCGGAAGCCCGCCGTGAAGCCGTCTCCCGGGAAGTGATGGCAATGTTGGACTTAGGAGTCATTGAGGAGTCACACAGCGCCTGGTCCAGTCCAATTGTGTTGATACCTAAACCGGATGGCTCCATCCGGTTTTGTAATGACTTTAGGAAACTGAATGCAGTTTCTAAATTTGATGCGTACCCTATGCCCCGGGTCGATGAGTTGATCGACCGGCTTGGTAAATCCCGATACATTACGACCCTGGATTTAACAAAGGGGTACTGGCAGATTCCTCTGGCCGAGGCGGCCAGAGAGAAGACGGCATTTGCTACACCGGAAGGTCTGTTCCAGTATGTCTATATGCCGTTTGGACTTCACGGAGCTCCCGCAACGTTCCAGAGATTGATGGATCGAGTCTTGAGGCCTCACAGACAGTACGCTTCTGCCTACCTGGATGACATCGTAATTTACAGCATGGACTGGGAAACTCATCTCCAGAAGGTACAAGCGGTGATTGATGACCTGCGAGATGCAGGTTTAACGGCAAACCCCAAGAAATGCCACATCGGGCTTGAAGAAGCCCGATACTTGGGCTACGTGATTGGCCGAGGAGTGGTTAAACCCCAGATCGACAAAATACAGGCAATTCAGGGCTGGCCACAACCAGTGAACAAGAAACAAGTGCAGGCTTTCCTGGGGATTGCCGGCTATTATCGCCGGTTCATACCCAATTTTGCAGCCATGGCTACTCCCTTGACGGATCTTACCAAGGGGAATGGTTCCGTCATGGTAAAATGGACCTCAGCTGCTGAAGAGGCCTTCCACAGCCTGAAACGGGCTTTGTGCTCTCAGCCCGTACTAGTGACTCCTGATTTCAGCAGCGAGTTTGTGGTACAAACTGATGCCTCTGATACTGGTGTCGGAGCTGTACTTTCCCAGGTGAGGGACGGAGTCGAACACCCGGTCCTCTATCTCAGTCGGAAACTGAATGTACATGAGCAGAGGTATGCGGTGGTTGAAAAAGAGTGCCTAGCCATTAAATGGGCTCTCGACTCCCTCAAGTATTACCTGGCTGGTAGGAAGTTTAGGCTGGTCACAGACCATGCCCCTCTCAAGTGGATGCACCTCCATAAGGACCGTAATAGTCGGGTAACCCGGTGGTTCCTTGCCCTGCAGGCTTACTCTTTTACGGTGGGGCACCGACCTGGGGTGCAGATGGGGAACGCCGATGCCCTATCCCGATTGCACTGTTTCAAAAGTGTTCTTGCTCGACCGGAGTGGTCTGAGCAAGGGGGGGGGGATATGTAAGACTCATGCTGGTGTGGTAGTTGGAGGCAGATATATCTCGCCCAGGTGTTTGTCCTATGTGAATTAGGCCACTCAGTATCTTCAGGGTGCTAATGGGTTAATGATTGCAGGAATAAAAGATGACCAGCTGGGTGTTTCCAGTGTCTGCCTTGGGCACACAGATTGCCTGCCTGTGTGAGACAAACGTGAGTGAAGAGCTCTGCTCAAGATCTGTGTGATGTTAGCTGGGTGGGAGAAGCCCCCCCAGTTGTTGAGATAGCAACGTATTTGTTTAGTTAGTGCCGGACAGGCTAGGATTTATTTTTATGTTTTGTTTTTTGTGTTGCTTTCACGTTAATAAATCTGACCTGAGGTCAGCCTGCTCAGAAACCTGCTGTACGCCTCAGATTCAATGCACAAACCACGTGACCTTTGACCCCAGCAAAGGCGATCCCAGAGTGCTTTGTCACAATATATATATATATATATATATATGAAGAAAGGCTCAGTCTGAGCCGAAACGTCGCTCTGAACAGTGGGTTGATTAAATCCTGCACGTTTAAACACTGCTAATATGGAGTGCTGCCTCTTTTTTGCCATATATATATATATATATATATATATATATACAGTGGGGCAAAAAAGTATTTAGTCAGTCAGCAATAGTGCAAGTTCCACCACTTAAAAAGATGAGAGGCGTCTGTAATTTACATCATAGGTAGACCTCAACTATGGGAGACAAACTGAGAAAAAAAAATCCAGAAAATCACATTGTCTGTTTTTTTAACATTTTATTTGCATATTATGGTGGAAAATAAGTATTTGGTCAGAAACAAAATTTCATCTCAATACTTTGTAACATATCCTTTGTTGGCAATGACAGAGGTCAAACGTTTTCTGTAAGTCTTCACAAGGTTGCCACACACTGTTGTTGGTATGTTGGCCCATTCCTCCATGCAGATCTCCTCTAGAGCAGTGATGTTTTTGGCTTTTCGCTTGGCAACACGGACTTTCAACTCCCTCCAAAGGTTTTCTATAGGGTTGAGATCTGGAGACTGGCTAGGCCACTCCAGGACCTTGAAATGCTTCTTACGAAGCCACTCCTTCGTTGCCCTGGCGGTGTGCTTTGGATCATTGTCATGTTGAAAGACTCAGCCACATTTCATCTTCAATGCCCTTGCTGATGGAAGGAGGTTTGCACTCAAAATCTCACGATACATGGCCCCATTCATTCTTTCATGTACCCGGATCAGTCGTCCTGGCCCCTTTGCAGAGAAACAGCCCCAAAGCATGATGTTTCCACCACCATGCTTTACAGTAGGTATGGTGTTTGATGGATGCAACTCAGTATTCTTTTTCCTCCAAACATGACAAGTTGTGTTTCTACCAAACAGTTCCAGTTTGGTTTCATCAGACCATAAGACATTCTCCCAAAACTCCTCTGGATCATCCAAATGCTCTCTAGCAAACTTCAGACGGGCCCGGACATGTACTGGCTTAAGCAGTGGGACACGTCTGGCACTGCAGGATCTGAGTCCATGGTGGCGTAGTGTGTTACTTATGGTAGGCCTTGTTACATTGGTCCCAGCTCTCTGCAGTTCATTCACTAGGTCCCCCCGCGTGGTTCTGGGATTTTTGCTCACCGTTCTTGTGATCATTCTGACCCCACGGTGTGGGATTTTGCGTGGAGCCCCAGATCGAGGGAGATTATCAGTGGTCTTGTATGTCTTCCATTTTCTAATTATTGCTCCCACTGTTGATTTCTTCACTCCAAGCTGGTTGGCTATTGCAGATTCAGTCTTCCCAGCCTGGTGCAGGGCTACAATTTTGTTTCTGGTGTCCTTTGACAGCTCTTTGGTCTTCACCATAGTGGAGTTTGGAGTCAGACTGTTTGAGGGTGTGCACAGGTGTCTTTTTATACTGATAACAAGTTTAAACAGGTGCCATTACTACAGGTAATGAGTGGAGGAAAGAGGAGACTCTTAAAGAAGAAGTTACAGGTCTGTGAGAGCCAGAAATCTTGATTGTTTGTTTCTGACCAAATACTTTTTTTCCATCATAAAATGCAAAAAAAATGATAAAAAAACAGACAATGTGATTTTCTGGATTTTTTTTTTCTCAGTTTGTCTCCCATAGTTGAGGTCTACCTATGATGTAAATTACAGACGCCTCTCATCTTTTTAAGTGGTGGAACTTGCACTATTGCTGACTGACTAAATACTTTTTTGCCCCACTGTATATATACTGTATATACAGTTGTGCTCAAAAGTTTATATACCCCGGGAGAATTTTTGCCAATAATGACATCCAAAAACATCCAAATGACCCTGATTAAAAGTTCACATAACCTGATGATTTTGGCCCGATAACATGCACAGAAGTTGATACAAATGGGTTTAAATGGGTTTAAACCCACCCTCACCTGTGACCTGTTTGCTTGTAATCAGTGTGTGTGTATAAAATCTGAGTGAGTTTCTGGGATCCAAACATACTTTTGCATCTTTAATCCAGCCACTGACATTTCTTGGATTGTGAATAGTGTTGAGCATTCCGATACCGCAAGTATCGGGTATCGGCCGATATTTGCGGTATCGGAATTCCGATACCGAATTCCGATACTTCCCGCGTATCGGATACCGGAATCGGAAGTTCCCAGAATTCAAATTGAACGCAGCAGCCAATGAGGAATGAATGAAAGTGTGGGCACATCCTGTTTAGCATGGTGGGCATGTAAGTACTGGCAAGGCTGGGATTGGCTGCTGAAATGATGTCACTCTGCACTATAAAAAAGCGCTGCCGCCATTTTGCGCTCACTCTGCTGTGATTTCAGTTAGGGACAGGACGCTGTGTTCTAACTGAGGGCCAGTTGAGCTTGCTAATTGCTTTATTTTCCTTTCCAAAGGCTAATTTAGCAAAACGCTGTGTGTTCTTCACTGTTCACCTTGCTCTTGCCTTGCAGCGCTGTTTTAACAGCGTTCTGCAAGGTCTCTGTGTGTGTGTGTGTGTGTGTGCAGCTCACTCTGTAGTCTGTGTGCAGCCATATACCCGGTTGTATTCAGCTCAGGGGGGGTTCACACTGCCTCACACAGTTGTTCTTTTTTGCTCTTAGTGCAGCCTGCTGCACATTTTTTCTCAAATTTCCTATTAGTGTTTTTCCACCAGTCTCCAGCTCTATTGTGGAAAAACACTACATAAGATAACCTAGAGGGGGGTTTTTGGGCCTTGCAGCGCCGTTTACGGCTGTCTGCACGGTCTCCGTGTGAGCCCAACTCGCCCTGTAGTCTGTGTGCAGCCATAGCCGGTTGGATTCAGCTCAGGGTTCGTTACTGGCTCATACCTTGAGAAAAATTTTCCTTTTTTTCAAATAGTGCAGCCTGTTTAAAATTTGAAAAAAAAAATTCCTATTAGTGTCTTTCCACTCGTATCCAGCTAAATAGTGGAAAAACACTATATAGGATAACCAAGAGGAGGGTTTTTTGGCCTTGCAGCGCCGTTTACGGCTGTCTGCACGGTCTCCGTGTGAGCCCAGCTCGCCCTGTAGTCTGTGTGCAGCCATAGCCGGTTGGATTCAGCTCAGGGTTCGTTACTGGCTCATACCTTGCGAAAAATTTTCCTTTTTTTTCAAATAGTGCAGCCTGTTTAAAATTTGAAAAAAAAAAATTCTATAAGTGTCTTTCCACTCGTATCCAGCTAAATAGTGGAAAAACACTATATAGGATAACCTAGAGGAGGGTTTTTTGGCCTTGCAGCGCCGTTTACGGCTGTCTGCACGGTCTCCGTGTGAGCCCAGCTCGCCCTGTAGTCTGTGTGCAGCCATAGCCGGTTGGATTCAGCTCAGGGTTCGTTACTGGCTCATACCTTGAGAAAAATTTTCCTTTTTTTGAAATAGTGCAGCCTGTTTAAAATTTGGAAAAAAAAAAATTCCTATTAGTGTCTTTCCACCAGTCTCCAGCTCAATTGTGGAAAAACACTACATAGGATAACCTAGAGGTTTTTTTTGGGGCCTTGCAGCGCCGTTTACGGCTGTCTGCACGGTCTCTGTGTGAGCGCAGCTCGCCCTGTAGTCTGTGTGCAGCCATAGCCGGTTGGATTCAGCTCAGGGTGCGTTACTGCCTCATACCTTGAAAAACAATTTCCTTTTTTTCAAATAGTGCAGCCAGTTTAAAATTTGAAAAAAAAAATTCCTATTAGTGTCTTTCCACTTGTATCCAGCTAAATAGTGGAAAAACACTATATAGGATAACCTAGAGGAGGGTTTTTTGGCCTTGCAGCGCCGTTTACGGCTGTCTGCACGGTCTCCGTGTGATTTAAACTAGCTCTGTAGCCCGATCTGCACAAAAAAAAAAGTTAAGTTCACCAAACACAACTTAACACTTGTGTAGGCCACATTTGAAAAATAATAAAGTTTAGTCCACAATTTACAACATTAGTGTTTCTTACACCTGTTAGGAGGAGTATTACAGGAATAAGCACACTAAGGCCTTAGTACTTTTCTGCTTATCTTTATCTGTCAACCAAGATGAAGAGGGCAGGGAGTAAGGCACGTGGGCGTGGGCGCGGAGCAGGGAGAGGAGCAGGGAGAGGACGTGGTGATTCTGTGCCTGCTGCGGGCGCCGGTGACTCGTCGTCACTCAGTTTCAGCAGGGAACAGTCCTTCATGCGCAGCTTTGTCGGAGAGCGCCGTGCACCGCTGCTGCGTGAAGACCAAATTGAAGCCGTTGTCGGGTGGATGGCAGCTAACGCCTCGGCATCGACTTCAGTTAGTGCCACATCCTCTCAGGCACAGAGCACTGGAGAGCAGCCATCTGTCTCTTCACCACCTGCCAAATTGGCCAGGCAGTCAGAGAGCCCAGGACAGGAGCCGTCTCTACTTCTGTTCTCTGAATCTCTTGGCTTGGAAACAGGGGGCCAGCCAAGCAGCATTGGAGAAATGGAAGAAGAGGCAGTGTGCAGTGATGCCCAACACCTTTTTCTCTCTGACTCTGAAGAGGCAGGTGGGCCAGTGCCTCCGGTGACCACAGCGCAGTACGCATCTGATGATGAAACTCAGGTGCCGCTTTCTCGTGCGTACTGTGCTGCTGAGACTACCCAGGAGGAGCAGTTGGTGGCAGAGGGTAGTGGAGATGATGAGGTCCTTGACCCATCGTGGCGTGAGGAACAGGAAGGTGGTGGGAGCAGCTCAGAGGAAGAGCTTCCTCTTACGGGCCAAAGAGGGAGAGGGAGGGGGAAGACTGCGGAGCCTGTAGCCTCCACTTTGGCACCCGTTAGGAGCCTGTCTCTTTCCAAAGCCAAAAAGGGCGCTCCCAAGACTTGCAGTGCCTGGTCCTTTTTTGACACAGTTGCAGATGACATTTGTTTTGTCAAATGCAAGCTGTGTCATCATAAAGTAAAAAGAGGGAAAAATGTCAGCAACCTCAATACCACAAATATGTGGAAACATGTGCGGACCAGGCACGCGGTGGAGTTACAGAAACACACTGAAGATGTAGGCCAACCAACAGCGGCAGCTACCACCTCTTCAGCTCGTGTTGCCTCTTCCTCCAGCTCACGCACAGCTGGTTTGGCTTCCTCCCAGAGACCTTGTGTAATTCCACCCACAGCACCACCTTCCCAGTCATCCTCACACTCCCAGTCTACTCTACAGCCATCGGTAGTACAGGCATGGGAGAAAAGGCGGGCATTCTCGGCCAACCACCCCCGAGCACAGGCTCTGAATGCAGGCATTGCCAAACTGTTGTCCCTGGAAATGCTCTCGTTCAGGCTGGTGGAGACTGACAGCTTCCGTGACTTGATGGCATTGGCAGTCCCACAGTACAAGGTGCCCAGCCGCTTTTACTTCAGCAGGCAGGCTGTCCCTGCCCTGCACAGGCATGTTGAGGCAAACATAAAACATGCGCTACTGAACGCCGTCAGTAGCAAGGTCCATCTCACCACCGATGCGTGGACCAGTCAGCATGGACAGGGGCGATATGTTTCCCTCACTGCCCATTGGGTTAATGTTGTTGAGCCAGGTACAGATCGTGCGAGTGGCGCAGGACGTGTCCTGCCCACTCCAAGGATTGCAGGAATCCAGTCTGTACGCATCGACTCCTCCTCTTACACCAGTTCCTCTGACTCCTCTCTGCAGGATCCGTCACAGTCCACCCCCACATGGACCCGTGAACGTTTACCTATGACCGACATGAGCACAGCCGTGGCCAAACGTCAGCAGGCCGTCTTGAAACTAGTTTCATTGGGGCATCGAAGCCACACAGCGCAGGAGCTCTGGAATGCCATAAAGCAGGAGAGCGATGTGTGGTTACTGCCAGCGAATCTCCAGCCAGGCATGGTAGTGTGTGACAATGGCCGAAATCTGGTGGCAACTTTGGCCCTTGGCAACCTCACTCACATCCCATGTCTGGCACATGTGCTCAATTTGGTTGTGCAGAGTTTTCTGAGGGACTATCCGGATCTTGATGCCCTGCTGCACAAGGTCCGCCTAGAGTGTGCTCACTTGCGGCGTTCCAGCTTGGCCAGATCCCGCATTGCTGCTCTGCAGCGCCGATTCCACCTTCCGGAACACCGCATCATATGTGACCTACCTACCCGGTGGAATTCCACGTTACATATGTTGGAGCGGTTGTGTGAGCAGCAGCAAGCAGTTATGGAGTACCAGCTGCATCAGGCGCAAAGAAGTCGCAGTCAGCGCCGATCAGACTTCACAACCACAGAGTGGGCCACTATGAAGGACGTCTGCCAGGTTTTGCGTCCTTTTGATTATTCCACGCGGATGGCAAGTGCAGATGATGCACTAGTCAGCATGACTGTCCCCCTTATCTGCCTGCTTCAGCAAACTTTGCAAGGGTTAAGGGATGATGTGGTGGAAGAGGTGGAGGATGAGGAGTCACCTTTTCCATCAGCTTCTGGAGAGTCAGCGCCACGTGGTTCCTCACAAAGGGGTACGCAGGGGCCAATTTGTGAGGAGGATGAGGAGGAGTCAATGGAGGAGGAAGAGCTCCGTCCAGAGGAGGGAGCGACACAATTGTCCAGTGGTCAGTGTGTACAGCGAGGGTGGGGTGATGACGAGCGGGCAGAGATCATGTCTCAAGCAGGGGACAGCGTTTCTGGGCCAGTTGGCACTCTGCAGCACATGGTGGATTTCATGCTGCAGTGCCTGAGAAACGACCGCCGCATCGACCACATTCTCAACATGCCTGATTATTGGGTGTTCACCCTCCTCGATCCTCGCTACCGGGACAACGTCCAAAACCTCATCCCTGCGTTGACCCGGGAGCGTAAATTGTGGGAGTACCACGACACACTGGTGAATTCCATCATCTTCTCCTGTCCAACTGAGAGGAGTGCTGCTAGTGCTTTACAAAGCAGCTCAGTGCGTCGAGGCAGTGGGGGAGGCTCTGCCCAAAGAGGGAGCAGAAGCAGTGCCTCTGCCCAAGGCAAGCCCAGTATGGCACAACTCTGGCACACTTTTGTGTGCCCGCCCCAAATGTCTACACCATCACCGGCGGCTCCAGTCAGCAGGAGGCAACGGTTCCGTCAGATGGTGACAGACTACATGGCTTGCCCTCTTACTGTACTCCCAGACGGCTCTTCCCCGTTCAAGTTTTGGGTCTCTAAGCTGGATACATGGCCAGAGCTAAGCCAGTATGCATTGGAGGTGCTGGCTTGCCCTGCGGCTAGTGTCTTATCGGAACGTGTCTTTAGTGCCGCAGGTGGTGTACTAACAGACCGTCGCATGCGACTATCCTCCGATAACGTTGACCGGCTTACTTTCCTGAAAATGAACCAGGCCTGGATCTCGCAGGAATTTGCCACTCCTCTGCCTGATTAAGTAATTGGGTGTCATCCAGGTCTCCTGCTGTGTTCATCTTTCTACCACCTGAACTGCTATTCCTGGGCTCCAACACCGCCAGTTGCGGCTCAGAAGTGCAGGCTGCACAGTAAAAACATACGACCCAGTGTTATTGGGTTTCAGTAACGTCAGCTGATCCCCAGCTGTGTAGCCGGCAATGTGTCCTGCGACCGCCACGCTGGCACAACAACCTAAATGTAAGGGAACCTGTCCCCCCCCCCCCCCCCCGTCGTTTGTTACTGAAAGAGCCATCTTGTGCAAGGAAAAGGTAGCTCTTTTTTTTTAGCTCTTTGCACACGCCGAACTTAACACTTATAAAATGTGTTCACTGATACCGTTATACCGTCCCGGAGCTGGGACTTTCCTTCGTAATGTGACGCAGCACAGCCGTCATTCCTACCCCCTTGGTGCCATGCGCTGCCTCCTCAGCGTTGTTTTAAGCTGTCACGGAGCCTGCGCTGTTCTGTTATCCCTTGGGCATGCCCTATTTGCGCTGCCTGTCTTCTGACATAATTTGGTGTCAGGCTGGCTGCGCCTGTGCGGCCGCGGTGCCCGAGATCCCGCCTCGCAGTGTCTTCTGATTGAGTCACACTGCGGGCCTGGGATCCATGGGCATGCACAGTGCATATCTTCCCCTCGGGCTCTCGCTCATTTCCCTCCGCCTTCTTTAGACTGTGCGCCGTCAGCTGATCCCTAGCATGCCACGGCCGTGACACCGCACAGTCTGAAGAAGAGGGAAGGAGGGGAGTGAGAGTCGAGGTTATGCACTGTGCATGCCCATGGTTCCAAGGCCCGCAGTGGGATTACGTTAGATGAGACTGCGAGGTGGGATCTGGAGCAGCGTGGACGCACAGGCACTGACAGCCTGACACCAAATTATGTCAGAAGACAGGCAGCGCTAATTGGGCATGGCCAAGGGCTAACAGAACAGCGCAGGCTCCGTGACAGCTTAAAACAACGCTGAGGAGGCAGCGCACGGCATCAAGGGGATAGGAATGACAGCTGTGCTGTGTCCCATTACGAAGGAAATTCGCACCTCCGGAACGGTTTAACGGTATAAAGGGACACATTTTTAGTGTTTACTTCGGTGTTTGCAAGGAGCATAATTAAAAGAGCAACCTTTTCCTTTTGCATCCTTAGTGCTGCACAAGATGGCTCTTTCAGCTACAAACGTCTTGGGGGGGGGGGTTAAAGGTTTCCTTTCAACTTGCTCCAATCAGGCTTCGGCCTACACTCTGTTCCTCTGCTCCTCCTGCTGTCCCTGGGCTCTAACACCGCCAGTTGGTGCCTGGAAGTGCTGTGTGCACAGTCAACAGTCGCTCCTCTGTTATTGGGGTTCAGTAACGTCAGCTGATCCCCAGCTGTGTGTGCGGCAATACCTCCAATCTGCTCCTCCTGCTGTCCCTGGGCTCTAACACCGCCAGTTGGTGCCTGGAAGTGCTGTGTGCACAGTCAACAGTCGCTCCTCTGTTATTGGGGTTCAGTAACGTCAGCTGATCCCCAGCTGTGTGTGCGGCAATACCTCCAATCTGCTCCTCCTGCTGTCCCTGGGCTCTAACACCGCCAGTTGGTGCCTGGAAGTGCTGTGTGCACAGTCAACAGTCGCTCCTCTGTTATTGGGGTTCAGTAACGTCAGCTGATCCCCAGCTGTGTATCCGGCAATGTGTCATGCGACCGCCACGCTGGCACAACTAAAATGTAAGGGGACCTGTCCCCCCCCCCCTAGGCGTTTGTTACTGAAAGAGCCACCATGTGCAGCACTAATACTGCACAAGGGAAAGGTCGCTCTTGAAATTATGCTCCTTGCAAACGCTGAACTACACACTCATGTAATGTGTCCCCTCACACCGTCCAACCGTCCCGGAGGTGGGACTTTCCTTTGTAATGTGACGCAGCACAGCCGTCATTGCTACCCCCTTGGCACCGTGCGCTGCCTCCTTAGCGTTGTTTGATTCCGTCATGGACCCTGCGCTGTTATGTTATCCCTTGGCCATGCACAGTTTGCGCTGCCCGTCCTCTGACATCATTTGTTGTCGTCCTGGCTGCGCCTGTGCGTCCACGCTGCCCGAAATCCCACCTCGCAGTGTCGTCTAATGTGATCCCACAGTGGGCCTGGTATCCATGGCCATGCGCAGTGCATATACTAGCCTCTCACTCCCCTTCTTCACGCTTCTTCAGACTAGGCGGCGTCAGCTGATCCCTAATAGCATGCCACGGCCGTGACGCCGCACAGTCTGAAGAAGCAGGAAGGAGGTGAGTGAGAGGCGATGATATGCACTGCGCATGCGCATGGATCCCTGGCCCGCAGTGGGACTACATTAGATGACACTGCAAGGTTGGATCTCGGGCAGCTTGGACACACAGGCACTGCCAGCCTGACACCTACATGATGTCAGAAGACGGGCACCGCTAACTGTGCATGGCCAAGGGATAACATTACAGCGCGGGCTCCGTGACAGAACCAAACAACGTTGAGGAGGTGGCGCCCGGCACCAAGGGGGTTGGAATGACGGCTGTGCTGTGTCACATTACAAAGGAAAGTCCCACTT
Source organism: Ranitomeya imitator (assembly GCF_032444005.1). Lineage (NCBI taxonomy): Eukaryota > Metazoa > Chordata > Amphibia > Anura > Dendrobatidae > Ranitomeya > Ranitomeya imitator. Next base: position 246,816,547 of record NC_091286.1, on the reverse strand, counting down.
CCGGGATGGTTTGACGTTGTGAGGGGACACATTATATGAGTGTGTACTTCAGCGTTTGCAAGGAGCATAATTTTCGGAGCCACCATTTTCCATGTGCAGTATTACTGCTGTACAAGATGGCTCTTTCAGCAACAAATGCCTGGGGGGGGGGGGTTAAAGGTTCCCTTTCAACTTGCTCCACTGCAGGCTTCGGCCTACACTCTGCTCCTCTTTGATTCCCTGGGTTTCAACACTGTCAGTTGCCACCTGGAAGTGTTGTCTACACAGAAAAAACACTAGGTGATGTGTCAGTGGGGTTCAGTACCGCCAGCTGTTCCCCTGCTGTGTAGTCGGCAACGTGTCCAGCACAAGCCACGCTGGCACAACAGAACAAAAGCTGCCACCAGTGCAGGCTTCGGCCTACACTCTGCTCCTCTCCTCCTCCTGCTGACACTGGGCTCAAACACCGCTAGTTTTTGCCCGGAAGTGCTAGCTGCACAGAGTAAAACACCAGCCAATGTGTTAGTGGGGTTCAGCAACGCCAGCTGTTCCCCTGCTGTGTAGCCGGCAACGTGACCTGCAAACGCCATGCAGGCACAGGAACTGAAATTAAAGGGAACCTGCCCCCCACCCCCCCAGGTGTTTCTATGTATAACAGCCACCTAGTACAGCAGTACTGCTGCATTTGTACAAGGTGGCTGACTTTTTCTCCTTGGCCACGTGGAACTCAACACGTACAAAATGTGTCTCATTGAGACCATTCCACTGTCCCTGAGGTGTGACTTTCCTTTCTAATGATACGCAACACCCCCCTTGGTAGCGTTTCCCGTCTTTTGTCATCATGGTTAGCTGGCTGCGCCTGTGCATCCGCCCTGCTAGAAACAACGCCCCTCGTTGTCATATTTATTTTGTCAGCGAGGGTGTGGTTTATGGGCACGAGCAGTGCATATGTTCGCCTGTCTTAACTCATCTCCTTCCGCCTTCTTCAGACTGTGCGGCCTCCTGGCTGTGGTAGGCGATAAGGGATCAGCTGAGGCCGCCCAGTCTGGAGCAGGTGTAAGGACATGTGTAAGCGGCAAACCTATTTACTGCACAAGGCCACGAATCCCAGCCACGCAGTGTGATTTTTTGAAAACACACTGTGGGTCTGGGATTCATGTCCATCGCTAACCGCAACGGCCGACATGAAATGAGGTCAGAAGACAGGAAGCGCTCACAGCGCATGGCCAAGGGATCACAATAGCGCAGACTCCTGTACAGCAAATAACAACGCTCAGGAATCTGCGCCCAGTACCTAGGTGCAAATTTTGACACCTGTGCTGCGTCTCCTTAAAAAGACAAGTCACGCCTCCACAACTGTTTGACAGTATAATGGGCTAAATAGTGTACGTGTTTTAGTCAGCGTGTGCAAGGAGCAAAACAAATAGAGCAACCTTTTACTTGTGCAGCATTAATGCTGCACAAGGTGTGGCTCTTGTACCTTGCAACACCTGAGGGGGGGTTAAAGGTAACCTTTGAAATTGGTTCAACTAGGCTTCGGCCTACACTCTGCTCCTCTCCTGCTGACCCTGGGCTCAAACACCGCCAGTTTCTGCCCGGACATGCTAGCTGCACAGAGAGAAACACCAGCCAATGTGTTAGTGGGGTTCAGCACCGCCAGCTGTTCCCCTGCTGTGTAGTCGGCATCGTGTCCAGCACAAGCCACGCTGGCACAACTGACCAAAAGCTGCCACCAGTGCATGCTTCGGCCTACACTTTGCTCCTCTCCTCCTCCTGCTGACCCTGGGCTCAAACAACGCCAGTTTCTGCCCGGACATGCTAGCTGCACAGAGTAAAACACCAGCCAATGTGTTAGTGGGGTTCAGCAACGCCAGCTGTTCCCCTGCTGTGTAGCCGGCAACGTGACCTGCAAACGCCATGCAGGCACAGGAACTGAAATTAAAAGGAACCTGCCCCCCACCCCCCCAGGTGTTTCTATGTATAACAGCCACCTAGTACAGCAGTACTGCTGCATTTGTACAAGGTGGCTGACTTTTTCTCCTTGCCCACGTGGAACTCAACACGTACAAAATGTGTCTCATTGAGACCATTCCACTGTCCCTGAGGTGTGACTTTCCTTTCTAATGATACGCAACACCCCCCTTGGTAGCGTTTCCCGTCTTTTGTCATCATGGTTAGCTGGCTGCGCCTGTGCATCCGCCCTGCTAGAAACAACGCCCCTCGTTGTCATATTTATTTTGTCAGCGAGGGTGTGGTTTATGGGCACGAGCAGTGCATATGTTCGCCTGTCTTAACTCATCTCCTTCCGCCTTCTTCAGACTGTGCGGCCTCCTGGCTGTGGTAGGCGATAAGGGATCAGCTGAGGCCGCCCAGTCTGGAGCAGGTGTAAGGACATGTGTAAGCGGCAAACCTATTTACTGCACAAGGCCACGAATCCCAGCCACGCAGTGTGATTTTTTGAAAACACACTGTGGGTCTGGGATTCATGTCCATCGCTAACCGCAACGGCCGACATGAAATGAGGTCAGAAGACAGGAAGCGCTCACAGCGCATGGCCAAGGGATCACAATAGCGCAGACTCCTGTACAGCAAATAACAACGCTCAGGAATCTGCGCCCAGTACCTAGGTGCAAATATTGACACCTGTGCTGCGTCTCCTTAAAAAGACAAGTCACGCCTCCACAACTGTTTGACAGTATAATGGGCTAAATAGTGTACGTGTTTTAGTCAGCGTGTGCAAGGAGCAAAACAAATAGAGCAACCTTTTACTTGTGCAGCATTAATGCTGCACAAGGTGTGGCTCTTGTACCTTGCAACACCTGAGCGGGGGTTAAAGGTAACCTTTGAAATTGGTTCAACTAGGCTTCGGCCTACACTCTGCTCCTCTCCTGCTGACCCTGGGCTCAAACACCGCCAGTTTCTGCCCGGACATGCTAGCTGCACAGAGAAAAACACCAGCCAATGTGTTAGTGGGGTTCAGCAACGCCAGCTGTTCCCCTGCTGTGTAGTCGGCAACGTGTCCAGCACAAGCCACGCTGGCACAACAGAAGAAAAGCTGCCACCAGTGCAGGCTTCGGCCTACACTTTGCTCCTCTCCTCCTCCTGCTGACCCTGGGCTCAAACAACGCCAGTTTCTGCCCGGACATGCTAGCTGCACAGAGAGAAACACCAGCCAATGTGTTAGTGGGGTTCAGCAACGCCAGCTGTTCCCCTGCTGTGTAGTCGGCAACGTGTCCAGCACAAGCCACGCTGGCACAACTGACCAAAAGCTGCCACCAGTGCAGGCTTCGGCCTACACTTTGCTCCTCTCCTCCTCCTGCTGACCCTGGGCTCAAACACCGCCAGTTTCTGCCCCGACATGCTAGCTGCACAGAGAAAAACACCAGCCAATGTGTTAGTGGGGTTCAGCACCGCCAGCTGTTCCCCTGCTGTGTAGCTGGCAACGTGTCCTGCAAACGCCACGCAGGCACATGAACTGAAATTGAAGGGAGCCTGCCCCCCACCCCCCCAGGTGTTTCTATGTATAACAGCCACCTTGTGCAGCAGTACTGCTGCATTTGTACAAGGTGGCTGACTTTTTCTCCTTGCACACGTGGAACTCAACAAGTACAAAATGTGTCTCATTACAGACCATTACAATGTCCCTGAGGTGTGATTTTCCTTTTTAATGACACGCAGCACCCCCATTGTTAGCGCTACCCGTCTCCTGACATCATTGGTTGGCTGGCTGTGCCTGTGCGTCCCCCCTGCCCGACACAACGCCCCCCGTTGTCTCATATATTTTGACTGCGAGGGTGTGATTGATGGGCACGAGCAGTGCATATGTTCCCCTGTCTTCACTCCCCTCCTTCCGCCTTCTTCTGACTGTGTGGCCTCATGGCCGCGGCATGCGATAAGGGATCAGCTGAGGCCGCCCAGTCTGAAGCAGGTGTAAGGACATGTGTGAGCGGCGAACCTATTTACTGCACAAGGCCACGAATCCCAGCACCGCAGTGTGACTTTAGGAAAAGCCACTGTGGGTCTGGGATTTATGGCCATCGTTAACCGCACCGGCCAACATGAAATGAGGTCATGAGACGGCCTGCACTAACAGGGTATTGCCAAGGGATAACACAAGAGCGCAGTTTCCTGTTCTGCAAATAACAACGGTAAGGAATCTGCGCACAGCACCTAGGTGTAAATTGGTACACCTGTGCTGCGTCTCCTTAAAAAGACAAGTAGTCACGCCTCCACTACTGTTTGACAGTATAATGGGCTAAATAGTGTACGTGTTTAATTCAGCGTGTGCAAGGAGCAAAATTAAATAGAGCAACCTTTGACTTGTGCATCATTAATGCTGTTCAAGGTGTGGCTCTTGTACCTTGCAACACCTGAGGGGGGGTTAAAGGTAACCTTTGAAATTGGTTCAACTAGGCTTCGGCCTACACTCTGCTCCTCTCCTGCTGACCCTGGGCTCAAACACCGCCAGTTTCTGCCCGGACATGCTAGCTGCACAGAGAGAAACACCAGCCAATGTGTTAGTGGGGTTCAGCACCGCCAGCTGTTTCCCTGCTGTGTAGTCGGCATCGTGTCCAGCACAAGCCACGCTGGCACAACTGACCAAAAGCTGCCACCAGTGCAGGCTTCGGCCTACACTTTGCTCCTCTCCTCCTCCTGCTGACCCTGGGCTCAAACACCGCCAGTTTCTGCCCGGACATGCTAGCTGCACAGAGAAAAACACCAGCCAATGTGTTAGTGGGGTTCAGCACCGCCAGCTGTTCCTCTGCTGTGTAGTCGGCATCGTGTCCAGCACAAGCCACGCTGGCACAACTGACCAAAAGCTGCCACCAGTGCAGGCTTTGGCCTACACTTTGCTCCTCTCCTCCTCCTGCTGACCCTGGGCTCAAACAACGCCAGTTTCTGCCCGGACATGCTAGCTGCACAGAGAAAAACACCAGCCAATGTGTTAGTGGGGTTCAGCACCGCCAGCTGTTCCCCTGCTGTGTAGCTGGCAACGTGTCCTGCAAACGCCACGCAGGCACATGAACTGAAATTGAAGGGAGCCTGCCCCCCACCCCCCCAGGTGTTTCTATGTATAACAGCCACCTTGTACAGCAGTACTGCTGCATTTGTACAAGGTGGCTGACTTTTTCTGCTTGCACACGTGGAACTCAACAAGTACAAAATGTGTCTCATTACAGACCATTACAATGTCCCTGAGGTGTGACTTTCCTTTTTAATGACACGCAGCACCCCCATTGTTAGCGCTGCCCGTCTCCTGACATCATTGGTTGGCTGGCTGTGCCTGTGCGTCCCCCCTGCCCGACACAACGCCCCCCGTTGTCTCATATATTTTGACTGCGAGGGTGTGATTGATGGGCACGAGCAGTGCATATGTTCCCCTGTCTTCACTCCCCTCCTTCCGCCTTCTTCTGACTGTGTGGCCTCATGGCCGCGGCATGCGATAAGGGATCAGCTGAGGCCGCCCAGTCTGAAGCAGGTGTAAGGATATGTGTGAGCGGCGAACCTATTTACTGCACAAGGCCACGAATCCCAGCACCGCAGTGTGACTTTAGGAAAAGCCACTGTGGGTCTGGGATTTATGGCCATCGTTAACCGCACCGGCCAACATGAAATGAGGTCATGAGACGGCCTGCACTAACAGGGTATTGCCAAGGGATAACACAAGAGCGCAGTTTCCTGTTCTGCAAATAACAACGGTAAGGAATCTGCGCACAGCACCTAGGTGTAAATTGGTACACCTGTGCTGCGTCTCCTTAAAAAGACAAGTAGTCACGCCTCCACTACTGTTTGACAGTATAATGGGCTAAATAGTGTACGTGTTTAATTCAGCGTGTGCAAGGAGCAAAATTAAATAGAGCAACCTTTGACTTGTGCATCATTAATGCTGTTCAAGGTGTGGCTCTTGTACCTTGCAACACCTGAGGGGGGGTTAAAGGTAACCTTTGAAATTGGTTCAACTAGGCTTCGGCCTACACTCTGCTCCTCTCCTGCTGACCCTGGGCTCAAACACCGCCAGTTTCTGCCCGGACATGCTAGCTGCACAGAGAGAAACACCAGCCAATGTGTTAGTGGGGTTCAGCACCGCCAGCTGTTTCCCTGCTGTGTAGTCGGCATCGTGTCCAGCACAAGCCACGCTGGCACAACTGACCAAAAGCTGCCACCAGTGCAGGCTTCGGCCTACACTTTGCTCCTCTCCTCCTCCTGCTGACCCTGGGCTCAAACACCGCCAGTTTCTGCCCGGACATGCTAGCTGCACAGAGAAAAACACCAGCCAATGTGTTAGTGGGGTTCAGCACCGCCAGCTGTTCCTCTGCTGTGTAGTCGGCATCGTGTCCAGCACAAGCCACGCTGGCACAACTGACCAAAAGCTGCCACCAGTGCAGGCTTCGGCCTACACTTTGCTCCTCTCCTCCTCCTGCTGACCCTGGGCTCAAACAACGCCAGTTTCTGCCCGGACATGCTAGCTGCACAGAGAAAAACACCAGCCAATGTGTTAGTGGGGTTCAGCACCGCCAGCTGTTCCCCTGCTGTGTAGCTGGCAACGTGTCCTGCAAACGCCACGCAGGCACATGAACTGAAATTGAAGGGAGCCTGCCCCCCACCCCCCCAGGTGTTTCTATGTATAACAGCCACCTTGTACAGCAGTACTGCTGCATTTGTACAAGGTGTCTGACTTTTTCTGCTTGCACACGTGGAACTCAACAAGTACAAAATGTGTCTCATTACAGACCATTACAATGTCCCTGAGGTGTGACTTTCCTTTTTAATGACACGCAGCACCCCCATTGTTAGCGCTGCCCGTCTCCTGACATCATTGGTTGGCTGGCTGTGCCTGTGCGTCCCCCCTGCCCGACACAACGCCCCCCGATGTCTCATATATTTTGACTGCGAGGGTGTTATTGATGGGCACGAGCAGTGCATATGTTCCCCTGTCTTCACTCCCCTCCTTCCGCCTTCTTCTGACTGTGTGGCCTCATGGCCGCGGCATGCGATAAGGGATCAGCTGAGGCCGCCCAGTCTGAAGCAGGTGTAAGGACATGTGTGAGCGGCGAACCTATTTACTGCACAAGGCCACGAATCCCAGCACCGCAGTGTGACTTTAGGAAAAGCCACTGTGGGTCTGGGATTTATGGCCATCGTTAACCGCACCGGCCAACATGAAATGAGGTCATGAGACGGCCTGCACTAACAGGGTATTGCCAAGGGATAACACAAGAGCGCAGTTTCCTGTTCTGCAAATAACAACGGTAAGGAATCTGCGCACAGCACCTAGGTGTAAATTGGTACACCTGTGCTGCGTCTCCTTAAAAAGACAAGTAGTCACGCCTCCACTACTGTTTGACAGTATAATGGGCTAAATAGTGTACGTGTTTAATTCAGCGTGTGCAAGGAGCAAAATTAAATAGAGCAACCTTTGACTTGTGCATCATTAATGCTGTTCAAGGTGTGGCTCTTGTACCTTGCAACACCTGAGGGGGGGTTAAAGGTAACCTTTGAAATTGGTTCAACTAGGCTTCGGCCTACACTCTGCTCCTCTCCTCCTCCTCCTGCTTCAACACGGGCTCTAACATCGCTAGTTTTTGCCCGCAAGTGCTAGCTGCACAGAGAAAAACACACGCCATTGTGTTAGTGGGGTTCAGCAACGCCAGCTGTTCCCCCAGTGTGTAGCCGGCAAAGTGTCCTGCAAACGCAACGCAGACACAAAGCTGCCTCCAGTGCAGGCTTCGGCCTACACTCATCTCCCCCTGCTTACCCTTTGCTCCAACAACCCAAGTTGGGGCTCTAGGAAGACAATCTTTAATAGGCAAGGCAACGCATCTGGGTTCCAGCACCGCCAGCTGGTTCTCGGCAGTGTTCTTGTCACAGGTACTCCCTCGTGCCAAGCCTGGTTTCAGCACCGTCAGCTGTTTCCGGGTTGTGTCAACTTCACTGAGACGCCTATGCTTGCCCCGTCGTGGTGCGGTCGAGTTAGCCAACTCCAGGGTGCCTCCAGTTTAGGAGCTTCCTATGTGGGCTGCGTGAACTGGTAGTCAAGGCTGGTTCTGTAGTGCCAGTAGGCCCAGCTCCCCCTGTAGGACTGTTGGGGTTCGGTAACTGCGGCTGCCTCGCGGCCTAGCTGTTCTCTCCTCTCCTGTGGGTCTTCGGGTCCACCACCTGGTTCCAGCACCGTCAGCTGGTTCCGGGCCGAGCCTTTGGCTTAGGTGCCTCCTCCTGGGTATCCGAGTTCCGCCAACGCCAGGCGGTCCTTGGTAGTGCTTTTAAGCGCGGGCACCTACAGCTTAGTAACCGGGTTCCAGCACCGTCAGCTGGTCCTCGGTCGTGCCATTGGCTCTTGCACACTGGGGCAACGCATCCGGGTTCCAGCACCGCCAGCTGGTTCTCGGCAGTGTTCTTGTCACAGGTACTCCCTCGTGCCAAGCCTGGTTTCAGCACCGTCAGCTGTTTCCGGGTTGTGTCAACTTCACTGAGACGCCTATGCTTGCCCCGTCGTGGTGCGGTCGAGTTAGCCAACTCCAGGGTGCCTCCAGTTTAGGAGCTTCCTATGTGGGCTGCGTGAACTGGTAGTCAAGGCTGGTTCTGTAGTGCCAGTAGGCCCAGCTCCCCCTGTAGGACTGTTGGGGTTCGGTAACTGCGGCTGCCTCGTGGCCTAGCTGTTCTCTCCTCTCCTGTGGGCCTTCGGGTCCACCACCTGGTTCCAGCACCGTCAGCTGGTTCCGGGCCGAGCCTTTGGCTTAGGTGCCTCCTCCTGGGTATCCGAGTTCCGCCAACGCCAGGCGGTCCTTGGTAGTGCTTTTAAGCGCGGGCACCTACAGCTTAGTAACCGGGTTCCAGCACCGTCAGCTGGTCCTCGGTCGTGCCATTGGCTCTTGCACACTGGGGCAACGCATCCGGGTTCCAGCACCGCCAGCTGGTTCTCGGCAGTGTTCTTGTCACAGGTACTCCCTCGTGCCAAGCCTGGTTTCAGCACCGTCAGCTGTTTCCGGGTTGTGTCAACTTCACTGAGACGCCTATGCTTGCCCCGTCGTGGTGCGGTCGAGTTAGCCAACTCCAGGGTGCCTCCAGTTTAGGAGCTTCCTATGTGGGCTGCGTGAACTGGTAGTCAAGGCTGGTTCTGTAGTGCCAGTAGGCCCAGCTCCCCCTGTAGGACTGTTGGGGTTCGGTAACTGCGGCTGCCTCGCGGCCTAGCTGTTCTCTCCTCTCCTGTGGGCCTTCGGGTCCACCACCTGGTTCCAGCACCGTCAGCTGGTTCCGGGCCGAGCCTTTGGCTTAGGTGCCTCCTCCTGGGTATCCGAGTTCCGCCAACGCCAGGCGGTCCTTGGTAGTGCTTTTAAGCGCGGGCACCTACAGCTTAGTAACCGGGTTCCAGCACCGTCAGCTGGTCCTCGGTCGTGCCATTGGCTCTTGCACACTGGGGCAACGCATCCGGGTTCCAGCACCGCCAGCTGGTTCTCGGCAGTGTTCTTGTCACAGGTACTCCCTCGTGCCAAGCCTGGTTTCAGCACCGTCAGCTGTTTCCGGGTTGTGTCAACTTCACTGAGACGCCTATGCTTGCCCCGTCGTGGTGCGGTCGAGTTAGCCAACTCCAGGGTGCCTCCAGTTTAGGAGCTTCCTATGTGGGCTGCGTGAACTGGTAGTCAAGGCTGGTTCTGTAGTGCCAGTAGGCCCAGCTCCCCCTGTAGGACTGTTGGGGTTCGGTAACTGCGGCTGCCTCGCGGCCTAGCTGTTCTCTCCTCTCCTGTGGGCCTTCGGGTCCACCACCTGGTTCCAGCACCGTCAGCTGGTTCCGGGCCGAGCCTTTGGCTTAGGTGCCTCCTCCTGGGTATCTGAGTTCCGCCAACGCCAGGCGGTCCTTGGTAGTGCTTTTAAGCGCGGGCACCTACAGCTTAGTAACCGGGTTCCAGCACCGTCAGCTGATCCTCGGTCGTGCCATTGGCTCTTGCACACTGGGGCAACGCATCCGGGTTCCAGCACCGCCAGCTGGTTCTCGGCAGTGTTCTTGTCACAGGTACTCCCTCGTGCCAAGCCTGGTTTCAGCACCGTCAGCTGTTTCCGGGTTGTGTCAACTTCACTGAGACGCCTATGCTTGCCCCGTCGTGGTGCGGTCGAGTTAGCCAACTCCAGGGTGCCTCCAGTTTAGGAGCTTCCTTTGTGGGCTGCGTGAACTGGTAGTCAAGGCTGGTTCTGTAGTGCCAGTAGGCCCAGCTCCCCCTGTAGGACTGTTGGGGTTCGGTAACTGCGGCTGCCTCGCGGCCTAGCTGTTCTCTCCTCTCCTGTGGGCCTTCGGGTCCACCACCTGGTTCCAGCACCGTCAGCTGGTTCCGGGCCGAGCCTTTGGCTTAGGTGCCTCCTCCTGGGTATCCGAGTTCCGCCAACGCCAGGCGGTCCTTGGTAGTGCTTTTAAGCGCGGGCACCTACAGCTTAGTAACCGGGTTCCAGCACCGTCAGCTGGTCCTCGGTCGTGCCATTGGCTCTTGCACACTGGGGCAACGTATCCGGGTTCCAGCACCACCAGCTGGTTCTCGGCAGTGTTCTTGTCACAGGTACTCCCTCGTGCCAAGCCTGGTTTCAGCACCGTCAGCTGTTTCCGGGTTGTGTCAACTTCACTGAGACGCCTATGCTTGCCCCGTCGTGGTGCGGTCAAGTTAGCCAACTCCAGGGTGCCTCCAGTTTAGGAGCTTCCTATGTGGGCTGCGTGAACTGGTAGTCAAGGCTGGTTCTGTAGTGCCAGTAGGCCCAGCTCCCCCTGTAGGACTGTTGGGGTTCGGTAACTGCGGCTGCCTCGCGGCCTAGCTGTTCTCTCCTCTCCTGTGGGCCTTCGGGTCCACCACCTGGTTCCAGCACCGTCAGCTGGTTCCGGGCCGAGCCTTTGGCTTAGGTGCCTCCTCCTGGGTATCCGAGTTCCGCCAACGCCAGGCGGTCCTTGGTAGTGCTTTTAAGCGCGGGCACCTACAGCTTAGTAACCGGGTTCCAGCACCGTCAGCTGGTCCTCGGTCGTGCCATTGGCTCTTGCACACTGGGGCAACGCATCCGGGTTCCAGCACCGCCAGCTGGTTCTCGGCAGTGTTCTTGTCACAGGTACTCCCTCGTGCCAAGCCTGGTTTCAGCACCGTCAGCTGTTTCCGGGTTGTGTCAACTTCACTGAGACGCCTATGCTTGCCCCGACGTGGTGCGGTCGAGTTAGCCAACTCCAGGGTGCCTCCAGTTTAGGAGCTTCCTATGTGGGCTGCGTGAACTGGTAGTCAAGGCTGGTTCTGTAGTGCCAGTAGGCCCAGCTCCCCCTGTAGGACTGTTGGGGTTCGGTAACTGCGGCTGCCTCGCGGCCTAGCTGTTCTCTCCTCTCCTGTGGGTCTTCGGGTCCACCACCTGGTTCCAGCACCGTCAGCTGGTTCCGGGCCGAGCCTTTGGCTTAGGTGCCTCCTCCTGGGTATCCGAGTTCCGCCAACGCCAGGCGGTCCTTGGTAGTGCTTTTAAGCGCGGGCACCTACAGCTTAGTAACCGGGTTCCAGCACCGTCAGCTGGTCCTCGGTCGTGCCATTGGCTCTTGCACACTGGGGCAACGCATCCGGGTTCCAGCACCGCCAGCTGGTTCTCGGCAGTGTTCTTGTCACAGGTAATCCCTCGTGCCAAGCCTGGTTTCAGCACCGTCAGCTGTTTCCGGGTTGTGTCAACTTCACTGAGACGCCTATGCTTGCCCCGTCGTGGTGCGGTCGAGTTAGCCAACTCCAGGGTGCCTCCAGTTTAGGAGCTTCCTATGTGGGCTGCGTGAACTGGTAGTCAAGGCTGGTTCTGTAGTGCCAGTAGGCCCAGCTCCCCCTGTAGGACTGTTGGGGTTCGGTAACTGCGGCTGCCTCGCGGCCTAGCTGTTCTCTCCTCTCCTGTGGGCCTTCGGGTCCACCACCTGGTTCCAGCACCGTCAGCTGGTTCCGGGCCGAGCCTTTGGCTTAGGTGCCTCCTCCTGGGTATCCGAGTTCCGCCAACGCCAGGCGGTCCTTGGTAGTGCTTTTAAGCGCGGGCACCTACAGCTTAGTAACCGGGTTCCAGCACCGTCAGCTGGTCCTCGGTCGTGCCATTGGCTCTTGCACACTGGGGCAACGCATCCGGGTTCCAGCACCGCCAGCTGGTTCTCGGCAGTGTTCTTGTCACAGGTACTCCCTCGTGCCAAGCCTGGTTTCAGCACCGTCAGCTGTTTCCGGGTTGTGTCAACTTCACTGAGACGCCTATGCTTGCCCCGTCGTGGTGCGGTCGAGTTAGCCAACTCCAGGGTGCCTCCAGTTTAGGAGCTTCCTATGTGGGCTGCGTGAACTGGTAGTCAAGGCTGGTTCTGTAGTGCCAGTAGGCCCAGCTCCCCCTGTAGGACTGTTGGGGTTCGGTAACTGCGGCTGCCTCGCGGCCTAGCTGTTCTCTCCTCTCCTGTGGGCCTTCGGGTCCACCACCTGGTTCCAGCACCGTCAGCTGGTTCCGGGCCGAGCCTTTGGCTTAGGTGCCTCCTCCTGGGTATCCGAGTTCCGCCAACGCCAGGCGGTCCTTGGTAGTGCTTTTAAGCGCGGGCACCTACAGCTTAGTAACCGGGTTCCAGCACCGTCAGCTGGTCCTCGGTCGTGCCATTGGCTCTTGCACACTGGGGCAACGCATCCGGGTTCCAGCACCGCCAGCTGGTTCTCGGCAGTGTTCTTGTCACAGGTACTCCCTCGTGCCAAGCCTGGTTTCAGCACCGTCAGCTGTTTCCGGGTTGTGTCAACTTCACTGAGACGCCTATGCTTGCCCCGTCGTGGTGCGGTCGAGTTAGCCAACTCCAGGGTGCCTCCAGTTTAGGAGCTTCCTATGTGGGCTACGTGAACTAGTAGTCAAGGCTGGTTCTGTAGTGCCAGTAGGCCCAGCTCCCCCTGTAGGACTGTTGGGGTTCGGTAACTGCGGCTGCCTCGCGGCCTAGCTGTTCTCTCCTCTCCTGTGGGCCTTCGGGTCCACCACCTGGTTCCAGCACCGTCAGCTGGTTCCGGGCCGAGCCTTTGGCTTAGGTGCCTCCTCCTGGGTATCCGAGTTCCGCCAACGCCAGGCGGTCCTTGGTAGTGCTTTTAAGCGCGGGCACCTACAGCTTAGTAACCGGGTTCCAGCACCGTCAGCTGGTCCTCGGTCGTGCCATTGGCTCTTGCACACTGGGGCAACGCATCCGGGTTCCAGCACCGCCAGCTGGTTCTCGGCAGTGTTCTTGTCACAGGTACTCCCTCGTGCCAAGCCTGGTTTCAGCATCGTCAGCTGTTTCCGGGTTGTGTCAACTTCACTGAGACGCCTATGCTTGCCCCGTCGTGGTGCGGTCGAGTTAGCCAACTCCAGGGTGCCTCCAGTTTAGGAGCTTCCTATGTGGGCTGCGTGAACTGGTAGTCAAGGCTGGTTCTGTAGTGCCAGTAGGCCCAGCTCCCCCTGTAGGACTGTTGGGGTTCGGTAACTGCGGCTGCCTCGCGGCCTAGCTGTTCTCTCCTCTCCTGTGGGCCTTCGGGTCCACCACCTGGTTCCAGCACCGTCAGCTGGTTCCGGGCCGAGCCTTTGGCTTAGGTGCCTCCTCCTTGGTATCCGAGTTCCGCCAACGCCAGGCGGTCCTTGGTAGTGCTTTTAAGCGCCGGCACCTACAGCTTAGTAACCGGGTTCCAGCACCGTCAGCTGGTCCTCGGTCGTGCCATTGGCTCTTGCACACTGGGGCAACGCATCCGGGTTCCAGCACCGCCAGCTGGTTCTCGGCAGTGTTCTTGTCACAGGTACTCCCTCGTGCCAAGCCTGGTTTCAGCACCGTCAGCTGTTTCCGGGTTGTGTCAACTTCACTGAGACGCCTATGCTTGCCCCGTCGTGGTGCGGTCGAGTTAGCCAACTCCAGGGTGCCTCCAGTTTAGGAGCTTCCTATGTGGGCTGCGTGAACTGGTAGTCAAGGCTGGTTCTGTAGTGCCAGTAGGCCCAGCTCCCCCTGTAGGACTATTGGGGTTCGGTAACTGCGGCTGCCTCGCGGCCTAGCTGTTCTCTCCTCTCCTGTGGGCCTTCGGGTCCACCACCTGGTTCCAGCACCGTCAGCTGGTTCCGGGCCGAGCCTTTGGCTTAGGTGCCTCCTCCTGGGTATCCGAGTTCCGCCAACGCCAGGCGGTCCTTGGTAGTGCTTTTAAGCGCGGGCACCTACAGCTTAGTAACCGGGTTCCAGCACCGTCAGCTGGTCCTCGGTCGTGCCATTGGCTCTTGCACACTGGGGCAACGCATCCGGGTTCCAGCACCGCCAGCTGGTTCTCGGCAGTGTTCTTGTCACAGGTACTCCCTCGTGCCAAGCCTGGTTTCAGCACCGTCAGCTGTTTCCGGGTTGTGTCAACTTCACTGAGACGCCTATGCTTGCCCCGTCGTGGTGCGGTCGAGTTAGCCAACTCCAGGGTGCCTCCAGTTTAGGAGCTTCCTATGTGGGCTGCGTGAACTGGTAGTCAAGGCTGGTTCTGTAGTGCCAGTAGGCCCAGCTCCCCCTGTAGGACTGTTGGGGTTCGGTAACTGCGGCTGCCTCGCGGCCTAGCTGTTCTCTCCTCTCCTGTGGGCCTTCGGGTCCACCACCTGGTTCCAGCACCGTCAGCTGGTTCCGGGCCGAGCCTTTGGCTTAGGTGCCTCCTCCTGGGTATCCGAGTTCCGCCAACGCCAGGCGGTCCTTGGTAGTGCTTTTAAGCGCGGGCACCTACAGCTTAGTAACCGGGTTCCAGCACCGTCAGCTGGTCCTCGGTCGTGCCATTGGCTCTTGCACACTGGGGCAACGCATCCGGGTTCCAGCACCGCCAGCTGGTTCTCGGCAGTGTTCTTGTCACAGGTACTCCCTCGTGCCAAGCCTGGTTTCAGCACCGTCAGCTGTTTCCGGGTTGTGTCAACTTCACTGAGACGCCTATGCTTGCCCCGTCGTGGTGCGGTCGAGTTAGCCAACTCCAGGGTGCCTCCAGTTTAGGAGCTTCCTATGTGGGCTGCGTGAACTGGTAGTCAAGGCTGGTTCTGTAGTGCCAGTAGGCCCAGCTCCCCCTGTAGGACTGTTGGGGTTCGGTAACTGCGGCTGCCTCGCGGCCTAGCTGTTCTCTCCTCTCCTGTGGGCCTTCGGGTCCACCACCTGGTTCCAGCACCGTCAGCTGGTTCTAGGCAGTGTCTTTTGCTCTTGTACCTTCTGCTCCCCATCCTGATTCCAGTAACGTCAGCTGGTTCCGGGCAGAGCCTTTGGCTTAGGTGCCTCCTTCTGGGTATCCAAGTTCCACCAACGTCAGGTGGTCCTTGGTAGTGCTTTCAGGCACGGGTACCTCCTGCTTAGTAACCGGGTTCCAGTAACGTCAGCTGGTCCTCGGTAGTTCCATTGGCTCTTGGACCTTCGGCTACCCATCCGGGTTCCAGTACCGTCAGCTGGTTCTTGGCAGTGTCTTTTGCTCTTGTACCTTCTGCTCCCCATCCTGGTTCCAGTAACGTCAGCTGGTTCCGGGCAGAGCCTTTGGCTTAGGTGCCTCCTTCTGGGTATCCGAGTTCCGCCAACGTCAGGCGGTCCTTGGTAGTGCTTTTTAGCACGGGTACCTCCTGCTTAGTAACCGGGTTCCAGTAACGTCAGCTGGTCCTCGGTAGTTCCATAGGCTCTTGAACCTTCAGGTAGCCATCCGAGTTCCAGTTCCATCAGCTGGTTCTTGGCATTTTCTCAGCCTTCTTGTACCTTCTGCTACATTTCCAAGTTGAAGACCCTAAAGTCGACGACCCGGAAGACCACCCCGATGACGACGACGACCCGGAAGACCACCCCGATGACGACGACGACGACGACGGCGGAGACGACGACGGAGACGACGACGGCGGAGACGACGACGGCGGAGATGACGACACTGAAGACGACGACCCTGGAGACGACGACATGGAAGACCGAGAAGCAGAAGAACAAGAGGCTGCAGAACAAAGAGCAGAAGAACATTAAGCATAACACTTAATATCAGAGCAAAAGATATTATCTAAATTATATGCAGAAGAAGACTAAGCAGTGTATGGGGGTGAGTCCGTTCCTCCTCGTGGTGCCCCTGGATAAAGCCTGATGCTGCAGGCCAAACTGAACGCGGACAAATGTAACTTTTGTGACTGGCAGAACGGAAGGTGTAATCTTCCAACTTTTATAGATAACAACTACGGGAATGCCTGTCACAAATGAGAATATGATGAAAAAGTAGAATAGGAAGAATAATAACAGTGGAATAAAAAGAATATGTAGAATAGGAAGAATAATAATAGTTGAAGAAAATGAATATGAAGAATGTAATAAAAAAAAAATAGGTAGAAGATGAAGAAGAAGATGAATAAGGTGAAGAAGTTGATGTCAAAGATGCTGATGATGATGAAGATGAAAGTGTGGGAAAAGGAAAAAAAAGAAGGGGAAGGTCGTGGAATAGTGAAACATCAATATATGACAAAATAAAAAAAAATTTACATAGTCAATATCTTTTTCAATCCGAACGTCTTTAAAAAAAAAAAAAATCATGCTATTCTATTTGATTGGACTAATCCTCATTGCCTTTAATGTCTCCGCCACCTCCCCCATACATCCTACATTATTCTTAGTTGTTTTCCTTCATGTAGAATGAACCTACAAGGAAAGAAAGGGTTTATTTTAATTCCGATATTTTGGTCCCATTGACTTGCATTGGGATCGGGTATCGGTATCGGCGATATCCGATATTTTTTGAATATCGGCCGATCCAAACCGATACCGATACTTTCCGATATCGGAAGGTATCGCTCAACACTAATTGTGAATAATGGGGAAAGCAAAATAATTGTCAATGGATCCACAGGAAAAGGTAGTTGAACTGTATAAAACAGGATAGGGATACAAAAAGATATCCACGGAATCGATAATGCCAGTCAGCAGTGTTCAAACTGTGATTAACAAATGGAAAATCAAGGGCTCTCTAAAAACAAAACCACGGTTAGGTACTGTAGACCAACAAAAATGTTGTCCACAACTGCCAGTAAAATTGTTCAGGATGCAAAGAAAAAAACACAATTAACATCAGCTGAAATATAGGACTCTCTGATAACTAGTGGTGTGGCTGTTTCAAGATGCACAATAAAGAGGCACTTGAAGAAAAATGAGCTGCATGGTCAAGTTGCCAGAAGAATGCCATTACTGCACAAATGCCACAAAGTTTCTCTCCTACAATACACAAAACAGCACAGAGACAAGCCTCAAAACTTCTGGAACAAGGGATTTTGGAGTGATGAGACCAAAATTGAACTTTTTGGCCACAACCATAAACATTACACTTGGAGAGAGGTCAACAAGGCCTATGATGAAATTAACACCATTCCTACTGTAAAGCACAGAGGTGGATCGCTGATGTTTTGGGGATGTGTGAGCTACAAAGGAACAGGAAACTTGGTCAAAGTTGAAGGAAAGATGAATGCAGCATGTTATCAGCAAATACTGGAGGCAAATTTGCAATCATCAGCCCGGAAGCTGTGTATGGGACGTACTTGGAAGTTCCAACACGACAACTGTTATGAAGCGGTGGTTTAGGAGCAACATGGAACGAGCTCTGAAGGAAGTGGTAACTGTACTGACCGCAGTCCCTAAGCTCAACACAACACTAGAAGTAGCCGTGGAATGCTCCTAACTCTCCCTAGGCATCTTGTCACAGCCTAAGAGCTAACTACCCCTAAAGATAGAAGCAGTAAAACTATCTTGCCTCAGAGAAAATCCCCAAAGGATAGATTAGCCCCCCACAAATAATGACTGTGAGTGGAGAGGGAAAAGACATACACAGAATGAAACCAGGATGAGCACAGGAGACCAGTCTAGCTTGATAGATAGGACAGGATGGAATACTGTGCGGTCAGTATAAAACACTACAAAAATCCACGCAGAGTTTACAAAAAATCTCCACACCTGATTAAAGGTGTGGAGGGTAAATCTGCTTCCCAGAGCTTCCAGCAAGACAGAATTAATTCATACTGATAAGCTGGACAAACATAGAAAGCACTGAACGGATAAGTCCACAATCTGTGAACAGAACAGAGCAAGCAAGAACTTAGCTTTGCTTAACTGGTCAGGAAAACAGGGAAATCCAAAGAGATGTGAATCCAACCAGAAACCATTTACAAGTGGCACTGGCTGAAGGAACAGCCAGGCCTAAATAGCCGACCAGAAGAGAAGATAAGTGGAGGCAGCTGATGACAGCTAACTCCAAGGAGCAGCCATACCACTTGAAACCACAAGAGGGAGCCCAAGAGCAGAAATCACAAAAGTGCAACTTACAACCACCGGAGGGAGCCCAAGAGCGGAATTCACAACAGTACCCCCCCCCTTGAGGAGGGGTCACCGAACCCTCACCAGAGCCCCCAGGCCGATCAGGACTAGCCAAATGAAAAGCACGAACCAAATCGGTGGCATGGTCATCGGAGGCAACAACCCAAGAATTATCCTCCTGGCCATAACCCTTCCACTTGACAAGATACTGAAGCTTCCGCCTCGAAAAACGAGAATCCAAAATCTTCTCAACCTCATATTCCAACTCTCCCTCAACCAACACCGGGGCAGGAGGGTCAACCGAGGGAACAACGGCAGTGGCGTATCTTGGGGAGGGGCAGCCGGAGCATGTGCCCCGGGCGCAGCCGGCAGGGGGGCGCAGTCGGGCCGCCTAATTCGGCGGTCCGCAGTGTCTCCCCCGGCGGCTGCATTCTGCCGCCCCCACACTGGGAGTCAGCAGTTCTCTGTGCCGACTGTCAAGCTGACAGCCGGCAGAGAGAAGCTGCAGCGCGCCAGCTCCCAAAGTGTGCAGAGGTGGAGGGGGGCCCTGCTGGGTGGCTGTGGCAGGCAAGGAGAAATCCCTGCAGCTCCGCTGTGTCAGAGGAAGGCATGAGATGCTGCGGCAGAGCACGAGGAGAGGTGGGTAGGTGAGGTGTGTGTGTGTGTCCTAGCTACCAGGGGGGCAGAGGGTGCGGTCGCCCCGGGCCCTGTGCTCAGAGGGGCCCCCCTAGAGCTAAGCTACTCTTGACTATATTTGCCTGCTGTGCATGCAAATATAGTTAACCTCTGCGGTAGTGCAGGGAGACAATCTCCCTGCACTACCACGGTGTGTTCTGTAGAGGAGCATGTGTGGGACGCTGGGTGCTGGCAGTGTACCTGCTGCCTCCAGCAGAGCATTCTGCAGACACGCACACATTGCCTGCTGTGTGGTGTCTGCTGAAGAGACTTCAGGACGCTGCTTCTTCCCTGAGCCCTGCACAGTGGAGCAGGGCAGGAGATAGGACGGAGTAGGAGCTCTGGCTGCAGGGGGCTGTATCCGGGCTGGTGGTGACTGCACTGTGCAGTGAGAAGGAGGCAGGACACTGCTCTCCTCCTGACAAGTCCAAGGATTCTTGCATCCGTTTTGCTCTCAGTCTCTCTCAATCTCTCTGTCAGTCTTTCTGTCTCTCTCAGTCTCTGTCTCTCTGTCTCTGTCTCTCACAGTCTCTGTCTCTCTCAGTCTCTATCTCTCACAGTCTCTGTCTCTCTCAATCTGTCAGTTTCACTGTCTCTCAGTCTCTGTCTCTCCCAGTGTCTCTCAGTCTCTGTCTTTCTCAGTCTCTGTCTCTCTGTCTTTCTCTGTCAGTCTCTCTCTCTGTGTCTCTCTCAGACTCTCTGTCAGTCTCTCTTTCTCTCTGTCTCGCTCCCTCTGTCTCTGTCAGTCTCTCTTTCTGTCTCGCTCCCTCTGTCTCTGTCTGTCTCTCTCTGTCTCAGTTGCGCCCTCTGTCTTGCTCTCTGTCTCAGTCTCTCTCTCTGTCTCAGTCTCGCTCTCTGTCTCTTTCAGTCACGCCCGCTCTGTCTCTCTGTGTCTCTCTGTCTGTCAGTCTCTCTGTCAGTCGTGCTTTCTCTCTCGCTCTCTGTCTCGCACTCTCTGTCTCAGTCTGTCTCACTCTGTCTCTCTGTGTCTGTCTCTGTCTCCCTCTGTCGCTCTCTGTCTCTCTGTCTCGCTCTGTCTTGCTCTCTCTGTCAGTCTCAGTCTCGCTCTCTCTCTGTCTTTCTCTGTCTCAGTCTGTCTGTATCTATCTGTGTCTCTCAGTCTGTCTCTGTGTCTCTCAGTCTGTGTCTCAGTGTCTCACTCTGTCTCTCTATCTCTGTCTCTCAGTCTCTCTGTGTCTCTCTCTGTCGCTCTCTGTCGCTCTCTCTGTCTCACTCTCAGTCTCTCTCAGTCTGTCTGTCTCGAGCTCTCTGTGTCTTTCTCTCTGCCTCTCTCAGCATCTCTGTCTCTCTATCTCTTGCAATGTCGTCCTGTAGCCAGGGTCAGGGTCCTATCAGTCCAGTGTCTGTGTCCTCTCATATCAGTACATACAAGGTGACAAATATGAACATGCCATTTGTATAAACAATAAAAATCCCCATAAAGTTGAGGATAAATATATATATGATAAAGAGCCAAATAGAATAAAAATTGGTACAGCCAGTAGGTGCGTATAGACAATCAGCTTTAGCTGCATATGTATACTCAGACTGAATAACAAGGCCCGCAAAGAGGGAGAAGGGAAAAAAAGAAGAGATGACGTACAGGGGGAACAATTTATTTTTTACATGTGTGTTATTTTATCTCCCCCTCTTTCTTCTGCTTCCCTCTTTCTTTCCATTCCCCGCTTTAGGGTCTTGTCCAGACAAGAGTATTCCTATTGGGGTTACCTGGATGCATTCAGGGACCTATTCCCATATGATGGACTCTATATGCACTTACTGGCTGTTTTATTTTCTGGAATTTGCAGCCCACAGAAAGGGTCAGAGACCTGAATCCAAGGGAGATAAGGTGGGAGCCATTACACCACATGGGAGCTAATTTGGGGCCCATTGTACAACGTGGGGGCTAATGCGGGGCCATTATACATTTTCAATTACAGCAGGATCATCTGCTGAGGTTCCCCTATACCCATGATTAAAGGGAACCTGTTACCCTCAAAATCGACGTTGAGCTAAGCCCACCAGCATCAGGGGCTTATCTCCAGCATTCTGTAATGCATTCTGTAATGCTGTAGATAAGCCCCCGATGTATCCTGAAAGAAGAGAAAAAGAGGTTAGATTATACTCACCCAGCGGCGGTCCGATCTTACGGGCGTCGCGGTCCGGGGCCTCCCATCTTCTTACGATGACGTCCTCTTCTTGTCTTCACGGTGCGGCTCCGGCGCAGGCGTACTTTGTCTGCCCTGTTGAGGGCAGAGCAAAGTACTGCAGTGCGCAGGTGCCGGGAAAGGTCAGAGAGGATGTCATCGTAAGAAGATGGGAGGCCCCGGACCGGACCGCAGCGGGAACGCTCCTGGGTGAATATAATATAACCTCTTTTTCTCACCTTTCAGGATACATCGGGGGCTTATCTGCAGCATCCCAGAATGCATTCCAGAATGCTGTAGATAAGCCCCTGATGCCGGTGGGCTTAGCTCATCATCGATTTTGGGGGTGACAGGTTCCCTTTAAAGTTTGCCACCATAGTTGTAATCAATGGTTAGGGGCCCACTTAGATAGTTTGCCCCCCCCCCTGAGCTGAACACCTAGCTACGCCTCTGGTGTGTGTGTGTATGTGTGTGTGTGAATGTGTGTGTATGTGAATGTGTGTATGTGCGGCTCAGTATTGGGTGTGTGTGTGTGTGTATCGCACCGCAGGGGAATGTGCAGAGAAGTGAATGCTGTATGTGTGTGTGTGTGTGGGGGGGAGGAGAGGGCAATGATGGGGCTGACAGGGAGAGAGCAATGATGGGGATGGTGGAGGAGGAGAGGGCAATGATGGGGCTGACGGGGAGAGAGCAATGATGGGGATGGTGGAGGAGGAGAGGGCAATGATGGGGCTGACAGGGAGAGGGCCATGATGGAGATGGTGGGGGAGGAGAAGGCAATGATGGGGCTGACGGGGAGCATATGTCCTTGGGGGGGCGCCAAAATGAATTCTTGCCCCGAGTGCCAGAAACCTTAGATACACCTCTGAACAACGGGCACCACATATCTCCGCAACAAAGATTTATGGAAAACATTATGAATGGCAAAAGAAGCTGGAAGAGCCAAACGAAACGACACCGGATTAATAATTTCAGAAATTTTATAAGGACCAATAAACCGAGGCTTAAACTTAGGGGACGACACCTTCATAGGAACATGACGAGAAGACAACCAAACCAACTCCCCCACACGAAGCCGGGGACCAACACACCGACGGCGGTTAGCAAAACGTTGAGCCCTTTCCTGAGACAACGTCAAATTGTCCACCACATGAGTCCAAATCTGCTGCAGCCTGTCCACCACAGAATCAACACCAGGACAATCAGAAGGCTCAACCTGCCCAGAAGAAAAGCGAGGATGAAAACCAAAATTACAAAAAAAAAGGCGAAACCAAAGTAGCGGAACTAGCCCGATTATTAAGGGCAAACTCGGCCAACAGCAAGAAAGACACCCAATCATCCTGATCAGCAGACACAAAGCATCTCAAATAGGTCTCCAAGGTCTGATTAGTTCGCTCAGTTTGGCCATTAGTCTGAGGATGAAACCCCGAAGAAAAAGACAAATCAATGCCCATCCTAGCACAAAAGGCCCACCAAAATCTAGAGACAAACTGAGAACCTCTGTCAGACACAATATTCTCCGGAATGCAATGCAAACGAACCACATGCTGAAAAAACAATGGAACCAGATCTGAGGAGGAAGGCAACTTAGGCAAAAGTACCAGATGGACCATTTTAGAGAACCGGTCACAAACAACCCAGATAACAGACATCTTCTGGGAAACAGGAAGATCCGAAATAAAATCCATGGAAATATGCGTCCAGGGCCTCTCATGGACCGGCAAAGGCAAAAGCAACCCACTAGAACAGCAAGGCTTGGCTCGGGCGCAAGTCCCACAGGATTGCACAAAAGCACGGACATCGCGCGACAAGGACGGCCACCAAAAGGACCTAGCAACCAAATCTCTGGTACCAAAAATCCCAGGATGACCAGCCAACACTGAATAATGAACCTCAGAAATTACCTTATTTGTCCATCTATCAGGAACAAACAGCTTCCCCACAGAGGACCAATTCGTCACATCCGCGCCTTTCTTCATCAAATCAGTAAGGGGCTTAACCACACTGGAAAAGTTGGCAATGAAACGGCGATAGAAATTAGCAAAGCCCAAAAGTTTTTGAAGGCCCTTCACAGATGTGGGTTTAATCCAGTCATGAATAGCTTGGACCTTAACAGGATCCATTTCTATAGACGAGGGAGAAAAAATAAAACCCAAAAAAGAGACCTTCTGAACTCCGAATAGGCACTTAGATCCCTTCACAAACAAAGCATTATCTTGAAGGATCTGGAACACCATCCTGACCTGCTTCACATGAGACTCCCAATCATCGGAAAAAATCAAAATATCATCCAAATATACGACCATGAATTTATCAAGATAATTGCGGAAAATATCATGCATGAAAGACTGGAACACAGATGGAGCATTAGAGAGCCCAAATGGCATCACAAGGTATTCAAAATGGCCTTCGGGCGTATTAAATGCAGTTTTCCATTCGTCACACTGTTTAATACGAACAAGATTATATGCCCCTCAGAGGTCAGTCTTAGTAAACCAACTAGCCCCCTTAATCTGAGCAAACAAATCAGTAAGCAAAGGCAAGGGGTATTGGAATTTGACCGTGATTTTATTAAGAAGACGATAATCAATACAGGGTCCCAAGGAGCCATCCTTCTTAGCAACAAAAAAAAAACCCGCTCCCAATGGTGACTAAGAGGGCCAAATATGCCCCTTCTCCAAAGACTCCTTAACATAACTCCGCATGGCGGCATGCTCTGGTACAGACAGATTGAAAAGTCGGCCCTTAGGGAACTTGCAACCAGGAATCAAGTTAATAGCACAATCACAGTCCCGGTGCGGTGGAAGGGAACTGGACTTGGGCTCATCAAATACATCCTGGAAATCCGACAAAAACTCAGGGACCTCAGAAGAGAGGGAAGAGGAAATTGACATCAAAGGAACGTCACTATGCACCCCTTGACAACCCCAACTAGTCACAGACATAGTTTTCCAATCCAGCACCGGATTATGTTCCTGTAACCATGGAAAACCCAGTACAACAACATCATGCAGGTTATGCAACACCAGAAAACGGCAATCTTCCTGATGTGCTGGAGCCATGTACATAGTCATCTGCGTCCAGTACTGAGGTTTATCCTTGGCCAAGGGTGTAGCATCAATACCCCTCAAAGGAATAGGGCTCTGCAAAGGCTGCAAGGAAAAACCACAGAGCCTGGCGAATTCTAAGTCCATTAAGTTCAGGGCAGCGCCTGAATCCACAAATGCCATGACAGAAAAGGACGACAATGAGCAAATCAGGGTCACAGATAAGAGAAATTTAGGCTGTATAGTACTAATGGTAACAGACCTAGCGACTCTCTTAGTACGCTTAGGGCAATCAGAGATAACATGAGCCGAATCACCACAGTAAAAACACAGCCTATTCTGACGTCTGAATTCCTGTCGTTCTGTTCTAGTCAAAATCCTATCACATTGCATAGGTTCAGGACATTGCTCAGAGGACACTGCCATATGGTGCACAGCTTTGCGCTCGCGCAGACGCCGATCAATCTGAATGGCTAGAGACATAGATTCGCTCAAACCGGCAGGCGTAGGAAAGCCCACCATAACATCTTTAAGGTCTTCAGAAAGACCTTTTCTGAAAATAGCAGCCAGAGCCTCCTCATTCCATTTAGTGAGCACAGACCATTTTCTAAATTTCTGGCAGTATAATTCTGCTGCTTCCTGACCTTGACACAAGGCCAACAGGGTTTTTTCTGCATGATCCACAGAATTAGGTTCGTCATACAATAATCCGAGCGCTTGAAAAAATGTGTCTACATTCAATAATGCTGGATCCCCTGTTTCAAGAGAAAAAGCCCAGTCTTGAGGGTCACCACGCAGCAAGGATATGATGATTTGAACTTGCTGAATGGGATCACCAGAAGAACAGGGTTTCAAAGCAAAAAACAATTTGCAGTTATTTTTAAAGTTCAAAAACTTGGATCTGTCCCCAAAAACAAATCAGGAGTAGGAATTCTAGGCTCTAAAGCCAGAGTCTGGACAACATAATCTTGGATATTCTGTACTCTTGCAGCAAGTTGATCCACACGAGAAAACAAACCCTGAACATCCATGCCAGAGCATATATCCTGAACCACCCAGATATCAAGAGGAAAAAAGAGACAAACTAGAGCACAGAAAAAAAATGGTTCAGAACTTTCTTTTCCTTCTTTTGAGCTGCATTTAATTCATTTTTGGCCACTTGTACTGTTATGAAGCGGTGGTTTAGGAGCAACATGGAACGAGCTCTGAAGGAAGTGGTAACTGTACTGACCGCAGTCCCTAAGCTCAACACAACACTAGAAGTAGCCGTGGAATGCTCCTAACTCTCCCTAGGCATCTCGTCACAGCCTAAGAGCTAACTACCCCTAAAGATAGAAGCAGGAAAACTATCTTGCCTCAGAGAAAATCCCCAAAGGATAGATTAGCCCCCCACAAATAATGACTGTGAGTGGAGAGGGAAAAGACATACACAGAATGAAACCAGGATGAGCACAGGAGGCCAGTCTAGCTTGATAGATAGGACAGGATGGAATACTGTGCAGTCAGTATAAAACACTACAAAAATCCACGCAGAGTTTACAAAAAATCTCCACAGAGCTTCCAGCAAGACAGAATTAATTCATACTGATAAGCTGGACAAACATAGAAAGCACTGAACGGATAAGTCCACAATCTGTGAACAGAACAGAGCAAGCAAGAACTTAGCTTTGCTGAACTGGTCAGGAAAACAGGGAAATCCAAAGAGATGTGAATCCAACCAGAAACCATTTACAAGTGGCACTGGCTGAAGGAACAGCCAGGCCTAAATAGCCGAGCAGAAGAGAAGATAAGTGGAGGCAGCTGATGACAGCTAACTCCAAGGAGCAACCATACCACTTGAAACCACAAGAGGGAGCCCAAGAGCAGAACTCACAAAAGTGCCACTTACAGCCACCGGAGGGAGCCCAAGAGCGGAATTCACAACAGACAACACTGCAAAACACAAGACCAAGTCGACCTGTCTTTGGCTACAGCAGAACAAAGTGAAGGTTCTGGAGTGGCCATCTCAGTCTCCTGACCTTAATATCATTAAGTCACTCTGGGGAGATCTCAAGAACGCAGTTCATGCAAGACAGCCCAGGATTTTACAGGGACTGGATGCTTTTTGCCAAGAAGAGTTGGCAGCTTAAATCATCTGAGAAAATAAAGAACCTCATCTACAACAACCACAAAAGACTTCAAGCTGTAATTGATGTTAGATGGGACAATACATGGTATTAACCCCTTTACCCCCAAGGGTGGTTTGCATGTTATGGACCAGGCCAATTTTTACAATTCTGACCACTGTCCCTTTATGAGGTTATAACTCTGGAACGCTTCAACGGATCCCGGTGATTCTGACATTGTTTTCTCGTGACATATTGTACTTCATGATAGTGGTAAAATTTCTTTGATATTACCTGCGTTTATTTGTGAAAAAAAAGGAAATATGGCGAAAGTTTTGAAAATTTCGCAATTTTCCAACTTTGAATATTTATGCAATTAAATCACAGAGATATGTCACACAAAATACTTAATAATTAACATTTCCCACATGTCTACTTTACATGAGCACAATTTTGGAACCAAAATTTGTTTTTGTTAGGGAGTTATAAGGGTTAAAAGTTGACCAGCAATTTCTCATTTTTACAACACCATTTTATTTTAGGGACCACATCTCATTTCAAGTCATTTTGAGGAGTCTATATGATAGAAAATACCCAAGTGTGACACCATTCTAAAAACTGCACCCCTCAAGGTTCTCAAAACCACATTCAGGAAGTTTATTAACCCTTCAGGTGTTTCACAGGAATTTTTTGAATGTTTAAATAAAAATGAACATTTAACTTTTTTTCACAAAAAGTTTACTTCAGCTCCAATTTGTTTTATTTTACCAAGGGTTACAGGAGAAAATGGACCCCAAACCTTGTTGTACAATTTGTCCTGAGTACGTCAATACCCCATAAGTGGAGGTAAACCACTGTTTGGGCGCACGACAGAGCTTGGAAGCGAAGGAGCGCCGTTTGACTTTTTAATGCAAAATTGACTGGAATTGAGATGGGACGCCATGTTGCGTTTGGAGAGCCACTGATGTGCCTAAACATTGAAACCCCCCACAAGTGACACCATTTTGGAAAGTAGACCCCCTAAGGAACTTATCTAGAGGTGTGGTGAGCACTTTGACCCACCAAGTGCTTCACAGAAGTTTATAATGCAGAACCGTAAAAATAAAAAATCTTTTTTTTCACAAAAATTATCTTTTCGCCCCCCAATTTTTTATTTTCCCAATGGTAAGAGAAGAAATTGGAACCAAAAAGTTGTTGCACAATTTGTCCTGAGTACTCTGATACCCCATATGTGGGGGTAAACCACTGTTTGGGCGCATGGGAGAGCTCGGAAGGGAAGGAGCGCCGTTTGACCTTTCAATGCAAAATTGACAGGAATTGAGATGGGACGCCATGTTGCGTTTGAAGAGCCACTGATGTGCCTAAACATTGAAACCCCCCACAAGTGACACCATTTTGGAAAGTAGACCCCCTAAGAAACTTATCTAGAGGTGTGGTGAGCACTTTGACCCACCAAGTGCTTCACAGAAGTTTATAATGCAGAACCGTAAAAATAAAAAATCATTTTTTTTTCACAAAAATTATCTTTTCGCCCCTAATTTTTTATTTTCCCAATGGTAAGAGAAGAAATTGGAACCAAAAAGTTGTTGCACAATTTGTCCTGAGTACTATGATACCCCATATGTGGGGGTAAACCACTGTTTGGGCGCATGGGAGAGCTCAGAAGGGAAGGAGCGCCGTTTGACTTTTCAATGCAAAATTCACAGGAATTGAGATGAGACGCCATGTTGCGTTTGGAGAGCCACTGATGTGCGTAAACATTGAAACCCCCCACAAGTGACACCATTTTGGAAAGTAGACCCCCTAAGGAACTTATCTAGATGTGTGGTGAGCACTTTAACCCACCAAGAGCTTCACAGAAGTTTATAATGCAGAGCCGTAAAAATAAAACAAAAATTTTTTCCCACAAAAATCATTTTTTAGTCCCCAGTTTTGTATTTTCCCAAGGGTAACAGGAGAAATTGGACCCCAAAAGTTGTTGTGCAATTTGTCCAGAGTGCGCTGATACCCCATATGTGGGGGGGAACCACCGTTTGGGCGCATGGGAGGGCTCGGAAGGGAAGGAGCGCCATTTGGAATACAGACTTAGATGGAATGGTCTGCAGGCGTCATATTGCGTTTGCAGAGCCCCTAATGTACCTAAACAGTAGAAACCCCCCACAAGTGACCCCATATTGGAAACTCGACCCCCCAAGGAACTTATCTAGATGTGTTGTGAGAACTTTGAGCCCCCAAGTGTTTCACTACAGTTTCTAACGCAGAGCCGTGAAAATAAAAAAAAAAAATTCCCCCCAAAATTATTTTTTAGCCCCCAGTTTTGTATTTTCTCGAGGGTAACAGGAGAAATTGGACCCCAAAAGTTGTTGTCCAATTTGTCCTGAGTGCGCTGAAACCCTTATGTGGGGGGGATCCACCGTTTGGGCGCATGGGAGGGCTCGGAAGGGAAGGAGCGCCATTTGGAATGCAGACTTAGATGGAATGGTCTGCAGGCGTCACATTGCGTTTGCAGAGCCCCTAATGTACCTAAACAGTAGAAACCCCCCACAAGTGACCCCATATTGGAAACTAGACCCCCCAAGGAACTTATCTAGATGTGTTGTGAGAACTTTGAGCCCCCAAGTGTTTCACTACAGTTTATAACGCAGAGCCGTGAAAATAAAAAATCTTTTTTTTCCCACAAAAATAATTTTTTAGCCCCCAGTTTTGTATTTTCCCAAGGGTAACAGGAGAAATTGGACCCCAAAAGTTGTTGTCCAATTTGTCCTGAGTACGTTGATACTCCATATGTTGGGGTAAACTCCTGTTTGGACACACAGGAGAGCTCGGAAGGGAAGGAGCACTGTTTTACTTTTTCAACGCAGAATTGGCTGGAATTGAGATCGGACGCCATGTCGCGTTTGGAGATCCCCTGATGTGCCTAAACAGTGGAAACCCCCCAATTATAACTGAAACCCTAATCCAAACACACCCCTAACCCTAATTCCAACGGTAACCCTAACCACACCTCTAACCCAGACACACCCCTAACCCTAATCCCAACCCTATTCCCAACCGCAAATGTAATCCAAACCCTAACCCTAACTTTAGCCCCAACCCTAACTGTAGCCTTAACCCTAACCCTAGCCCTAGCCCTAACCCTAACCCTAGCCCTAGCCCTAACCCTAACCCTAGCCCTAACCCTAGCCCTAACCCTAACCCTAGCAATAACCCTAACCCTAGCCCTAACCCTAGCCCTAACCCTAGCCCTAACCCCAACCCTAGCCCTAACCCTAACCCTAGCCCTAACCCTAGCCCTAGCCCTAACCCTAACCCTAGCCCTAACCCTAACCCTAGCCCTAACCCTAGCCCTAGCCCTAACCCTAGCCCTAACCCTAATGGAAAAATGGAAATAAATACATTTTTTTAATTTTTTTTATTTTTCCCTAACTAAGGGGGTGATGAAGGGGGGTTTGATATACTTTTATAGCGGGTTTTTTAGCGGATTTTTATGATTGGTAGCCGTCACACACTGAAAGACGCTTTTTATTGCAAAAAATATTTTTTGCGTTACCACATTTTGAGAGCTATAATTTTTCCATGTTTAAGTCCACAAAATCATGTGAGGTCTTGTTTTTTGCGGGACGAGTTGACGTTTTTATTGGTAACATTTTCGGGCACGTGACATTTTTTGATTCGTTTTTATTCCGATTTTTGTGAGGCAGAATTACCAAAAACCAGCTATTCATGAATTTCTTTTGGGGGAGGCGTTTATACCGTTCCGCGTTTGGTAAAATTGATAAAGCAGTTTTATTCTTCGGGTCAGTTCGATTACAGCGACACCTCATTTATATCATTTTTTTTATGTTTTGGCGCTTTTATACGATAAAAACTATTTTATAGAAAAAATAATTATTTTTGCATCGCTTTATTCTGAGGACTATAACTTTTTTATTTTTTTGATGATGATGCTGTATGGCGGCTCATTTTTTGCGGGACAAGATGCCGCTTTCAGCGGTACCATGGTTATTTATATCTGTCTTTTTGATCGCGTGTTATTCAACTTTTTGTTCGGCGGTATGATAATAAAGCATTGTTTTTTGTCTCGTTTTTTTTTTTTTTCTTACGGTGTTTACTGAAGGGGTTAACTAGTGGGACAGTTTTATAGGTCGGGTCGTTACGGACGCGGCGATACTAAATATGTGTACTTTTATTGTTTGTTTTTTTAATTTAGATAAAGAAATGTATTTATGGGAATAATATTTTTTTTTTTTTTCATTATTTAGGATTTTTTTTTTTTTTTTTACACATTTGTAAAAAAATTTTTTTTTACTTTTTTACTTTGTCCCAGGGGGGGACAATACAGATCGGTGATCTGCCAGTTTGCACAGCACTCTGGCAGATCACCGATCTGTCTGAGAGCAGTGCAGCGTTACCAAGTGCCTGCTCTGAGCAGGCACTTGGTAAGCCACCTCCCTCCCTGCAGGACCCGGATCCGCGGCCATCTTGGATCCGGGACTTTCTGCAGGGAGGAAGGTAGGAGACCCCCGGAGCAACGTGATCACATCGCGTTGCTGCGGGGGTCTCAGGGAAGCACGCAGGGAGCCCCCTCCCTGCGCGATGCTTCCCTGCACCGCCGGCACATCGCGATCATGTTTGATTGCGGTGTGCCGGGGGTTAATGTGCCGGGAGCGGTCCGTGACCGCTCCTGGCACATAGTGCCGGATGTCAGCTGCGATAAGCAGCTGACACCCGGCCGCGATCGGCCGCGCTCCCCCCGTGAGCGCGGCCGATCGCGCTGGACGTACTATTCCGTCCTTGGGAAGTAAAGCCCACCCCACATGGACGGAATAGTACGTCTAATGGCAGAAAGGGGTTAAGAAATGGGGTATGAGAACTTTTGATCAGAGTCATTTGGATGTTTTCGGTTGTCATTATGATTTAAACAGAGAAAATACAGTAGTTTGACAATAAATGGCTTCACCCAACCACTAACTATGAGTGGAGAAAGAAAAAGCTTTGGTGTTATCATTCATATTCTCTGAGAAAAGGCCCAGAAAGCTAAAATTCTGCCGAGGTATGAAAACTTCCTTCTTCCTTCTCACACCCAATGGGGGTGGTCTTTGTTGTCCTTTCCCATTCTCAGGTCCTCTACCAGAGGCCTGGGAGTTTGTGGGTTCTGCGCAGGATCTTAGTTGTTCCCAGCATTGCGCTTTTCTGGACAAGGTACTGTCATTGACAAACTCCACAACAATCACCAATCATTTATACATTGGACACATGTTAAAGATAGCGTATGGCTTCAAGGGTGTGCTTTATAGACCAAGAGGAACAAAGCTACTACATTTTATATATTTAATACAAAAAGTAGGCAGTGTTTATAAAAACATGCAAAGATGTTACAAAATGGTCAAAACAATACAGTATATACAGTCACATAAGATAAAAAGGATAAACAAAATAAATGCACAGGCTTGACTCTGACTCTTATGAAGGGGAGCCAGGGCCGGCGTCAGCACCCGGCGCACCCGGGCAAGTGCCGGGGCCCTGACAAGATAGGGGGGCCCACTCACGCAGTCATACATCCATCTGGCCGCATTAACCCTTTCTACCCTTTCAATTTGCCCTGCCTGGCACAAGCATCTTCTCAGTCAGTGCAGGGCCAGGCACATAGGGGTTAAGGACACAGCCAGCGTGACATTGTGGGCGGAGAGTTCTCCTGCTCTGCTCTCCTGGCTGTGTGCAGTGCTGAACTAATCAGGCACAGGCAGATTCCGGACTGGAGGAGCTGCTACCGGCACCTGAGTGAGTGCCATGCTATATCGCTGTATATTCTGACAGTCTGGGTGACCTGGGGGGGCGGCCATGGGCTGGGCAACTGCAGCTGACATATATATATATATACATACTACAGCAGTCGCCCAGCCCAGGCCCCCAGCACAGCCTGTATAGATACAGTGTATATAATATATATACAGGACAGGTGCTGGGGGCCTGGGCTGGGCGGCTGTTGAAGTATATACACCGCACAGTACCTCTCCCCTGTATATATATACTGCACAGTACCTCTCCCCTGTATATATACACCGCACAGTACCTCTCCCCTGTATATATACACTGCACAGTACCTCTCCCCTGTATATATACACTGCACAGTACCACTCCCCTCTATATATACACCGCACAGTACCTCTCCCCTGTATATATACACCGCACAGTACCTCTCCCCTCTATATATACTCCGCACAGTACCTCTTCCCTGTATATATACACCGCACAGTAACACTCCCCTCTATATATACTCCGCACAGTACCTCTCCCCTGTATATATACACCGCACAGTACCTCTCCCCTGTATATATACACTGCACAGCACCACTCCCCTCTATATATACACCGCACAGTACCTCTCCCCTGTATATATACACTGCACAGTACCACTCCCCTCTATATATACTCCGCACAGTACCTCTCCCCTGTATATATACACTGCACAGTACCACTCCCCTCTATATATACTCCGCACAGTACCTCTCCCCTGTATATATACACCGCACAGTACCTCTCCCCTGTATATATACACTGCACAGCACCACTCCCCTCTATATATACACCGCACAGTACCTCTCCCCTGTATATATACACTGCACAGTACCACTCCCCTCTATATATACTCCGCACAGTACCTTTCCCCTGTATATATACACTGCACAGTACCACTCCCCTCTATATATACTCCGCACAGTACCTCTCCCCTGTATATATACACTGCACAGTACCACTCCCCTCTATATATACTCCGCACAGTACCTCTCCCCTGTATATATACACCGCACAGTACCTCTCCCCTGTATATATACACTGCACAGCACCACTCCCCTCTATATATACACCGCACAGTACCTCTCCCCTGTATATATACACTGCACAGTACCTCTCCCCTGTATATATACACCGCACAGTACCTCTCCCCTGTATATATACACTGCACAGTACCTCTCCCCTGTATATATACACTGCACAGTACCACTCCCCTCTATATATACACCGCACAGTACCTCTCCCCTGTATATATACACCGCACAGTACCTCTCCCCTCTATATATACTCCGCACAGTACCT
Source organism: Ranitomeya imitator (assembly GCF_032444005.1). NCBI lineage: Eukaryota > Metazoa > Chordata > Amphibia > Anura > Dendrobatidae > Ranitomeya > Ranitomeya imitator. Next base: position 246,783,225 of record NC_091286.1, on the reverse strand, counting down.
CTTCCCTGTATATATACACCGCACAGTAACACTCCCCTCTATATATACTCCGCACAGTACCTCTCCCCTGTATATATACACCGCACAGTACCTCTCCCCTGTATATATACACTGCACAGCACCACTCCCCTCTATATATACACCGCACAGTACCTCTCCCCTGTATATATACACTGCACAGTACCACTCCCCTCTATATATACTCCGCACAGTACCTCTCCCCTGTATATATACACTGCACAGTACCACTCCCCTCTATATATACTCTGCACAGTACCTCTCCCCTGTATATATACACCGCACAGTACCACTCCTCCTGTCCTGTATATATACACTGCAGAATTTACAATAGCTATCACTCATGTAAGAAGTGAATTATGGCATTGGACTATACCTATATTTCTCTGCTGTATCTGGGCATCATGAATCGTGGTATGTGTTAAAAGGGGGGTGCCCACTGAGACTCTTTCGCCCGGGGCCCTCAAAAACCTGGAGCCGGCCCTGAGGGGAGCTCTTCATTTTTGGGGGGTAACGGTGCAGAAGTACAGCAAACTGAATTTACCAGGATTGAGAGTGTTTATACTTCTGCATACATATCTGCTAGCCACCTTAGGGTGGCTCTCTCTCTCCCTAAGGTGGCTAGCATATATGTATCGCTTGCTCACCGAGCCCCACTCCATACAGCCAACCAATTCCAGCCCTGTGCTGATGAGGGCCTAAAGCCCGAAACACGTGTCCACAGGTAGGAATTGGTTGGCTGTGTAAATTTAGAAACTAATCCGCAGCATTGCACGCTTGGCGGTTCCAAGCGCTGTGGATTAGACTGGGGTGGAAAGAGATGATTTGCATAGCTCCGCCTACTGCAAAGGATTCTGGGTAAACCTGCTATTCTTTGTATTATACTGCTTGCAAGTACTTTCCGTTTCAGGAAAGCATCCACTATAGTTCTGCATTCACTTTTATTAACACAAGTAACGCCCACATACCTCCCATCTAGTGACTTAGGATAATAGAGTGCTAGCCTTGCTTCAATATTCACTGTGATACCTATGAGTTGGCTTTATACATTTTTCAATTACATCTGTGACAGATTACAAGTTGGTTGATTTTAAAGCGAGCGATAGATTTAACCACCCGCTACTACAGTCCAGCTCTGTTAGGATTGTGTGTTCAACAGGTATTCTGTGTATCTTTTCATAAGACCTCACCTACTGTATCCTCACCCATCCCTTGTAGATTGTGAGCCCTCGTGGGCAGGGTCCTCTCTCCTCCTGTACCAGTTGTGACTTGTATGGTTCAAGATTATTGTACCTGTTTTTATTATGTATACCCCTCCTCACATGTAAAGCACCATGGAATAAATGGTGCTATAATAATAAATAATAATAATAAGTAATATGGAACCAAGTCTAAATAAAAATTGTGGTCGGTCACTTTCTGCTACCCAGAGCCAAGAATTGATATTCATTTGCAAAGCATTGTCTTTTAAGAACTAATGTCACTTGCTAATTTATTGATGTTTATGAGGACAAAGTAACATTGTGCAATTGTGGTGTCAGCAGACCAATCACTAAGTGACTCCTAGCAATATGCTATTTTGACGCCCAAGAGACCGGGGTACCCTGCACCGGACCAATGGGGTCTGTCTCTTGAGGGGGGTGTCACGGGTGGCTTGACCCGGTGCTGTGGCCTCAGGCAATGCACAGTGTAAAGGGTATCGTGAGGGAACAGGCACTTACTTGATCAGCAGCAGGTTCTCCCAGCGGTGATGATCCCAATCTTGGATAGATGGCTATTGTCCAAATGAAAGACTGAGGCACTGAAACGTTTAACCAGTTTACTTTAACAAAAAAGGATTTACAACCAGTCCTGTCACCGGAGTCTGTATGGGAACTCTGAGTTACTTTGACCCTGCCGGGGTCTTCGCCTCTTATTGTACGCAATATCTGTGTGGCCCTGCTGCTGTATGTGAACTGGCTGCCGGCCCAATCTGTCCCCTCCGGGTCCTGGTTCGACGGGCAACCCGAGTCCTTTTATCGGCTTACCCCCTCCAGGAGTACCGCTGAACTCTGTGTCTGTTGCTGCGTCCGACCCTAGTGAAGCTGATATCACCTCACGTTTTTCCGGTTGCTGTATTATATGTAATGAATACAGCCACGGATCCGGTATCCGTCTTTGCGCCTGTTCTGGGTAGTGATTAATGCTACCCGGTTCTCACAATGTCCTTTTTCTCTATCCCTCTTCTCCTCAGGCCGGTGATTTAGGCCTGGTAACAGTCACAGGGCTGTTAGAGATTCAACTGTATGACCTCTCACTTTCAGCTCCTTAGCCCAACTGCCAGTTCTTCTCTCAGACCAGAATGGATCAAGGGGAGTCTCTGGAGCTCCCCCTTCTGGCCGGAGGTGGTAGTGCAGTCTTGCTATTTTAGTATTTGCATTTACTGTCAGTAACTATTTTTGTGGCAAATACCCCTAGGGGTGCCACACTATTACTTGCTGCAATGAGTCTGTACTGTTAGAAATTTTAGGGTAGAAATTAACGACAGTCTAATGTGTATGGGTTTTTTCTGAAACTCTTCTGATGGCAAGCATTGGGAAAATGAGGCAATAGGCATGGTGAGGGCTTATTTTTTACATGCCGAGCTGACATTTAATGCAATGTTGCGGCGACCAAAAATCCTAATTCTAATGTTTTGACTTTTTTTTCGCTACCCTGTTTACCGATCGGATTATTTTTATAGCTTCATAGATTAGGCGATTCTGAAAGTGGTTATACCAAATACGTGTATATATTTTTTAGTTGTTTTATTTTGAATGGGGCAAATGGGGGGTGATTTGAACTTTCATATTTTTTGTAGTTTTTTAATATTTTTAAAAACTTTTTTTTACTTTTTGTATGCTTCAATAGTCTTTAGACTAGAAGCTGCGATAACCCGATCACCTCTGCTACATACAGGTGATGATCAGATTGCCTGTATGTAGCAGAAATACTCACTTGCTATGTGCGCTAACCACCGGGCGGCGCTCATAGCAATCTGGCAATGACAACCATAGAGGTCTGCTGGAGACCTCTGGTTGTCATGCTGACCCATTGGTGACCCGCGATCATGTGACAGGGTCACCGATGGGCAGGATTAGTGATGCTCTTCTGGTGCGATCACATTTAATGCCGCTGTCGCTATTCCACCTGTGGCGGTTAGCTCTTCAAAACAGCTGACATGTGCCGGGAAAGATGTGGGCTCAGCACCGGAGCCGACATCAAAGGGAGGAACACAACATGCGCCGTAATAGTAGGGCGCATGACGTGAAGGGGTTAATAATGTTTTACATATTTTAAAAGGAGCCTGTCAGCTGATTTATGTTTCCCAAACTGCGAGCTGAATGAATTTGAACCAGCCAGGTCTATTTCTCTAAAACACTTTGGATTTTCAGAGCAAATAAAGTTAGAAGATCCATCCGGTAACAATAGCAGGAGATGAGTCTAGTGATGCCCACAGCTGGCATCTCTCAGCTCTGTTAGAGGTGATTGACAGGTCTCGTCCATAATGATAGACTGGTTTATCACTTGCAGCGGCACTAGATTACTCTGATCTCTGGCTAAGGTCTTCAGATGGATCTTCTAACTATATTTTCTCTGATATGCTGGTTCATTACAGAGAACATATACATGGCAGCAATTGTGCAGCAAGGCTGTGATCCATGCTTCCTGTGGTGTGGGCAGCATGAATCAGGTGACAGGTTCCCTTTAAATCCAGCCACCAATTTATAGTCGCTTGCAAAGATATAATGTTTCGGACAAATTGCAATTTTATACGCTAGGCAGAGAAAAGGGTAACAAGTTTTCGCTCTACACAGCTTGGTAAAACGTATCGCTATGATTCGTAAATGTACAGCTTGATAGTTAATAACCCCCTGGGGATAGTTACAAAATGACTGACATAGCAGGGAGCTAATTAGATTATGTTTAGAATGCAGATTTCTGACAAGCAAGAATATTCTATTTTTAACATAATTAATTTTACTTGAACCTTCCCGTTGCAGTTTTTTTGCTCTATTTTCTCTCTAATTTTGATTTGAAGGAAAGACAATCTAATTAAATAATGAAATGTAATTAAATTCAACGTATTTTATAATGCAATTAGAATAGCTTAGTATTAAAAGTCTTATATTTTTATTGGTCTAATTATTTACTTGTATTGATTATATTAATTTACTGTTCAGATATATGACTTCTTTTGGCAAAGATGCAAAAATGCATATTGATTCCATGAAGAACCAGCTAAGTGTTAAATGATACTTGTATATATCACAGCATTGAGACAAGGTGAAGCTTATCTGTGTAGTGTGGGTCGGTAGGTAATACTGCGTCCATAGACTACTATAGGTAGTAGTACTATTCTTCTGCGTGCCTTTTTTTTGCCATGGATTCATATTGAAAAAAACAATTGCGCCATGCTAATTTTGATGCCATTTTACTGACTTATTCGTTTCAAGGACCATTGCTTCTAGGTGAACATACTGCGAAGGTGAAGGTTCTGTAACACTGAATGGTAGAAACTCTGTCTAAAAATATTTGTTCTGCATGCATGAAGATCAGAACAAAAAATTTAGAAATGTACATGGTACTGTAGATTACAGAATTTGCGTGGTATCAATAGTAAGAAGGTGGAACACAGTAATCCACTGTTCGGTAAAGGTACCGTCACACTAGACGATTTTACAACGAGAACGACAACGATCCGACCAAAATTAGATCGCTGGAACGTCGCTGTTTAGGTCGCTGTAGAGATGTCAAACACACCAACCTACGAACGATGCAGGAGCGATACAGTGACGTAACAGCGACTCACAGATCGTCCTCGCTAGTCGTTTGCTCAATGTCACACAGCAGCGGTGTAACGATCTAACGATGCAGACGTAGCCAGATAGGTGTGTTTCTCCACAGGGAGACACCCAGGATGTGACGTTACGGCGTCCCGGAATATAAACCGCAACTCTACAGCGATTGATTCATATTGTTGGAGCGCTGCGTCTTCACGGTCTTCTGCCTTTCCAGCCTCCTGTTCGGAACGATCCTTCGCCAGCTACGATCCTCTTCTCCCGTGGACGTTCTGTCTGGAACGCCGTATTCTACTGCAGGCGTCTTCATCGTTTCTTTTCTTGCTCATCAACGGTATGAAATGTCTTTCAGTTGTTTGTTTCTTTTGTGTATAGTTATGGCTATGCAGTAATGTTTATCTATGTACATGGTGTAATGATGGATAAAACACCTCAGGCAGCCATCTTGTGCATCTGGCAAGCAGACGCACAAGATGGAGGCATTACTATGCGGTTTGCAAACTCAGTTGCGCTGTCTGCCAATTTTGCACATACTATATGGAAAGGTAAACTAATTCTCTTGTGTCTGCCTTGGCTGGCCCTGGCGTGCTCAGCTAGTAAATAAAACAGCACACAACTTAAAGGAACAAAAAATTTTTTTTAGAAACTGAACTAATTTTTTTTTTTTTTTTTGTTAACAAAACATTACGTAACTGACAAGAAAAACATAACAAAAACTAATTACGCCCGCGCGTAAGAAATGACCTGCAGAGATATATTCCAGAGATTAAGATAAAAGCTGACATCCATGGATTTGCAAACAAAAAATGACATGACTTTACCACATTAGCATTATACCAAAGCTCCAGAAGCAGGGACTAGGAGACACTGCTTGCACTTCAGTAAAAACTGAATAAGGGACAAGAAACAGAGAGTAGTTCTAAAAGGTACATTGTCTAAATGGGATAAAGTCAGCAGTGGTGACTGCAAGGATCAGTTGCATGGTTACATAGTTTGAAAAAGAACCTAGGTTCCCGAAGTTCAACCCTTCTCCACCAATTGTGTATTTTGTCACTAAATTATTTATAACCCACAATATTATTTGTACTGAGGAAATCATCCAGCTCTTTTTTAAAAGCTCTTACAGTCTCTGCCGTTACTACCTCTTGCGGTTGGGCATTCCACATTCTCATTGCTCTAACTGTAAAGAACACTTTCCTATTTAGCTGCCAAAATTGACTTTCTTCCACCCAAAATGAGCACCCCCTTGGTACTTAGTATTGTCTTTGGAAGGAATAAGTCATGTACCAGTCCATTTGTACTGACTACACATATATTTATACATGTAAATGAGATCTCCTCTGAGGGGTTCTATAGAGGGGTGACAATTCGTTTTGGATCACGGAATTTTATCTCTTTTCATACACCTTAAAATCTTATCTGCTGCTCAGCTTACTTGTACGAGAATACCAAAGTCCTTCTCCTGTTCTGTAGTCCCAAGTATACTTCTATTTAATGTATATGCAGCATTAAGATTACTCTGTCCAGGGTGCATTACTTTACATTTATCTACATTAAATCTCATTTGCCAAGTGTTTGCCCTTTCAGTCATATTATTCCGATCCTCTTGTAATATTTTACTGTCATGGTCAGATTTTAGTATCCTTCATAGTTTGGTGTCGTCAACAAAGACTAACACTTCACTCTCAATCCCATCCACAAGGCCATTAATAAAGAGTTTAAAAAGAATCAGTCCTAGCACAGATCTCTGTGGTCCCCCACTGCTGAATATATCCCATTTAGAGAATGTACCATTTATGACAACTCTTAGTTTCCTGTCATTTAGCCAATTCCTTAACCATCTGCATATAGTGTCCCCCAGTCCCTGTGTGGAACAGTATCAAATGTCTTTGCAAAATCCTGATTACTCTCATCAGCTGTATTATAAACATATACTGTATTTTCCGCTTTGTAACACGCACTTTATTTCCCCCAAATTTGGGGGGGAAATGGGGGTGTGTCTTACAAAGCGGATATACCACTTACCATTACAGGCTGGGATGAGGGGTTGTCCACCGCCGCTGTGGCCCGCCGCCGCCACTCGCCACCGCTGTCACCTCGCCCGCCACCGCTGCTGCCCCGGGTGATGCTGGAGGCTCTGGTGCTGCGGGGGGCCCTGGCGACATTTTGCGAAAGACCAGAGCCCCTCAGCAGTTCGTCCATGCGTTCCTGTATGACTGACTCCGGGAAAATGGCCGCCGGAATCTCGGGAGATGAGATTTCAGCGCTGAGATCTCATCTCTCGAGATTCCAGCCCCCCACAGCACCGGAGACAGCCCTGCAGACCCCCTCATCCCAGCCTGCAGGACAGGAGCCCCCTGAAAACCCCCTCATCCCAGCCTGCAGCACAGGAGCCTCCTACAGCACCGGAGCCCCCCTGAGACCCTCATCCCAGCCTGCAGCAATGCTCCACTCCTGCCTCCAGCAACGACCCTGGGACCCTGATCCACCGCAGCCACAACCCCTGGTAAGTAATAAGACACATGGATTATAAGACGCCCCACCAATTTATTAAAAAAAGTTTTTTCCTATTTTTCTCCTCAAAATTTGGGGTGCGTCTTATAATCCGGAGCGTCTTACAAAGCGAAAAATACGGTATATTTGCACTTACCTCCTCATAGAAACCCAACATGTTAGGTAGAAATAACTTAAAAATTCATGAATCCATGCTGGTTATCAGTTATTATATTATTCTCTGCAATATATTTCTGCAGGTCATCTCTCATGATGCCCTCCAATATTTTGCACACTACTGATGTCAGGCTTACAGGACGGTAGTTGCCTGAATCCATCTTCTTACCTTTCTTAAACATCAGTGCCATGTGAGCCATCCTCCAATCCCGTGGCACCACCCCTGTTACAAAAGAATCTAAGAATCTGAGATACAGTGGTCTGTCAATTACTGAGTTCAATTCCCTCAATATTCATGTATGAATGCCAACTGACACAGGGGATTTGTCTATATTTAATTTACTCAGATGCAGATTACTTCTTTTTGTGTTAAACTAGCTATATCAGGTGGTGAACTTTTTGCCTTGTTGAATGATCCGTGTAACAGACAGTTCATTGTTTAACACGAATAAAAAGTGCCTCTTTAATATTTCAACCTTTTCTTTGTCCTCTATACAAACCCTGACAGATGTTATGTCACTTATCCATGTTATGTAAATAAAAGCTTATAACCTGACGTTAAATTCATCCTTTGGTTGTATAAATTATTCTTTTGAAAGCTGAAACCCTCCGAAATGTGGTTTAGGTTAAGAAAATAAATTGGCATCAATGAAGAAATATTGATCCGTTAATGGACAATGAATGGTCAGATTTTGGCAAGACAAAAGTTTTGTCGCCCACAGAAAGTAATGTGATATTCAAACAAATACGGTAACTTAAAATACAAATATATGTTGCATAACATTGGTGAATGAAGTTGTGGTGCTATTAGAGTCAGATTTAACCCCTTTACCCCCAAGGGTGGTTTGCACGTTATGGACCGGGCCAATTTTTACAATTCTGACCACTGTCCTTTTATGAGGTTATAACTCTGGAACGCTTCAACGGATCCCAGTGATTCTGACATTGTTTTCTCGTGACGTATTGTACTTCATGATAGTGGTAAAATTTCTTTGATATTACCTGCGTATATTTGTGAAAAAAACGGAAATTTGGCGAAAATTTTGAAAATTTTGCAATTTTCCAACTTTGAATTTTTATGCAATTAAATCACAGAGATATGTCACACAAAATACTAAATAAGTAACATTTCCCACATGTCTACTTTACATCAGCACAATTTTGGAACCAAAATTTTTTTTGTTAGGGAGTTATAAGGGTTAAAAGTTGACCAGCAATTTCTCATTTTTACAACACCATTTTATTTTAGGGACCAGATCTTATTTGAAGTCATTTTGAGGGGTCTGTATGATAGAAAATACCCAAGTGTGACACCATTCTAAATACTGCACCCCTCAAGGTGCTCAAAACCACATTCAAGAAGTTTATTAACCCTTCTGGTGCTTCACAGGAATTTTTGGAATGTTTAAATAAAAATGAGCATTTAACTTTTTTTCACAAAAATTTAATTCAGCTCCAGTTTGCTTTATTTTACCAAGGGTAACAGGAGAAAATGGACCCCAAACGTTGTTGTACAATTTGTCCTGAGTACGCCGATACCCCACTGTTTGGGCGCATGACAGAGCTCGGAAGCGAAGGAGCGCCATTTGACTTTTCAATGCAAAATTGACTGGAATTGAGATGGGACGCCATGTTGCGTTTGGAGAGCCACTGATGTGCCTAAACATTGAAACCCCCCACAAGTGACACCATTTTTGAAAGTAGACCCCCTAAGGAACTTATCTAGAGGTGTGGTGAGCACTTTGACCCACCAAGTGCTTCACAGAAGTTTATAATGCAGAACCGTAAAAATAAAAAATCGTTTTTTTCACAAAAATTATCTTTTCGCCCCCAATTTTTTATTTTCCCAAGTTGTTGTACAATTTGTCCTGAGTACGTTGATACCCCATATGTGGGGGTAAACCACTGTTTGGGCACATGGTAGAGCTCGGAAGGGAAGGAGCGCCGTTTGACTTTTCAATGCAAAATTGACAGGAATTGAGATGGGACACCATGTTGGGTTTGGAGAGCCACTGATGTGCCTAAACATTGAAACCCCCCACAAGTGACACCATTTTGGAAAGTAGACCCCCTAAGGAACTTATCTAGATGTGTGGTGAGCACTTTGACCCACCAAGGGCTTCACAGAAGTTTATAATGCAGAGCCGTGAAAATAAAACAAAAATTTTTTCCCACAAAATTTATATTTTAGCCCCCAGTTTTGTATTTTCCCGAGGGTAAAAGGAGAAATTGGACCCCAAAAGTTGTTGTCCAAATTGTCCTGAGTACGATGATACCCGATATGTGGGGGGGAACCACCGTTTGGGCGCATGGGAGGGCTCGGAAGGGAAGGAGCGCCATTTGGAATGCAGACTTAGATGGAATGGTCTGCAGGCGTCACATTGCATTTGCAGAGCCCCTAATGTACCTAAACAGTAGAAACCCCCCACAAATGTCACCATTTTGGAAAGTAGACCCCCTAAGGAACTCATCTAGATGTGATCTGAGAGCTTTGAACCCCCAAGTGTTTCACTACAGTTTATAACGCAGAGCCGCGCAAATAAAAATTATTTTTTTTTCCACAAAAATTATTTTTTAGCCCCCAGTTTTGTATTTTTCCAAGGGTAACAGGAGAAATTGGACCCTAAATATTGTTGTCCAATTTGTCCTGAGTACGATGATAGCCGATATGTGGGGGGAACCACCGTTTGAGCGCATGGCAGAGCTCGGAAGGGAAGGCGCATCATTTGGAATGCAGACTTAGATGGATTGGTCTGCAGGCGTCACATTGCGTTTGCAGAGCCCCATATGTACCTAAACAATAGAAACCCCCCACAAGTGACCCCATATTGGAAACTAGACACCCCAAGGAACTTATCTAGATGTGTTGTGAGCACTTTGAACCCCCAAGTGTTTCACTACAGTTTATAATGCAGAGCCGTGAAAATAAAAAATCCTTTTTTTCCCCACAAAAATTATTTTTTAGCCCCCAGTTTTGTATTTTCCCAAGGGTAACAGGAGAAATTGGACCCCAATAGTTGTTGTACAATTTGTCTTGAGTACGCTGATACCCCATATGTTGGGGTAAACCCCTGTTTGGGCACACGGGAGAGCTCGGAAGGGAAGGAGCACTGTTTTATTTTTTCAACGCAGAATTGGCTGGAATTGAGATTGGATGCCATGTCGCATTTGGAGAGCCCCTGATGTGCCTAAACAGTGGGAACCCCCCAATTATAACTGAAACCCTAATGCAAACACACCCCTAACCCTAATCCCAACGGTAACCCTAACCACACCTCTAACCCAGACACAACCCTAACCCTAATCCCAACCCTATTCCCAACCGTAAATGTAATCCAAACCCTAACCCTAACTTTAGCCCCAACCCTAACTTTAGCCCCAACCCTAACTGTAACCTTAACCCTAGCCCTAACCCTAGCCCTTATCCTAGTCCCAACCCTAACCCTAGCACCAACCCTAACCCTAGCCCTAACCCTAACCCTAGCCCTAACCCTAGCCCTAACTCTAACCCTAGCCCTAACCCTAGCCCTAACCCTAGTCCTAACCCTAACCCTAGCCCTAACCATAACCCTAACCCTAGCCCTAGCCCTAACCCTAGCCCTAGCCCTAACCCTAACCCTAGCCCTAACCCTAACCCTAGTCCTAACCCTAACCCTAGCCCTAACCCTAGCCCTAACCCTAACCCTAGCCATAACCCTAGCCCTAACCCTAATGGGAAAATGGAAATAAATACATTTTTTTAATTTTTCCCTAACTAAGGGGGTGATGAAGGGGGGTTTGATTTACTTTTATAGCGGGTTTTTTAGCGGATTTTTATGATTGGCAGCCGTCACCCACTAAAAGTCGCTTTTTATTGCAAAAAATATTTTTTGCGTTACCACATTTTGAGAGCTATCATTTTTCCATATTTTAGTCCACAGAGTCATGTGAGGTCTTGTTTTTTGCGGGACAAGTTGCCGTTTTTATTGGTAACATTTTCGGGCATGTGACATTTTTTGATCGCTCTTTATTCTGATTTTTGTGAGGCAGAATGACCAAAACCAGCTATTCATGAATTTCTTTTGGGGGAGGCGTTTATACCATTCTGCGTTTGGTAAAATTGATAAAGCAGTTTTATTCTTCGGGTCAGTACGATTACAGCGATACCTCATTTATATCATTTTTTTATGTTTTGCCGCTTTTATACGATAAAAACTATTTTATAGAAAAAATAATTATTTTTGCATCGCTTTATTCTGAGGACTATAACTTTTTTATTTTTTTGCTGATGATACTATGTGGCAGCTCATTTTTTGCGGGACAAGATGATGCTTTCAGCAGTACCATGTTTATTTATATGTGTCTTTTTGATCGTGTGTTATTCCACTTTTTGTTCGGCGGTATGATAATAAAGGGTTGTTTTTTGCCTTGGTTTTTTTTTTTCTTACGGTGTTTACTGAAGGGGTTAACTAGTGGGACAGTTTTCTAGGACGGGTCGCTACGGATGCGGCAATACTAAATATGTGTACTTTTGTTTGTTTTTATTTAGATAAAGAAATGAATTTTTGAGAATAATATATATATATTTTTTTTCATTATTTAGGAATTTTTTTTTTTTTTTTTTTACACGTGTGGAAAATTTTTTTTTTACATTTTTACTTTGCCCCGGGGGGGACATCACAGATCGGTGATCTGACAGTTTGCACAGCACTCTGTCAGATCAGCGATCTGAGTTAGAACACTGCAGGCTTACCAAGCCCTGCTCTGAGCAGGCTCTGTGAAGCCACCTTCCTCCCTGCAGGACCCGGATGCCGCGGCCATCTTGGATCCGGGCCTGGAGCAGGGAGGGAGGTAAGCAGACCCTCGCAGCAACGCGATCACATTGCGTTGCTGCGGGGGTCTCAGGAAAGCCCGCAGGGAGCCCCCTCCCTGTGCGATGCTTCCCTGTACCCCCTGTTCACATTAACCCCCGGCACACCGCGATCAAACATGATCGCGGTGTGCCGGGGGTTAATGTGCCTGGAGCGGTCCGTGACCACTCCTGGCACATAGTGCCGGATGTCAGCTGCGATAGGCAGCTGACACCCGGCCGTGATCGGCCGCGCTCCCCCAGTGAGCGTGGCCGATCGCGCTGGACGTACTATTCCATCCTTGGGAAGTAGGGCCCACCCCACATGGACGGAATAGTACGTCCAATGACAGAAAGGGATTAATATTTTATGCGACTTCCATGAGTTTAAACGACTGTATCCATGCGGTTCAACAATGATTCATACAATTTATTAATGAAGTCATCAGGAATATCAAAGAATGCAGTCTTACATGCCTCCCAGAGTTTATCTAGATTCTTTGGTTTTGTCTTCCAAGCTTCCTCTTTCATCCTACCCTAAACATGCTCAATGATGTTCATGTCTGGTGACTGGGCTGGCCAGTCCTTGAACACCTTGATCTTTTTTGCCTGGAAGAACTTTGTTGTAGAGATGGATGTATGAGATGGAGCACCATCCTGCTGCAGAACTTGACCCCTTTTATGATTTGTAATATAAGAGGTAGCTAATACTTCTTGATATTTTAGGCTATTGATATTTCCTTCCACCTTGCAAATGTTTCGCACACCCCCATACTGAATGTAACCACAGACTATGATCTTTCCACCACCAAATTTAACTGTTTTCTGGGTGTATTTTGCATCCATATGGACTCCAGTAGGTCCCCTGCAGTATTTGCGGCAGCTGTGGTGTAATTCTATGCAAGATTCGTCAGAGAAATCCACCTTCTGCCACTTTTCCAGTGTCCATCTGTTTAGCAGGATGTGGGACTTTGCAAATGCCACACGGTTTTTTATTTGCTTTTTGTTTATTGCTGGCGTCTGGGCACTGATTCGACCATGGAGGCTATTTCGAGACAGAATCCTACAAACTGTTCTAGCTGACACAGGGACTGGAGGTGACCAGGCCTGTTGGAGCTTTGCTACAGTGGAAGAGGGGTTTGCTTTGGATTTTCTAACCAACAAACATTCCTCCTGAGCAGTTGTCTTGTGGGGTCTGCCAGACCTGGGCTTGTCAAACACATCTCCAGTCTCTACAAATCTTTTTTTAACTCTTTGTACTTGACGCTGAGACACATTAAAAGTGCCAGCCACCTCTGCAGTGGATCTGGTCTTCAGCCTCTTGATAATCCAGACTTTGGTCGCAGGGTGGATTTTTGGCATGTTGTCAGAGCTCAAGTTGCAGTTCAAAGTGAAGGTCTGGGGTGTTGGGTTTCTTTTTATACAGAGACACTAATTAACCGATCATTTGCTGAGCACAGGTGAGGATGTAAACTAGGATTGGGTGCATTATATGATCAGGCGACAAAACTTTTTTCTTGCCAAAATGTGACCATTCTGTGTCCATTAGCTGATCAATATTTCTGCATTGATGCCAATTTATTTTCTTAACCTAAACCACATTTCAGAGGGTTTCAGCTTTCAAAAGAATAATTTATACAACCAATGGATGAATTTAACATCAGGTTAGCTTTTATTTACATAACATTGATAAGCAATATAACTTCTGTCAGGGAATTTAATTATCAGTGTTGGTACCAATTCTACTTAATCCCTTTAGTATAAGTTTCTGTCTTTGCTGATGATGACACCAAATCATGTAGGATAATAAAAACTAAGTGAGATTGCATAATATTACAAAATGATCTGATTAAGATAACTGAATGGCCAAACACTTGGCAGAGGAGGTTTAATGTTGATAAATGTAGAGTAATGCACCGTAACAGGAGTAATCAAACTGCTGCATATACACTTAATAGGAGTATACTCGGGACTACAGAACAGGAGAAGGACTTGGGCATTCTGGTTGAAAGTAAGCTGAGTAGTAGTGCTCAATGTCAAGCAGAAGCTGCAATAGCAAACAAGATTGAATGGTGTATAAAAATACAGATACAATCCTGTAATCTCAATGTATTGTTAGTACCACTCTATAAATCACTTGTAAGGGCAGATCTAGAATATGGGGTCTATTTTTGATCTCCACATTTTAAAGCGGAAATTTGAAAGTTACTAGATCATTGGATTACCACATGAGAAGTAAGGAGAAGTAAGGTTTTCTTTACATTAGAAAAAGGACACATCATATAGCATTTTATTTATTTATATAATCGCATGTGTGGTCAATACAAAGGACTGGCACTTGACTTATTCATTCCAAAGACCTTATAAAGGACTAGAGGACATTCATTATATGTCAAGGAAAGGTGATTTCGGCAGTTAAATAGGAGAGGGTCCTTTCCAGTTAGAGCAGTGAGACTGTGGAATGCCCTACTGTAAGAGGAAGTGATGGCAGGCGCTATAAAAGCATTTAAAGAAGGGCTAGATGCTTTTCTCACAATAAATGGCATTGTGGATTATAAATAATCTAGGGATTGAAAATCTATAACTGGTGGAGAAAGGTTGAACTTGATGGACCTAATCTTTTTTCCAACCTATATAAATATGTAACTATGTAACAACTTTCTGTGCAGATTTTGTACAGTAAAGTAATGTTCCCTATTAAACATCACTAGTTCGTTTGGTCTACATTGCATGGAGGTAACTATGTTTACCTCTTTAAATGTACAGTTTATGGGCCATGGTAAGACTTCATAAACCCTACAAAACCCATAATTTCACAATATGAGTATGACTATTTAAGACGCTGCATTTGTAATTCTCAAGAAACAATAATATACAGTATATATATATATCCATATTTATGGGACCCTGATGTTATGTGTCGAGTTCCTGCCGCTGTACAGGGGGAATCTCGAACCACCTCCGCTGTGATCTCCCATTCTTCTTCAGCTGCAGTGGAGCCTGCTCAGTGGAGAATTCGGTCCCAGCATCTGTCTCAGGCAGATACTGTGCGCTTGATTACTGCTGATCTTCCAGGCTCAGCCATTGTAACCAGCACTGTTCTGCGGCGATGAGACGCTCCTGGGACTAAGTCCTGCTTTTCCTCTACTGAGCATGCCCAAGGGACGACCTCTCATTAGAGGTCTGGGATCACACGCTCAGGTCCTGTAGCAACTCTTATTGGACCACTAGGAAGGTCCTTGAGTGCTACAGCTATAAAAGGTTTGCATGGCAGCACGGCCATGCGCTAGTATCAACTTAAATTCATGAGTGTATAAGCTTTGCTACTTTGGGGTCTGTGTCAGCATGTACTTAGGGTCGGCTGTAAGCCGTTGGAATTCCGGCATCTTCGGAGAGGAGTTTGTGTGTGTGAATTTAGGGCTGACGTATAGCTACTAGAATTCCGGCACCTCCGGAGTGGAATGTTTGAGTGCTGTTGCTGACCGTATGACCACTGTATGCTACCTGCTCCGTTAGTGAGCTTCTGTCCTCTGTGAGGTTAACAGAGCACAGTGTTACCTTTAATCCCGGCGACTCTGTGAAGCATCAGAGTTCGCTCCTATACAGACCGGGTGACGGAACCCGTGTCTACTCAGGCATAGTACCACCATATAGTGCCGCCATTTACTAGCAGCAGGTTCCACTCCTGCACGGTGGGCCCCCAGGCTGCGAACGCACCTATACTATCTCTACATTTACTCGGTGCGTTACGCCTGCCCTAACACCTGATAACCATCATAGTGCATGATTTTTATTTAAGTTTTTTTTTTTTTTCATTGAGTTAAGATGCATATTGGTGTTGTTGAATAAAGAGATTTAAAAATATTTGACTCCATATTCATTTTGTCATTCCATGTTAATGGAAGGATTTTATCCAACATGTGCCTACAGCAATAACATGTATCCTCCACAAAATTATAACACAGCGATTGTGTTATGACTCTCATAGTGTAATGCTAAGAAGAACGTAAAGTAAAGGTACTTTTTTATTACAGAATTTGCTTATACTTTCTCTAAACTCCTGGAACGCCTGGTCCACTCCTGTCTTATCCGCTATCTCTCAGATAACTCTTTTCCCGACCCTCTACAATCCGGTTTCCGCTGTTTACACTCTATTGAAACTGCCCTTACTAAAGTCTCTAATAATCTACTAACAGCTAAATCTAATGGTCACTACTCCATGCTAATTCTCATGGGTCTCTCTGCAGCATTCGACACTGGGGATCATCAGCTCCTCCTCACTATGCTCCGCTCAATCGGCCTCTCTTGGTTCTCCTCCTATCTCTCTGACCGCTACTTCACTGTATCTTTTGCTGGCTCCTCCTCCTCTCATCTTCCCCTTACTGTTGGGGTTCTTCAAGGATTGGTTCTAGACTCCCTTCTCTTCTCTTTGTATACTGCCCCTATTGGTCAAACAATCAATAGATTTGGTTTCCAGTACCATCTCTATGCAGATGACACCCAATTATACACTTCTTTTCCTGATATCACGCCTGCCTTTTTAGAAAACACCAGTGAGTGTCTTACAGCTGTCTCTAACATCATGTTCTCCCTCTTTATGAAACTGAACCTGTCAAAAACTGAACTCCTTGTGTTTCCTCCCTATACTAATGTGCCTATGCCTGACATTGCCATTTACTTGTGTGGTTCCACCATTACTCCCCAGCAACATGCCCGCTGTCTTGGGGTCATACTTGATTCTGAGCTTTCATTCACCCCCCACACCCGATCACTGGCTCGCTCTTGTTATCTGCACCTCAAAAACATTTCTAGAATTCGACCATTTCTTACTTTTGACTCTGCAAAAACTCTTACTGTTCTCTTATTCATTCTCATCTGGACAACTCTCTAGTAATCAGTCTCCCTCTTACCAAACTCTCCCCTCTCCAATCTGTCTTGAATGCTGCAGCCAAGATCATTTTCCTCACCAATCGTTACACCGATGCCTCTACCTTGTGCCAGTCATTACACTGGTTACCCATCCTCTCCAGAATCCAGTACAAACTTATTACCCTCACCCACAAAGCACTCCATGGCTCAGCACCACCCTACATCTCCTCCCTCATCTCAGTATACCACCCTACCTGTGCCCTCCATTCTGCTAATGACCTGAGGTTAACATCCTCTTTAATCAGATCCTCCCACTCCCGTCTTCATGACTTTTCACGTGCTGCGCCAATTCTTTGGCATGCACTACCCAGGTTAATAGATTAATCACTGATCCCCACAGTTTTAAGCATGTCCTAAAAACACATTTGTTCAGACTGGCCTACTGTCTCAATGCATTAACCTAAGTTTCCCTGTGTTGCCCATTCAAATTTTTTTACCATAACCAGGTTCCTTTCATTATGTTCTCACATGCTTCATGCATTTAACAGCCCTCTGTGTCTGTATTGTTAGATACTTGGGCTGATAACTGGTTCATGCAGCATTACATGAACACGCCAGTACGTACACTTTGGCTGGTCCAAACAACGATAGCAATTGTTACCATCCACCTTTCGTGTCTCCCCTTTTCCTCATGGATTGTAAGCTTGAGAGCAGGGCTCTCATTCCTCTTGGTATCTGTTTGGTCTATGTGTTATGCTGTAATGTCTATTGTATGTATAAGTCCCCTCTAAAATGTAAAGTGCTGCAGAATATGTTGGCGTTATAGAAATAAAATGATTATTATTATTATATTACTTTAGAGCTGTGTGTTATCTAATGCTTTATATAAGGCTAGGGCCACAAGACAGTATTTTCTCTCAGTCAAGAGAATCAGAATGATAAATCAAATCACACTTTGATCAGAGTATGATCATAATTTGATCCGATTTGATAAGGAAAGGATGGGAAAAAAATTCTCCATCTTCTCCATTTTGTCAGTCCATGAAAATCGGACAGCACTGGGTAGTCACCTGGGTGTGGTCCGATTTTTTCCATGGATTCATTCACGATCACTTGTGCTATACATAGCAGAGCATCTGCACTGCTTGGAATAGCTAAAATCATGATATCTTATAAACGCTGACATGATATGTAACGACCCAACAAGGGGTCGGACAGTGGACAGCACAACTAACACACAACAGGATGGAAATGGGAAGAGGAAGGCCCTACCGATAGGGAATGAGGGATAGACTCCTCCTGAGCTCCAACCTGAGCCTGTCCCTGCACTCCCCTAATGCCCTAAGAGAGTCCTTCACCCCGCCGTTAGGAACCTTGTCCCTCACTGTCACCTCGCACTCCCTTAGCTAGGGCACTCGCCGGCAAGGGCGCTAACCTCACCACTGCAGATGGTACAACACAGCTGACAGTGGCAAATACGAGACAGATGAGGTAAAAACACCAAACTTCGCTTAATGCACTGCAGAGCAGAAGAAAGGCATCCGGACCAACTCCACAAAACCAGCAGATTCACCACTGCATCCTGAGAGCTCATTACTCCAGGCTTGTCAAAATAGATTGCTCTTTCACCGACAGCTGATTCATCAGATGACAATTTAAAGGATGGTGTGAGTGGTCACCACCTACATCAGCTGACCTAGCAACTCTGCAATTGCAGTACACAGCCAGCAAGGGAAACTGACATTAACCCCTGCTGGCTTGAAAGGAAAAAAGCTACATTTCAATCATAGTGGAACCAGAGCTGCCATGCATCCAAAAATGGATCGTGACAAACACCAGCTGTCTTTCACATTACTATCTTAATGACAGGCATGGGTGTATCCAGCAGACCTCCAACTGGCATGGAATTCCTTACCAATCTCTGTCAGAGGCATTTTACAAGTTAACAACTGTGAGTGAAGCTCTACTGCACCCACAGCTGTTAGAGGCAGATGATGGCTGAATAAATCAGCCCTCATCTGCTGAGAATGATGTGGGCTCAGCTTGCAAGTCCATATAAATGGCTGGGACACAATATAACACAACAGTATGTCATATGTCATGAAGGAGTTAAAGGCCACCTTTGAAGAATGCTTCATGCTTGAATAAAAGGTTCAACAAATCCAGTAAGCTATTGATACATCAGTTAAACGCTATTTACCTGCAGATCGACAAAACATTTGCAGGTACAAAGCGTTTTTGAATATGTCAAGTTCCCTATATCGCTTAAGTGCCCTAGGGCAGGAGTGGACATACCATTGATGCAACCTGTGCAGCCACACAGAGTCCCATGAGGTAAAGGGGTCACTTCCATTGCCAAAGTAGGTGCAATTGTTCATTATGATGACATATTGGACTGCAGGAGACCCACCTACTGCTCTTGCTTAATGAACCTCTATTGTCTCTGTCTAGGGTCTATAACAAAAATAATAATAATAGTAATATTTTGCAGCACTTTACAATTAAGTGGGGAAAGACTGACGTACAGACAATAGTTCAACAGTTACAGGAGAAGTGAGGGCCCTGCTTGCAAGCTTACAATCTATAAGGAAATGGGGAGGGGGGCACAATAGGTAAAATGTGTCAGGTATGATTCAGACATCATTATAATTAATAGGGCTTTCATTTAAAACTGTCTGAACCAATGTATGGGGGTGCAGAACTGTGGAGCGCTTTGTGGATGAGAGACACAAGTTTGTATTATATTATGTAGCGAATGGGCAACTAGTGCAATGACTGGCACAAGGTGGAGGCATCGGTGAAGCCGCTGGACAGAAATACGACCCTGGCTGCCACATTCAAAATGAATTACAGAGGAGAAAGTTTAGTTAGAGGGAGACCACTAGGGTCTGTGTTCAATGGCCTTCACAGCAACACCTTTTTCCTTAAGTGACAGCTGTAGCAGACTCCTTGTTGGATGATACAGTTGTCACTCAAGAGTAGAGATGAGCGAATCTGCCCAGGTTCCTTCTTATTTGGCAAGCTGCAGAGGGAACCCGGCTTCCTGGATCGCGCTGGCCGATCAGCTGATCAGTGCCGCAGCTGCATGTGTCACGGCTCTGTCACAGTCACGACACATGCATGGAGAGCCCAACAAACATTCTCTCCATGCATGTGTCGTGACTGTGACGAAGCTGCTGCGCCGGTCAACTGATCGGCCAGCGAGATCCAGGAAGCTGGGTTCCCTCTGCAGCTTTCCGAATAAGAGGGAACACGAGCAAATTCGCTCATCTCTACTCAAGAGCCTTGGAATATTTGAGGGAACACTACCAGAATAAAACTTAGGTTTTTTTTGCATCTATCTAGTACCATCAGCAGTTTTACAGAGTCTAAACTGCTGAGAAACGCTCTTTTAATACAACTGCATCTGCATCACGTAGGATGAATGCATAATAGTGTTTCTGTCTCAAATAATACGCTTTCATATTGCAAATGATCTATTCTTCCATTCGGCTGTATGTCCTTCCCTTTAGAGTTGATGCCTATGATGTTGATATTTGGAATGACATTTCCTATATACCACTAATGATGGCATTAATTATGCATGTGAAATACTCTTGATGTTGTGTGCCTTAGAACATGACTGGTAACTCTGTTACACTAATTAATATGTAAAGTTCAGCGCATATTCAATCTTTTAGTCTGCATTTGATCTTTTTATCCACAATATAAATTTGAGTTAGAATTTTTCTGTGCAGTGTAATCCAATAGTTTTTCCATGTGGTTAAATAACAAAAAAGAACCCCACTTCCCCCCACACTTGCAAAAAAAATGTCAAGAGATGCAATAATTTTTTATTTTTTTAAGCATTTTTGTGTGAATCCAGATTTAAAAAAACACTACTCTATCACAAATCCACCTCTGATTTCATCTTTAGCTGAAGGAGCAGCCAGGAAGTTACATATCCATTAAAAAGAGGTGCAGGATGCATCCCTGTGTAACGTCTGGGATATTTGTATGGAAAGAGTAGTGAGCCCTGATGTGACTACAGGGTGAATGTGTGAGTTCTGGGGGAAAGGGAAGGCCTTGCTGAAACTGATAGCTATGGAAATACAGGGAAAGGGGAGATTAGGCTCTGGAAAGTGGGGACCAGAGACTTTTGTGAGTGCGTTTAAAGGGAAGATGCCATCCAAAAAATTAAACAATTAAAAAAATGTAAAGTATGAATGTTTTTCTTTATATATATATATATATATATATATATATATATATATATATATATATATACATATATATATATAATCATTTGTTTTTAATGGAGTAACATAATTTAATTTTTTTATATTTTCAATCAAACACTAGGGGGAGCTGCTGCTGAAATCTGCCATGAAAACCTAGTGTACTGCTAGCTGATATTACGACTACAGTAAATGTGGGTGGGACCTGCTCATGTGTATGATGTCTCCTCTCCTTCTGGGTGTTTGCAAAATGATAAGGGAACATATAGTTTGCGATCATCGTGCTCAGCCATTTTGTTGGTGACTACAAAGTGATACCAAGATTTGAACGGTATAGTAACTATATGAATGGAGGGCACCACCTTAAATATAAATCACACGTCAAGGAGTCCTGAATCCCCCTCAACAAGTAAATGAACACAAAGACATACTTAGAGAAATGACATGTTGTACAGGAGATCAACAGGACAAATATAAGTAGTTTATCAAAGGATATTTATTCATGAACAGTCTAGTAAGCACACAAAACAATTAAAAACAATTAAAAAACACACAGAGGTACCCGTGATACCGGGAACCACAGAAAACCCTAGCCCACAGACAACAATACCAAATATAGTGGCACCTGAGAGAGCTAAAATATATAATAGAGCGTTTCCAGAGAGAATAATAATTATGAGATTACATGTGCAATGTCCCAATATAATGAATGGGTGGTAGAATTAAATAACCATGGAACCACACTCTTTGCTCCTGAAGAGCAGACTGACCATGTAAACCAATAACACACCTAACTGAAGACCTATAATGGTCCAAATAGCATATTGCCCGCACAATAGATCTGATGATCCCACTTAGAAAAATAATCTACAGATGAGGTGTAAAAAGTGGACATGTCAAAAAAAAAAAAAATGCATGCAAGACCCATATGGGGCAAATAGCGGGTAAATAGTGAGTGGAAGACAAGTCAGAGTTACCAGTCCAGTCCGTCCTATCAGTCAGGATGCCTGTCAGATTGTCCTAAAAAGTGTCCATGGGGCTAAGTTGCCCTACGCGTGTCGCCGCACACGAGCAGCTTCATCAGGGGCAGGCATGTCCACTTACCCAAAGACTAACCTTATATAAACCTTACAAAGTAACAAGATTACCCCCAGCTGGAGAGGGGAGCCATGGGTCCAGGACCGGAAGTACTAACGGCGTGGTTGCTTGCATATTGCGCAAGTGCATGAGGCCAGGCTGAGCTCACCGCTGTGGGCGGTACAATGCAGTGAGGTGGAGACATTCTAGTGCCGGCATTATTGACCAATTACTGCGCAGGCGCAAAAGAATGTTACACAGAGAAAATGACCTCACCTCAGTAGGCGGGCCAAGCGGCGCATTATACATACATCAAAGGGGCAACAATGCCCGAGTCCCGCGCAGACTCAGAGGAGAGGCGCCGGGACATCAGACCGAGCTGATCTCACCGCTGTAGGCGGTACAACGTAGTGAGGTAGAGACATTCTAGTGCCGGCGTTGTAGATCATTTACTGCGCAGGCGCAAACGAATGTTACACAGGAAAGCTGACCTCACCTCAATGGGCGGGCCAAGTGGCGCATTATACATACATCAAAGGGGCAACAGTGCCCGAGTCCCGCGCAGACTCTGAGAGGAGACTGACGTAACCACTATCAAACAGGGAGAACATAGAAACACCATAGACGCCCACAAATGACGCCGGCACTAAGTAGAGGGAGCCCCCACCTCTGTGAACGGCATAATACAAATAATGATGCGATGCATATAAACTTCGCCGGTACATAAAAAAATGAAAAAAATGAAGAAAATGAAAAAAAATGAAAAAAAATTATTTTATATTTATAATAACAACATTATAACCATTGGTTGCGCAATCGCAGAGAAATTTTATAAACCAGGGGGAGGGGAAAAGGAAAGAACACGGGGAAGAGAAGACCGACCTCATCGCGTTCAGTACATCCGATCAAAGGCCTGAAAAAAGCACTGGCCGTATATAGAAGATGGAAAAAGGGAGATATTCATGATGAAAAGTTTAATAGTATTCAAAGGTGCACACAGGACATACCTAATACCAGTTATCAATAAATGCAAAAAATGGTGTCCCGTCAAAAAAACACAACAAAAACACCCTACAAAAGCAAAAAATCAAATACATAAATGGCCCCAAAGAATTGTTGATCAAGGTCACTGACACTAAGATTTGAACGGTGTCACCGAGGAAGGCTGGCAGTTCTAATTCTGTTAGTTGATGCTGCTCGTTGTATCATATGCTGGGGTTAGTTTATGTGGAGCTGGCATTGGATTCAGCGCTTATTGTAGTGTATTACATGATGGGATTAGATATAGGGCTCAGCGGACAATATCACACCGGATGGGATTAAATATGCAGTATCTAATGTATGTATTGTGTGACACCACTCCATCCACTTCTATGGAAGCATTGGGATAATATGTGACACTATTTCATCCATTTTTATGGGTGCAGTGGCGCAATGTGTGGCATGCTCCGTCAGCAGAGACTTGCTGTGACATAGTGTGACATGCAGAGCGCAGGGAACATAGTACACTGTGCATGGGTCGGATCATTCTGGTCATCGGTGGTGGTGGCCTGTGCTTGCCGCATCAGTGCAGTGGATGTGTGGTTGTTAACGCCAACATATTACTGTCCAGTCACATGTAGGTGGTAGTGCTGTTCCCCTTGATGTAATTCAATGAAGGAAACAGGAGAGAGTCAGCAGGCAGGCATTGTAGTAAAACAGATGTAAAACTGCTAAACGGCAGTAGATGGCAAACATAGCAGTAGATGATAACAGCAAATGTTGGTATGTTTTCTTAAGGGTAGTTTCCTTGATACAGGTCATCAGCAGCAGATATAGAAACCAGGTGTATGTGAGGGGTGCATTACAACAAGTCCGTCCAGTGTTTAGAACTGGCGTCCTGTACTGGCACTATGGATGTTATCCACTCCTCTAGGGTCATGACCTTTGCTGGCATCAGTGTCCCACAATTCCCACTAGTTTTCACTACGTGAGTGTTAACAGGTACACGGATGCTAAAGTGCAGAGTATGAAAACACAGCAGTAACTTAACCAACAGATATTTATTTACTTAACACAGATATATGTGGTGCCTAGGCAGGACTAGCGTTAGCACCTGGCGCACCCGGAAAAGTGCTGGGGCCTTGAGCAGGTGGGGGCCAA
Source organism: Ranitomeya imitator (assembly GCF_032444005.1). Lineage (NCBI taxonomy): Eukaryota > Metazoa > Chordata > Amphibia > Anura > Dendrobatidae > Ranitomeya > Ranitomeya imitator. The sequence goes on along the minus strand of NC_091286.1, from coordinate 246,758,584 downwards.
CTCATTGTCAGGGACACCAGCGCACTATGGAGGCTCAGTGTCAGTGCCAGTGAGTGGGTCCTCCCACCGCTTGCTCAGGGCCCTGGTAAATGCAATACTTGGGCAATGATGTGACTAGTGTGCACCCTCCACTCTGAACAGTTACAGTGCAGAGAGCCAGGAGACGGCGACACTGAAGAGTCCGGAGCAGAGCAGCTGGCAGCGAGGAGATGTGAATATTTCATTTTTTTTATGTGTGGAGCAATATTTGAGTCCCTCTTATACTGGAACATTATATGGCACCATCACATATGGAGCAATATATGGAGCACATCATATACTGAAGCATTTTATGGAGCCCGTTCTGCATGGAGCATTATATAGGGCCCATTATGTATGGCGCATTATATGGAGCCCATCATATGCTGTAAGGAGCATTATATGGAGCGCATTATGTAAATAGCATTATATGGTGTCCATCATTTACTGGAGCATTTTATGGGGCACATTATAGATGGAGCAATATATGTGCCTATCATATACAGGAGCATTATATGGGGCCCATTCTGAATGGAGCATTATATGAGGTCCATTATATATGGAGTATTATATGGGGTCGATCATATACTGTATGGAGCATTATATGGTGACCATTATGTTTGGAGCAATATATGGGGCCCATGATATACTGTATATGGGACCCATTATGTATGGAGCAACATTTGGGGCTCATTATGTGTGGAGCAATATATGGAGCTTATTATTTTGTATGGAGTATTATATGGGGCTCATTATTCTGTTTGGAGCATTATATGGGGCTCCTTATACTGTATGGAGCATTATATGAGGCTCATTATTCTGTATGGAGCAATGTATGGGATCCATTATACTGTGTACAGCAAAATATGGGGCTCATTATACTGTATGGAACAATGTATGGGGCTCAATATTCTGTATGGAACAATATATGGGGCTCATTATACTGTATGGAGCATTATAAGTGGTCCATTAATCTGTATGATGAAAAATATGGGGCTCGTTATTCTGTATGGAGCACTATGTGGTACCCATAATACTGTATGGATGACTATACTGTCTGGTTTCTGAGCTATTGTAGAATTTACAATAGATATCACTCATGTAATGTAAGAAGTAAAATCTTTGGTATAGTACTATACCTATATTTCTCTGCAGTATCTGTGCATCATGAATCGTGGTATGTGTTAAAGGGGCCCACTGAGACGCTTTAGCCCACAAAAACCGAGCAGGCCCTGTGCCTAGGGCACAGTATCAAAGGGTAAAACAAACAATGGGAATGCAGCAGGTTATAATACAACAGGGAACTTTTAGAAGTTATTAACAAGCAGTGATGTCTTAAGCCTAATAACTTCACCTGAAGCGCGTCACAGTCCTATCAGACTTGTCACTGTCATTGCTCAGTCACTCTTTAAACAATATGGTCCATCACACAGGCCCAAATGAGAACTTATGGTACCCTGCCATCAGGCAGCAAGTGCTGTATCAATGAGTCATTTCGCACACCCAAAGTGCTGTGCTCAAGAAACATGCATCTACACTGTAGTCATTTGTTTGTGTGGAACCTGAACTTTCACAGGTTCACTTTCTCTATAGTCAAAGCCAAACCATCTGGATTATACTGTTTGTTGAAAAGAATCACATAAATTCAGCCTCAAGAAAAGATACATAGCCGCCATTACTTATTGAAAACAAGCCATCTGCTAGGTGTGGGCACAAAATCAACAAAAAAAATTTAACTCGCCCTTGCTGGAAACCAAGTACGGTAAATTTCTGGTGTGGAGGAGCCAAGAGTCTCCTCTCTGCCAGACGTTGGTATTGCTTGCAAAGGAAGTGAGTCCAGCTTCAGTCTATAAAATCAAATCCTTTATTTCATGATTAAAATAGATAAGGCAACACTACAATATGCCTAAGCATAGCCATGGCTGGGAATAAGCGGTGCAAGCAGGTGGAAGCGGCCGCAATTTGAACGAATACTGCTTAGTAAACTCGGTCTGATCTTCAACTTCATCATGAAATAAAGGATTTGATTTTTTGGCTTGAAGCTGGACTCAGCGGGCACAAAATGCATTTTTTCAATACAAAATCTATCATGGTTTGTGCATCAAATGTTCAATATGACAATTCTGTGTATCAAACTTTCAATTCTAAATTTTATTACGCTTGCATCTGGTGTGAATTTTCTCAGTAGCAGTCAGCAAAACATTGGGTCCCTGAGAAGGGCAGAGAGTATAAGTCATATTAAATGTAAATGATCAAACTAATAAGAATTCCCTAAATGCAATTTTTTTTAACAAAATACCAAATTTTTGGCGAATTTGTAAATTTTTTGCGTTGTGTAAAGAGGCGTATTACCTGGATAAGATGTGTTTTATTTTCAGTTATACTGTCATATAGCGGACAAAATTGTTGTAAATTATCAAACCAAAATACTTGGAATTCCATAAATGCAATTTTGTTTCACAAAATCACAACTTTTTTTTAGAAACGTATTAATTATTTTGGGTCGTTCTGCTCTGTGAAACTGGCTGCTGATCTCATGTATAACCAGGAGACCCTTATCGGCTCCCTGCAGAATCCACATTCCGTTACGCGCACCAGAACCACAGCCGCCTATAACACATAACCAAAGCAGCAATTAGAGTACAGTGGGGCAAAAAAGTATTTAGTCAGTCAGCAATAGTGCAAGTTCCACCACTTAAAAAGATGAGTCTGTTGGTTTCTTCACTCCAAGCTGGTTGGCTATTGCAGATTCAGTCTTCCCAACCTGGTGCAGGGCTACAATTTTGTTTCTGGTGTCCTTTGACAGCTCTTTGGTCTTCACCATAGTGGAGTTTGGAGTCAGACTGTTTGAGGGTGTGCACAGGTGTCTTTTTATACTGATAACAAGTTTAAACAGGTGCCATTACTACAGGTAATGAGTGGAGGAAAGAGGAGACTCTTAAAGAAGAAGTTACAGGTCTGCAGGAGCCAGAAATCTTGATTGTTTGTTTCTGACCAAATACTTATTTTCCACCATAACATGCAAATAAAATGTTAAAAAAACAGACAATGTGATTTTCTGGATTTTTTTTTCTCAGTTTGTCTCCCATAGTTGAGGTCTACCTATGATGTAAATTACAGACGCCAGTCATCTTTTTAAGTGGTGGAACTTGCACTATTGCTGACTGACTAAATACTTTTTTGCCCCACTGTATATGTGACATTATGGACTGGATGTTTTATCTGCCACTTCACCAACATGATGAACATCAGCAAACAGAGTCACAACATCTGACATTTTGTTGTACCTGCACTGTGTCCTTAATCACATGATCCCAGCAGAGTTTCAATCCCAATAATTAATGCGTCAGCAGTTTAGACCAATGGCAAGAAGTGGCAAATTGCTTTTGGCGTACTGTCATGTCAAACATTCAGTGTACTGTCAGAAAGGGAATTCAGTACAACCCGTGTCTTATATCACACGCAAGCAAAGCAGGTCATCCTTTATAAGTGTAGAAAACCTTGCATTCGTCTATATGAATCAGGCATGGATCCGTGCTCACTTATATTTTGACAATAGCAAACTTGTTGCGGTTGCAAACAAATAAATACTTTTTTCAAGCGAAGCTGTGAAGCCATTATTTTTTTTACTTTTAAAACAGCACATCAGCTCTTACTCTCTAAATAAAGACACAATTTTTGGAATACTTGTGAAAGGCTATTATTTTCTCAATTAGCAATGCACAATGCTTTTGATACTCCTCAAAAATCATTTTTGCACTCCCTGTGTGAAAAAATCACAACATCTTTTATTTTCACAACATGTATATAACCACAAACTTTATCCCCCAAAAAGGGATAATTTTTGGACAGTTTTTACAATTTAATTAGCTTAAAAAGTCTGATGCTGTAGTGTGTTGTTATATATGCTGTTGATTACATCCATTTTCCTTAGGAAGATAGGTTAAGGTCAAATCAACATTCATAAGGCGTGTTTACATTAAAGAGCTCAAAATTGGTTCAATTGAGTGCTAGGAAACCTTGGCGTGTTATACACTTGTTTTCTTGACAATTAGAGGATTTGCCATATTGCAATTCATTCTTTTTTGTGGGAAATTCGGCAAAGCTGCTGAATCTGAATTTAAAAAATCCGCTCATCTTTACTACTAAATCAGTTTTATGACATTTTATTCCTCCTGCTTGATTACCCTCATCAACCCAGTTATGGTCCAGAGAACTTGCCATGTTCAATGTAGAATTAGACTTGAGAATCTCACAAAGAAATAGATTGTCTAAATAACCTTTACTGTTTTTCTATGATAATAAAACGTGTAGTGTACTGATCCTCAATAGAGATAGACAATGTTCTGTATGTAAGTCAGATGATATAATGAGACTTGACAGACCTGCTCAAGAGCTGGCAATGACCAAACTTGTCTCCTATCCAAAGCAGTGACCTCTATGGGAAGGCCTCCAGTAATAATGTTCTTTGGCTCTTCTTTGTGACACAGCAGCAGGCAATCCCTTATAAAGTAAAAGTGAAGTATAAAATCTGTCTTCCATAAACATCATTAAATATCTCACTAAATGGATGTAAATTGCTTTAGAGTTGAATCACATTTAAGAACTGATTCCAGTCACTGAGAAACAAGAGGGAGGAGAACACTTATTATCTGAAGTAAAAAAAAAGCCATTTTCAGAACTGCAATGTTCTTTGTGGATGAGTGGAAATGTAATTTAAAACAGCAATTCAATTTGTTTAATGATTTAACACGTTACTTAAAATTCACATCTATACCATGAAACATGTCTTGGGAATGGCTTACATCAATATTAACAAGACTACACAAATATTCTAAAATACTAAAAAATAGAGGCACCTATGAGTGTGTGACAAAAATGCATTTTGGAAGACTAATTTCAGCTGAAAAGTTTTATTATATCGTTGTTAATGCTTGTTTTATAGCACAAAAATCAATATTATCATATCTGCTGCAATAGACTCTTATGGTATAACTTCCCACCTCTGCTTGCTGTCCCATCTGCTGCAATAGACTCTTATGGAATAACTTCCCACCTCTGCTTGCTGTCTGCTGTCTGTCATCTGCTGCTTTACCATCTAGAAACATAATTTAATGTGTTTGCTAATTCATCGGTATAATTCATTTGGTGCATTGTACTTAAAACTCACTGTTGCATATCCATGACTGGGATCAGTGACTACTCTCTGCTCATTCTTCTCGACCTTTCTGCAGCTTTCGACACTGTTGACCACCTTCTCCTACTCTCTAGGCTCCAGTCACTAGGCATTAAGGACACTACTCTCTCCTGGTTCTCCTCCTATCTTTCTGACTGCTCCTTCAGTGTTCTGTTCTCTGGTTCCACTTCATCTCCTCTTCCTCAAGGCTCAGTCCTTGGCCCCCTTTTCTTCTCTCTCTACACAGCCCCAATTGGACAGACCATCAGCAGATTTGACTTTCAGTACCATCTTTATGCCGATGACACACAACTATGCATATCCCCCCCTGACCTTACCCCCGCTGTACTACAGAACGCCACTGACTGTCGGTCTGCAGTCTCCAATATCATGTCTGCTCTCTATCTGAAACTCAACCTCTCCAAAACTGAACTTCTTCTGCTCCCGCCATCTACTAACCTCCCTAAATCTCCATTTGTGGCACCATAATAACACCCCAGCAGCAGGCGCGTTGTCTGGGTGTTATGTTTGACTCCGATCTCTCCTTCACCTCCCATATACAATCTCTTGCCTGCTCATGTTGCTTACACCTAAAGAACATCTCTAGAATCCGCCCTTTTCTCACCATGGAAACAACAAAAACCCTCACTGTCGCCCTGATCCACTCCCACCTAGACTACTGTAATGCTCTACCAATTGGCTTCCCCCTTACTCGACTTTCCCCTCTCCAGTCTATCCTTAATGCAGCAGCCAGAATCGTCCATCTGGCTAGTCATTACTCAGATACATCCGCTCTTCGCCAGTCGTTACACTGGCTGCCAATTCATTACAGGATACAATTCAAAGTACTTGTTCTCACCCACAAAACTCTCCACAGTGCGGCACCCCCTTACATCTCCTCCCTCATTTCGATCTATCGGCCTAGCCAACCGCTGCGCTCTGCAAATGACTTTCGACTAACCTCTGCACTAATCCGTACCTCCCACTCCCGACTCCAAGACTTCTCCCGCACTGCGTAGATTGTAAGCTCTCACGAGTAGGATCTTCTTATTTTGCTTTAATTATTGTATTGTTAACATTGTTACTTATGACTGTTGTGTTTGAAACTGTTAAACTGTAAAGCGTAGCGGAATATGTTGGCGCTATATAAATAAAGATTATTATTATTATCATAACTATTTAACAGTACCGAAAATACCAACATGTGTATCCTCATAAGGACCTTCCAGATAATTTTATCTCTGATATCTTTTTCAATTAGAAAGTTTCTCCAATGCAGATATATGCACGCAGAAAGGATATTGTACCATAATAAGTTCTGTTGACCAAGAAAGTAATATCTGTCTATTCTTAAACTAATGGTTTAAACATAATATAGCTGATCCAAAGCAGCTACTGTCCATTTTCTTAGGAGACTAGGACTTTGTGGAATGCAAAGAAAATTAATATTAACTTGCTGACCGATACTATGTAATAGCTGTTGAATCACAATCCCCCCAAAAATAGCTTTCCGGTTTACAATATCCTAAAGCAGGTCTCTCAACAGATGTCTCAATATAAGCTGCATACATTGAAAACATCTAAGTCAAGATGAACCTGTTGCACTTTTCTTACAAATCCATGTCAGATTGTCGGTGCAATCCTGATATTAAAATGAGCAACTAAAGAGTGAGAAAGCTCATGAGTCCAAAAGGATTTCCTGGGCCAGATGCCGTTAAAAATAGTACTTAGGTGGGTGGCTGGGCTACTCTGCTGACTAGCAGACACTGAAGCTTTGGAGCAGACCTCTGAATCCCAGGCCATTGTATGAGTAAACAACTCTGCAGACGACCCCACCCACCTGGAATTGACGATGGCAACGTCACGTAAAACTCAGCAAGGGGACTAAATAAACAGTCTCCATTTTTTCCAAAACTTCGGCCACAGACACCACTTAAGTGGCATCAATTTTGCCAGAGTTTTTTAAAATGGTTGGTGAGGTGATTTTCAAAAATCATCAAGCTTTTAGTCTCCCTAAGATGACACAGGGGTAGAAAAGTCCTTGCGGATCCAGGATTTGTTCATCTTAATGAATGTTAGTCTGTCTACATTGTCACTGGACAGCCGCGTTCACTTATCTGTCAGCACACCACCAGCAGCGCTGAACACATGTTCAGAGAGAACGCTGGCTGCGGGGCACGACAAGATCTCCAAGCTGTGAGTGGCGAGCTCAGGCCATTTTTCAAGATTGGAAGCCCGAAATGAGTAAGGGTCCAGTTCCACAGTCATGGCATCGATGTTAACTTGGAGATACTCTTGTACCATCCTCTCTAGGCGTTGGCAGTGCGTCAGACTTCTTGTCTCCTGTGGCCTTGCAAAGGATGGTCTAAAAAAATCTTGAAACGATTTCAAAAAATTGCTGTTACCACCAGATACGATGTTACTGTTACGGTTTGAGTGGTGACTCGATAGTCCCACGGTTGGCAAGTTAGAACTCAGAGATTGACTACGTGCACCACTGGTGTTTTGTGGAAATGCAGATGTTAGATTCTGTAATAGTCTCTGCTGATACTCCTGCATGTGTGAATCCCTTTCTAAGGCAGGAATTATCTCGCCAAATTTACTTTTGTACCGGGGATCTAAGAGTGTGGCAACCCTGTAGTCAGCATTACTTCGGATTCTGACTATCCGAGGGTCATGTTGCAGATAGTGCAGCAAGAAGGCACTCATGTGTCTTGCACATCCAGGAGGACCACGTCCTTGTTGTCTTGGTGGTGGCGAGGAAAGAATCATGCTTCCTTCATCTGCCCTCTTCCCCCAACCTCGCACAACAGAAATTTGATCAAGGTCTCCCTCATCTGATGAGTCTTCCATGCCCAGCACCAGTTCGTCCTCCACTTCTTCCTCATCCTCCTGCACCTTCCTCAACAGTTTGGCTGCCACCATGCGCCCTCGGTAATCCCTCTCCTCCAACCTCCAATGCCAGCCGCCTTGGTGCTGCCAACCTTTTTGACCTTGGAGATATTATCCCTTCCGCATACGACTCCTCCTGTTCCTCCTCCTCCTCTTGTTCCATCACCTGACTCTCAACACTGTTTAAGGTGTGCTCCAGCATGTAAATCACCGGAATGGTCATGCTGATAATGGCATCGTCAGCACTAAACATCTTTGTTGCTATTTCAAAACTGTGCAGAAGGGTGCATAGGTCCCTGATCTGAGACCACTACTGCAGCGTGATTTGCCCCACCTCTTGATCTCGTTGGCCCAGGCTATACGTCATAACGTATTGCACCAGGGCTCGTCGTTGCTGCCACAGTCGCTGCAACATGTGCAGAGTTGAATTCCATCATGTGGGCACATCGCATTTCAGCCGGTGAACTGGCGGGCTCAATGACTTCTGTAGAGATGTACGTCTATGAGCGGATGCGAACGGCGGAAGTGAGCACACAGCGACCATGCCCTCTGCAGAAGCCCATCTAGTTCGGGATAGTGGGATAAAAATTGCTGGACAACCAGGTTCAAAACGTGAGCCATACAAGGCACGTGTGTGACATTGCCCCGGTGAAGGGCCGCACCCAGGTTTGCAGCATTGTCGCTCACAGCCTTCCCTGGCTGCAGGTTGAGTGGAGACAACCATTGATGGAACTCGGTCTCCAGAGCTGACCACAACTCCTCAGCTGTGTGACTCACATTTCCCAGACATTTCAATGTAAACATTGCCTGATGCCGTTGAGCCCTGGTGACAGCATAGTGAGGAGGTGTGCAGGATTCCTTCTGCACAGTTACAACGTGGGTGGCATTACCAGACAGGCTTTGGGTGCAGGTGGAGGACCGAGAGGAGGTTGAGGAGGCAGAAGCAGTGGAGTAACTTCTAGATACAGAGGATCGACGAGCAACTCGTGGGGACGGCAAGACTTGGACAGCAGCCCCTTCTCCTGATGTCACCGTAGTTACCCAGTGCCCAGTCACCGACATGTAACGCCCCTGTCCATGTCTACTCGTCCAAGTGTCTGTGGTGAAATGCACCCTGTCACACACAGAGTTTCTCAAGGAAGCGATGATGTTGTGTGTGACATGCTAATGTAGCGCAGGCACAGCTTTCTTTGAGAAGTAGTGGCAACTGGGCATCTGGTACTGGGGCACTGCGATGGACATAAGGTCTCAAAAATCCTCTGTGTCCACCAGGCGGAAAGGCAGCATTTCTGTAGCCAACAGCTTGCACATGGAGAAATTCAACCTCTTAGCTTTGTCATGGCTAGGAGGAAATGGTCTTTTACTTATCCACATCTGAGGGACTGAGGTCTGGCTGCCATGCTTAGACGGAGTTGAGTAGGGTGTCCCCGGCAAACTGCTGGTCTGTGAGGAAGGTGCAGGTGGAGATGTTATGTTGCCTTGATCAAAATGTGGTGTCGATGTCGGAGAGCGCTCAGCAACAGCAGGTGTTTCCACTTGCAAATGTCCTGACGCCATGCCAATCACACTGGCCGTTGTGGGTAAAAAGGTGTAAGGTCTGCATCCAAAACCATGTGCGACTGCTGTCCCCACAGTCACAGAGGATGAAGAGGACACAGATGCACTTGATGGGGTAGACGTTGGTTGAGCCAGCCCACTAGGCCGCATTGTAGCACAGTGAGCTTCCCACTGCAACTTATGCCTCATATCCATGTGACGGTTCATGCATGAAGTACTCAAGCTAGTCATTTTTTGTCCTCTACTGAGATTTTGTTGACAAATCTTACATACAACATGAGTTGGGTCATCCTTTGCAATGTCAAAAAATACCCAGACTATGCAAGGCTTAGAACCCGTGCGACCTGAAGAGCCACCATGACTTCTGGTCTGAGGCACAGTTGGGGTTGAGGATGCAGTTGTTGACGTGCTTCCAGTACTCCATCTCTGTCCAGGAAGGCGAAACGTAACCTCATCGTCAGACTTGTCACTAGCATCCTCCTCCACCTCCTCTGCTGACCTCAGGGACTGGTGGACTGCGGGTTGACAGTAAGTGGGGTCTTCAACAAGTGGGGTCTTCAACCTCGTGATCATCATCCTGTGTGTTCTCACACCGGTCATCCTCAGAGCCAACCTCTTCCTGTCCTGAACGAAAATTCAAGTTTTCGTTCCAATCAGGTATCCCAGTCTCATCATCATCTTCCTCATTGTCTCCACCAACAGGAGTTACAGTTTGGGAACGAGGGTCTACATTATGCTCAGAACCTTCTTCATCTGGTCCTGGATCCGACACACAAAGATTCTGGGCATCAGTGCAGATCATTTCCTCATCTGAATTTACAGAAGCTCTGGAGCAGACCTCTGATTCCCAGGCTATAGTATGCGTAAACAGCTCTACAGACTCAACCATGTGTGTTACCTCATGCTCAAATGGGTGGCTGGAGACTTGGGGGCTGTGAGGAAGCAAGTGTGATTGGGGTGACAACTCTGAGGACTGGAGTAGTTGTGATGTTAAAGTTGACATGGAGGAGAGCCCACTTGAACGAGCACTTGATATCCATTCAAGCATCTGCTGTTTTTGTGCCTCATCTGGAATTTTTGGCGATGCTTGTAGCGATGGTCGTAAGAAAGGGATCATAATATAGATAAATAAAATAATGGGATGCATTAAAAGAGGCATAGATGCTCATGAGGAGAACATAATTTTACCTCTCTATAAGTCACTAGTTTGACCACACTTAGAATACTGTTTACAGTTCTGGTCTCTGGTGTATAAAAATGACATAGCTGAACTAGAGCGGGTGCAGAGAAGAGCGACCAAGGTTATTAGAGGACTGGGGGGTCTGCAATACCAAGATAGGTTATTACACTTGGGGCTATTTAGTTTGGAAAAATGAAGACTAAGAGGTGATCTTATTTTAATGTATAAATATATGAGGGGACAGTAGAAAGACCTTTCTGATGATCTTTTTAATCATAGACCTGAGACAGGGACAAGGGGGCATCCTCTACGTCTGGAGGAAAGAAGGTTTAGGCATAATAACAGACACTCTTTACTGTAAGAGCAGTGAGACTATGTAACTCTCTGCCGTATGATGTTGTAATGAGTGATTCATTACTTAAATTTAAGGGGGGGTTGGATACCTTTCTTGAAAAGTATAATGTTGCAGGGTATACAGTATATAATCAAGTCAGATAATATAAAGTGCATAGTGTAAAACATACAAAATGTAATACTGTATAACGAATGTCACATTTGAAGAAATAGCCAAAGATAGTCAATATAAAATATAAGTGGTCCAAACAGACCTACTATTAAATGGCTATAATTCAGTAAGATATAGTAGTAATGGGTCAAAAGACAGGCTAACAGGTATTTGCAGGGCTGCCACTAGGAATTTCGGGGCCCCATACTGGCAAAATTTTCGGGGCCCACTTGAGACTCTACCCAGGGTCCACCCCAACTGTCCACAGTCCCAAAACTCTCTCTTGGAAAAACTGCACTTCTCACCAATCACTAGTGTTGAGCGATACCTTCCGATATTCAAAGGTATCGGTATCAGATGGTATCGGCCGATATCCAAAAGATATCGGATATCGCCGATACCGATACCCGATACAAATGCAAGTCAATGGGACACAAATATCGGAATGTATCCTGGATGGTTCCCAGAGTCTGAAGGAGAGGAGACTCTCCTTCAGGCCCTGGGATCAATATTCATGTAAAAAATAAAGAATAAAAATAAAAAATATGGATATACTCATTACTCACTCCTCCGACGAAGCCTGGCTGTCACCGCTGCGAGCGTCTGCCTCCGTTCCTAAGAATGCAGAGAGTGAAGGACCTTCGATGACGTCGCGGTCAGGTGACCGGTCACCTGACCGCTCGTGTGACCGCGACGTCATCGAAGGTCCTTCACTCTCTGCATTCTTAGGAACCAAGGCAGACGCTAGCAGCGCTGTGAGCCAGGGGCCGTCCGAGGGTGAGTATACCCATGTTTTTTATTTTTATTCTTTATTTTTTACATGAATATGGATCCCAGGGCCTGAAGGAGAGTCTCCTCTCCTCCAGACCCTGGGAACCATACGCACCGCACACGCCGAAGATGACTGGGAACACTTCCGAGTCCGTTTTCCGATATCGCAAAAATATCGGAACTCGGTATCGGAATTCCGATACAGCAAATATTGGCTGATACCCGATATTTGCAGTATCGGAATGCTCAACACTACCAATCACACAATTACAGTTCCCATCACCAGATCACACATATAGCCAGCAGCTTTTGTTTTGGCTAAAATATTTTTTAAGCCGCCACCACAACAAGGTAGAATCTTTTGGTCGAGCACTACTCTACTCTATCCTATTAATCATTTGTTAAAATATCCAATACAATTTTAGTATATTTTTATTTATTTTTCAATTTTTTAAATGACCAATAATATCACATACAAGGGACAAATACCACCGCACCATGGCCAGAAACCATACCACCACATAATGACCTATAATGCCACATACATGGAACAAATGCCACCACACCATGTTCAGACCACATATTACCACCACAGTGACCGAATGATATCACATACAAGGAACAAATACCACCACACCATGTCTAGACCACATACTAACACCACATTGTGACCAAATAATAGCACATACAAGGAACAAATACCACCACACCATGACCAGACCACATATTACCACCACATAGTGACCAAATAACAGCACATACAAGAAACAAATATCGCCACACCATGGCCGGAAAACATATTACCACCATATAGTGACTGAATACTACAATACTGATCATTAATGAAAAAACAATACTAATATCACCATAAGTGCCATTATACACAGGAGAACTGTACTTAGTATGCAGTGTCTGTAATACAGTGATTACCGGTGACATTATACACAGGAGCTCTGTATATAGTATACAGTGTACAGTTAATACCATGATCACCAGTGACATTATACACGAGCTCTGTATATAGTGTCAGTGTGAAGGTAATACAGTGACCACTGGAGACATTGTACACAGGACCACTGTATATGGTATACAGTGTATAGTGTCAGTGTGCAGGAAATATACTGACTCACCAGTTACGTCTCTAGGTGAAGTCCTTCATCTTTGCTTTTCATCTTCATCCAGCACAGACGACCATCACTAATTCCAGCCAGGACTCGTCTCTGCAGGAAATAACACAGTTATCTAGAGCACCGCTTGCAGAACACATTACTTAATTTTTTCCCAAATAGTGTCGCTCTGCACAGTAGCAGGACCACCCCCTCATTTAGACAGTATTCTCAAAAAATAAAATAAATACATGACTCCAGTAATAATATCCCTTAATTAGCCCCTATGGTAATAATATCCCCCATCCTGGCCACAGTGTGCCTCATTCCTGGCTCCAGCCATATGTTCTCCCATCCTGGCCTCATATGTTCTCCCATCTGGCCCTCATCAGTATCGATTCTGCCCTATGTGATGTGCCGTGATCCTGCCCCATCTGTCCTATGATCCTGCTCCATCTGGTTCCATGATCCTGCCCCATCTGCCCCATGATCCTGCCCCATCTGTCTCCATTGTATCCATCCTGTCCCATCTGTCTCCATCCTGCCCCATGATCCTGCCCCCTCTGTCTCCATCCTGCCCCATGATCCTGCCCCCTGTGTCTCCATCCTGCCCCATGATCCTGTCCCCGATGTATCCATCCTGCCCCCTGTGTCTCCATACTTGCCCCCTGTCTCCATTCTTGCCCCGTGTCTCCATTCTTGCCTCCTGTGTCTCCATTCTTTCCCCCTGTGTCTCCATTCTTGCCCCCTGTGTCTCCCATCCTGCCGCTTTCAATAAAAATAGAAAAACTTTCTCCTTACCTAGCTGTGCTTCTGCGGCAATGTTCCCTCCATGCAGTTCAAATGCGCACTCACCAGCGAATGACAATGTCATCATATGCCGGAGATGTGCGCGCTGACATCAGCTGCCAGCCTCCGATTGGCTGGCGGATTTTAACTATTGCTGGGCCTGCACGGCAACAGAGTTTACCTGAACTTGCGTCTCGGACAGATTCAAGTATCTGCATTGGCAGATTCCTTCTGCTGGGACCCGATGAGCAGAAGAGATGGGGCCCAATGTAGGGCCCCTCTAGTCATCAGGCTCCATATGCCAGTCAGGGCAGTAATGCCCTGATAGCGGCCCAGGGTGTTGGATACAAATCCTGGTTGAGGTAGAGATCCTGATAAGAGTAAGGACAGCCAAAATAATGTAGAAAACATATCCTGACGAGAGTATTCTCTCTGACTTATAGAGGGGCATAAAGGAACTAAGGAGACCAACCTGCTGCAACTGTGGGAGATGCAGACCCTAACATGCATTTCACAATGTGCTTCTTCAGGGGCCTAGCCGGTTTGAGGCACATCACTTGCCTAGTGCATGTGCTGAATATGGTGGTATAAAGCTTCCTTAATTAAACAAGAATGTCAGAGCTGTGGCTAAAAGTGAAGGTCGTCTGTGCATGCTTTTGGCATTCTCACCCTGCTGCTGCTCGCCTGTCTGCACTGCAGCTTCACTTCTGACGTCCCACTCACTACCTTAAAAATGACAGACCATCAAGTTGTAACCCCACTTTGCACATGCTGGAGAGACTGTGCGATCAGCAGCAGGTGGTACTGGAGTTTCAACTGCATCACACTCGGGTGAGTTGCTCTGTGGAACAACACCACTTCACAACCTCATATTATGAGTACCAATAGGTTATATTGACAGTTAGAATGAGTTAATGCAGTAAGTCAATATTTGCAGTGTTGACCCTTCTTCTTCAAGACCTCTGCAATTCTCCCTGGCATGCTCTCAATCAACTTCTGGACCAAATCCTGACTTATAGCAGTCCATTCTTGCATAATCAATGCTTGCATTTTGCCAGAATTTGTTGGCTTTTGTTTGTCCACCTGTCTCTTGATGATTGACCACAAGTTCTCAATGGGATTAAGATCTGGGGAGTTTCCAGGCCATGGACCCAAAATCTCTATGTTTTGTTCCACGAGCCATTTAGTTATCACCTTTGCTTTATGGCAAGGTGCTCCATCATGCTGGAAAAGGCATTGTTGGGCGCCAAACTGCTCTTGTTAGCCTCAATGTGAGAGTTGCTTGCCATGTGGCACTGTTTCGAGTACTTTGCACACATGACCAGCGCTTGTGATGTCACAATGAGCATTACTATGCTACTTGTAAACCTCCTAGAAAAAAAAAGCTTCAGGCGATGATGGATGAGGTGGTGGCACAGGAGAAGGAGGATGAGGAACAATCGTGTTCAAAGCAGGGTGGCACTCAAACCAGCTCACTCGCATCACTGGACTGAGGCTGGAGGGATACAGAGGATACAGATGACATAGTGGACCGAGACAATTTACCTCCCACCGAGGATAGCTTGCCATTGCCTTTGGGCAGCCTGGCACACATGAAGCAAGAAATGCTGCTGTGCCTGTGCAACAACTGTCAAGTTGCCCGGATTGTTACAAGTGCTAATTACTGTGTGGCCACCCTGCTGCATCCCCGCTACAAGCACAACATTCCATCCTTATTTCTGTCATTAGAGTGAGATAAGAAAATGCGGGAATACAAGTGCACGCTGGTAGACGTACTCTTAACGGCATCCTCACCGGACAGCGGGAGCTCAGTGGAAGCACAAGACAGAGGAGAATAAAGTCCCCAAATCAGCAGGGGCACTGACACCAAATCAGAATTGATGGTTAGCATGGCAAAAATGTGGAAATCTTTACTCAGTACGTGACAAAATCCATCATCACCATCTGATACAGTCCCTATTAGCAGTAACAGTACAGAGGCTTTTTGGCACAGTACTCCCAGAGGCTTTTTGGTAAAGTAGAAACAGAGGCTTTTAACCCCTTTCTGACATATGACGTACTATCCCATCGAGGTGGGGTGGGCCCGTATGACCAGCGATGGGATAGTACGTCATAGTGATCGGCCGTGCTCACGGGGGGAGCGCGGCCGATCACGGCCGGGTGTCAGCTGCCTATCGCAGCTGACATCCGGTGCTATGTGCCAGGAGCGGTCACGGACCGCTCCCGCCACATTAACCCCCGGCACACCGTGATCAAACATGATCGCGGTGGGCCGGCGGTACAGGGAAATATCGCTCAGGGAGGGGGCTCCCGCAAAGAACGAGCCACCATACAGCATCATCAGCAAAAAAATAAAAAAGTTATAGTCTCAGAATAAAGCGATGCAAAAATAATTTTTTCTATAAAATAGTTTTTATCGTATAAAAGCGCCAAAACATAAAAAAATGATATAAATGAGGTATCGCTGTAATCGTACTGACCCGAAGAATAAAACTGCTTTATCCATTTTACCAAATGCGGAATGGTATGAACGCCTCCCCCAAAAGAAATTCATGAATAGTTGGTTTTTGGTCATTCTGCCTCACAAAAATCAGAATAAAAGCGATCAAAAATTGTCACGTGCCCGAAAATGTTACCAATAAAAACCTCAACTCGTCCCGCAAAAAACAAGACCTTACATGACTCTGTGGACGAAAATATGGAAAAATTATAGCTCTCAAAATGTGGTATTGCAAAAAATATTTTTTGCAATAAAAAGCGTCTTTCAGTGTGTGACGGCTGCCAATCATAAAATTCCGCTAAAAAACCCGCTATAAAAGTAAATCAAACCCCCCTTCATCACCCCCTTAGTTAGGGAAAAATTAAAAAATTTTAAAAAATGTATTTATTCCCATTTTCCCGCTATGGTTAGGGCTATGGTTAGGGCTAGGTTTAGGGCTAGGTTTAGGGCTAGGGTTAGGGTTAGGGCTAGGGTTAGGGCTAGGGTTAGGGCTAGGGTTAGGGTTAGGGCTAGGGTTAGGGCTAGGGTTTGGGCTACATTTAGGGTTGGGGCTAAAGTTAGGATTGGGGCTAAAGTTAGGGTTAGGGTTGGGGCTAAAGTTAGGGTTAGGGTTTGGATTACATTTACGGTTGGGAATAGGGTTGGGATTAGGGTTAGGGGGTGTGTCAAGGTTAGGGGTGTGTTTAGGTTTACCGTTGAGATTAGGGTTAGGGGTGTGTTTGGATTAGGGTTTTAGTTATAATTGGGGGGTTTCCACTGTTTAGGCACATCAGGGGCTCTCCAAACGAGACATGGAATCCGATCTCAATTCCAGCTAATTCTGCGTTGAAAAAGTAAAACAGTGCTCCTTCCCTTCCAAGCTCTCCCGTGTGCCCAAACAGGGGTTTACCCCAACAGCGTACTCAGGATACATTGGACAACAACTTTGGGTGTCCAATTTCTCCTGTTACCCTTGGGAAAATACAAAACTGGGGGCTAAAATATAATTTTTGTGGGAAAAAATTTTTGTTCTATTTTTACGGCTCTGCATTATAAACTTCTGTGAAGCCCTTGGTGGGTCAAAGTGTTCACCACACATCTAAATAAGTTCCTTAGGGGGTCTTCTTTCCAAAATGATGTCACTTGTGGCGGGTTTCAATGTTTAGGCACATCAGTGGCTCTCCAAATGCAACGTGGCGTCCCATCTCAAATCCTGTCAATTTTGCTTGAAAAGTCAAACGGCGCTCCTTCCCTTCCGAGCTCTCCCTAGCGCCCAAACAGTGGTTTACCCCCAGATATCGGTGTACTCAGGACAAATTGTACAACAACTTTTGGGGTCCATTTTCTCCTGTTATCTTTGGTAAAATAAAACAAATTGGAGCAGAAGTAAATTTTTTGTGAAAAAAGTTAAATGTTCATTTTTTTAAATATTCCAAAAATTCTTGTGAAACACCTGAAGGGTTCATAAACTTCTTGAATGTGCTTTTGAGCACCTGGAGGGGTGGTTTTTAGAATGGTGTCATACTTGGGTATTTTCTATCATATAGACCTTTCAAAATGACTTCAAATGAGATGTGGTCCCTAAAAAAAAATGGTGTTGTAAAAATGAGAAATTGCTGGTCAACTTTTAACCCTTATAACTCCCTAAAAAAAAAAATTTTGGTTCCAAAATTGTGCTGATGTAAAGTAGACATGTGGGAAATGTTACTTATTAAGTATTTTGTGTGACATATCTCAGTAATTTAATTGCATAAAAATTCAAAGTTGTAAAATTGCGAAAATTTCAAAATTTTTGCCAAATTTCTGCTTTTTTTCACAAATAAACGCAGGTAATATCAAAGAAATTTTACCACTATCATGAAGTACAATATGTCATGAGAAAAAATGTCAGAATCACTGGGATACGTTGAAGCGTTCCAGAGTTATAACCTCATAAAGGGACAGTGGTCAGAATTGTAAAAATTGGCCCGGTCATTAACATGCAAACCACCCTTGGGGGTAAAGGGGTTAACCACTAACCATGAGTGGAGTAAAAGTTTTAGTGTTATCATTCATATTCTCTGAAAAAAGGGCAAGAAAAAAAGATTCTGCCGTGGTATGTAAACTTTTGAGCACAACTATATACATTACGGTTCAAAAGTTTAGGGTCACCCAGAAAATTTTGTGTTTTCCATAAAAACTCATACTTTTATTCATCAAAATGAGTTGCCAGATGAATTAAAAATCTTGTTCAGACATTGACAAGGTTCGAAAATAAGATTTTTATTTGAAATAATTTTGTTCTTCAAACTTTGCTTTTGTCAAAGAAGGCTCCCTTTTCAGCAATTACAGCATTGTAGACCTTTGGCATTTTAGCAGTTAATTTCCTGAGGTAATCTGGAGAAATTTCACCCCATTCTGCCAGAAGCCCCTCCCACAAGTTGGTTTGGCTTGATGGGCACTTTTTGCGTACCATACGGTCAAGCTGCTCCCACAATAGCTCAATGGGGCTGAGACCTGTTGACTGCACTGGCCACTCCATTACAGATAGAATGCCAGCTGCCTGCTTCTTCCCTAAATAGTTCTTGCATAAGTTGGAGGTGTGCTTTGGGTCATTGTCCTGTTGTAGGATGAAATTGGCTCCAATCAAGTGCTGTGCACAGAGTATGGCTAGTAGGGTTGAGCAAAACGGATCGGTCATTTTCATAAGTCACCGACTTTTGGCAAAGTCGGGTTTCATGAAACCCGACCCGATCCCTGTGTGGGGTCGGCCATGCGGTATGCGACTTTCACGCCAAAGTCGCGTTTCAATGACGCGAAGAGCACCATTTCTCAGCCAATGAAGGTGGATGCAGAGTGTTGGCAGCGTGATAACATAGGTCTCAGTCCCCACCATTAGGGTTGAGCGAAACGGGTCGTTCATTTTCAAAAGTCGCCGACTTTTGGCAAAGTCGGGTTTCATGAAACCCGATCCGACCCCTGTGCGGGGTCGGCCATGCGGTACGCGACTTTCGCGCCAAAGTCGCGTTTCAATGACGTGAAAAGCGCCATTTCTCAGCCAATGAAGGTAAACGCAGAGTGTGGGCAGCGTGATGACATAGGTCCTGGTCCCCACCATCTTAGAGAAGGGCATTGCAGTGATTGGCTTGCTGTCTGCGGCGTCACAGGGGCTATAAAGGGGCGTTCCCGCCGACCACCATGTTACTGCTGCTGATCTGAGCTTAGGGAGAGGTTGCTGCCGCTTCGTCAGAAGCAGGGATAGCGTTAGGCAGGGTCCATTAACCACCAAACCGCTTGTGCTGTAGCGATTTCCACTGCCCAACACCACCTTCGGTGTGCAGGGACAGTGGAAGCTACATTTTTTTTTTTTCCCCTCAGCGCTGTAGCTCATTGGGCTGCCCTAGAAGGCTCCCTGATAGCTGCATTGCTGTGTGTACGCCGCTGTGCAAACCAACTGCTTTTTTCAAAGCACAAATCCTCTTGTTCCTTCCTTTCTGCACAGCTATCTTTTTTGTTTGTCCACACTTTTTATTTAATTTGTGCATCAGTCCACTCCTTATTGCTGCCTGCCATACCTGGCTGAGATTACTGCAGGGAGATAGTAATTGTTGGACACTCCCTGTTTTTTTTGTTTTTTTTTTGTGGGAGATTAAGATTGACATTTCTGCTAGAGTGCCATCCCTGTGTGTGCCATCTCTCACTCAGTGGGCCATAGAAAGCCTATTTATTTTTTTGCTTGATTTGGGTTATAAAATCTACCTGAAAAAATCACTACATCAATCAGTGGGAGAAAAATATTGGCCTCAGGGCTTGTGTGCCACTCCTGACTCCTGTGTGCATCATCACTCACTCAGTGGGCCATAGAAAGCCCATTTCTTTTTTTTTGTTGCTTTATTTGGGTTCTAAATTCAACCTGAAAAAATCAATAAATCAATCAGTGGGAGATTAATATTGGCCTTTGGGCTTGTGTGCCAGTCCTGAGCGTGCCATCTCTCTCACAAATAGTGGGCCATAGAAAGCCTATTTATTTATTTTTTTTTTGGTTTTATAAATTCTCCCTGAAAAAAAAAAGGGAGATTAATATTGGCCTTTGGGCTTGTGTGCCAGTCCTAAGCGTGCCATCTCTCTCTCTCAGATAGTGGGCCATAGAAAGCCTATTTATTTTTTTTTTATTGGGTTTATAAATTTTCCCTGGAACAAAAAAAAAAAAGTGGGAGATTAATATTGGCCTCTGGGCTTGTGTGCCAGTCCTGAGCATGCCATCTCTCTCACAAATAGTGGGCCATAGAAAGCCTATTTATTTATTTTTTTTGGTTTTATAAATTCTCCCTGAAAAAAAAAGGGAGATTAATATTGGCCTTTGGGCTTGTGTGCCAGTCCTAAGCGTGCCATCTCTCTCTCTCAGATAGTGGGCCATAGAAAGCCAATTTTTTTTTTTTTTATTGGGTTTATAAATTTTCCCTGAAAAAAAAAAAAAAGTGGGAGATTAATATTGGCCTCTGGGCTTGTGTGCCAGTCCTGAGCGTGCCATCTCTCTCACAAATAGTGGGCCATAGAAAGCCTATTTATGTTTTTGGTTGATTTGGGTTCTAAATTCTACCTGAAAAAATCAATAAATCAATCAGTGGGAGATAAATATTGAGAAAAGCAAAAAAATCTGGATGTGGATAAACAGCACAGATATACCCACTAGAACAATGAACACTAATTACAGCGCAAGTGGAGATAAAACATAACTTTTACTAGAACTATATAAAAGTATAAATCAAAAGAAAAAAGTCACCCAAAAGTGATATAAAAACACAAGGGGTAATGTCTCAACAAAGAGACACAGCAACAGGAGACCCCTAAAAGGATTCCAAAGACACCACCTGCAAAGATGCTTGCAGATGAAAGGCAGACCAATATATGATTCATGCAATAGCTGTCAGAAACAATTACAAATGAATCATGAAGCAATAGTACATATATTTGGTTGCATGTAAAATAGACACAAACATGACACCTGTACCACGGTATTAACAGTAAGAGTTAAGGTAAAGAAAATGGAACATTCTCACCAACTCCAGGATACATAGGCAGGAGACCCGTAAGACCTTTTATTCAGGCGATAGACCGGGATGTAATGAAGGGAACTGGCAATACCCTGTCATTCCCTATGGGGCTAACAGTAGTCTAACCCCAAAACTCCTGCCCTTACAAGGGCAGTCCACAGCTACCCCTGCACCAGCATGCCCTGCACTCTCCCTGTGGTCAGTCCCGACGCGTTTCCTTCAAGCCAATCATCAGGGGACCTGCTTGATTCTAGAGATAAGTGCTCAAAAGGGAGACATAAGTTGCTGCCACCCCCTATGTTATCATGCATAGTGATATGCCATAGTGATATGCATGATAGCATAGGGGGTGGCAGCAATTTATGTCTCCCTTTTGAGCACTTATCTCTAGAATCAAGCAGGTCCCCTGATGATTGGCTTGAAGGAAACGCGTCGGGACTGACCACAGGGAGAGTGCAGGGCATGCTGGTGCAGGGGTAGCTGTGGACTGCCCTTGTAAGGGCAGGAGTTTTGGGGTTAGACTACTGTTAGCCCCATAGGGAATGACAGGGTATTGCCAGTTCCCTTCATTACATCCCGGTCTATCGCCTGAATAAAAGGTCTTACGGGTCTCCTGCCTATGTATCCTGGAGTTGGTGAGAATGTTCCATTTTCTTTACCTTAACTCTTACTGTTAATACCGTGGTACAGGTGTCATGTTTGTGTCTATTTTACATGCAACCAAATATATGTACTATTGCTTCATGATCCATTTGTAATTGTTTCTGACAGCTATTGCATGAATCATATATTGGTCTGCCTTTCATCTGCAAGCATCTTTGCAGGTGGTGTCTTTGGAATCCTTTTAGGGGTCTCCTGTTGCTGTGTCTCTTTGTTGAGACATTACCCCTTGTGTTTTTATATCACTTTTGGGTGATTTTTTTCTTTTGATTTATACTTTTATATAGTTCTAGTAAAAGTTATGTTTTATCTCCACTTGCGTAGGAGATAAATATTGGCCTCTGGGCTTGTGTGCCACTCCTGACTCCTGTGTGCGTCATCTCTCACTCAGTGGGCCATAGAAAGCCTTTTTTTGTTTTATTTGTTTTCTAAATTCTCCCTGAAAAAATCATTTTATTTTATTTGGTTTCTAAATTCTTCCTGAAAAAATCATTTTATTCTATTATTTTTTTTTCCTAAAGTCTCCCTGAAAAAACAAAACAAAACAAATCAGTGGGAGATTAATATTGCCCTTTCTGCTTGTGTGACAGTCTTGACTCCTGGGTGTGCCATCTCTCTCTCTCTCTCTCCAATTGTGGGCCATAGAAAGCCTATTATTTTTTTAGCTTGATTTGGGTTCCAAAATCTACCTGAAAAAATCACTACATCAATCAGTGGGAGATAAATATTGGCCTCTGGGCTTGTGTGCCACTCCTGACTCCTGTGTGCGTCATCTCTCACTCAGTGGGCCATAGAAAGCCTTTTTTTGTTTTATTTGTTTTCTAAATTCTCCCTGAAAAAATCATTTTATTTTATTTGGTTTCTAAATTCTTCCGGAAAAAATCATTTTATTCTATTATTTTTTTTTCCTAAAGTCTCCCTGAAAAAAAAAACAAAAACAAATCAGTGGGAGATTAATATTTACATTTGTGCTTCAGTGACAGTCCTGCGTGTGTGGCATCTCTCTCATTTGTTGCCACCAACAACAGAGTGTGTAACATTGTGCCTGATTTTCGTTGTGGTCTCACTCACCTGTAAAGGGGTAGCTAAATCATACTGAAGTTATAGCTCACCGTGTAAGTTGTGTGACAGCAACAAATACCGTTAGTTTGTTTACGTTTTTAAAACAATGAGGAAGTCTGGTGGAAGAGGTCGTGGCCGGGGGCGTTCATTGTCAGCTGGTAATGAGGGTAGTGGTAGTGGTGGAGCATCAGCTGGTCGTGGGAAAAAAAATATTGCACCTAAGTCTGGAGCTGTGGAGCCAGGTTCGTCGTCTGGCTACACAAGGCCTCGAACACTCCCTTTTCTGGGAGTAGGAAAACCGCTTTTAAAGCCGGAGCAGCAAGAGTAAGTTTTGGCTTATCTTGCTGACTCAGCCTCTAGCTCTTTTGCCTCCTCTCGTGAAACTGGTAAATGTCAAAGCAGCGCGTCGTTAGTGGATGTTCACGGTCAGGGACAAGTCGCTTCCTTGTCCTCTTCAGCAAAAACAACAACAGAGAAGAATGCAGCAGGCGACACAACGGGTTACTCCATGGAGCTCTTTACACATACCGTCCCTGGCTTAGAAAGTGAAGCAGTTAACAGTCCATGCCCATTACAAGTTGAATATGACATGGAGTGCACTGATGCACAGCCACAGCCAGACTACTATGCTGGTCCTTTGACTCAGACCACAACATTGCCCTCGCAGGGTAATGATCAAGAATCAGACCCTGATGAGACTATGTTGCCCCATCACGAACGCTATACCACCGACCGACACGGTGACACAGACGAAGTTGCACACGAGCTACAAGAAGAGGTAATAGATGACCCAGTTCTTGACCCCGATTGGCAGCCATTGGGGGAACAGGGTGCAGGCGGCAGCAGTTCTGAAGCGGAGGAGGAGGGGCTGCAGCAGGCATCAACATCGCAACAGGTTCCATCTGCCGGGCCCGTATCTTGCCCAAAACGCCTGGCAAAGCCAAAACCTGTTGGAGGACAGCGTGGCTATCCGGTTAAAGCTCAGTCTGCAATGCCTGAAAAGGTATCCGATGCTAGAAAGAGTGCAGTCTGGCATTTTTTTAAACAACATCCAATTGATCAGCGCAAAGTCATCTGTCAAAAATGTTCAACTACCTTAAGCAGAGGACAGAATCTGAAAAGTCTCAATACAAGTTGCATGCATAGACATTTAACCACCATGCATTTGCAAGCCTGGACTAACTACCAAACGTCCCTTAAGGTTGTAGCACCCTCGGCCAATGAAGCTAGTCAGCAACGCAACATCCCTTCCGGCAGTGTAGGGCCACCATTTTCCGCACCACCTGCAGTATCTGTGCAGGTTTCTTTGCCAGGCCAAAGCAGTCAGGGTCAGGGAATCACCAGTTTCGTAGTAGGAAACACTGCATCTAGGGCACCGGCGGCAACAATACCATCTCCCACCGTCTCTCAGTCTGCCATGTCCACCGACACCCCCGCTAGTTCCACGATCTCCAGCTCTCCAGTCCAGCTCACCCTACATGAGACTATGGTTAGAAAAAGGAAGTACTTAGCCTCGCATCCGCGTACACAGGGTTTGAACGCCCACATAGCTAGACTAATCTCGTTAGAGATGATGCCCTACCGGTTAGTTGAAAGCGAAGCTTTCAAAGCCCTGATGGACTACGCTGTACCACGCTACGAGCTACCCAGTCGACACTTTTTTTCCAGAAAAGCCATCCCAGCCCTCCACCAGCATGTTAAAGAGCGCATCGTCCATGCACTCAGGCAATCTGTGAGCACAAAGGTGCACCTGACAACAGATGCATGGACCAGTAGGCATGGCCAGGGACGTTACGTGTCCATCACAGCACACTGGGTGAATGTTGTGGATGCAGGGTCCACAGGGGACAGCAAGTTTGGTACAGTTCTGCCTAGCCCACGGTCTAGGAAACAGTTGGCTGTAGCCGTTCGCACCCCCTCCTCCTCCTCTTCGTCCTCCTGCAGAAGCGAGAGCTCGTCCACAGACCGCAGTCGCACAACCACTCCATCCGCAGCTGCCACTGTTGCACACCAGGTCTCCCATTATGGGGCAGCTACTGGCAAACGTCAGCAGGCTGTATTGGCTATGAAGTGTTTGGGCGACAACAGACACACCACGGATGTTCTGTCCGAGTTCTTGCAGAAAGAAACGCAGTCGTGGCTGGGCACTGTAGATCTTGAGGCAGGCAAGGTAGTGAGTGATAACGGAAGGAATTTCATGGCTGCCATCTCCCTTTCCCAACTGAAACACATTCCTTGCCTGGCTCACACCTTAAACCTGGTGGTGCAGTGCTTCCTGAAAAGTTATCCGGGGTTATCCGACCTGCTCTTCAAAGTGCGTGGACTTTGCTCACATATCCGCCGTTCGCCCGTACACTCCAGCCGTATGCAGACCTATCAGCGTTCTTTGAACCTTCCCCAGCATCGCCTAATCATAGACGTTGCAACAAGGTGGAACTCAACACTGCACATGCTTCAGAGACTGTGCGAACAGAGGCGGGCTGTTATGTTTTTGTGGGAGGATACACATACACGGGCAGGCAGTAGGATGGCAGACATGGAGTTGTCAGGTGTGCAGTGGTCGAAGATTCAAGACATGTGTCAAGTCCTTCAGTGTTTTGAGGAATGCACACGGCTGGTTAGTGCAGACAACGCCATAATAAGCATGAGCATCCCCCTAATGAGTCTGCTGATGCAAAGTTTGACGCACATAAAGGATCAGGCGTCTGCAGCTGAGGAAGAGGAAAGCCTTGATGACAGTCAGCCATTGTCTGGCCAGGGCAGTGTACAGGACGAGTTAGCGGGCGAAGAGGAGGAGGAGGACGAGGAGGATGATGGGGATGATTATATTTTTAATGAGGAAGCTTTTCCGGGGCCACTGGAAATTGGTGGCGCGGCAAGGCTGGGTTCTGGTTTTTGGAGGGACACAAGTGACATGGATTTGCCTGAAACTGCCCCTCAACCAAGCACAACCGCAGATTTGAGAACTGGAACCTTGGCCCACATGGCGGATTATGCCTTACGTATCCTCAAAAGGGACACACGCATAACTAAAATGATGAACGATGACGATTACTGGTTGGCCTGCCTCCTTGATCCTCGCTATAAAGGCAAATTGCAAAATATAATGCCACATGAGAACTTGGAACTAATATTAGCAACCAAACAATCAACTCTTGTTGACCGTTGGCTTCTGGCATTCCCTGCACACAGCGCCCATGATCGTTCTCACACGAGCTGCAGGGGCCAGCAGACCAGAGGAGTTAGAGGGGCAGAAATCAGAAGTGGCGTTGGCCAGAGGGGTTTTCTGACCAGGTTGTGGAGTGATTTTGCTATGACCGCAGACAGGACAGGTACTGCAGCATCAATTCAAAGTGACAGGAGACAACATTTGTCCAGTATGGTTACAAACTATTTTTCATCCCTTATCGATGTTCTCCCTCAACCGTCATTCCCATTTGATTACTGGGCATCAAAATTAGACACCTGGCCAGAATTGGCAGAATATGCATTGCAGGAGCTTGCTTGCCCGGCAGCTAGTGTCCTATCAGAAAGAGTATTCAGTGCTGCAGGTTCAATACTAACAGAAAAAAGGACTCGTCTGGCTACCCAAAATGTAGATGATCTAACCTTCATTAAAATGAACCACAACTGGATTTCGAAATCTTTTGCCCCACCTTGCCCGGCTGACACCTAGCTTTCCGATGAAAAGGTCTTGCCTGTGGACTATTCTGAATGCCTTTTCCAATCTCGTAATTTTCTGCACCTGATTGTCCAGCATACGACATGTTTACACCTCACTAAATGGCCAAACTCCCCACACGGGGCCGTGGTATCGACACTTGGCGACAGCACCCGTGAGAGTGCTGTTTGTCTGAAGAGGTGGGTGTGCCCGCTTTTGGTCGACGGCACTGCCACTGGGTCCCTCCTAGTACAATAAAGTGTCTCTGGCGGTGGTGGTGCGCACCCAACGTCAGACACACCGTTGTAATATGAGGGGCCCTGGGCCTGTACCGCCGGCCACAAGACAGTTCCCCCCCAGCTCAAACAGTGCTCTACCACTTGCAAAATTATCTCACAGCTCCACCAATGTTTAGTCTATGCGCTGACATCCTTCAATGCCTGCCACTGACAATACCATTGTATTGTCATTTTTGTTATGTTAGGCCTTCGAAGCCTGTCTGCGGTCACTCCTTCCACTATGCCTCCACTGACCACACCACTGCTGCCCGTGTACCCCTGGAACCAATTTAAAATTGCCTACAGCCATGTGTTATTATTTTAGGCCTTTGATGCCTGTCTGCGGTCACTCCTTCCACTAGGCCTCCACTGACCACACCACTGCTGCCCGTGTACCCCTGGAACCAATTTAAAATTGCCTACAGCCATGTGTTATTATTTTAGGCCTTCGATGCCTGTCTGCGGTCACTCCTTCCACTAGGCCTCCACTGACCACACCACTGCTTCCCGTATACCCCTGGAACCAATTTAAAATTGCCTACAGCCATGTGTTATTATTTTAGGCCTTCGATGCCTGTCTGCGGTCACTCCTTCCACTAGGCCTCCAACGACCACACCACTGCTGCCCGTGTACCCCTGGAACCAATTTAAAATTGCCTACAGCCATGTGTTATTATTTTAGGCCTTCGATGCCTGTCTGCGGTCACTCCTTCCACTAGGCCTCCACTGACCACACCACTGCTGCCCGTGTACCCCTGGAACCAATTTAAAATTGCCTACAGCCATGTGTTATTATTTTAGGCCTTCGATGCCTGTCTGCGGTCACTCCTTCCACTAGGCCTCCACTGACCACACCACTGCTTCCCGTGTACCCCTGGAACCAATTTAAAATTGCCTACAGCCATGTGTTATTATTTTAGGCCTTCGATGCCTGTCTGCGGTCACTCCTTCCATTAAGCCTCCACTGACCACACCACTGCTGCCCGTGTACCCCTGGAACCAATTTAAAATTGCCTACAGCCATGTGTTATTATTTTAGGCCTTCGATGCCTGTCTGCGGTCACTCCTTCCACTAGGCCTCCACTGACCACACCACTGCTGCCCGTGTACCCCTGGAACCAATTTAAAATTGCCTACAGCCATGTGTTATTATTTTAGGCCTTCGATGCCTGTCTGCGGTCACTCCTTCCACTAGGCCTCCACTGACCACACCACTGCTGCCCGTGTACCCCTGGAACCAATTTAAAATTGCCTACAGCCATGTGTTATTATTTTAGGCCTTCGATGCCTGTCTGCGGTCACTCCTTCCACTAGGCCTCCACTGACCACACCACTGCTGCCTGTGTTCCCCTGGAACCAATTTAAAATTGCCAACAGCAATGTGTTATTATGTTAGGGCTTCGATGCCTGTTTGCGGTCACTCCTTCCAATAGTTCTCCACTGACCAGACCAATGCTGGCCGTGTACCCCTGGAACCCAGCTGAAAGTGCATGTAGCCTCCTTTTTTTCTTTGTTTTATATTTAGAAAGCCCAGATGAACTACGCTGTGCAACGGTTCAAGCTACCCAGTCGACATTTCTTTTGCGAGAAAAGCCATCCCAGCCCTCCACCGGCATGAAAAAGTCTGCATTGTCACAGCACTCAGGCAATCAAACAGTAGAAAGGTGCACCTGACAAGAGACGCATGGACCAGTAGGCATGTCCACAAAAAGTTACGTGTCCATTACGGCGCACTGGGTTAATGTGTTGGATGCATGGTCCACAGGGGACAGCCTACAAAGTCTGTCTGCAGTCCTTAATTCCAATTTTCCTCCGCTGACCACACCACTGCTGCACGTGTACCCCTGGAACCAATTTTACAGTGTCTACAGCCTAACTTTTGTTATGTTAGGCCTACTACGCCTGTCTGCGGTCCCTCCTTCCAATACTCGTCCACTAACCACACCACTGCTGCCCGTGGACCCCTGGAACCTATTTTTAATTGCATAGAGCATCCTTTTTTTAATAGTAGGCGTACAAAGTCTGTCTGCGGTCCACTATTGAAATTGTCCTCCACTGCCCAGAGCACTGCTGCTTGTGTACCCCTGTAACTTTTTTAAGCTGCAGTGAGCCACATTTTTGGGTTAAGTCCTACTACCTGTGTCTGTCTGCGCCACTCAATTCAGCTGTGTTCCTTTGAAAAAAGCTGAGCGTCAATAGTCTTGTTTTCAGCCTCTAGGAATTTTAAAACTGCATTGGGGGTACAACTTTGGTAGGGCCTACTAACGGTGTCTGCCTCCCCAAGGTGTGCCCCAGGTTTCCTCGCCATTGCTTCGATCTTAATGCTCTCGTTTAGTAGTTGTTGGAAACTACACTGCATTAGGCCTACAAATTGGGTATGGGGTGTAGAGAGATGGTGTGTTCCACTCCAAGGTGTTCTCCAGGTTGCCTTTCCTGAGCTTCGATTTTCCGGCTCTCGTTTAGTAGTTGTTTGAAACTACGCTGCATTAGGCCTACAAATTGGGTATGGGGTGTAGAGAGATGGTGTGTTCCACTCCAAGGTGTTCTCCAGGTTGCCTTTCCTGAGCTTCGATTTTCAGGCTCTCGTTTAGTAGTTCTTGGAAACTACACTGCATTAGGCCTACAAATTGGGTATGGGGTGTAGAGAGATGGTGTGTTCCACTCCAAGGTGTTCTCCAGGTTGCCTTTCCTGAGCTTCGATCTTCCGGCTCTCATTTAGTAGTTCTTGGAAACTACACTGCATTAGGCCTACACATTTGGTATGGGGTGTAGAGACGGTGTGTTCCACTCCAAGGTGTTCTCCAGGTTGCCTTTCCTGAGCTTCGATCTTCCGGCTCTCGTTTAGTAGTTGTTGGAAACTACACTGCATTAGGCCTACAAATTGGGTATGGGGTGTAGAGAGATGGTGTGTTCCACTCCAAGGTGTTCTCCAGGTTGCCTTTCCTGAGCTTCGATCTTCCGGCTCTCGTTTAGTAGTTCTTGGAAACTACACTGCATTAGGCCTACAAATTGGGTATGGGGTGTAGAGAGATGGTGTGTTCCACTCCAAGGTGTTCTCCAGGTTGCCTTTCCTGAGCTTCGATCTTCCGGCTCTCGTTTAGTAGTTGTTGGAAACTACACTGCATTAGGCCTACAAATTGGGTATGGGGTGTAGAGAGATGGTGTGTTCCACTCCAAGGTGTTCTCCAGGTTGCCTTTCCTGAGCTTCGATCTTCCGCCTCTCGTTTAGTAGTTGTTGGAAACTACACTGCATTAGGCCTACAAATTGGGTATGGGGTATAGAGAGATGGTGTGTTCCACTCCAAGGTGTTCTCCAGGTTGCCTTTCCTGAGCTTCGATCTTCCGGCTCTCATTTAGTAGTTCTTGGAAACTACACTGCATTAGGCCTACACATTTGGTATGGGGTGTAGAGACGGTGTGTTCCACTCCAAGGTGTTCTCCAGATTGCCTTTCCTGAGCTTCGATCTTCCGGCTCTCATTTAGTAGTTCTTGGAAACTACACTGCATTAGGCCTACACATTTGGTATGGGGTGTAGAGACGGTGTGTTCCACTCCAAGGTGTTCTCCAGGTTGCCTTTCCTGAGCTTCGATCTTCCGGCTCTCGTTTAGTAGTTGTTGGAAACTACACTGCATTAGGCCTACAAATTGGGTATGGGGTGTAGAGAGATGGTGTGTTCCACTCCAAGGTGTTCTCCAGGTTGCCTTTCCTGAGCTTCGATCTTCCGGCTCTCGTTTAGTAGTTGTTGGAAACTACGCTGCATTAGGCCTCCACATTTGGTATGGGGTGTAGAGAGATGGTGTGTTACACTCCAAGGTGTTCTCCAGGTTGCCTTTCCTGAACTTCTATCTTCAGGCTCTCATTAAATTGTGGTTAAACGGAACAACTGCATTTGGCGTACTAGTTGGTTTGGGGCCTACTATCGGTGTCTGCCACTCCTTGCTGTTCTCCTGGTTTCCTGTCCTGAAATTCCATTTTTAGGCTCTCGTTAAGTAGTTGTTAATGTTAGACTGCATTTGGCCTACTAGTTGGGTTGAGGCCTACTATCGGTGTCTGCCACTCCTTGCTGTTCTCCTCAACTGAACAAAGCTGGGCCGCCTGTTTACTACGGTTGCCAATTTTGAACTGCATGTCGAGTACTTACTGATTTGGGCCTACTCTCTGTGTCAGCCTCTCATTCCAGTTGTCCTCCACTGCAATGCCCCCTGGTTAGTCCTGTGTTACCAATTTTGAACTGCATTTAGCCCACTTTATTCTTTGGGCCTATATCTGTGTTTCCTCCTCATCCTGCCCATTGCCCAGCCAGTGATAGATGAGTCTGCTGGTACATTGATCCATAACGCAAAATTCCCCGTGCACGCTACACAGCAAGATTGTGACCCTGCTGAAAGTCAGGTTCCTCTTCCCGCATACCATACCACCTTACACGGGGACAAAGAGGAAGGTGCAGATGAACGTGCAGGTTCCTTCATCAGGTGGGGGGAGGAATACTAGTTGGCGACGTCACTGGCACAGGGCCTCTCATAGTACGCAAAAATGTTGCTGCCGGTGGGAGGCGCCCCCGCCGTGCAAACACACCGCTGTACTTTGAGGGGCCCTGTGCCAGTGCCAATGCCAACGAGTGGGCCCCCCCTGCTTGCTCAGGATCACAGCACTTGCAAAGTTGAAATACTTACCTCTCCCTGCTCCACTGCCGTGACGTGGTCCAGATTTACTGGGCCCACTAATTACTTGAACCAGCCCTACCCCCCACAACTTTAGCCAAATGACCCCCAATTTCAAATGCCTTCCAATTATTATAAGGTAAATTACGATTGACAAGCTTCTTTAACAAGAATGGATGTTTTTGCCATTAAAATGGGCAGTGTAGGTGTTTTCCTGGCCTCCACTCACTGCCGACTATGCTCCCCCATTGACTTGCATTGGGTTTCGTGTTTCGGGCGATACCCGACTTTTCGCGATAATCGGCCGATTCCACTTGACTCGACTTCTAAGACAGTCGGGTTTCGCGAAACACGGCTCGACTCTAAAAAGGTCAAGGTCGCTCAACCCTACCCACCATCTTAGAGAAGGGCATTGCAGTGATTGGCTTGCTTTCTGCGGCGTCACAGGGGCTATAAAGGGGCGTTCCCGCCGACCGCCATCTTACTGCTGCTGATCTGAGCATAGGGAGAGGTTGCTGCCGCTTCGTCAGAAGCAGGGATTGCGTTAGGCAGGGTACATTAACCCCCAAACCGCTTGTGCTGTAGCGATTTCCACTGTCCAACACCACCTTTTGTTTGCAGGGACAGTGGAGGCTACATTTTTTTTCCTCAGCGCTGTAGCTCATTGGGCTGCCCTAGAAGGCTCCCTAATAGCTGCATTGCTGTTAATACGCCGCTGTGCAAACCAACTGCTTTTTTCAAAGCACAAATCCTGTTGCTCCTTCCTTTCTGCACAGCTATCTTGTTTGTTTGTCCACACTTTTGACTTTTTTGTGCAGCAGTCCACTCCTTGTTATTGCTGCCTGCCATACATTGCTGAGATTACTGCAGGGAGATAGTAATTGTAGGACAGTCCCTTTTTTTCTTTTTTGTTATATCTCTTCAAGCCACTTTCTGCCACAGAAAATATACTGTAATACAGTGGCCCAGATTTATTCACTAGTCTCCCTGAAGAAAAAAAAAAAGGTGCAGATTAAAATTGGCAAATCTGCATCAGTGGCAGTCCTGTGTATGGCATCTGTATCTCATTTTCTGGCACAGAAAACATACAGTCCAACAGTGGGCCTGATTTCTTGCCAATTCTCCCATAAATAAAAAAAAAATAGTGGGAGATTAAGATTGGCAATTCTGCCTCAGTGCCAGTCGTGTGTGTGGCATCTATCTTTAATTTTGTGCCACAGAAAACCTAGTGTTTAATACTGGCCTGATTTTTTTAAAATTCTCCCAGAAAAAAAAATAGTGGGAGATTAAGATTGGCAATTCTGCCTCAGTGCCAGTCGTGTGTGTGGCATCTGTCTTTTATTTTGTGCCACAGAAAACCTAGTATGTAACACTGGGCCTGATTTCTTGACAATTCTCCCACAATAAAGTTACAAAAAAAGTGGGAGATTAAGATTGGCATTTTTGCCTCAGTGCCAGTCATGTGTGGGGCAACTGTCTTTAATTTTGTGTCACAGAAAACCTAGTGTGTAATACTGGGCCTGATTTTTTGTTAATTCTCCCAGAAAAAAAAAATAGTGGGAGATTAAGATTGGCAATTCTGCCTCAGTGCCAGTTGTGTGTGTGGCATCTGTGTTTAATTTTGTGCCACAGAGAACCTAGTGTGTAATACTGGGCCTGATTTTTTTAAAATTCTCCCAGAAAAAAAAAAATAGTGGCAGATTAAGATTGGCAATTCTGCCTCAGTGCCAGTGCTGTGTGTGACATATGTCTCTAATTTTGTGCCACAGAAAACCTAGTGTGTAATACTGGGCCAGATTTTTTTTAAATTCTACCAGAAAAAAAAAATAGTGGGAGATTAAGATTGGCATTTCTGCCTCAGTGCCAGTCGTGTGTGTGGCATCTGTCTTTTATTTTGTGCTACAGAAAACCTAGTGTGTTACTGGGCCTGATTTCTTGACAATTCTCCCACAATAAAGTTACAAAAAAAGTGGGAGATTAAGATTGGCATTTCTGCCTCAGTGCCAGTCGTGTGTGTGTGGCATCTGTCTTTAATTTTGTGCCACAGAAAACCTAGTGTGTAATACTGGGCCAGATTTTTTAAAAATTCTACCAGAAAAAAAAATAGTGGGAGATTAAGATTGGCATTTCTGCCTCAGTGCCAGTCCAGTGTGTGCCATCTCTCTCATTTTGTGCCACATAAAACCTAGTGTGTAACACGGTGCCAGATTTTTTGACAATTTTCCCAGAAAAAAAAAATAGTGGGAGATTAAGATTGGCATTTCTGCCTCAGTGCCAGTCCAGTGTGTGCCATCTGTCTCTCATTTTGTGCCACATAAACCTAGTGCGTAACACGGTGTTAGGACTGGTGGAACGCACCAAGACAGAGGGTATAGATGCGTTCGCAGTCCGGGGTCCACCGTGCAGGTGAAAACCTGCTGCTAGCAATTAGCAGACTATATGGCGGTACACTAGAGTATACACGCGTGGGTTAACCTCACCCAGCATGAAAGAAACAATCCTGTTAAGGCACAGGACCGCGGTACCGCACCTAAAGCGCGAGCAAGTAGTCAGCGAACTCAACCCCAACTGGGATTGAAGTCCGATTAGACCCTTGCTGGCGCAACACCGCAACTGGTTGTGAAATGAAACAGAAGAGCATGCAGTGCCGCACTGACGAACGCCACTAACCACCCAGGCTTGGGTAAGGAAAGCACAGAGGAAGTGCACGGCGCCGTACTGGCGGTCACAGCAACTGGACGCTATAATGTGTGACTAGTGCTGTAGGATAAGTCGGGCGCTAGGTAGCAGCCATACACCTTCCGCGAACAGTCATACTATAGGGTAGGGGTATCCAAGGACGACTTGCACTCACAACATACACACATTAGCAATTGTTTGACAATACTAGCGCATGGCCTTGCGGTCATGCGCAGTTTATATAGCAGCAGCACAGGAAGTGGCCACAGCACTTTTGCCCTTCTAGGACCTGCCAAGAGGACCAATGGAATGTGCTGCAGAGCCTGAGCACATGACCCTCGATCTCCAACGGGAGACCTTACGCTGGGCATGCTCAGTACGTGCAGACAAGGACTTAGTCCCAGAGAAGTCCGCTCGCTGCTGACCAGCACAGACTTTAATAGCAGAGACTGGAGAAGCAGCAGTAACTCTCAGAACAGAGTGAGAATGAGCAAGACGCTGGGACCGACGTCCTTGCTGAGCAGACTCCACTGCGGCTGGACAAGAATGGGAGACCGCAGCGGAGGTGGCTCGAGATTCCCCCTGTGCAGAAGCGGGAACTTGACCCCTAACATTACCCCCCCTCCTAGGGCCCCCCCCTCCTTGGGCCTCGCTACGTTCGAAGGCAGCAATGAGCTGCGGAGCCCGAATGTGCTCAACAGGCTCCCAGGACCAGTCCACCAAATAAAATGTTTTACCACGCACCACCTTGCACCCCAAAATAGCGTTCACCTCATAATCGTCCGAAGACGAACCCGATGTCCCAGCAGATGACTCGGAGAACCGGGACATATACACGGGTTTCAAGAGGGACACATGAAAGGTGTCGGTGATACCCAGGCGTGGCGGAAGGGCCAAACGATAGACCACAGGATTAACCTGCTCGAGGACCTTGAAAGGACCCAAGTAGCAAGGAGCAAATTTAGTGGACTCAACTCGCAGCCTGATGTTACGGGCGGAGAGCCACACCAAGTCGCCTGGAGCAAAGGTCGGAGCGGGGCGCCGATGAGCATCGGCGGAGGACCTCATTCTCTCCTTAGAGGCCCGAATGGCATCCTGAGTGCGGTCCCAAATATCCCGTGCCTCCACAGCCCAGTCTGCCACCCTGGAGTCGACGGAAGACACGGGCATAGGCACAGGTACCCGTGGATGCTGACCATAGTTGAGGAGGAATGGGGTTTGTCCAGTGGAGTCGGCTACGGCGTTGTTCAGTGCAAACTCTGCCCATGATAGCAAGGATGCCCAGTCATCCTGCCTGGCTGAAACAAAATGTCGCAGGTATGTGACCAAGGTCTGGTTGGCCCTCTCTACCAACCCGTTCGTCTCGGGATGATAAGCGGAAGAGAGATTCAACTCAATACTGAGAAGACGACACAGCTCTCTCCAGAACCGAGACGCAAACTGGGGACCCCGGTCACTGACAATTTTGTCAGGCATACCATGTAGGCGGAAGATGTGCTTAATGAACAACGCAGCCAAGGCCCGTGCAGAAGGTAACCGTGGTAGCGGCACCAAATGCACCATTTTCGAGAAATGATCGGTGATGACCCAAATGATGGTACAGCCGCGAGACTTGGGCAAACCCACGACAAAGTCCATCCCGACCATCTCCCAGGGCCTATCTGCCACCGGCAAGGGATAGAGCAACCCAGCTGGCCTTCGACGCGGAGTTTTATTTTTGGCGCAGGAGACACACGCCAGAATATAATCCCTGACATCCCGGACCATATGCGGCCACCAGTACGTCCTCGCCAGTAGCTCAGATGTCCTCTTTGTCCCAAAGTGTCCACCCACTCTGGACGAATGAGCCCAAGAGAGAACCTCCGGTCGCAAACTAATGGGCACAAAAGTCTTGCCCGGAGGCACAGACTCAAGCGAAACCGGTGCTACGGTTCTCAGGCTCTCAGAGGGAACAATAAGCCGAGGCTCCTCTTCCTCCTCTTCAGTTGACTTAAGGGAGCGAGAGAGAGTATCAGCACGAATATTCTTCTCCCCGGCGAGAAAATGAAGAGAAAAGTGGATCCGGGAAAAGAACAAGGACCATCTGGCTTGGCGAGAATTTAGCCGCTGGGCTGTCTGTAAGTAGACCAAATTTTTGTGGTCAGTGTAAACCTGGAAGGGAAACCGCGCACCTTCCAGAAGATGTCTCCACTCTGAAAAGGCCAACTTCATTGCTAGCAGCTCCCTATCCCCGATGGAGTAGTTTCTCTCTGCTGGCGAGAAAGTCTTAGAGAAGAAGAAGCATGGATGCTTCCGACCTTGAGCATCCTTCTGGTAGAGGACTGCTCCAGCACCGACGGACGAGGCATCCACCTCCATTAGGAATGGCTTATCCACATCGGGACGATGTAAGATGGGAGCGCTAGCAAAGTGGGACTTAATAGAAGTGAAGGCCTTGGAGACCTCTTCCGACCACAATTTAGGATTCGCTCCCTTCTTGGTGAGGGCTACCAAGGGAGCTACCAGAGTTGAGAAGTGGGGAATGAACTGGCGGTAATAGTTAATGAACCCCATAAAGCGCTGCACCGCTTTAAGAGAATGGGGCTCTTGCCAGTCCATCACAGCCTGTAGTTTGGCAGGATCCATAGCCAATCCCTGGGCAGAGATGATATAGCCCAGGAACGGCAAAGACTCCTGCTCAAACATACACTTCTCCAACTTAGCGTAAAGAGAGTTTGCCCGTAGGAGGTCGAAGACTCTGCCAACATCTCTCCGGTGGGAGTCAATATCTGGAGAAAAGATGAGAATATCATCCAGATAGACTACAACTGAGGTGGAAAGCATATCCCGGAAGATGTCGTTGACAAAGTCTTGAAAAACGGCTGGGGCATTACAGAGCCCGAAGGGCATCACCAGATACTCATAGTGCCCATCTCTGGTGTTAAACGCCGTTTTCCATTCGTCCCCCTCACGGATGCAAATCAGGTTGTAAGCACCCCGCAGATCTAATTTAGCAAATACCCTTGCTCCCCGAAGCCTATCGAAGAGCTCAGATATCAAGGGCAAAGGATACTTGTTCTTAACGGTGATAGCGTTAAGACCCCTGTAGTCTATGCATGGACGTAGCTCCCCATTCTTCTTCTGCACGAAGAAGAATCCTGCCCCAGCAGGTGACACTGACTTCCTGATAAACCCTCTTGCCAGATTCTCTTGAATGTACTGAGACATGGCCTCCGTCTCCGGGAGAGATAATGGATAAACTCGACCCCGGGGAGGCTCCGCACCAGGCAAGAGATCGATAGGACAGTCATAGGGGCGATGGGGCGGAAGGGTCTCCGCCGCCTTCTTGGAGAACACGTCTGCGTAAGACCAATATAGCTTGGGGAGAGAGGATAGATCTGCGGGTACCTCAGTAATAGCAACCTGAACGCACTCTCGGTGACACCTACCCCCACATGATTCACCCCATCCCAGAATTCTGCCTGAGGACCACTCGATGTGAGGAGAGTGGTACCGTAGCCAAGGTATCCCCAACAGGACCTCATCAATACCCTCAGGAATGACGAGCAGAGAAATAATCTCCTGATGGGATGGCGACAGGGACAGAGTAACAGGGATGGTCTGATGTGTTATCTGTGCGGGGAGTGTCGACCCATTCACCACTCGTACCGTTACTGGTTGAGATAGCATAACCAGGGGTATTGCGTGACGTTGGGCGAAGGCAGAAGACATAAAATTGCCCTCCGCCCCAGAATCCACGCAGAGGTCTACCGAGTGGGAGGATGAGCCAAAGGTAATTGTCCCCTTAAAGGACAATTTGGAGGCAAACGTCGCAGTGTCTAGTGCACCTCCACCTACTACCACTAGACGCTGACGTTTCCTCGACCGCTGATGACATCTGGTGGCAAGATGTCCTGACTGTTGGCAAACATGGCAACCCTGGAGTGCACGAGCGGTCTGGGACTTAGATTCCGCTCGTGACACCACCTTAGGTTCCTGGAACTCAGGAGCCTGGACTGGAGATTCCAAAGGTTTGGCGAAGGTGGGAGCCAGCCGAAACCTCTGCCTACACTGGGCTCGCTCTAACCTCCGCTCGTGAAAACGGAGGTCAATGCGAGTAGATACTGCTATTAACTCCTCCAGTGTGGCGGGAATCTCCCTAGAGGCCAGAGCATCCTTAACGTGGTCAGCCAGCCCCCTCCAAAATATAGGGATAAGGGCTTTATCCGACCACTCCAGCTCAGA
Organism: Ranitomeya imitator; assembly: GCF_032444005.1. Taxonomy (NCBI): domain Eukaryota; kingdom Metazoa; phylum Chordata; class Amphibia; order Anura; family Dendrobatidae; genus Ranitomeya; species Ranitomeya imitator. The sequence continues at coordinate 246,719,852 of NC_091286.1, read as the reverse complement.
TGCCAGAGTGCGGAAATGGACGGCAAAAAGGCTGACCAAGGACGAGCCCTGAGTCAGTGCCAACAGTTGGAGCGCCGTGTCATGGGTGACACGAGGTCCTAGAAAGACCTGTTTCAGAGTGCTCAGGAATAACGGAGCACTCTGCACCACATGATCGCCACGCTCCCACAGCGGCGTAGCCCACTGCAACGCCCTGTCCGACAATAAGGAAATTATAAAGCCCACCTTAGCCCGCTCTGTAGGGAAACGAGAGGCCAGAAGCTCGAGATGTATTGAGCACTGACTCACGAAACCCCTACAGGACTTACTGTCACCAGAAAATTTCTCTGGTAGCGGGAGGCGAGATAGCGTCGGTACAGGAGTGGCAGTGGACAAGGTAGCTGCAGCCACACTTGCAGCCTGAACAGCGACAGCAGTAACATCCACAGCTGTGGTTGAACGCTGAAGAGCCGCCAACCTTCCCTCCAGCTGCTGGATGTACCGCTGTAAACGCTGGTCGTCCGCCATTTTACTAGCCAGACCCTGGCGCTAGTATTCTGTTAGGACTGGCGGAACGCACCAAGACAGATGGTATAGATGCGTTCGCAGTCCGGGGTCCACCGTGCAGGTGAAAACCTGCTGCTAGCAATTAGCAGACTATATGGCGGTACACTAGAGTATACACGCGTGGGTTAACCTCACCCAGCATGAAAGAAGCAATCCTGTTAAGGCACAGGACCGCGGTACCGCACCTAAAGAGCGAGCAAGTAGTCAGCGAACTCAACCCCAACTGGGATTGAAGTCCGATTAGACCCTTGCTGGCGCAACACCGCAACTGGGTGTGAAATGAAACAGAAGAGCATGCAGTGCCGCACTGACGAACGCCACTAACCACCCAGGCTTGGGTAAGGAAAGCACAGAGGAAGTGCACGGCGCCGTACTGGCGGTCACAGCAACTGGACGCTATAATGTGTGACTAGTGCTGTAGGATAAGTCGGGCGCCAGGTAGCAGCCATACACCTTCCGCGAACAGTCATACTATAGGGTAGGGGTATCCAAGGACGACTTGCACTCACAACATACACACATTAGCAATTGTTTGACAATACTAGCGCATGGCCGTGCGGTCATGCGCAGTTTATATAGCAGCAGCACCGGAAGTGGCCACAGCACTTTTGCCCTTCTAGGACCTGCCAAGAGGACCAATGGAATGTGCTGCAGAGCCTGAGCACATGACCCTCGATCTCCAACGGGAGACCTTACGCTGGGCATGCTCAGTACGTGCAGACAAGGACAGAGAAGTCCGCTCGCTGCTGACCAGCACAGACTTTAATAGCAGAGACTGGAGAAGCAGCAGTAACTCTCAGAACAGAGTGAGAATGAGCAAGATGCTGGGACCGACGTCCTTGCTGAGCAGACTCCACTGCGGCTGGACAAGAATGGGAGACCGCAGCGGAGGTGGCTCGAGATTCCCCCTGTGCAGAAGCGGGAACTCGACCCCTAACACACGGTGCCAGATTTTTTGACAATTCTCCCATAAATAAATAAAAAATAGTGGGAGATTAAGATTGGCATTTCTGCCTCAGTGCCAGTGCTATGTGTGACATCTGTCTCTAATTTTGTGCCACAGAAAACCTAGTGTGTAATACTGGGCCTGATTTTTTTTAAATTCTCCCAGGAAAAAAAATAGTGGGAGATTAAGATTGGCAATTCTGCCTCAGTGCCAGTTGTGTGTGTGGCATCTGTCTTTAATTTTGTGCCACAGAAAACCTAGTGTGTAATACTGGGCCTGATTTTTTTTAAATTCTCCCAGGAAAAAAAATAGTGGGAGATTAAGATTGGCAATTCTGCCTCAGTGCTAGTCCAGTGTGTGCCATCTCTCTCATTTTGTGCCACATAAAACCTAGTGTGTAACACGGTGCCAGATTTTTTGACAATTCTCCCAGGAAAAAAAAATAGTGGGAGATTAAGATTGGCATTTCTGCCTCAGTGCCAGTCCAGTGTGTGCCATCGCTCTCATTTTGTGCCACATAAAACCTAGTGTGTAACACGGTGCCAGATTTTTGGACAATTCTCCCAGAAAAAAAAAAAAAGTGGGAGATTAAGATTGGCAATTCTGCCTCAATGCCAGTGCTGTGTGTGACATCTGTCTCTAATTTTGTGCCACAGAAAACCTAGTGTGTAATACTGGGCCAGATTTTTTTAAAATTCTCCCAGGAAAAAAAAATAGTGGGAGATTAAGATTGGCATTTCTGCCTCAGTGCCAGTCCAGTGTGTGCCATCTGTCTCTCATTTTGTGCCACATAAAACCTAGTGTGTAACACGGTGCCTGATTTTTTGACAATTCTCCCAGGGAAAAAAAATTAGTGGGAGATTAAGATTGGCAATTCTGCCTCAGTGCCAGTTGTGTGTGTGGCATCTGTCTTTCATTTTATGCCACAGAACATATACTGTATAAGAGTGGGCCACATTTCTTCAATATTCTCCCAGAAAAAATAAAAAGGGGGAGATTTTTATTGGTAGTGTCTGCATCTGCATCAGTCCAGTTAGTGGCATATCTGTCTGCCACAGAAGCTGTGTACTGTTATACATTGGGTCTGATTTTCCCTGCAGTCTCACCCACCTATAAAGGGATATATAAATCCAACAGAAGTTTGAGTTCACCTTGTAACTGGTTTTACAGTAACAAATACCGTTAGTTTGGTTACGTTTTTCAAACAATGAGGAAGTCTGGTGGAAGAGGTCGTGGCCGTGGGTGGTCATTGCCAGCTGGTAATCATGGTAGTGGTGGTGGAGCATCAGGTGGTCGTGGAAAAAGCAATATAGCACCTAAGTCTCGAGTTGTTGAGCCAGGTTCATCGTCTGGCTACACAAGGCCCTGAACGCTCCCTTTTCTGGGAGTAGGAAAACCGCTTTTAAAGCCAGAGCAGCAAGAACAAGTTTTGGCTTTCCTTGCTGACTCAGCCTCTAGCTCTTTCGCCTCCTCTTCTGAAACTGCTAAATGTAAAAGCAGCGCGTCTTAGTGGATGTTCACGGTCAGGGACAAGTCACTTCCTTGTCTCCTTCACCAAGAACAACAGAGAAGGATGCGTCAGGCGACACAATGGGTTACTCCATGGAGCTCTTTACACATACCGTTCCTGGGTTAGAAAGTGAAATAGTTAACAGGCCATGCCTAGTAGAAGTTGAATCGGACATGGAGTGCACAGATGCACAGCCACAGCCAGATTACTATGCTGTTCCTTTGACTCAGACCAGAACATTGCCCTCACAGTGTACTGATCCAGAATCAGACCCTGATGAGACTATGGTGCCCCGTCACGAACGCTATACCACCGGCTTACACGGTGACACAGACGAAGTTGCACACGAGATAGAAGAGGAGGTCATAGAAGATCCAGTTGTTGACCCCGATTGGCAGCCATTGGGGGAACAGGGTGCAGGCGGCAGTAGCTCTGAAGCGGAAGAGGAGGAGCCGCAGCAGGCATCAACCTTGCAACAGGTTCCATCTGCCAGGCCCGTATCTGGCCAAAAACGCGTGGCAAAACCAGTTGTAGGACAGCGTGGCCATCCGGTTAAAGAAGCTCAGTCTGCAATGCCTGAAAAGGTATCAGATAGTAGAAAGAGTGCAGTCTGGCATTTTTTTAAACATCCAAATGATCAGCGCAAAGTCATCTGTCAAAAATGTTCAACTACCTTAAGCAGAGGTCAGAATCTGAAAAGTCTAAATATAAATTGCATGTGTAGACATTTAGCCACCATGCATTTGCAAGCCTGGACTAACTACCAAACGTCCCTTAAGGTTGTAGCACCCTCGGCCAATGAAGCTAGTCAGCAACGCTACATCCCTTCCCTCACTGTAAGCCCACCATTTCCCGCACCACCTGCAGTAAATGTGCAGGTTTCGTCACCAGGCCAAAGCAGTCAGGGAATCACCAGGTTCGTGGTAGGAAACACTGCATGTAGGGCACCAGCAAGAATAATAATAATAATAATAATAATAATAATTTTTATTTATATAGCGCCAACATATTCCGCAGCGCTTTACAAATTATAGAGGGGACTTGTACAGACAATAGACATTACAGCATAACAGAAATACAGTTCAAAACAGATACCAGGAGGAATGAGGGCCCTGCTCGCAAGCTTACAAACTATGAGGAAAAGGGGAGACACGAGAGGTGGATGATAACAATTGCTTTAGTTATTCAGACCTGCCATAGTGTAAGGCTCAGGTGTTCATGTAAAGCTGCATGAACCAGTTAACTGCCTATGTATGTAGCAGTACAGACACAGAGGGCTAATACTGCATAAAGTGTATGAGAACATGATGCGAGGAACCTGATTGTTTTTTTTGTTTTTTTTTTTAAATAGGCCACACAGGGATCGTTAGGTTAATGCATTGAGGCGGTAGGCCAGTCTGAACAAATGAGTTTTTAGGGTACGCTTAAAACTGTGGGGATTGGGGATTAATCGCATTAACCTAGGTAGTGCATTCCAAAGAATCGGCGCAGCACGTGTAAAGTCTTGGAGACGGGAGTGGGAGGTTCTGATTATTGAGGATGCTAACCTGAGGTCATTAGTGGAGCGGAGGGCACGGGTAGGGTGGTAGACTGATACCAGGGAGGAGATGTAGGGTGGTGCTGAGCCATGGAGTGCTTTGTGGATGAGGGTAGTAGTTTTGTACTGGATTCTGGAGTGGATGGGTAGCCAGTGTAATGACTGGCACAAGGTAGAGGCATCGGTGTAATGGTTGGTGAGGAATATGATCCTGGCAGCAGCATTCAGGACAGATTGGAGCGGGGAAAGTTTGGTAAGAGGGAGACCGATTAGTAGAGAGTTACAATAGTCCAGACGAGAATGAATAAGTGAAACAGTAAGAGTTTTTGCAGAGTCGAAAGTAAGAAAAGGGCGAATTCTAGAAATGTTTTTGAGATGCAGGTAAGAAGAGCGAGCCAGTGATCGGATGTGGGGGGTGAATGAAAGGTCAGAATCAAGGATGACCCCAAGGCAGCGGGCATGTTGCTTGGAGTAATGGTGGAACCGCACACGGAGATGGCAATGTCAGGCAAAGGTAGGTTAGTAGAGGGAGAAAACATGAGGAGTTCAGTTTTTGACAGGTTTAGTTTCAGATAGAGGGAGGACATGATGTTAGAGACAGCGGTAAGACAATCACTGGTGTTTTCTAAAAAGGTCGGTGTGATATCAGGAGAAGAAGTGTATAATTGGGTGTCGTCAGCATAGAGATGGTACTGGAAACCAAATCTACTGATTGTTTGTCCAATAGGGGCAGTATACAACGAGAAGAGGAGGGGGCCTAGGACTGATCCTTGAGGAACCCCAACAGTAAGGGGAAGGTGAGAGGAGGAGGAACCAGCAAAAGATACAGTGAAGGATCGGTCAGAGAGATAGGAGGAGAACCAGGAGAGAACGGTGAGAGAATACCATCGCCAACCCTCTCTCAGTCTGCCATGTCCACCGGCACCCCCGCTAGTTCCACCATCTCCAGCTCTCCAGTCCAGCTCACCCTACATGAGACTCTCGTTAGGAAAAGGAAGTACTCATCCTTGCATCCGCGTACACAGGATTTGAACGCCCACATTGCTAGACTAATCTCGTTAGAGATGATGCCTTACCGGTTAGTTGAAAGCGAAGCTTTTAAAGCCCTGATGGACTACGCTGTACCACGCTACGAGCTATCCAGTTGACACTTCTTTTCGAGAAAAGCCATCCCAGCCCTCCACCAGCATGTAAAAGACCGCATCGTCCATGCACTCAGGCAATCTGTGAGTACAAAGGTGCACCTGACAACAGATGCATGGACCAGTAGGCTTGGCCAGGGACGTTACGTGTCCATCACGGCACACTGGGTTAATGTGGTGGATGCAGGGTCCACAGGGGACAGCAATATTGGGACAGTTCTGCCTAGCCCATGGTCTAGGAAACAGTTGGCTGTAGGCGTTCGCCCCCCCTCCTCCTCGTCCTCCTGCAGAAGTGAGAGCTCGTCCACAGACCGCAGTCGCACGACCACTCCATCCGCATCTGCCACTGTTGCACACGAGGTGTCCCATTATGGGACAGCTAGTGGCAAACGTCAGCAGGCTGTATTGGCAATGAAGTGTTTGGGCGACAACAGACACACCGCGGAAGTTCTGTCCGAGTTCTTGCAGCAAGAAACTCAGTCATGGCTGGGCAGTGTACATCTTGAGGCAGGCAAGGTAGTGAGTGATAACGGAAGGAATTTTATGGCTGCCATAGCCCTTTCACAACTGAAACACATTCCTTGCCTGGCTCACACCTTAAACCTGGTGGTGCAGTGCTTCCTGAAAAGTTATCCGGGGTTAACCGACCTGCTCCTCAAAGTGCGCTGACTTTGCTCGCATGTCCGCCGTTCGCCCGTACACTCCAGCCATATGCAGAACCATCAGCGGTCTTTGAACCTTCCCCAGCATCGCCTAATCATCGACATTGCAACAAGATGGAACTCCACACTGCACATGCTTCAGAGACTGTGCGAACAGAGGCGTGCTGTTATGTATTTGTGGGAGGATACACATACATGGGCAGGCAGTTGGATGGCAGACATGGAGTTGTCAGGTGTGCAGTGGTCGAAAGTACAAGACCTGTGTCAAGTCCTTCAGTGTTTTGAGGAATGCACACGGCTGATTAGTGCAGACAACTGTTGTGAATTCTGTTGTCAAGCTCCCTCCTGTGGTCATGAATGGTACTTCAGCTGGTTCTGTCCATGGGCTTCCTCTGGTGGTTGTGAGTGGGGCTGCGGCTTCTGAGTTTCCTTCCACAGGTGACGAGGTTAATTCGTTAGCTGGCTGCTCTATTTAACTCCACTTAGATCATTGCTCCAGGCCACCTGTCAATGTTCCAGTATTGGTCTGTTCGCTCCTGGATCGTTCTTGTGACCTGTCTTCGCCAGCAGAAGTTAAGTTCCTGCTTGTTTTTCTCTTGTTTGCTATTTTTCTGTTCTGCTTGCTATTTTGATTTTTGTCTTGCTTGCTGGAAGCTCTGGGACGCAGAGGGAGCGCCTCCGCACCGTGAGTCGTGCGGAGGGTCTTTTGCGCCCTCTGCGTGGTTTTTTTGTAGTTTTTGTGCTGACCGCAAAGTCACCTTTCCTATCCTCTGTCTGTTCAGTAAGTCGGGCCTCTCTTTGCTAAATCTATTTCATCTCTGTGTTTGTGATTTTCATCTTAACTCACAGTCGTTATGTGTGGGGGGCTGCCTTTTCCTTTGGGGAATTTCTCTGAGGCAGGGTAGGCTTTTTTTTCTATCTTTAGGGCTAGCTAGTTCCTTAGGCTGTGACGAGTTGCATAGGGAGCGTTGGGAGCAATCCATGGCTATTTCTAGTGTGTGTGATGGGATTAGGGATTGCGGCCAGCAGAGTTCCCACGTCCCAGAGCTTGTCCTGTATTATTGTAACTATCAGGTCTTTCCGTGTGCACTTAACCACCAGGTCCATTATGTCCTAACCACCAGGTCATAACAGACAACGCCATAATAAGTATGAGCATCCCGCTAATGCATCTGCTGATGCAAAGTTTGATGCACATAAAGGAGCAGGCGTCTGCAGCCGAGGAAGAGGGAAGCCTTGATGACAGTCAGCCATTGTCTGGTCAGGGCAGTCTACAGGACGAGGTAACGGGCGAAGTGGAGGAGGACGAGGAGGATGATGGGGATGAGTATTTTTTGAATGAGGAAGCTTCTCCAGGGCCAATAGCAACTGGTGGCGTTGCAAGGCTGGGTTCAGGTTTTTTGAGGGAGACAAGTGACGTAGATTTGCCTGTAACTGCCCCTCAACCCAGCACAACCGCAGATTTGACAACTGGAACTTTGGCCCACATGGCGGATTATGCCTTACGTATCCTCAAAAGGGACCCACGCATTATTACAATGATGACCGATGACGATTACTGGTTGGCCTGCCTCTTTGATCCTCACTATAAAGGCAAATTGCAAAATATCATGCCACATGAGAACCTCGAACAAATATTAGCAACCAAACAAGCAACTCTTGTAGACCATTTGATTCAGGCATTCCCAGCACACAGCGCCGGTGATGGTTCTCACACGAGCTGCAGGGGGCAACAGGGCAGAGGTGTTAGAGGTGCACAAATCAGAAGTGGCATTGGACAGAGGGGTTTTCTGACCAGGTTGGGGAGTGATTTCGCAATGACCGCAGACAGGACAGGTACTGCAGCATCAATTCAAAGTGACAGGAGACAACATTTGTCCAGTATGGTTACTAACTATTTTTCATCCCTTATCGATGTTCTCCCTCAACCGTCATTCCCATCTGATTACTGGGCATCCAAAATAGACACCTGGCCTGAATTGGCAGAATATGCATTGCAGGAGCTTGCTTGCCCAGCAGCTAGTGTGCTATCAGAAAGAGTATTCAGTGCTGCTGGTTCAATATTGACCGAAAAAAGGACTCGTCTGGCTACCCAAAATGTTGATGATCTAACCTTCATTAAAATGAACCACTTATGGATTTCTAATTATTTTGCCCCACCTTGCCCGGCTGACACCTAGCTTTCCTATAAAAAGGTCTTGCTTGTGGACTGGTCTTACTGACTGTTCCAATCTCTTAATTTGCAGCAGCTGTTTGTCCAGCATACGACATGTTTACACCTCCCTAAATTGGCTAACTCCCCCCACGGGGCCAAGGTCTCGACACTTGGCGCAAGCACCCGTGAGAGTGCCATTTGTCTGAAGAGGTGGGTGTGCCCGCTTTTGGTCGATGGCACTTCCACTGGGTCCCTCATAGTACAATAAAGTGTCTCTGGCGGTGGTGGCGCGCACCCAACGTCAGACACACCGTTGTAACATGAAGGGCCCTGGGCCTGTACCACCGGCCACAAGAGAGTTCCCCCCAGCTCAAACAGTGCTCTACCACTTGCAAAATTATCTCTCACAGCTCCAACAATGTGTACTCTATGCGCTGACATCCTTCAATGCCTGGCACTGACAATACCAATTTGTTGACATGTATGATGCTAGTTAAAATAGTCAGGGTCAGTGTCCTATATTGACACCAGTAAATACTTAGCGCCAAATTACTATGTCTGAAACTCAGCAGAGGAGCCCACCCCTGTACCTAAGTATGCGACCCCTTTTTTTTGGTTTTGTTGTTTTGCGAGACATTAACATCTATTTATTTTTTGGGAGTACTAACTGTGTCAGACACTCCTTCCAATCTTCCTCCGCTGACCACACCAATGCTGCCTGTGTACCCCTGCCACATAATCAAAGGTGCTGTGAGCCTATTTTTTTTAATTTTAGGCCTACTAAGTGTGTCTGCAGTGTGTCCCTCCTTCCATTTGTCCTCTGCTGAGCACACCAATGCCGACCGTGTACCCATGTAACTTTTTTTCAACCTGCAGTGAGCCTACTTTGTGGTGAAAGGCCTACTAGCAGTGTGTCTGTGCCACTTAATACAGCTGTCCTCCTCAAAAAAAAAAAAAAAAAAAGGCTGGTTTTCAGCCTGTCAGAATTATAAAACTGAATTGGGGCCACAAGTTTCGTTGTGGTCTACAAACTGAGTCTTCCGCTCCAATGTGTTCTCCTGATTGCCTTTACTGAGCTTCTATCTTCAGGCTCTTGTTAAATAGTTTTTTAATCGAACAACTGCAGTGGGGCTACTAGTTTGGTTGGGGCCTACTAACAGTGTCTGCCGCTCCAAGGTGTACTCCTGATTGCCTTTCCTGAGCTTCAATCTTCAGGCTCTTGTTAAATAGTTTTTTATTCGAACAACTGCAGTGGGGCTACTAGTTTGGTTGGGGCCTACTAACAGTGTCTGCCGCTCCAAGGTGTTCTCCTGGTTGCCTTTCCTGAGCTTCAATCTTCAGGCTCTTGTTAACTAGTTTTTAAATCGAACAACTGCAGTTGGGCTACTAGTTTGGTTGGGGCCTATTAACAGTGTCTGCCGCTCCAAGGTGTTCTCCTGATTGCCTTTCCTGAGCTTCAATCTTCAGGCTCTTGTTAAATAGTTTTTAAATCGAACAACTGCAGTGGGACTACTAGTTTGGTTGGGGCCTACTAACAGTGTCTGCCGCTCCAAGGTGTTCTCCTGGTTGTCTTTCCTGAGCTTCAATCTTCAGGCTCTTGTTAAATAGTTGTTAAATGGAACAATTGCATTTGGCCTACTAGTTGGGTTGGGGCCTACTAACGGTGTCTGTCGCTCCTTGCTGTTCTCCTGGTTTCCTGTCCTGAAATTCCATTTTCAGGCTCTCGTTAAGTAGTTGTTAATATTACACTGAATTTGGCCTACTAGTGTGGTTGGGGCCTACTAATGGTGTATGCCGCTCCATGCTGTTCTCATGGTTTCCTGTCCTGAAATTCCATTTTCAGGCTCTCGTTAAGTAGTTGTTGAAACAACACTGCATTAGGCCTACAAGTTGGGTCTGGGTTGTAGAGACGGGGTCTGCCGCTCCAAGGTGTTCTTCAGGTTGCCTCTCCCTAGCTTCTATCTTGAAGCTCCCATTAAGTAGTTGTTGAAACAACACTGCATTAGGCCTACAAGTTGGGTCTGGGTTGTAGAGACGGTGTCTGCCACTCCAAGGTGTTCTCCAGGTTGCCTCTCCCTAGCTTCTATCTTGAAGCTCTCATTAAGTCGTTGTTGAAACAACACTGCATTAGGCCTACAAGTTGGTTCTGGGTTGTAGAGACGGTGTCTGCAGCTCCAAGGTGTTCTCCAGGTTGCCTCTCCCTAGCTTCTATCTTGAAGCTCTCATTAAGTAGTTGTTGAAACAACACTGCATTAGGCCTACAAGTTGGTTCTGGGTTGTAGAGACGGTGTCTGCAGCTCCAAGGTGTTCTCCAGGTTGCCTCTCCCTAGCTTCTATCTTGAAGCTCTCATTAAGTAGTTGTTGAAACAACACTGCATTAGGCCTACAAGTTGGGTCTGGGTTGTAGAGACGGTGTCTGCCGCTCCAAGGTGTTCTCCAGGTTTCCTCTCCCTAGCTTCTATCTTGAAGCTCTCGTTAAGTAGTTGTTGTTGAAACAACACTGCATTAGGCCTACAAGTTGGGTCTGGGTTGTAGAGACGGTGTCTGCCTCTCCAAGATGTTCTCCAGGTTGCCTCTCCCTAGCTTCTATCTTGAAGCTCTCGTTAAGTAGTTGTTGAAACAACACTGCATTAGGCCTACAAGTTGGGTCTGGGTTCTACAAATGGTGTCTTCCGCTCCAAGGTGTTGTCCAGGTTGCCTCTCCCTAGCGTCTATCTTGAAGCTCTCGTTAAGTAGTTGTTGAAACAACATTGCATTAGGCCTACAAGTTGGGTCTGGGTTGTAGAGACGGTGTCTGCCGGTCCAAGGTGTTCTCCAGGTTGCCTCTCCCTAGCTTCTATCTTGAAGCTCTCGTTAAGTAGTTGTTGAAACAACACTGCATTAGGCCTACAAGTTGGGTCTGGGTTGTAGAGACGGTGTCTGCCGCTCCAAGGTGTTCTCCAGGTTGCCTTTCCCAAGCTTCTATCTTGAAGCTCTCGTTAAGTAGTTGTTGAAACAACACTGCATTAGGCCTACAAGTTGGGTCTGGGTTGTAGAGACGGTGTCTGCCGCTCCAAGGTGTTCTCCAGGTTGCCTCTCCCTAGCTTCTATCTTGAAGCTCTCGTTAAGTAGTTGTTGAAACAACACTGCATTAGGCCTACAAGTTGGGTCTGGGTTCTACAAACGGTGTCTTCCGCTCCAAGGTGTTCTCCAGGTTGCCTTTCCCTAGCTTCTATCTTCAGGCTCTTGTTAAATTGTTTTTAATATAACACTGCATTTGGCCTACTTGTTTTGTTGGCCCTACTAACGGTGTCTGCCGCTCCTTGATGTTCTCCTACACTGAACAAACCAGTGCCGCCTGTTTACTTCTGTTACCAATTTTGAACTGCATTTAGCCTACTTACTGATTTGGGCCTACTCACTGTGTCAGCCTCTCATTACAGTTGTACTCCACTGAACAAAGCAATGCCCCCTGGTTAGTCCTGTTACCAAGTTTGAACTGCATTTTGCCCACTTTATTCTTTGGGCCTATATCTGTGTTTCCTCCTCATCCTGCCCATTGCCCAGCCAGTGATAGATGAGTCTGCTGGTACATTGACCCATAATGCAACATTCCCCATGCACGCTACACAGCAAGATTGTGACCCTGCTGAAAGTCAGGTTCCCCTTCCCGCATACTATTCCACCTTACATGGGGACAAAGAGGAAGGTGCAGATGAAAGTGCAGGTTTCTTTATCAGGTGGGGGGGGAAACTCGTTGGAGACGTCACTGGCACAGAGCCCCTCATAGTACGCAAAAGTGTTGCCGCCGTGCAAACACACCGCCGTACTTTGAGGGGCCCTGTGCCAATGCCAATGCCAACGAGTGGGCCCCCCTGCTTGCTCAGAATCGCAGCACTTGCAAAGTTGAAATACTTACCTCTCCCTGCTCCACTGCCGTGACGTAGTCCAGATTTCCTGGGCCCACTAAATACTTGAACCAGCCCTACCCCCCACAACTTAAGCCAAATGACCCCCAATTTCCAATGCCTTACTATTATTATAAGGTAAATTAAGATTGACAAGCTTCAGTAACAAGAATGGATGTTTTTGCCATTAAAATGGGCACTGTACATGTTTTCCTGGCCTCCACTCACTGCTGACTATGCTTCCCCATTGACTTGCATTGCGTTTCGTGTTTCGGTCGATCCCCGACTTTTTGCGATAATCGGCTGATTTCACTCGACTCGACTTTTAAAATAGTCGAGTTTCGCGAAACCCGACTCGACCCTAAAAAACTAAAAGTCGCTCAACCCTAATGGCTATGCCTTGCAAAATGAGGTGATGGCCTTCCTTATTCAAAATCCCTTTACCTTGTACAAACCTCCCACTTTACCAGCACCAAAACAACCCCAGACCATCACATTACCTCCACCATGCTTGACAGATGGCGTCAGGCACTCTTCCATCATCTTTTCAGTTGTTCTGCATCTCACAAATGTTCATCTGTGTGATCCAAACACCTCAAACTTGGATTCGTCTGTCCATAACACTTTTTTCAATCTTCCTCTGCCCAATGTCTGTGTTCTTTTGCCCATATTAATCTTTCCATTAATTAGCCAGTCTCAGATATGGCTTTTTCTTTGCCACTCTACCCTGAAGGCCAGCATCCCATAATAGCCTCTTCACCATAGATGTTGACACTGGCGTTTTGCGTGTACTATTTAATGAAGCTGCCAGTTGAGGACCTGTGAGGCGTTGATTTCTCAAACTACAGACTTTAATGTACTTGTCTTGTTGCTGAGTTGTGCAGCGGGGCCTCCCACTTCTCTTTCTACTCTGATTAGAGCCTGTTTGTGCTCTCTCCTGAAGGGAGTAGTACACACCGTTGTAGGAAATCTTCAGTTTCTTGGCAATTTCTCGCATGGAATAGCCTTCATTTCTAAGAACAAGAATAGACTGTCGAGTTTCACATGAAAGTTCTTTTTTTCTGGCCATTTTGAGAGTTTTATGGAACCAATAAATGTAATGCTCCAGGTTCTCAACTAGCTCAAAGGAATGTCAGGTTTATAGGTGCTCTACTTAGCCAAACTGTTTTCAGCTGTGCTAACATACTTGCAAAAAGGTTTTCAAGGGTATTCTAACCATCCATTAGCCTTCTTACACAGTTAGCAAACACAAAGTACCATAAGAACACTGGAGGGATGGTTGTTGGAAATGGGCCTCTATACACCTATGAAGCTATTGCATTGCAAACCAGACGTTTGCAGCTAGAATAGTCATTTACCACATTAACAGTGTATACAATTTATTTCTGAACCATTTAATGTTAGCTTCATTGGAAAATACTGCTTTTCTTTCAAAAATAAGGAAATTTCGAAGTGACCCTAAACTTTTAAATGGTAGTGTATAAATATATATATATATATATACTGTATATATATATGTATATATCCACACACATACATATACATGTATATATAATGTGTATATATTGCATAGTCTCCTTTATTATGTATATTGCCATCTCTTAGTCTACGTTCACATTAGCGTCGCGTCGCCGTTGCGTCGGCAACGCAGCGGCGACGCACGGAAAAACGCGCGCAAAAACGCGCGCGTTTTGCGACGCGTGCGTCGTTTTTGACGAAAATCGGACGCACAGAAAATGCTACATGTAGCGTTTTCTTGCGTCCGACGCTAGCGTCGGAAACAACGCACGTGGCGAAAAACGCCACCAAAACAACGCACGCGTCCCCTATGTTAAACATAGGGGCGCGTCGCCGCTGCGTCGCCGCTGCGTCGCCGACGCAACAGCGACGCACATTAGCGTAACGCTAATGTGAACGTAGCCTTATTACATAGTGTCCCCTCTTGTTGTGTACAGCTCTGTTCCTTGCATATCAGATTATATAGCACCCACTGTCTTTATTACATACCAACCTGTCTTGTTAGATGTATAATGCAATGAAAGCTGATGGAGCATGGGAAAACATATTTTCTAATGGAGCAGCACACTAATTGTATAGACACAGCAGCAGAATTAAATATTTTTTTTCGGCCCACAAATGGGAAAGAGACGTCTACATAGTAGAGTCATTTTTTAGAAAAAGTACTCGTATAGATCCAACAGTAAAATCAAATAATGTTTTCAGCCCATAAATGGGAAAGAGACGGCTGCATACTAGAACAGTTTTTAGAAACACTACTCACAAGTGCACAACTGCAAAGTAGAACAACATTTTAAATACAGTAACACAGTAACGGCTGTAGAGTTGAACATTTTTTTGCACACTACACGTACAGACATAGCTGCAGAGTAAACAGAGACTTTTTGGAACAGTACTCCCACAGGCAGGGTTGCAGAGTACACATACAGGCTTAAAGGTACAGTACTCCTACAGGCAGAATTGCAGACTACACAGAGAGGCTTTTTGTCACAGAACTCCTGCAGGAAAGGTTGCTGAGTACACACAGAGGCTTAATGGCAAAGTACTCCCACAGGCAGTGTTGCAGAGTACACATAGAGGCTTAAAGGCACAGTAGTCCCACAGGCTGGGTTGCAGAGTACACACAGTGCCTTTTTGCAGTCCAATTCTGTCCCTCACTCCAGCTGTGTCCTGTTTCTACACTAATCATAGCAGAATGGCGGTGGCTCTCATGGTCTGGCATTTACACAGGCTGGATCACATGCTGCGCCGGCCATCACATCCATGCCAATATTTGGCATGGCTGTAATGGCCCCAGAAGTGCCCACAACCTAAAAGTTTGTGATTAGCTGTGCTGCAGCCTTTCAACAAACTTTCATAGGCATCTGAACCCAAACATAAAATCGCAATCATGTGAAAAGTCAGTACTGGACACTAGTTGTCCGTTAGGGACTCCGAACTTTGTAGTTCGGGTTTGCTCATCCCTATCAAAGAATCATATGTTTATTTTTTATATAGTATTATTCAGTAAAGCAGAGCCCTGGCCACCACTTGTAAATAATTCCTGTATTTTTTCAACATTTATGCCAGTGCAGAATCTTGTTTACTAGCACACAATTCTATGAAATGAAGACTATAAGTAATGAAGTGGTACATAAAGTACATAGCTAAGTGGCCTAGTTTAAAAGTGGCTTTCTGAACTGAAAGAGTCTTAAGAACATGATAGCAACATATAAAAATACAAATTCAAATAATTTCAATATAATTATATTACAGACATGGTTGAAGAGGTATGTGGAAAAGTAAGTGAATCATCCACTTTACTTCCACTCAGAGAGAAGCTATAATTTAGAACCAAATGGTTAGTTTAAAAATATATAGCAATTTTCTATAAACCAATGTTACATAAAACAAAACTGCAATGCTTGTTGTGAACCATTCTTCTGATGCTTACAATTAATACATCTATATACTATACATATACATGTACATTTTTAGATATTTATATCTGATATACAGTACAGACCAAAAGTTTGGACACACCTTCTCATTTAAAGATTTTTCTGTATTTTCATGACTATGAAAATTGTACATTAACACTGAGGGCATCAAAATTATGAATTAACACATGTGGAATTATTTACTTAACAAAAAAGTGTGAAACATGTCTTATATTCTAGGTTCTTCAAAGTAGCCACCTTTTGCGTTGATGACTGCTTTGCACACTCTTGGAATTCTCTTGATGAGCTTCAAGAGGTAGTCACCGGGAATGGTCTTCCAACAATCTTGAAGGAGTTCCCAGAGATTCTTAGCATTTGTTGGCCCTTTTGCCTTCACTCTGCGGTCCAGCTCACCCCAAACCATTTCGATTGGGCTCAGATCTGGTGACTGTGGAGGCCAGGTCATCTGGCGAGGCTCCCCATGACTCTCCTTCTTGGTCAAATAGCTCTTACACAGCCTGGAGGTGTGTTTGAGGTCTTTGTCCTGTTGAAAAATAAATGATGGTCCAACTAAACGCAAATCAGATGAAATAGCATGCCGCTGCAAGATGCTGTGGTAGCCATTCTGGTTCAGTATGCCTTCAATTTTGAATAAATCCCCAACAGTGTCACCAGCAAAGCACCCCCACACCATCACACCTCCTCCTCCATGCTTCACGGTGGGAACCAGGCAGGTAGAGACCATCCGTTCACCTTTTCTGTGTCGCATAAAGACACGGTAATTGGAACCAAGGATCTCAAATTTGGACTCATCAGATCAAATCGCAGATTTCCACTGGTCTAATGTCCATTAGTTGTGTTCTTTAGCCCAAACAAGTCTCTTCTGCTTGTTGCCTGTCTTTAGCAGTGGTTTTCTAGGAGTTATTTTACCATGAAGGCCTGCTGCACAAAGTCTCCTCTTAACAGTTGTTGTAGAGATGTGTCTGCTGCTAGAACTCTGCGTGGCATTGACATGGTCTCTAATCTGAGCTGCTGTTAACCTGCGATTTCTGAGGCTGGTGACTTGGATAAACTTATCCTCAGAATCAGAGGTGACTCTTGGTCTTCCTTTCCTGGGGTGGTCCTCATGTGAGCCAGTTTCTTTCTAGTTCTTGATAGTTTTTGTCACTGCACTTGGGGACACTCAAAGTTTTCCCAATTTTTCGGACTGACTGACCTTCATTTCTTAAAGTAATGATGGCCACTCATTTTTCTTTACTTAGCTGCTTTTTTCTTGCCATAATACAAATTCTAACTGTCTATTCAGTAGGACTATCAGCTGTGTATCCACCAGACTTCTGCACAACACAACTGATGGTCCCAATCCCATTTATAAGGCAAGAAATCCCACTTATTAAACCTGACAGGGCACACCTGTGAAGTGAAAACCATTCCCAGTGACTACCTCTAGAAGCTCATCAAGAGAATGCCAAGAGTGTGCAAAGCAGTCATCAAAGAAAAAGGTGGCTACTTTGAAGAACCTAGAATATAAGACATATTTTCAGTTGTTTCACACTTTTTTGTTAAGTATATAATTCCACATATGTTAATTCATAGTTTTGATGCCTTCAGTGTGAATGTACAATTTTCATAGTCATGAAAATACAGAAAAATCTTTAAAGGGACACTGTCACCTGAATTTGCAGGGAACAATCTTCAGCCATAGAGGCGGGGTTTTGGGGTTTTTGATTCACCCTTTCCTTACCCGCTGGCTGCATGCTGGCTGCAATATTGGATTGAAGTTCATTCTCTGTCCTCTGTAGTACATGTCTGAACAAGGCAATCTTGCACAGCGCAGGTGTGTACTATGGAGGACAGAAAATGAACTTCAATCCAATATTGCAGCCAGCATGCAGCCAGCGGGTAAGGAAAGGGTGAATCAAAAACCCCGCCTCCATGGCTGAAGATTGTTCCCTCCAAATTCAGGTGACAGTGTCCCTTTAAATGAGAAGGTGTGTCCAAACTTTTGGTCTGTACTGTATACGTTTATATCATAGATACTGTGGATTACAAAAAGTCTAAATTCTCTTGTTTGCGTGGATTTTCAAGGGAAATTCAATTTGTAGATAAGTTACTCTCTGTTAATTTGATGTCCCTTATTGTGTCCTGGGGATTCAATAGACTCCAGAGCATAATAAATGTAAGATGTAAAAAATAAAAAAATACTTACACTCATCTCATCATCACCTCTGACTCTCGGCTCCTTACCATCGCCTATCTGGACTAGAGATGAGTAAACTTCTTCAGAAATCGGTTGCCAACCTAAAATTTGGCACAAATGTAACTCATTCGGATTCGTGTTCATCATCCTGAGCATTTTTCCTCACAGTCGACTAAATTCAGGCACAGTTCTGTAAATGATCGCATTTCCACCACTGCTTTAGCTAGGATTTTAGCTAGGACAGTGGTGCTCTATACTGAGCGGTGGGGACATGTTTTATTGGGGGAGCAAGTGGGTGTAGGTTAGAGGAGCAGTGGACTTTTTTTTAAAAATTAACTTAAGTGTGTGTAGAGTCCACCAGCCAATCAGGGCACAGAAACCATCCACAACAAGGGGCTTCTGTCATTGGCTGCTGAAGTCACATGTCATTCTCCATATAAAAAGCAGACATGTTGTTTTGCTGGCGCCATTATTTTAGTGTAACAGCTCAGAGAGGCTGCTCCTCCAAGTTGTCATATAGTTAAATAGGATCCTGTCCTGTGTGAAAATCGACCTTCCATCATCTAACTGGTTTTGGCTAATAGTGCTGTGCAAGCAGGAGGTTACATTTACTAATTTGAATCGTTTGGGCTAATATTGGAGTGCAGGCATCAGGCCCATTTCCTAATCCAAATTGTTTGGGCTAATACTGTGTTGCAGTCAAGACTCATGAGGTCACATTTACGAACCAAAATCGTTTGGGCTAATATTGGGATACAGTCACCTGGCCTCATTTCCTAATGCAAATCGTTTGGTCTAATATTGTGTTGCAGTAAAGACTCAGGAGGTCACATTTCCTTATCAAAATCATTTGGGCTAATATTGGGGTGCAGGCAGGAGTGGACATTTCATAATCAAAATTGTTTGGGTTAATACTCTATTCCAGACACCAGGCCTCATTTCATAATCCAAAGTGTTTGGCCTAATACTCTGGTGCATGCACCAGACCTCATTTCAGAATCAAAATCATTTGGGTTCATACTCTGCTGCAAGTTCCAGCCCACATTTCATAATTTAAATTATTTGTGCTAGTACTGTGTTTCAAGCACTAGGCCTCATTTCACAATTCAAATCGTTTGGCCTAATACTCTGGTGCAGGCATCTGGCCTCATTTCAGAATCAAAATCATTTGGGCAAATCATCTGGTGCAGGAATCGGGCATCATTTCATAAACCCAATCATTTGGGTGAATACTCTGGTGCAGTCACCAGGCCTTATTTTATAACGAAAATTGTTTGGTCTAAAGCTCTAATGCAGGCAACAGGCCTCATTTCATAATCCAAATTGAATGTGCAGCGCCCCAGAGACCTGGTCGTTGCAGTTTGACACTCTGCCGCTAAGGGGAGTGATGGTACGTCTGATGGCACTGAAGGAATTCTACTGACCACTAGGGGGAGAAAAAGGCTTTATTTATTGGGCCACTCCTCACACTGGTAAAACTAGGGGTTGGATAGGAAGTTAGTCAGAAGCTGACTGGGTTGGATTCAGGCAACATCCCGTGGCAGGGGGTGTTGCAGGGAGAAGATTCAGGGGGTGCCTGTCAGGCGTGGGAACCTGGCAGGTACCTAGCGAACAGAACAATACGGAACCGTGCCTGCACTACCTTGCGGCGGTATCCTAAGAAAGAGACACAAAGAGAAGGATATTGTGGAACAGTGAGAAACGAGATCAAGCACAAAGGAGAGCCGGTAGGAGTCATGCCCCGAGAACGGCAACATCCCACTAAGGCATGTAGCCGGTGGCCGGAACACAGAGGAAGTAACTGACTCTATGCCTTACTTCAAACTCCGCAGGACAGTTAATTATAGGTTGGCTGTCTACCTTAAATTTCCTACGCAGACATAGGGGGCAACGCGTGGAGAGGGGCGCCTCTAGGGTCCCGGAAGAGCTCCGAGCCTTCCCGTCATACGGGTGCGTCCTAGCCATAACATACCTGGGGGATGAGAAACTAGTAACATCTGGAACGAAATAGAAAGAAAGAACTAGAAAGAACGAACGAACGAACGAACTAGAACAGAAGTTGTGAGGACTATAACGAATGCTCAGCAGGGTAGCACTACAACACACAGGCGCTATTGGTAGGCAACGATTTCCACCTGCAAAGGGAACTCTGGATGTGTCATCGGACCGGCCGGTCTCAGACAGCCCTGTTAACTGTGCTATGGATTGAGGATCCTGAAGTCTTCAGTAAAGAGGTCCTCGTTATTGTCTGCACCTCACACCATCACCATCCACCTTACTGGGAAGCCCTGGGGACATACTTCACCTGTGGGAAGGTATACCATCTAGCTGCCATTTCATCACCCCAGCGGACCCCACAGCAGCGTCGGTCACCCTGACCAAACACCACAGGTGGCGTCACGAAACCTTGACAGACTCCTATCACCTTTTATTGGACGCCCCTTAGCAGGGTCACGGACCGGGTCCAGCCACCGTGACAACCCCAGAACTGAGACAGAAAGGACCGGTACCGAGTAACCTGTGGCCCTGTGTCTGGGGGCGCTCCAAATGGGCTAATACTCTGGTGTAAGCACCTCATCAGATCTCATAATCAAAATCATTTGTGCTAATTCTGTGGTCCTGCCACCAGTCCATATTTCTGCATGTAAATCCTTTGTGCTAATTTTGTGGTCCAGCCATCAGTCCACATTTCAGCATATATCTCTTTTGTGCTAATTCTATCTCAGCCAATAAAAACTGATTTTTAATTTAGTGACAGGTGACTGACAGGTCAGGGCCTAGGGTTGTGAAAAAAATGGATAAAAGAGGGGGAGGGTACATCCAACATGAGTAGGAAAAGCAAGGTTGTGGTGGAAGAAGCAATAGGCTTGGTTTTTGAAGTGTGCGTGGGGTAGGTGTTAATGTTTCTGAAAGCTCTACTGAACAAACACGGCCTCGTCCTATTCAAAGACAACAGCCAACTTCTGTTACTGGACGGGCTACTCCACTCCCTTTTTTTGGCAGCCACACAACTGTATGCCTTGTAGATCAGGACCAGAAAAAGAATATGCTCCAGTGGATGGCAAGTGTTGCAGCAATTGAACTCTCCTCCTCTTTCTCCACCTTAACATCACACACAACACAGTCCTAAGAGGTGGCACCACAATTATCTTTGTTATCCCCGAGTCACAATTCTTCAACTGCCCAACTGTTCCAGAGTACAAATAGTATAATTGTGCAGCATGGATGCTTGGTGCAGGGCCTTGGACATGGTTTGGACCAGCATTTGTAGCTGAAACATTGATCAGTAACAGGTGAATGAATGACAGTTATATGCCTGGTGCTCTTAGATCCCTGCCAAATTCAGGCAACACACATGATAGAGGCCCAACTTGGAGTCCAAACATTTCCAAAAATTAGGGGCAGACACCACTAAAGTGTCATCTATTTTCCCAAGAGTAAAAATAGTATAATGGGGCTCTGAAACCCCTTCCACTTCAGGCATGCCACTAGATGGAGACACAACTTGGAGTCTCCACATTTCAAAGATTGTTATTAACCCCTTAATCCCATATGACGTACTATCCCGTCCAGGTGACCTGGGACTTAATTCCACAGGGGGAGCGCGGCCGATCGCGGCCGGGTGTCAGCTGACTATCGCAGCTGACATCCGGCACTATGTGCCAGGAGCGGTCACAGACCGCTCCCGGCACATTAACCCCCGGCACACCGCGATCAAACATGATCGCGATGTGCCGGCGGTACAGGGAAGCATCGCGCAGGGAGGGGGCTCCCTGCGTGCTTCCCTGAGACGATCGGTACACGGTGATGTACCGAGCGTCTTCTCCCTGCAGTCCCCGGATCCAAAATGGCCGCGGGGCTGCATCCGGGTCCTGCAGGGAGCAGTTCCGGGTCGCCTGCAGGCACTTGATAACGCTGCAGCGATGAATGAGATCGCCGATCTTACAGAGTGCTGTGCAAACTGTAAGATCGGCGATCTGTGATGTCCCCCCCTGGGACAAAGTAAAAAAGTTTAAAAAAAAATTTCCACATGTGAAAAAAAAATTAAAAAAAAATTACTAAATAAATAAATAAATAAAAAAAATATTATTCCCATAAATACATTTCTTTATGTAAAAAAAAACAAAAAAAAACAATAAAAGTACACATATTTAGTATCGCCGCGTCCGTAATGACCCGACCTATAAAACTGTCCCACTAGTTAACCCCTTCAGTGAACACCGTAAGAAAAAAAAAAAAACGAGCCAAAAAACAACGCTTTATTATCATACCGCCGAACAAAAAGTGGAATAACACGCGATCAAAAAAACAGATATAAATAACCATGATACCGCTGAAAACGTCATCTTGTCCCGCAAAAAACGAGCTGCCACAAAGCATAATAAGCAAAAAAATAAAAAAGTTATAGTCCTGAGAATAAAGCGATGCCAAAATAATTATTTTTTCTATAAAATAGCTTTTATCGTATAAAAGCGCCAAAACATAAAAAAATGATATAAATGAGGTATCGCTGTAATCGTACTGACCCGACGAATAAAACTGCTTCATCCACTTTACCAAACGCGGAACGGTATAAACGCCTCCCCCAAAAGAAATTCATGAATAGCTGGTTTTTGGTCATTCTGCCTCACAAAAATTGGAATAAAAAGTGATCAAAAACTGTCATGTGTCCAAAAATGTTACCAATAAAAACGTCAACTCGTCCAGCAAAAAACAAGACCTCACATGACTCTGTGAACCAAAATATGGAAAAATTATAGGTCTCAAAATGTGGAGACGCAAAAACTTTTTTGCTATAAAAAAAGCGTATTTTAGTGTGTGACGGCTGCCAATCATAAAAATCCGATATAAAAAACGCTATAAAAGTAAATCAAACCCCCCTTCATCACCCCCTTAGTTAGGGAAAAATAATAAAATTAAAAAAATGTATTTATTTCCATTTTCCCATCAGGGCTAGGGTTAGGGCTAGGGTTAGGGCTAGGGTTAGGGTTGGGGCTAGGGTTAGGGCTAGGGTTAGGGCTAGGGTTAGGGCTAGGGTTGGGGATGGGGTTGGGGCTAGGGTTGGGGCTAGGGTTGGGGTTGGGGCTAGGGTTAGGGCTAGGGTAAGGGTTAGGGCTAGGGTTGGGGCTAGGGTTGGGGCTAGGGTTGGGGTTAGGGTTGGGGCTAGGGTTAGGGCTAGGGTTAGGGCTAGGGTTTGGGCTAGCGTTGGGGCTAGGGTTGGGGCTAGGGTTAGGGCTAGCGTTAGGGCTAGGGTTAGGGTTGGGGCTAGGGTTAGGGTTGGGGTTAGGGTTGGAGCTAAAGTTAGGGTTAGGGTTGGGGCTAAAGTTAGGGTTAGGGTTGGGGCTAAAGTTAGGGTTGGGGCTAAAGTTAGGGTTAGGATTATATTTACGGTTGGGATTAGGGTTGGGATTAGAATTAGGGGTGTGTCAGGGTTAGGGGTGTGATCAGGGTTACCGTTGGGATTAGGGTTAGGGGTGTGTTAGGGTTAGGGTTTCAGGTAGAATTGGGGAGTTTCCACTGCTCAGGCACATCAGGGGCTCTCCAAACGCGACATGGCGTCCGATCTCAATTCCAGCCAATTCTGCGTTGAAAAAGTAAAACAGTGCTCCTTCCCTTCCGAGCTCTCCGGTGCGCCCAAACAGGGGTTTACCCCAACATATGGGGTATCAGCGTACTCAGGACAAATTAGACAACAACTTTTGTGGTCCAAGTTCTCTTGTTATCCTTGGGAAAATAAAAATGTGGGGGGCTAAAAATCATTTTTGTGTTAAAAATAAGATTTTTTTTATTTTTGCGGCTCTGCGTTGTAAACTGCAGTGAAACACTTGGGGGTTCAAAGTTCTCACAACACATCTAGATAGGTTCCTTGGGAGGTCTAGTTTCCAATATGGGGTCACTTGTGGGGGGTTTGTACTGTTTGGGTACATCAGGGGCTCTGCAAATGCAACGTGACGCCTGCAGACCAATCCATCTAAGTCTGTATTCCAAATGGCGCTCCTCCCCTTCCGAGCTCTGCCATGCGCCCAAACAGTGCTTCCCCCCCACATATGGGGTATCAGCGTACTCAGGACAAATTGGACAACAACTTTTGGGGTCCAATTTATCCTGTTACCCTTGTGAAAATACAAAACTGGGGACTAAAAAATTATTTTTGTGAAAAAAAAAAGAATTTTTATTTTCACGGCTCTGCGTTATAAACTGTAGTGAAAAACTTGGGGGTTCAAAGTTCTCACAACACATCTAGATAAGTTCCTTGGGGGGTCTAGTTTCCAATATGGGGTCACTTGTGGGGGGGTTCTACTGTTTGGGTACATCAGGGGCTCTGCAAATGCAACGTGACGCCTGCAGACCAATCCATCTAAGTCTGTATTCCAAATGGCGCTCCTTCCCTTCCGAGCTCTGCCATGCGCCCAAACAGTGCTTCCCCCCCACATATAGGCTATCAGCGTGCTCAGGACAAATTGGACAACAACTTTTGGGGTCCAATTTATCCTGTTACCCTTGTGAAAATACAAAACTGGGGACTAAAAAATTATTTTTGTGAAAAAAAAAAGAATTTTTATTTTCACGGCTCTGCGTTATAAACTGTAGTGAAAAACTTGGGGGTTCAAAGTTCTCACAACACATCTAGATAAGTTCCTTGGGGGGTCTAGTTTCCAATATGGGGTCACTTGTGGGGGGGTTCTACTGTTTGGGTACATCAGGGGCTCTGCAAATGCAACGTGACGCCTGCAGACCAATCCATCTAAGTCTGTATTCCAAATGGCGCTCCTTCCCTTCCGAGCTCTGCCATGCGCCCAAACAGTGCTTTCCCCCCACATATAGGCTATCAGCGTGCTCAGGACAAATTGGACAACAACTTTTGGGGTCCAATTTATCCTGTTACCCTTGTGAAAATACAAAACTGGGGACTAAAAAATCATTTTTGTGAAAAAAAAAAGAATTTTATTTTCATGGCTCTGCGTTATAAACTGTAGTGAAACACTTGGGGGCTCAAAGCTCTCAAAACACATCTAGATAAGTTCCTTAGGGGGTCTACTTTCCAAAATGGTGTCACTTTTGGGTGGTTTCAATGTTTAGGCACATCAGGGGCTCTCCAAACGCAACATGGCGTCCCATCTCAATTCCAGTCAATTTTGCATTGAAAAGTCAAATGGCACTCCTTTCCTTCCGAGCTCTGCCATGCGCCCAAACAATGGTTTACACCCACATATGGGGTATCAGCGTACTCAGGACAAATTGCACAACAACTTTTGTGGTCTAATTTCTTCTCTGACCCTTGGGAAAATAAAAAATTGGGGGCAAATAATCATTTTTGTGAAAAAATATGATTTTTTATTTTTACGGCTCTGCATTATAAACTTCTATGAAGCACTTGGTGGGTCAAAGTGCTCACCACACATCTAGATAAGTTCCTTAAGGGGTCTACTTTCCAAAATGGTGTCACTTGTGGGGGGTTTCAATGTTTAGGCACATCAGGGGCTCTCCAAACACAACATGGCGTCCCATCTCAATTCCAGTCAATTTTGCATTGAAAAGTCAAATGGCGCTCCTTTCCTTCCGAGCTCTGCCATGCGCTCAAACAGTGGTTTATCCACACATATGGGGTATCAACGTACTCAGGACAAATTGTACAACAACTTTTGGGGTCCATTTTCTCCTGTTACCCTTGGTAAAATAAAACAAATTGGAGCTGAAATAAATTTTGTGTGAAAAAAAGTTAAATGTTTATTTTTATTTAAACATTCCAAAAATTCCTGTAAAACACCTGAAGGGTTAATAAACTTCTTGAATGTAGTTTTGAGCACCTTGAGGGGTGCAGTTTTTAGAATGGTGTCACACTTGGGTATTTTCTATCATATAGACCCCTCAAAATGACTTCAAATGAGATGTGGTCCCAAAATAAAAATGGTGTTGCAAAAATGAGAAATTGCTGGTCAATTTTTAACCCTTATAACTCCCTAACAAAAAAAAAATTTGGTTCCAAAATTGTGCTGATGTAAAGTAGACATGTGGGAAATGTTACTTATTAAGTATTTTGCATGACATATCTCTGTGATTTAAGGGTATAAAAATTCACAGTTGGAAAATTGCAAAATTTTCAAAATTTTCGCCAAATTTCCATTTTTTTCACAAATAAACGCAAGTTATATCGAAAATTTTTTACCACTGTCATGAAGTACAATACGTCACGAGAAAACAATGTCAGAATCGCCAAGATTCGTTGAAGCGTTCCAGATTTATAACCTCATAAAGGGACAGTGGTCAGAATTGTAAAAATTGGCCCGGTCATTAACATGCAAACCACCCTCGGGGCTTAAGGGGTTAAACATTAGCAGCCGTAGCAACAGCAAGTGCAGAAGCCATGACAAAGGTGTCACAGTAACGCAAGATCAATGCAGTACACAAACTACACCATCGCCTAGTCTGCACAGTCTGCAACTGGAATGCAAAAGTCATTGGAGATCCAAGACTTGCTCATCTTTATGAAAGTTAGGCAGTATACACTTTCCCGGCATAGCCAGATGCGCTTATCCACCAGCAGCACTGAAGACACATTCTGAGAGCATGTTGGATGCCAGGAAAAAATGCAAAAAGGTCCAAACCACCCCTGTTGGCATAGATATTGAGCTCAAGGTACTCCAGCATCATCCTCTACAGTCGTTCACAACGTGTCAGATTCTGGTGTGATTTTCTGGTGTAAAAATTGTGTTAAACGACTTACAGACATTGCTTCTGCCACTTTGACTGCTGCTGCTGATAATGTTTTTGCATTGACAACTCAACATTCCCAGGGTTAGAAGTCTACAACTGTGATGCATGCTGTGTGCCTGATTGCTGTCTAGGGGAAAACCAATGACTGTCTACAAGTGTATTTCGATACTCCAGCATGAGCAGGTCTCTCTCCAGGAGGCAAGCATCTGAAAAAAAAAAACTTTGTACTGTGGATCTAACAGACTGGCAACCCAGTTGTCAGCTCTATTTCTAATCCGAACAATCCTGGCATCATATTACAGATAGTGCAGCAAGAAGGCGTTCGTATCAGGTGCTTACCTGAGGTACAAGTCCATAGTGTGTTGGTGGAAGGGTAACATTCAAGCTTGCTTCCTATGTCCCCTCCCATGAACCACAGAAAACAGAGAGGAAATCATTATCCTCTTCATCTCCTGACTGCATTATCCTCTTCATCTCCTGACTGTTGCGTGCCCATCATCTCTTCTTTCTTGTCCTCCTCCATTTTCTCCTCGGCTCTTGCACTTTTAATAACAGTTTGTCTGTTACCATGACCCTCCCTCGATCGCTGTAATTCACCCTCCCATGGCACCCACTTGTGTGACAACAGTCCAGAACTTTGAGATATTATTATTTTTTTTGCATCTTCCTCTACTTACTTCTTTTCCTCTGGGACCACCACCTCTTCATGCAAACTATTCAAAGTGTGCTCCAGCTTGTAGATGACCGGAATAGTGATGATGATGGCATCGTCAATGCTAACCATCTTAGTAGCCATTTCAAAACTATGCAGAAAAGTGCATAGGTCCTTCATATGTGCCTACTCCACAAACATGATTTGCACCACATCTATATTGCGTTGTCCCAAGCTCTGCAAAAGGACATACTGCACCAGGGCTCATCGCTGCTGCCACAGTCACTACAACATGTATAGAGTGGATTTCCAATGTGTCGGCATATCGCATATCAACCTGTTAACCTGTATCCTGAAAGACCTCTGTAGCGATGCAAGTCGATGACCCATGGGGTGCGAACGGCGTAAGTGAGCACACAGCCACCATGCTTTCTGCAGCAGTGCATCCAGGCCGGGATAGTCTTAGAGAAATTGCTGTAATATTCATATTAATTGATTGTGTCAATAGCAAATAGCAAAAAGATACATACAGCAAAATATGGAATAATAAACATGAATTCTGCTCAGGAACCATGATTTAACCTCTATTGTATCACAAGACATCATCATCTCTTGTCTCTGTGCCAAAATCTTGTACAACTTTCTGGTGATACTATGGGACACTATTTGCTATTGATAGTCTTTGTCCTATGTCTAAACAATAATCTGGCCTTGTCAGTCTGCAAAGGTCATGAACTAAGCCTTTTGGAATATCTTAGTATTGGACTAATTTGGGACATGTAAGTGATATTTAGATAAGTAAACTCAACAGAAAGACCAGATCTTTGACAAAAGTCCAACTTATTGACCTGGACACAAAAAACAATCAGTGAGGATTTGAAAAAAAAAATGATCATGGTAGAAGTGATGAAAGCTGCAGATAAAGTAAACCCATTGTGAGTATAAGCTAACAAGAAAGTGTACTATAAAACATTCTGAATATGAAACTGGTTTAATAGGTAATGGGTCCTGCTTTGCATATTTATCAACCTCTGCTCTTCTGGAAAGTACTTTCCCTAGATTTTAAAAAAAAAATATCAGAAGGCATTTGATGGTAGCAGAGGCGTAGCTAGGGTTCTGGTCCAGGAGGGGCGAAGCTTCTGAGTGGGCCCCTAACCAGGTAACCTTGATTACAACTCGATGACGCCCCCTAATAGTGGAGGAGAAGCTCAGCAGATGACCGCGCTGTTACTGAAGATAATCTCTACATAAAGACCAACAAGGATATTACCGCCATATGGTCAGTGGTAGATACCAGCCCTACAGAGCATATAAGAGATCACAGCACAGTTACAGATAAGGACTTACCATTGACGTTCTTTATGATGGAATCGTCACTTTTCCCGTCTTTTCCATCTGGCCCAGACTGACATGTCAACTTCTTCCAGCTACAACTTGTCTGCAGAGAAAACAACAAAGACACGTTTAACTTCTCACATTCCAGCCATCACCATCTATTCCCAACCTGCACAAACCCCTAATCCTGCTGATACCCCAATACTGAGCCCCTGCTGCCATATATTTCCCTATTACTACACCCGATACCCCAATACTGAGCCGCTGCTGCCGTATGTGTCCCTATTACTGCCCCTGATACCCCAATACTGAGCCGCTGCTGCCGTATGTGTCCCTATTACTGCCCGATACCCCATTACTGAGCCGCTGCTGCCGTATGTGTCCCTATTACTGCCCGATACCCCAATACTGAGCCTCTGCTGCCGTATGTGTCCCTATTACTGCACCTGATACCCCAATACTGAGCCTCTGCTGCCGTATGTGTCCCTATTACTGCACCTGATACCCCAATACTGAGCCTCTGCTGCCGTATGTGTCCCTATTACTGCCCGATACCCCATTACTGAGCCGCTGCTGCCGTATGTGTCCCTATTACTGCCCGATACCCCAATACTGAGCCTCTGCTGCCGTATGTGTCCCTATTACTGCACCTGATACCCCAATACTGAGCCTCTGCTGCCGTATGTGTCCCTATTACTGCCCCTGATACCCCAATACTGAGCCGCTGCTGCCGTATGTGTCCCTATTACTGCCCGATACCCCATTACTGAGCCGCTGCTGCCGTATGTGTCCCTATTACTGCCCGATACCCCAATACTGAGCCTCTGCTGCCGTATGTGTCCCTATTACTGCACCTGATACCCCAATACTGAGCCTCTGCTGCCGTATGTGTCCCTATTACTGCACCTGATACCCCAATACTGAGCCTCTGCTGCCGTATGTGTCCCTGTTACTCCACTTGATACTCCGATACTGAGACTCTGCTGCCGTATGTAACCCTATTACTGCACCTACTCTGTGGTTCTCTGTACCCTCTAAATTCTAAAGCACCCCTCTATAATATAGTAATGCCGGGTGCAAGTGCCCTAGAAAAAAGAGCCCACATTTTGCCCCCTAGAAAGTAATAATGCCCTCTGTGTGCCCCTTTGATAGTCACAGTAACCTGAGTTCCCCTATTTCAATAAGTGCCCACTTTACATTTAATAATGTCCCGAGTCTCCCCCCGTACAGCTCCCCTATACACAGTATAATGCCCCCTAACTGTATAGTACCACCCACACGGTATACTGACCCCTTAGTAGCCTTCAAACTGTTTGATGGCTCCAACACTGTAATCCCCACACTGTATGATGGCCCCATAGATAACCGCCATATAGTATAATGTGCCAGATAGTCCTCAATATAGCACAAGGCAGCACCCCTATAGGCAGACCCTGTAGTTTAAAGCACCCCCCATAGGCAGGCCCTGTAGTATAAGGCAGCACCCCCCCCATAGGCAGATCCTTTAGAATAAGGCAGCACCCCCCATAGGCAGATCCTGCAGAATAAGGCAACACTCCCCCATAGGCAGATCCTGTAGAATAAGGCAGCACTCCCCCCTCTAGGCAGATCTTGTATATAAGGAAGCACCCCCCCAATAGGCAAATCCTGTATATAAGGCAGCAACCCCCCAATAGGCCGATCCTGTATATAAGGCAGCACCCCCCAATAGGCAGATCCTGTATATAAGGCAGCACCCCCCAATAGGCAAATCCTGTATATAAGGCAGCACCCCCCCAATAGGCCGATCCTGTATATAAGGCAGCACCCTCCCAATAGGCAGATCATGTATATAAGGCAGCAACCCCCAATAGGCAGATCATGTATATGAGGCAGCGCCCCCCCAATAGGCAGATCCTGTATATAAGGCTGCACTCCCCCCCCAATAGACAGATCCTGTAAATAAGGCTGCACTCCCCCCAATAGACAGATCCTGTAAATAAGGCAGCACCCCCCAATAGACAGATCCTGTAAATAAGGCAGCACCCCCCCAATAGACAGATCCTGTAAATAAGGCAGCACCCCCCAATAGACAGATCCTGTAAATAAGGCAGCACCCCCCAATAGACAGATCCCGTAAATAAGGCAGCACCCCCCAATAGACAGATCCCATAAATAAGGCAGCACCCCCCCAATAGACAGATCCTGTAAATAAGGCAGCACCCCCCCAATAGACAGATCCTGTACATAAGGCAGCACCCCCCAATAGACAGATCCTGTAAATAAGGCAGCACCCCCCAATAGACAGATCCTGTAAATAAGGCAGCACCCCCCATATAGGCAGATCCTGTAAATAAGGCAGCACACCCCACAATAGGCAGATCCTGTAAATAAGGCAGCACCCCCCCCCCCCAATACGCAGATCCTATAAATAAACAATACTCACCTCTCTGCCTCCTTGTTCCAGCAGCGCTCCCTGCTCCCGCTCATCTACTGACAGCGGGCGCCGGACAGTGACGTCATCGCGCCCGCTGTCAGTGTGGGGGATGATGGGAGAAGGAGCGCAGCGCTCCTTCCCTCATCACTGCGGTGAGCTGTATCTGCTAGATGCCGATACAGCTCACATTGCGATAACGGGCGGGGGGCCCACTGCTGGCACCGGGCCCCCCCGCCTGCTCAGGGGCCCTATAGGGGCAGAGCAGGGAGATCGATTCTCCCTGCTCTGCCACAGAATGTAACTGCATCGGCGTGCTGCGCGCGCCGATGCAGTTACAGTAGCGTAGCTCCGGGTGGGCCCCCTCTGCCCCTCGGGTAGCTACGCTACTGGATGGTAGTTAATATTGATAGGGTCACCATTCTCTTATATGAGCAGTACTTGGTACAATACACTTGATTTACTATATGTAGACAAAGGCATCATCATATTTGTTTAACAATCTACCCAGATCATTGTTATATAAATTTGTGATTGAAACATGAGATTTGTGCAGGCAAGTACTGTATATACTCGAGTATAAGCCGAGATTTTCAGCCCATTTCTTTGGGCTGAAAGTCCCCCTCTCGGCTTATACTCGAGTCATAACCAGGGGTCAGCAGGGGAGGGGGAGCCGGGGCTGTCTAATTATACTCACCTACTCCTGGCGCAGTCCTTGCCGGTACCTGGCTCCCCGGCGCCGGCAGCTTCTTCCAGTACTGAGCGGTCACATGGTACCGCTCATTACAGTAATGAATATGCAGCTCCATCTCCCATAGGGGTGGAGCCGCATATTCATTACTGTAATGAGCGGTAACAGTGACCGCTCAGTACAGGAAGAAGCTGCGGCGTCAGGCAAGCAGGGACTGCATCGCACCAGGAGCAGATGAGTATAACGGGGAGGGGAGCGCTGCGTGATATTCACCTGCTCCCCGTTCCGGGCGCCGCTCCGTCTTCAGCGTCTTCTGCAGTGACACTCAGGTCAGAGGGCGCGATGACGTGGTTAGTGCGCGCCCTCTGCCTGAACGTCAGTGCAGAAGACGCTGAAGATGAAGCGGCGCCGGAACGAAGTCAGGTGAATATTGAAAGTGCCGGGGGCCTGCGCAACGGAGAGGTGAGCATGTGATTATTTTTTTTTATCGCAGCAACAGAAAATGGGGCAAGTGTCTGTATGGAGCATATAATGGGGTCATAATGTTTGTGCAGCTTTATATGGGGCAAATGTCTGTATGGGGCCATAACGTTTGTGCAGCACTGTATAAGGCAAGTGTCTGTATGGAGCATCTTCTGGGGCCATAATCAACGTTCGTGCAGCATTATATGGGGCAAATGTTTGTATGGAGTTTGCAAGGAAGGACCTACCGACAATCTGCAAGGACTTTGAAGAGTTGGGGAAGAAAGTAAAGGAACTGGATGCACAGGTAGTTTTTTCTTCTATCCTTCCAGTAGACGGGCATGGCACCAGGAGATGGAACAGGATCCTTGATGCAAACAACTGGCTAAGACGATGGTGCAGACAACAAGGATTTGGATTCCTGGACCACGGTGTGAATTACTGGTATGATGGACTCCTCGCCAGAGACGGACTACACCTCAACAAACCTGGGAAACACACATTCGCCAGAAGACTCGCTACACTCATCAGGAGGGCGTTAAACTAGAAGAAGAGGGGACGGGAAGAAAAACATTAGACTCGAACAAAGACGACCCAGGAAAACATACTCAGAAGGGAGGTAAGAACATTTCTAAAACAATCCACAGTGAGGAGATTGGAACAAAACAAAATCCTCTAAACTGCATGCTCGCAAACGCCAGAAGCCTGACAAACAAGATGGAAGAACTAGAAGCAGAAATATCTACAGGTAACTTTGACATAGTGGGAATAACCGAGACATGGTTAGATGAAAGCTATGACTGGGCAGTTAACTTACAGGGTTACAGTCTGTTTAGAAAGGATCGTAAAAATCGGAGAGGAGGAGGGGTTTGTCTCTATGTAAAGTCTTGTCTAAAGTCCACTTTAAGGGAGGATATTAGCGAAGGGAATGAGGATGTCGAGTCCATATGGGTTGAAATTCATGGAGGGAAAAATGGTAACAAAATTCTCATTGGGGTCTGTTACAAACCCCCAAATATAACAGAAAGCATGGAAAGTCTACTTCTAAAGCAGATAGATGAAGCTGCAACCCATAATGAGGTCCTGGTTATGGGGGACTTTAACTACCCGGATATTAACTGGGAAACAGAAACCTGTGAAACCCATAAAGGCAACAGGTTTCTGCTAATAACCAAGAAAAATTATCTTTCACAATTGGTGCAGAATCCAACCAGAGGAGCAGCACTTTTAGACCTAATACTATCTAATAGACCTGACAGATTAACAAATCTGCAGGTGGTTGGGCATTTAGGAAATAGCGACCACAATATTGTGCAGTTTCACCTGTCTTTCACTAGGGGGACTTGTCAGGGAGTCACAAAAACATTGAACTTTAGGAAGGCAAAGTTTGAACAGCTTAGAGATGCCCTTAATCTGGTAGACTGGGACAATATCCTCAGAAATGAGAATACAGATAATAAATGGGAAATGTTTAAGAACATCCTAAATAGGCAGTGTAAGCGGTTTATACCTTGTGGGAATAAAAGGACTAGAAATAGGAAAAACCCAATGTGGCTAAACAAAGAAGTAAGACAGGCAATTAACAGTAAAAAGAAAGCATTTGCACTATTAAAGCAGGATGGCACCATTGAAGCTCTAAAAAACTATAGGGAGAAAAATACTTTATCTAAAAAACTAATTAAAGCTGCCAAAAAGGAAACAGAGAAGCACATTGCTAAGGAGAGTAAAACTAATCCCAAACTGTTCTTCAACTATATCAATAGTAAAAGAATAAAAACTGAAAATGTAGGCCCCTTAAAAAATAGTGAGGAAAGAATGGTTGTAGATGACGAGGAAAAAGCTAACATATTAAACACCTTCTTCTCCACGGTATTCACGGTGGAAAATGAAATGCTAGGTGAAATCCCAAGAAACAATGAAAACCCTATATTAAGGGTCACCAATCTAACCCAAGAAGAGGTGCGAAACCGGCTAAATAAGATTAAAATAGATAAATCTCCGGGTCCGGATGGCATACACCCACGAGTACTAAGAGAACTAAGTAATGTAATAGATAAACCATTATTTCTTATTTTTAGGGACTCTATAGAGACAGGGTCTGTTCCGCAGGATTGGCGCATAGCAAATGTGGTGCCAATATTCAAAAAGGGCTCTAAAAGTGAACCTGGAAATTATAGGCCAGTAAGTCTAACCTCTATTGTTGGTAAAATATTTGAAGGGTTTCTGAGGGATGTTATTCTGGATTATCTCAATGAGAATAACTGTTTAACTCCATATCAGCATGGGTTTATGAGAAATCGCTCCTGTCAAACCAATCTAATCAGTTTTTATGAAGAGGTAAGCTATAGACTGGACCACGGTGAGTCATTGGACGTGGTATATCTCGATTTTTCCAAAGCGTTTGATACCGTGCCGCACAAGAGGTTGGTACACAAAATGAGAATGCTTGGTCTGGGGGAAAATGTGTGTAAATGGGTTAGTAACTGGCTTAGTGATAGAAAGCAGAGGGTGGTTATAAATGGTATAGTCTCTAACTGGGTCGCTGTGACCAGTGGGGTACCGCAGGGGTCAGTATTGGGACCTGTTCTCTTCAACATATTCATTAATGATCTGGTAGAAGGTTTACACGTAAAATATCGATATTTGCAGATGATACAAAACTATGTAAAGCAGTTAATACAAGAGAAGATAGTATTCTGCTACAGATGGATCTGGATAAGTTGGAAACTTGGGCTGAAAGGTGGCAGATGAGGTTTAACAATGATAAATGTAAGGTTATACACATGGGAAGAGGGAATCAATATCACCATTACACACTGAACGGGAAACCACTGGGTAAATCTGACAGGGAGAAGGACTTGGGGATCCTAGTTAATGATAAACTTACCGGGAGCAGCCAGTGCCAGGCAGCAGCTGCCAAGGCAAACAGGATCATGGGGTGCATTAAAAGAGGTCTGGATACACATGATGAGAGCATTATACTGCCTCTGTACAAATCCCTAGTTAGACCGCACATGGAGTACTGTGTCCAGTTTTGGGCACCGGTGCTCAGGAAGGATATAATGGAACTAGAGAGAGTACAAAGGAGGGCAACAAAATTAATAAAGGGGATGGGAGAACTACAATACCCAGATAGATTAGCGAAATTAGGATTATTTAGTCTAGAAAAAAGACGACTGAGGGGCGATCTAATAACCATGTATAAGTATATAAGGGGGCAATACAAATATCTCGCTGAGGATCTGTTTATACCAAGGAAGGTGACGGGCACAAGGGGGCATTCTTTGCGTCTGGAGGAGAGAAGGTTTTTCCACCAACATAGAAGAGGATTCTTTACTGTTAGGGCAGTGAGAATCTGGAATTGCTTGCCTGAGGAGGTGGTGATGGCGAACTCAGTCGAGGGGTTCAAGAGAGGCCTGGATGTCTTCCTGGAGCAGAACAATATTGTATCATACAATTATTAGGTTCTGTAGAAGGACGTAGATCTGGGTATTTATTATGATGGAATATAGGCTGAACTGGATGGACAAATGTCTTTTTTCGGCCTTACTAACTATGTTACTATGTTACTATGTTATGGGGCCATAACGTTTGTGTAGCACTATATGGGGCAAATATCTTTATGGAGCATCTTATGGGGCCATAATTAACGTTTGTGGAGCATTATATGGGGCAAGTGTCTGTATGAAGCTTCTTATGGGGCCATAATCAAGGTTTGTGCAGCACTATATGGGGCAAATATCTTTATGGAGCATCTTATGGGGTCATAATCAACATTTGTGCAGCATTATATTGGGCAAATGTGTCTATGGAGTATCTTATGGGGCCATTATTAACCTTTATGCAGGATTATATGGGGCATATTTTAATATGAAGCATCTTATGGGGCCATCATAAACTTTATGGAGCATTATATGGGGTTCCTGATTCAATATGGATATTCAAAAACACTTAACCTAATGATGTCTCAATTAATTTTAGTTTTATTGGTATCTATTTTTACTTTTGACATTTACCGGTAGCTGCTGCATTTCCCACCCTAGGCTTATACTCGAGTCATTAAGTTTTCCCATTTTTTTTCTGGCAAAATTAGGGGGGTCGGCTTATACTCGGGTCGGTTTATACTCAAGCATATACGGTATATTTCTTTCACATAAAATCTGGCTTTCCAATTCTGTTCAATGTGCTCTTGCGCTGCCTCCAGACTTGCAACTATTTTTAGGTATGATAAATTTCAATGACCATGTCACTATACCTAAAAATATTTATACATATTAGTCCAAAGGAGTGAATATAGAACACATTTACAATAGCAATACCTCAAAAACCTAGTAGATATATACACCAGGCTACAGAATGTTTATGTTCAAAAGTAGAAAATTTTATTAACATAAATAAAATAAAATATGCACACACAATAATAAAAACAGGATGCCTCCAATCCAAAACACCGGCACCATGGGAGCTTGACAGGTATGTAGCCTATAAAGATATCACTTTGGAACAAAATATACAAGGATCATTTCCATTATAATCATTATGACTGATATTTTGTGGCTACATAACGATACGTCTATGATCAAGTAGGGTGCTGGGGTGGAGATTGCTATACTCCGGCACTGAAGCTGTATAACGTTGCTAAAAAAGCCTATTATATGTGTATATGTTGTATATTGATAATACTAACAATTATGCCTTGTATATATATATATTGCCAGAGCATATACACCTCACGACCAGGTTATAAATGTATATAGATACATAAAGTGCAACATCATGGAAATAGATAGTCAAAACACCATAACCAATGTGGTCCCAATATCTAACCCTGATAAGTGAAGGCAAAATGCACTCCAAAGCCCCAGCAGCAACCTAATCAAGAAACATAGTTACCTCCAAACACTCACTGGGCCGGGAAATACCCCTACGCGCGTTTCGATAAGCTTCTTCTTCCGGGGGCGCGTGTGGATTGGAGGCATCCTGTTTTTATTATTGTGTGTGCATATTTTATTTTATTTATGTTAATAAAATTTTCTACTTTTGAACATAAACATTCTGTAGCCTGGTGTATCTATCTACTAGGTTTTTGAGGTATACCTAAAAATAGTTGCTAGTCTGGAGGCAGAGCATGATTAATACAGTGTATGATGGGAACATGACTTTATAAATAGGAATACTGGTATGTGGTTATTGATGGTAGGCTGATATAGGGAGCAATACATATATTAATTATTGCATAATTTTGTGAGCTTAAATAGTCTTATTATAACCTCCCTTATGTGGATTGTGTTGTACTACCACTTCTTGTATTAATAATAACATCAGCCATGTAGATGCCTTGGATCATCTTCCTGATTGTATCCACACTGGTCCCCTATTTATTTATGGTTGGTAATTTGGTGGTGTCCCCTACGGCATTACTTGCTTTTTACTTTTTATTGTTATTTTAAATTGTTGTTTACAATAAAGATTGTTTTATGCTGCTATATATGGGATCGCTTCTTTTTCTCCACATCCATTGATATGTGGGAATGGTGGTTGTAGTTGTTTGAAGTGCCCTTTATTAGGACAATTTTGGTGTTTACGAAGTACAATGGGCATAAATAGCCCTTAACATACAAGGGGATACTGCACCCAAAATAGTTGTACTACACATAAAGGTATATACCTGCTTCTCCAGGCGTCCTCTCACCCCGACACTCGTTTCGCCGCCAGCTTCTTCCGGGTGAAATAATTTCATCTTAAATTAATTTTGTGGGATCTCTTCTTAGTCTCAGGATGATATCTATGGGACTAGTGTTGGTAAATATATAAAATGTAATAGCTCTGTTCCTGTTATTCTATAAACCTCAACCCTGAAGCCATACGCTACCTGTTACGGGTGTCCAATTGGCCTGTATAAACAATTGGTGGTGGTGTAATCAATCTGACTAAATGCAACAATGAAGGCACCTGGCCTAGTGCAACAATTTACTGTATTGACATTACAGGATTATATGTGAAAAAGGTTATTGTTAAAGGCAAATCGCACAGAAACAATATTCATAGAATACTGGCAAAACAATTATATATTGAAATATTTTATAAATAATCCCGGGATTAGTTCGGAGTCTGCAGTCAACCTGGTTTTAGTTGACAGGTAGCAAATACGTTATTTAGCGGGAACAGTCCTAAGGAACGTCCACGACATTCCGGGACCTGACAAAGGCCGCTGTTCCACCTCACTAGCTGCATGTTTTCCTAAACAAGTCTATCATTGCTCTCTGAGCCGCTTTAGCGTCAGCTGGAACCATCTGGCATTCAGCCTTCCCCCTGCCCAAGCCTGGTACAGCACACATTCTTGTCATCATTTTGTTTTCTTCTTTCTAAGGCCGCCGTCACACTTGTGAGTTTTACGGACGTAAGGGCGCAGAAAATACGTCCGTAAAACTCACAAAACAAACGGCACAATTATTCTCTATGCCCCTGCTCCTATCTGCCGTATTTTACTGATCAGTATTATACGGCTTTCTATGGCCATAGAAAATCGCAGCATGCTGCGTTTGTCACCGTATTGCGCAAAAAAAACGCCAATGAAACTCTATGGAAGCCCCAAAAATACGGATTACACACAGACCAGCAGTGTGACTTGCGAGAAATACGCAGCGGTGTTAGAGAGAAAAGCCGGTAATTCAGTGCGATGTACTGTACAGTAAAATCACACTGACAGCTTACAGTAGAATAGGTAGAATAAATGTGTACACATAGAATAGGTATATATATATATATTTTAGTGAGACACAAATATGTATATATATTATTACTTCATACAGCGCTAGATAGCTTTAAAGCCGCAATTACCGACTTTTGCTATCTCCTTCCTAAACCCGACATGATATGAGACCTGGTTTACATGCAGTAAACCATTTCATATCACCTTTTTTTTTTGCATATTCCACACTACTAATGTTAGTAGTGTGTATATGCAAAATTTGGCTGTTCTATCTACTAAATTAAAGGGTTAAATGGCTGAAAAAATTGGCGAGTTCACATGAGGACAACCAGCAGAGAGCGCCTCTTATGAACTCGAGCCTGGGAGCTTTCTAGGAAAGTTCCCACGATCTAGGGACAACCAGCAGAGGGCGCCTCACCGCAAATGCAGGTAAATATAGGTCATTGACCTACTTTACCTTCATTCCCCGGGGTTTTGCAGCCACGAACAACGTTGCATTAGCAAAGCTCGTGGCTGCAAAATATTTTAACCCCTTCAGATGGATTTACATTGTTGGACATTACAGATCTTCGGAAGGTAAGGATATTGTTGGTTTATTATTTTGACTTTGTTACAGATCGAGGGTCTTCAGTGAGTGGATTGAGCGTAGAATAAAATATTACAACAACCTTTGTGATTTTTTCATTAAAATAATTTTTAATAATGTGTGGTTTTTTTAACCCTTTACTACTATTGGATTAATAATGGATAGGTGTCATAATTGACGCCTCTCCATTATTAATTTGGCTTAATGTCACCTTACAATAGCAAGGTGGCATTAACCCTTCATTACCCCATATCCCACCGCTACACGGGAATTGGAAGAGAGTGGCCAAGTGCCAGAATAGGCGCATCTTCCAGATGTGCCTTTTCTGGGGTGGCTGGGGGCAGGTGTTTTTAGCCAGGGGAGGAAGCAATAATCATGGACCCTCTCCAGGCTATTAATATCTGCCCTCAGTCACTGGCTTTACTACTCTGGCGGAGAAAATTGTGCGGGAGCCCACGCCAATTTTTTCCACCATTTAACCCTTTAATTTAGTAGATAGAACGGCCAAATTTTGCATATACACACTACTAACATTAGTGGTGTGGAATATGCAAAAAAAAGGTGATATGACATGGTTTACTGTATGTAAACCAGGTCTCATATCATGTCGAGTTTAGAAGGAGATAGCAAAAGCCGGTAATTGATTTACCGGCTTTAAAGCTATCTAGCGCTGTATGAAGTAATAATATATATACATATATGTGTCTAATGACACATATATATATATATATATAGACAGTATATATATATAATTTTTTTTTTTTAACACATGGATCCCTTGTATAGCCGTGTGTTGGTTTTGCAAGCCTGCGAGAAAAACACGCAGTACGGATGCCATACGGATTACATACGGAGGATGCCATGCGCATCAGCGTATTACGGCCATAATATATGGACCGTATTGTCTTACGCCAAGTGTGACGCCGGCCTAAGTGTAATCAAGACGTTGTGCACACAAAACACTGCTTTGTACAGTCCATGGATAGTAAAGAATAAAAGAGAGATCGTCCCCTTTAGGGTAACAGTTCTTGTATTAGTCAGATTGTCCAGCTTGGGAAAGGACAAAGAACAACCTTTTAGAAATAATGCAGTCTTTATCAATGGGACTCAGTCCATAACTAAGGGTATAGGACCCTTCAACTGTATAAGTGCCATTGATCCAGCAAGAAAGAGGTGCAATAGAAGTAACAAAAATTTCAAAGAAAAACTAAAAGTTCCCCCTTTTTGGCTTCTTTAGGCTTATCTTCAGACATGCAGGGATTTGCAGCATAAACTTTTCCCCTTGTTCACATAACAAACGATCTAGTCTGCACAACAAATGCAGGAACTCTTCTAGAACCCAACTGGTCTACAAGACATTCACTGAAAGGGAATCTTCAGAACTTGTCCACTTTTAAATGAAGCAATGGCACAACAGTGGCTTCACTACTCCGGAGATTTAGGGGTCTTATTATCTTGTTTGGCAACGAAGCCACCCCTTCCCTAATTCACCTTGCTCCTTCTTTCAACATGTGAATCCGGAGGATCATCTGTTCTTTCCACTGAGAACTTCATTCATCTGTGGGCTGTAATATTTCTGTTATGGCCCTGTCGACAGAACTGAAAGCTCTGTTTAGGTATAGGTTTATCTGGGCTCCTTGTGCCACCAAATATTGGTAGAGGCTTGAGGTTGAAATGGAGATAGATGTCAGCCACTGTCGCACATTACCATTCTAACACCCCAGGTAACTGTTGTGAATTCTGTTGTCGGGCTCCCTCCTGTGGTCATGAATGGTACTTCGGCTGGTTCTGTCCATGGACTTCCTCTGGTGGGTGTTTCTGAGTTTCCTTCCACAGGTGACGAGGTTAATTCGTTAGCTGCTGCTCTATTTAACTCCACTTAGATCTTTGCTCCATGCCACCTGTCAATGTTCCAGTATTGGTTTAGTTCACTCCTGGATCGTTCTTGTGACCTGTCTTCCCCGCAGAAGCTAAGTTTCAGCTTGTATTTCTTTGGTTTGCTATTTTTCTGTCCAGCTTGCAATTTTTATTGTTGTCTTGCTTGCTGGAAGCTCTGGGACGCAGAGGGCGCAAAAAGACCCTCCGCACCGACTCACGGTGCGGAGGCGCTCCCTCTACCACAGGTGGCGTCACAAACTTTTATTACTTTACAAACCCCTTTAAAGACTGTCACCTTTATTTGGATGCCCAGGGCCACGGACTGGGTCTTTGCCGCCAAGACACATCCTTTTAAGTACCGAACCCAGTACCGAGTGCCCCACGGCCCTGGTGGGCATTCCACCATCACTGTTGAATTCTTTATTTAGACTTTGGATGTCTCCTCTGTTGATGACTCTTCCCTTTTTTGGAGTTGAATGACACAGGGGAAGTAGCACATATCTGTAATATTCTGGGGTCTGATTCAACCCGAACGCTTGCCAGTTCTGATTCCTTCTTTTGTTGCTCCTGTTGCCACCAAACTACGATCCATCAAAGTTGGTTGTGTCCTCTTGTGGAGTTGAGTGGAATGTCGTCACTATCCTCAGGTCGCTCATCTTCCTCTGAGCTTCTCGTGGTTGAGAGTGACACTAACCAAAGACTGTGTGCTGGCGACATGGCCTTCCAGTAAGGTCATGGCAGCCATGCTGTTTCTTATGCTCTCTGCTGGGCACACTATTCAATCTCCGACTTCCAGCAGTATCATTGCGCCTGTCTCCTCTTACCTCACCATTTTTACTTCAGCTGCATCCCTCTGTGAGCTTTACTTCCACTTCTCCAACTGATGCTTCTTCTCCCTCCAGTGTCACAATCCTTAGCCCCTTAGCCACTCCCCCTGTGTACTTTCTTTAACTCCAGGTGGGCAGGTCATGTAATTCCATGGCATCCTTTTCTGGTGCTTACCTCCTTTACAAGATGGAATCTACAGTATATTTGTAATTTTGGATTATGTACATGTTCGTACTTGTTGTTAGCCTTCAGAGGAATAGATTTCCTGTGGTATAACTTTTAAATTGCACGCTGTCAGCATTGCAAAAGCCTATTTTTGTACACAGCAGATAAAGATTAGCTTCTCGACTTTTGCAAAAATGTTTAGCTGTTATTTCTGCAAGTAAAGCTATGTTTATACCAACAGTTTTCTAATAAGTCTATTAAACCTAGTCTCCAGGCTTCAGCATGAGAGGGATCTTCTGCCCTAGAGCTACAGTAAAAGCAACTGTGAAGCATTTGCTGGTTATGTTCTATAATCTTCAAAAATCAATCTGAAATGCCAGTGAGAAGGTTTTGATCTCAGTATGTTTGCAAGAAAAAAATCATAAAACTACTGCAGTTTTGCAATTAAGGGGCTCATATTTGTGTTAATAACAAAAACTCACATTACCTCTGGATCATTGCAATTTTTTTGCCATAACTACTAGAGATGAGCAAATTAATTCAAGTGAAATTAATTCACTTAGAATTTTGCAAACAATCGTATTCTCCAAAGTATGGATTTTTTTAACATTAGCATCGTATGAATTCAGCAAAACGGCAGCCAACTTCACATGCCATTTTACTGAACCATAGATGGCTACACAAATGGATAAAACAATAATACTCACCATTCACCTATCCCACCACCTCCACAGCTTGGCTTCTGATTTGCCATGACTCTTTTCCCCCTACCACTTTGCATGGATTCTTTTCATCCGCTTCACTTCAGCCCAAAACTTGTGGCATGACTAGGTCTTGGATGTCTCATTACACGGCATGTCATAACATCACAATGTTATAACTCATGTCCCTCAAGTAGCGGCACTGCACACCCTCACCGCCTGACCGGACATTAACTCTGTAGCGTGGGAAAGTTTCTGAACTTTTTCCCATGCTGCCGAGTTCACCTCAGGTCAGGAGGGGCTGCTGCGTAGCCTCAATGACTACTGCTGACGTCACTGAGCATGCACAGACTCAAAGCCTGACCTGAGGTGAACACGACAGCATGGGGAAAGGTTCAGAAACTTTCCCACGCTACAGAATTCATGTCCGGTCAGGCGGGGAGGCTGCGCAGACAACTTTTCATTCATTACAACGTGGTTTACAGCCGGTGTGGTAATTAGCAACGCTACCGGTTGTAAACTATTTAACCCCTTGAGATGGATTTCAGCGTGGGACTTGACTGTATGGCGGACAGGTATGGGATATTGTTGCTTTTTCATTTTGGATTTTTTACAGGAGAACGAGGGCTTCGCTTGGATTGGGAGTGTAATAAAGATGGAAAACCTGTGTTTAATTATTACAATAAAAGACTTTATTGTTTATGTGTGTGTATTTTTTTAACCCTTTCATACTATTGGATTAATAATGGATAAGTGTGTTTTTGACACCTCTCCATTATTAACCGGACTTAATTTCACCTTACAACAGCAAGATGTTGCTATTTTGGACAGATTCAAAGTGACTAGGCTCTTCTGAAAATGTATTTGACTTTCCCAACTAATGCATGTTACTACTCTACTTGACAAAAAAGTGTTATACAAGATTACCATTTTTTGAACAGTAAGAGACACTGCACCCCAGGAAAATAGGAAAAATATATACAGTGGGGCAAAAAAGTATTTAGTCAGTCAGCAATAGTGCAAGTTCCACCACTTAAAAAGATGAGAGGCATCTGTAATTTACATCATAGGTAGACCTCAACTATGGGAGACAAACTGAGAAAAAAAAATCCAGAAAATCACATTGTCTGTTTTTTTAACATTTTATTTTCATATTATGGTGGAAAATAAGTATTTGGTCAGAAACAAAATTTCATCTCAATACTTTGTAATATATCCTTTGTTGGCAATGACAGAGGTCAAACGTTTTCTGTAAGTCTTCACA
The DNA here is from genome assembly GCF_032444005.1 of Ranitomeya imitator. Classification (NCBI taxonomy): domain Eukaryota; kingdom Metazoa; phylum Chordata; class Amphibia; order Anura; family Dendrobatidae; genus Ranitomeya; species Ranitomeya imitator. The sequence continues at coordinate 246,675,428 of NC_091286.1, read as the reverse complement.
AGGTTTTCACACACTGTTGTTGGTATGTTGGCCCATTCCTCCATGCAGATCTCCTCTAGAGCAGTGATGTTTTTGGCTTTTCGCTTGGCAACACGGACTTTCAACTCCCTCCAAAGGTTTTCTATAGGGTTGAGATCTGAAGACTGGCTAGGCCACTCCAGGACCTTGAAATGCTTCTTACGAAGCCACTCCTTCGTTGCCCTGGCGGTGTGCTTTGGATCATTGTCATATTGAAAGACCCAGCCACGTTTCATCTTCAATGCCCTTGCTGATGGAAGGAGGTTTGCACTCAAAATCTCACGATACATGGCCCCATTCATTCTTTCATGTACCCGGATCAGTCGTCCTGGCCCCATTGCAGAGAAACAGCCCCAAAGCATGATGTTTCCACCACCATGCTTTACAGTAGGTATGGTGTTTGATGGATGCAACTCAGTATTCTTTTTCCTCCAAACACGACAAGTTGTGTTTCTACCAAACAGTTCCAGTTTGGTTTCATCAGACCATAGGACATTCTCCCAAAACTCCACTGGATCATCCAAATGCTCTCTAGCAAACTTCAGACGGGCCTGGACATGTGCTGGCTTAAGCAGTGGGACACGTCTGGCACTGCAGGATCTGAGTCCATGGTGGCGTAGTGTGTTACTTATGGTAGGCCTTGTTACATTGGTCCCAGCTCTCTGCAGTTCATTCACTAGGTCCCCCCGCGTGGTTCTGGGATTTTTGCTCACCGTTCTTGTGATCATTCTGACCCCACGGGGTGGGATTTTGCGTGGAGCCCCAGATCGAGGGAGATTATCAGTGGTCTTGTATGTCTTCCATTTTCTAATTATTGCTCCCACTGTTGATTTCTTCACTCCAAGCTGGTTGGCTATTGCAGATTCAGTCTTCCCAGCCTGGTGCAGGGCTAAAATTTTGTTTCTGGTGTCCTTTGACAGCTCTTTGGTCTTCACCATAGTGGAGTTTGGAGTCAGACTGTTTGAGGGTGTGCACAGGTGTCTTTTTATACTGATAACAAGTTTAAACAGGTGCCATTACTACAGGTAATGAGTGGAGTAAAGAGGAGACTCTTAAAGAAGAAGTTACAGGTCTGTGAGAGCCAGAAATCTTGATTGTTTGTTTCTGACCAAATACTTATTTTCCACCATAATATGCAAAAAAAAAATGTTAAAAAAACAGACAATGTGATTTTCTGGATTTTTTTTCTCAGTTTGTCTCCCGTAGTTGAGGTCTACCTATGATGTAAATTACAGACGCCTCTCATCTTTTTAAGTGGTGGAACTTGCACTATTGCTGACTGACTAAATACTTTTTTGCCCCACTGTATTTTTTCAATTAACTGGTGGTCTGTCTTAGGCCAGAGTCACACTACCATATAACATGGCCGATTGCTATGTGATAAAACATCGCATAGCACTCAGCACAGTGTTATCTTACAGATGTGCCTTTTCTGGGGTGGCTGGGTGCTGGTACTTTTAGCCAGGGGGAGGGTCAATATCCATGGCCCTATCCTAGGCTATGAATATCAGCCGACAGCTGTCTGCGTATCCTTTCTGGCTATTAATTATAGGGGGACCCCACATCATTTTTTTGGGTGGGGGTACCCCTATTAGAATAGCCAGTAAAGGCTAAATATACAGCTGCGGGCTGATATTCATAGCCTGAGAAGATCCATTGGTATTAACCCCTTCCCAGGCTACAAATATCAGTCCAGGCCATCAGCTTTCCCTCTCTAATGAAGAAAATTGCGTGGGAGACCTCGCAGTTTTTTTTGCTTGTAGGATGGAACTTGCGGAGTCAATAAATAGGCTTCCACATTATTTATTCATGATTTTCTGGGCCGGGATCCATTATATGTCCATTTTGTGAGCCGGCGAGAAAATCTCGCCATACGGATGTCACACAGATGCTTAGACGTGAGATAATCGCATCCTCGCATTGCTCACTGATTACATACGAATCACTGTTCAGGGAATATTTCTGCGATTCTCGGCCACGAAAAATGGACCAATTTTTTATACATTATGTGTGACTCCAGCCTTAATACCATTTTAGGATAGATCTGATGTTTGATCATCTGTTATTGCAATGTTGCGGTGGCCAAAAAAAAGGAATTCTGGTGTTTCTATTTTTTCTCAATATGCCATTTACCGAGCAGATTAATTTACTTTATATTTTGATAGATAGGACTTTAATGAATGCAGTGATACCAAAAATAAGTTTGCTTTTTTTCATAAACTAGTTTAATAAGTATATTTTAAGGTGTTTTATTTTGGGGCAAAAGAAGGCTGATTTGAACTTTTGTGACCAGGGCTGCCACTAGAAATTTCGGGGCCCCATACTGGCAAATTTTTCGAGGCCCCCTTGAGTCTCCGCCCAGGCTCCACCCCAGCTCTGCCTCCACGCTCCACCCCTCGAACTGTCAACAGTCCCACCGCTCTCTCTTGGAAAAACTCCACTTCTCACCTATCACACATTAACAGTTCCCATCACCAGATCACACATATAGCCGGCAGCTTTTGTTTTGGCCAAAAGATTTTTTAATCCACCACCATAACATGGTAGGCACTTTTGGCCGGGCCCTACTCTGCTGTAGCCTATTAAATATTTGTTAAAATATGCAATACAATTTAAGTATATTTTTATTTTTCAATTTTTAAAATGACCAATAATATCACATACAAGGCACAAATACCACAACACCATGACCATACACCATATTATTAACACATAGTGACCAAATAGCACATACAAGGGATAAATACCACCGCACCATGACCAGACCACATATTACCACCAGTGACCGAATAATATCACATACAAGGAACAAATACCACCGCACCATGACCAGACCAAATATTACCACTACAAAGTGACCGAATACTACAATACTGATCAGTAATAAAAAAAAACACAATACCATCACCATAAGTGCCATTATACACTGGAGATCTGTACTTAGTATGCAGTGTATGTGTACAGGTAATACAGTGATCACTGGTGAAGTGATATTATGCACAGGAGCTCTGTATATAAAGTATAGGTAATACAGTGATCACTGGTGACATTATACACAGGAGCTCTGTATATAATATACAGTGTAAAGGTAACACACTGACTCTCCAGTGACGTCTCTAGGTGAAGTCTTTCATCTTTCATCCAGCACAGACCACCATCACTTCTTCCAGCCAGGACTTGTCTCTACAGGAAATAACACAGTTATCTCGAGCTCCGCTTGCAGAACACATTACTTAATTTTTCCCAACTTCTACATTACACCACATGAAGAAAAAAGGCAACATAGTATCACTCTACACAGTAACAGGACCGCCCCCCCATTTAAAACAGTATACTCTAAAAATAAAATAAATATGTCACTGCAGTAATAATATCCATTAATTAGCCCCTATGGTAATAATATTCCCCATCCTGGCTCCATGTGTCTCATTCCTGGCATCAGCCATATGTTCTCCCATCCTGCCTTCATGAGTATCCATTTTGCCCCATATGATCTCCCAATCCTGCCCCATATGATCTCCCTATTCTGCCCCATATGATCTCCCCATCTTGCCCCATCTGTCCCCATCGTATCCATCCTGCCCCATGATCCTGCACGATATGTCTCTAATCCTACCCCCAGTATCTCCAATCATGCCCCCTTGTCTATCATTCTGCCCCATTTCTCCAATCATGCCTGTATCTCCATTCTGACCCCAGTATCTCCAGCATTTCTGCCCCCCCAGTGTCTCCAGCATTTCTGCTCCCAGTGTGTCCAGCATCTCTGCCCCAGTGTGTCCAGCATTTCTGCCCCAGCGTGTCCAGCATTTCTGCCCCATTGTGTCCAGCATTTCTGTCCCAGTGTGTCCAGCATCTCTGCCCCCAGTGTGTCCAGCATCTCTGCCCTCAGTGTGTCCAGCATCTCTGCCCCAGTGTGTCCAGCATCTCTGCCCCAGTGTGTCCAGCATCTCTGCCCCAGTGTGTCCAGCATCTCTTCCCCAGTGTGTCCAGCATCTCTGCCCCCAGTGTCCAGCATTTCTGCCCCATTGTGTCCAGCATTTCTGTCCCAGTGTGTCCAGCATCTCTGCCCCCAGTGTGTCCAGCATCTCTGCCCTCAGTGTGTCCAGCATCTCTGCCCCAGTGTGTCCAGCATCTCTTCCCCAGTGTGTCCAGCATCTCTGCCCCCAGTGTCCAGCATCTCTGCCCCAGTGTGTCCAGCATCTCTGCCCCAGTGTGTCCAGCATCTCTACCCCTCTACCCCAGTGTGTCCAGCATCTCTGCCCCAGGGTGTCCTGCATCTCTGCCCCCAATGTCCAGCATCTCTGCCCCAGTATGTCCAGCATCTGTGCCCCAGTATGTCCAGATTCTCTGCCTCCAACGTCCAGCATCTCTGCCCCAGTATGTCCAGATTCTCTGCCCCCAATGTCCAGCATCTCTGCCCCAGCATGTCCAGCATTCTGCCCCAGGGCCCCCTGGATCGCCGCTCTCAAAAAACACATGTTCTTACCTGGCTGCGCTCCTGCAGCGGGCGAAGCTCATTCTCTCCACGCAGGTGAAGCGCGCACTCGCCGGCGGCTGACAATGACGTCAGACTCCGACGAAGTGAGTAGTGCGGCTGAAGTCAGCTGCCAGCCTCCGACTGGCTGGCGGCTGTTAACTATTGACGTGTGGGCGCGGTCCCGCACGTCAATAGCGTGCCGCAGCGCCTGTGGGGGGGGCTGGTGAGCAGATGAGACAGGGCCGATGTGGGCCCCCTCTGCCCACCGGGCCCCATACGCCAGTCAGAGCCATAATGCCCTGATGGTGGCCCTGCTTGTGACACTTCACCTGGATATGTTTTCTTTCTAAGTCCTATGGACTCGTGTACTGCAGCAGCTGGTACATGCAATCTATACATGTTGCTTAAGTGCTACCCTACCAGGTGAGCAGATCCATTTCTATTTCTCTACATGTTTCACAGTTAAAACCCTATTTGTTGCGCTTTTATTTCCCAGTTTAGCATGTTTATTACATTATAGGAGCACAGCTGCAGAGGGGGGAGAAAGTAATTTCTCTATCTTCTCTGCTGCCGGCATCAGCTGGAATTGCAGTGCACTCGGGTGATATCTTGTATGACTGAGAATGACCCGAGTCTTGCTGCTTTTTCTCTCATGCTAAATCGGCATGAGAAAGTAATTGCAGATTTGAACTGCCTGAAAGCATAACACTGGGCTGAATGCTATGCAATGTTTTATCGCATAGCACTTGGGCATACTATATGCTAGTGTGACTCTGGCCTAAGACGGACCACCAGTTAATTTAAAAAATATATATTTTTCCTATTTTCCTGGGGTGCAGTGCCTCTTACTGTTCACAAAACATGGTAATTCTTGTATAACACTTTTTTGTCAAGTAGAGTAGTAACATTCATTAGTTGGGAAAGTCAAATGCATTTTCAGCAGAGCCTAGTCACTTTGAATGTGGCCAAAATAGCAACAGTCATTTGCACCAAAATTACCACTGTGGATGTAATTTGAGGAGAAATATTATATCATGGATCTTAACTAGTGTTGAGCGATACCGTCCGATACTTGAAAGTATCGGTATCGGATAGTATCGGCCGATACCCGAAAAATATCGGATATCGCCGATACCGATATCCGATACCAATACAAGTCAATGGGACATCAAGTATCGGAAGGTATTCTCATGGTTCCCAGGGTCTGAAGGAGAGGAAACTCTCCTTCAGGCCCTGGGATCCATAGGGATGTGTAAAATAAAGAATTAAAATAAAAAATATTGATATGCTCACCTCTCCGGCGGCCCCTGGACATCATGCTGCTAACCGGGAGGCTTCTTTGTTTAAAATGCGCGCCTTTAGGACCTGGGAATGACGTCCCGGGTTCTGATTGGTCGCGTGCCGCCCATGTGACCGGCACGCGACCAATCAGAAGCCGTGACGTCATTCGCAGGTCCTCAATTCCTAGAATCAGGAGTTTTTGTGAATGAGAATGACGTCGCGGCTTCTGATTGGTCGCGTGCTGGTCACATGGGCGGCACGCGACCAATCAGAACCCGGGACGTCATTCCTAGGTCCTAAAGGCGCGCATTTTAAACAAAGAAGCCTCCCGGTTAGCAGCATGATGTCCAGGGGCCGCCGGAGAGGTGAGCATATCAATATTTTTTATTTTAATTCTTTATTTTACACATCCCTATTGATCCGATACCAATACCCAATATCACAAAAGTATCGGATCTCGGTATCGGAATTCCGATACCGCAAGTATCGGCCGATACCCGATACTTGCGGTATCGGAATGCTCAACACTAATCTTAACTCTTTAAAGACCGCTGATAAGCATTAAAACGATGGTTGTTAAGAGGTCTTATTCCCTAATAGCCATTTCAAAATAGTGATCAAGAATAGGTGAATTGCACCCCTTGGGTGACAGCTGTACTTGACAGCTGACACCCTGTAGCATTAACTCTGAAGAGTTTTAAAAGTGATTGGGACCAATTAAACCCTTAAATACCACTTTCAATGTAAAGAATGGCATCTAAATGGTTAAAAGGGCATTAAAAGGCCCCCTTTGACACCATTGGCATCACGTGATCGTAATTGTGGTTGCCATGTTAGTCTGAGGTCATCTTATGACCCCAGAGTACGATGGTCTGTTAGACTCTGCTGACAGCAAAGCTACAAAACGCCAATCGTCCTCCAAAAACAAGCCCTAAAATGGCTCATTCGGCAAAAAATGTTAAAAGTTTCAGCTCTCAGAATATTGCAATGCAAAAACAAATTAATTTTTGGAAAACATTGTTTTTAGTGTGCAAAAGCATCAATGCACAAAAAAGATATAAATCTCCTAACGCTATAATTGTACTGACCCAATGCATAAATTAGTGTTATCACTTTTGCCGTACAGTGAATCACACAAAAATATAAAATCCCCACACAGGTCTGTCAACTGTCACTGGAAATACAGGGGCTCCCACATTCCTGGTAAAACAAAGGCTCTGGAAAAGGAATGTCTTCATCTTCTCCCATAATAGCCATTGAAATCTACGCTCTGAAATCCAAATGCCCCCTCCTTCTGAGCCCCATTGTGTCTAAACCGCAGTTAGCGACCACATGTTTGACATAATTGTTCACAATTAATAATTTACAGGGTGCGTGTCTCCAGAAGTACAACCAGGGCACATTGTATGGCAACGCTACAATAAATGTGGGCTCTACACTGCATGGGGGAAAATGTATGGGCGCTAAACTGTTAGATTTGAAATTCTCCAGCGTTCAGTCCAACTCCACAGCATAGTGTTACTCCCCATAAATTTGGGCAAATTACTCAGCATGGCCCCAAGGGAAAGGCAGGTCCGGGGCCACCCCAACTGCTTTGTCTGCCGCTTGCATGCTATTGGACTGCATTCTGCCGACTATGCCAAGTGTAAGATGCTAGCAGGTGCGTAGGATGCAGTGACACATAGGAGGCAGAGCAAGGGTTAACAGGGATTTTATGTAACATAGTAATAAATCAAGCAGGGTGGTATGATTGTAAAGGTAACAGCAGTTCAACTTATCTTTCTCTGGGCCTTGGTAGGAGGTGGCTGGAAGATCCCTCGGTGGCGCCGCAGGCGATGCGAGAAGTCTCCAATCCGGTCCTGCAGAAAGGCAATGCACTGGCTTCTTGCAGTGGTGAATCCTCCGGGTTCTTCAGCATGTGGTCTCCTGGTCCGGGCACAAGATGTACTGGTGTTGGTCCACGGCACAGCGGACGTAGAAAACAGTTCAGCAGACAAGGCCGCAGAATAAATATGCAGTCCAGCGGTCACAGCCACAGGAACAGGCCGGCACTCAGCTGGCACCACAGGGATAGGACTGAGCGGTGTTCCTGTGGTGGTGAGTGGAACGATGCTCTGAAATCCACACTGGTCGCTGTACGGTGCGGGCAACTCTCTGGGCCATGAGCCGGGATGGAACTGATCACTGGGCGAGAAAGCAGGGATAGCTGGAGTCGGTAAGTCGGGAGGGAGTCAACCATCTCTGTGCTCTCACGCTGGCTCCCTGCCAAAAGCCCCATCTTCTCGCGCACACTGCTATTTAAATCAGACCCGCCCCCTTCAGTCAGGTGTCCTGAACTGCTCCAGTCAAAAATCTCTTCCCGCCAGAATAATGGTGACAGCCTCGAAAGTTCCAGTCTAGACACGCAAGAGGGACCGTTAGCCTGGCTCTCCACCCTACACAGAGAGGACATAGGAAAGCAGGTATGGAACAAAGACTCAGAGCACTGGAGTTTTCAGGCAGACAGAACACAGCAACGTCCAAGACAATGCAGGCAGAATCAGGCCAGGAGCAAGTAGTGGTGCACAGTAAAACAAACAGAACCAAGAGTCTTATCCCCATAATGACCGCCGATACACATTAAAATAGTGGCCGTTAAGGGCCCTATTCTCTTACTGACATTTTAAAACAGTATTAGGGAATAAGGCTGTAGCGCCCTCCCAGCGTCGGAAATTTTTCCAGGGTTTTAGGTACTAAGGGTAGCTAATATCCTAGAGATCATGATCAGGGATGGTTTTTCCAGTCCTCAATCGCGTGATCACCATTATTGAATGAATAATCGTGATCACATAAAAAAGGGCCCAACTATGGCTGTCAAGAGCTGAGGTCCAGTCCTCTCTGCCTTGAGCATGAGACTGCGATTGTGGAGGAACGGTGTGAGTAAGCAGGGCCGTCACTTCTAGCTATCATCAACGGCACTGGGGTCGGCTGGGATTAGGAGTTTCAGGTTCAGAGGGGACTGGCTGGTGCATGGGAGGCTCAATGGGCTTTGTCAGGAAGAGACTTGCAGCCTAGTGGGAAAACTCGGTAACCCCCACTAAGGCCATAGCTTCAAGTGAGAACTCACGTGGTGACTCCCAAGACTGGTTGCACCACCTTTGTGAAAAGGACACTAACGTTAAGTAGTGAAAGACTTTCTTGTTTACTCCAAACCTGTTGCTATTCCCTCTACAGTTAAATTGCATAGCTACTAACACTAATTGTTTAAAAGTTAATGTTATATATAAATCTACTATATAATTGTCTAAGGGTCACTTCTGTCTGTCTGTCTGTCCTTCTGTCATGGTTATTCATTTGCTGATTGGTCTCTCCAGCTGCCTGTCATGGCTGCCGTGACCAATCAGCGATGGGCACAGTCCAGAAGAAAATGGCCGCTCCTTACTCCCCCCAGTCAGTGCCTGTCACCCGCATATTCCCCTCCGGTCACCGCTAACACAGGGTTAATGCCGGCGGTAATGGACCGCGTTATGCCGCGGGTAACGCACTCCGTTACCGCCGATATTAACCCTGTGTGTCCCCAGCTTTTTACTATTGACGCTGCCTATGCGGCATCAATAGTAAAAAATGGAATGTTAAAAATAATTTAAAAAAAAACCTGCTATACTCACCCTCCGTTGCAGCTCGCGCCGGCCGTCATCTTCCGTTGCAGGTTCCGGTGGCAGAAGGACCAGCCATGACGTCACGGTCATGTGACCGTGACGTCATCACACGGCCTGCGGGCCTGCGCGACAAAGACCTCCCATGACGTCATGGTCATGTGACCGCGACGTCATCACAGGTCCTGCGCTCACACCAACCCTGGGACCGGAAGCTGCCGTGGACTACAAAGGCTCCCTCGGAAAGGTGAATATATGTTTATTTTTTATTTTTTCACCTGTGACAAACCTGGCTGGGCAATATACTACGTAGCTGGGCAATAAACTACATGACTGGCCAATATACTACCTGGCTCTGTGCTGTATACTACGTCACTGGGCAATATCCTATGTGGCTGCTCAATATACTACGTCAATGGGCAATATACTACGTGGCTGGGCAATATACTACGTCACTGGGCAATATACTACGTGGCTGGGAAATATTCTACGTCACTAGGCAATATACTACGTGGGCTGTGCAATATACTACGTAGCTCGGCAATATACTACGTAACTGGGCAATATACTATGTAGCTGGGCAATATACAACGTGGCTGCGCAATATACTACGTCACTGGGCAATATACTACGTGGCTGGCCAATATATTACATCACTGGGCAATATACTACGTGGGCTGTGCAATATACTATGTAGCTCGGCAATATACTACGTAACTGGGCAATATACTACGTGGATGGGCAATATACTATGTCACTGGGCAATATACTACGTGGCTGGCCAATATATTACGTCACTGGGCAATATACTACATCACTGGGCAATATACTACGTGGCTGGGCAATATACTACGTGGCTGGGTAAAACACTACGTGGCTGGGTAATATACTACGTGGCTGGGCAATATACTATGTAGCTGGGCAATATACTACGTCGCTGGGCAATATACTACGTGGCTGGGCAATATACTACGTGGGCTGTGCAATATACTACATGGACATGCATATTCTAGAATACCCGATGCGTTAGAATCGGGCCACCATCTAGTAGCATTATATCCACCCCTGGCTGTTTCCACCTCATGATCTCTGCTTGTTGCATCAAGATATCTGCAGTACAAGAACACGCCAGGCCACTTGTACAACCCTGTATGGAGCACAGCATAGGGCAGCGGCCATATGGAAAGGTGGTGATCCACTGCCAAGCAGAGGATGATGCGTAACAAGAGGAAAAAAAGCAAATGCCCAGAGAGATCTGTGAGTATGCGTCAAGATGGTTGAGGGGAATATTTGTTCAATTTTTTCTGAAAAAGGAAGAGAGGATTGGAAAAGAGGGGCACAGAAGAAAAATAAATCTATTCCACAATTAGTGGAGCAGCAGCAATTGGAGAAGTGCTAAACTTAAAATAGAAAACTACAGTGAAAGGTACTCTTAATGCCAATTTTAGCAAGTAACTGTGCAATATTTTTTACAGTGAAAGGTCCCTTTAATGCCAATTTTAGCAAGTAACTGTATCCTTTTTTTAAGTAATATTTTATTTGGTATTTGTCACAATCCATTTTTCGATTTGTGGCAGCTCTGTTCCACTCAGTTTAAAACTTTTTTCCTTTTGTACCATTGGGGGTTAAAGGGACACTGTCACCTGAATTTGGAGGGAACAATCTTCAGCCATGGAGGCGGGGTTTTTGGGTTTTTGATTCACCCTTTCCTTACCCGCTGGCTGCATGCTGGCTGCAATATTGGATTGAAGTTCATTCTCTGTCCTCCATAGTACACGCCTGTGCAAGGCAAGATTACCTTGTGCAGGCATGTACTACGGAGGACAGAGAATGAACTTCAATCCAATATTGCAGCCAGCATGCAGCCAGCGGGTAAGGAAAGGGTGAATCAAAAACCCCAAAAGCCCGCCTCCATGGCTGAAGATTGTTCCCTCCAAATTCAGGTGACAGTGTCCCTTTAATGTCAGTTTCTTTCCCTATGGCAATTTGATGTTACTGCAGTGCTGCTGGGTGAGCAGATGCAGATAAGGACCACTCCCACAATCCTTTAAAAGGTCACCTGATGCATCAGCTGACTGTTGGTGATAGAGCAATCTTTAGTGACCAAACCTGAGTGAGGAGCTTTCTGGGTGCAGTGGTGCTTCTGCTGGGTTCATTATCCTGGTGCCTTTATTCTGATGTGTGGTGCTTTGCATCAGAGAAAGGTAAGTGTTTATTTCCTTGTCCCTTTCATGTTTGTCACTATTCCCATGTGTTATTATCTGCAGTGGTGTGGCTAGTGCCCGTCACCGGCCAGTGCACTAGCCAGGAGAGATAGGTGACTGTTAGGGATGAGGTATCCTGACGGCAGCAGGGGGAAGGACCCGCATAAGGCGTTAGGGGAGTTCAGGGACAGGCTCAGGTTTGAGCTCAGGTTGCGACCATTCACTCATTCCCTATTGGTAGGGCCTTCCTCTCACCTATACCATCCCCGTTGAATGTGTATTGTGTGGTTAGCTGACGGAACACTCGTTGGGTCGAGTCACACCATGACAGTATTGAGATATAACAACCTTACCATATACAGTATGTGTAGTGCATGTATAGCAACAGTTGCACTCAAGAAAGAAGTCTTTAGGTTTCTTTGCCCCCAAAAATGTGTTTTTTTTATTGTGAACAAACACCAAATTAAGAAATATCACCGCAGTATTTCAAAGTTTCAGGGTAACTGAACACACCACCACCGCAGACACCCGCTACAGCCATACGATAGCCCCTAACGGGACTCCTGCAGCTCTCCAGGGATCTGTGCCCTTTTTGGTTTCTACTTTTGAAAGGGGGGTTTGAGAAAGACCCGGTGGGTCGAAACGTTACCCTGAAACTTTGAAATACTGCGGTGATATTTCTTAATTTGGTGTTTGTTCACAATAAAAAACCACGGTTTTTTTTGGCAAAGAAACCTAAAGACTTCTTTCTTGAGTGCGACTGTTGTTGTCCAGGACTATATTCTGGAGGATCCCTCCATGTTCAGTCTGCACCACAAATAGCGAGAGTGCACGTCTTGCCCTTTACTACCTAGTGCATGTATAGTGCAGGTAGGGTTATATTTTATTTGGGAATACAAAGCAATACCTGCATTTATTGGGTATTGTTATAGAAGATGGGGAAACTTTGAGCATCTTTTTCTTCTTTATAGATTTAATATTGGTTTTGTTTAAAAAAGCAATACATCAAAACTACACCAAAAACTATGGTATATAAAAACTGCATGTGTGATTCTCGCCTTTATGATAATCACTAGCATTTAGCTTGCTCAAGTGTTTGACTATAATAAAAAAAATAATAACTTAGGAACATTCTAGTGAGTGAATCTTTTTCCCATTTAAATTTCAGAAATATGGTATTCATTTTCCCAGTAACACCACAGAATAGGCAATCTACAATGAAGAATGTTGATGTTCATTAAACTAAATTGTCTTCGAGTCCTCTTTATACCACAAGCCAATAATGGTGAGGACATCCACTTTCATTATCTCTCCCTTATGGGCTAATAAAAGGACAATTCTAAGCATCCCCTTAAAGATGTTCAAAATCAAACTTCAAGTAAATATGCAGGGAGAAGATGAGACCTGAAGCACAGCTGCCCATGCATAACGACTGTTTAATCATTCCCATAGGAAAGTGATAGATGCACAAATGACATATATCATTGTAATTACAATGTTTTCAAAGAAAGATGGGGACTAACAGCACATGTGATGAAAAGAAGACAATGTCAACTACAAGCATTATTATTGGGAAGTCTTATAGTCTCATAAATGGCAGTCACACCATGTATCCATCATCATTATCACTAGATTTTATGCTTGATAATCCAAAGTTCTATAAACTTCCTAAATGGATATAAATTTAAATATAGGATTAAGGAAAAAGTTAAGTTTGCTTTCTTTCTTTCTTGTTTTTTTGCTAGAAATGCATGGTGGTAATTAGGGTTGAGCAACCTTGACCTTTTTGGAGTCGAGCCGTGTTTCGCGAAACCCGACTATCTTAAAAGTCGAGTCGAGTGGAATCGGCTGATTATCGCGAAAAGTCGGGTATCGACCGAAACACAAAACCCAATGCAAGTCAATGGAGGAGCATAGTCGGCAGTGAGTGGAGGCCAGGAAAACACTAACACTGCCCATTTTAAAGGCAAAAACATCCATTCTTGTTACAGAAGCTTGTCAATCGTAATTTAGCTTATAATAATTGGAAGGCATTTGAAATTGGGGGTCATTTGGCTAAAGTTGTGGGGGGTAGGGCTGGTTCAAGTAATTAGTGGGCCCAGTAAATCTGGACCACGTCACGGCAGTGGAGCAGGGAGAGGTAAGTATTTCAACTTTGCAAGTGCTGTGATCCTGAGCAAGCAGGGGGGGCACTCTCGTTGGCATTGGCACTGGCACAGGGCCCCTCAAAGTACAGTGGTGTGTTTGCACGGCAGGGGCGCCTCCCACCGGCAGCAACACTTTTGCGTACTATGAGAGGCCCTGTGCCAGTGACGTCGCCAACTAGTATTCCTCCCCCCACCTGATGAAGGAACCTGCACTTTCATCTGCACCTTCCTCTTTGTCCCCGTGTAAGGTGGTATGGTATGCGGGAAGGGGGACCTGACTTTCAGCAGGGTCACAATCTTGCAGTGTAGCGTGCACGGGAAATGCTGCGTTATGGGTCAATGTACCAGCAGACTCATCTATCACTGGCTGGGCAATGGGCAGGATGAGGAGGAAACACAGATATAGGCCCAAAGAATAAAGTGGGCTAAATGCAGTTCAAAATTGGTAACACTGGACTAATCAGGGGGCATTGCAGTGGAGGACAACTGGAATGAGAGGCTGACACAGAGAGTAGGCCCAAATCAGTAAGTAGTCGAAATGCAGTTCAAAATTGGCAACAGTAGTAAACAGGCGGCACAGCTTTGTTCAGTGGAGGAGAACAGCAAGGAGTGGCAGACACCGATAGTAGGCCCCAACCCAACTAGTAGGCCAAATGCAGTCTAACATTAACAACTACTTAACGAGAGCCTGAAAATGGAATTTCAGGACAGGAAACCAGGAGAACAGCAAGGAGTGGCAGACACTGTTAGTAGGCCCCAAACCAACTAGTACGCCAAATGCAGTTGTTCCATTTAAGCACTATTTAACAAAAGCCTGAAGATAGAAGCATAGGAAAGGCAACCTGGAGAACACCTTGGAGCGGAAGACACCGTCTCTACACCCCATACCCAATTTGTAGGCCTAATGCAGTGTAGTTTTCACCAACTACTAAACGAGAGTAGGAAGATCGAAGCAATGTGGACGAAACATGGGGAACACCTTGGAGTGTAACACACCGTCTCTCTACACCCCATACCAAATTTGTAGGCCTAATGCAGTGTAGTTTTCACCAACTACTAAACGAGAGTAGGAAGATCGAAGCAATGTGAACGAAACCTGGGGCACACCTTGGGGCGGCAGACACCGTTAGTAGGCCCTGCCAAAGTTGTAGCCCCAATGCAGTTTTAAAATTCCTAGAGGCTGAAAACAAGACTATTGACGCTCTGCTTTTTTCAAAGGAAGACAGCTGTATTGAGTGGCGCAGACAGACACAGGTAGTAGGCCTTAAACCAAAAATGTGGCTCACTGCAGTTTAAAAAAGGTTACAGGGGTACACAGGCAGCATTGCTCGGTGCAGTGGAGGACAATTTCAATAGTGGACCGCAGACAGACTTTGTACGCCTACTATTAAAAAAAGGATGCTCTATGCAATTAAAAATAGTTCCAGGGGTACACGGGCAGCAGTGGTCTGGTCAGTGGAGGAGTAGTAGAAAGAACGGGCCGCAGACAGGCTTCTAAGGCCTAACATAATAAAATTGGGCTGTAGGCACTTTTAAATAGGTTCCAGGGGTACACGGGCAGCAGTGGTCTGGTCAGTGTAGGAGTAGCAGAAAGAACAGGCCGCAGACAGGCTTCGAAGGCCTAACATAATAACATATGGCTGTAGGCACTTTATAATTGGTTGCAGGGGTACACGGGCAGCAGTGGTCTGGTCAGTGGAGGCCTAGTGGAAGGAGGGACCACAGACAGGCTTCGAAGGCCTAACATAAAAAAAAATTGGGCTGTAGGCACCTTTAAATAGGTTCCAGGGGTACACGGGCAGCAGTGGTCTGGTCAGTGTAGGAGTAGTAGAAAGAACGGGCCGCAGACAGGCTTCGAAGGCCTAACATAATAACATATGGCTGTAGGCACTTTATAATTGGTTCCAGGGGTACACGGGCAGCAGTGGTCTGGTCAGTGGAGGCCTAGTGGAAGGAGGGACCGCAGACAGGCTTCGAAGGCCTAACATAAAAAAAATTGGGCTGTAGGCACTTTTAAATAGGTTCCAGGGGTACACGGGCAGCAGTGGTCTGGTCAGTGGAGGAGTAGTAGAAAGAACGGGCCGCAGACAGGCTTCGAAGGCCTAACATAATAACATATGGCTGTAGGCACTTTATAATTGGTTCCAGGGGTACACGGGCAGCAGTGGTCTGGTCAGTGGAGGCCTAGTGGAAGGAGGGACCGCAGAGAGGCTTTGAAGGCCTAACATAAAAAAAAATTGGGCTGTAGGCACTTTATAATAGGTTCCAGGGGTACACGGGCAGCAGTGGTCTGGTCAGTGTAGGAGTAGTAGAAAGAACAGGCCGCAGACAGGCTTCTAAGGCCTAACATAATAACATATGGCTGTAGGCACTTTATAATTGGTTCCAGGGGTACACGGGCAGCAGTGGTCTGGTCAGTGGAGGCCTAGTGGAAGGAGGGACCGCAGACAGGCTTCGAAGGCCTAACATAATAAAATTGGACTGGCTATAGGCACTTTATAATTGGTTCCAGGGGTACACGGGCAGCAGTAGACAGGTCAGTGGAGGCCTAGTGGAAGGAGGGACCGCAGACAGGCTTCGAAGGCCTAATATAATAAAATTGGGCTGGCTGTAGGCAATTTAAAATTGGTTCCAGGGGTACACGGGCAGCAGTGGTATGGTCAGTGGAGGCCTAGTGGAAGGAGGGACCGCAGACAGGCTTCGAAGGCCTAACATAATAAAATTGGGCTGTCTGTAGGCAATTTAAAATTGGTTCCAGGGGTACACGGGCAGCAGTGGTATGGTCAGTGGAGGCCTAGTGGAAGGAGGGACCGCAGACAGGCTTCGAAGGCCTAACATAATAAAATTGGACTGGCTGTAGGCAGTTTAAAATTGGTTCCAGGGGTACACGGGCAGCAGTGGTCTGGTCAGCGGAGGCCGATTGTAATGAGTGTCTGCCAGTTAGTAGTCCAAAACAATAAATAAATGTGAATGTCTCGCATTAAAACAAAACGAAAACACTAAAGGGTGCAATCATTAGGTACAGGGGTGGGATCCTCTGCGTAGTTTCAGACCTACTAATTTGGCGCAAAGTATTTACTTTGGTAAATAGAGGACACTGCCCCTGACTATGTTAAGTACCATCATACATGTCAACACAATGGTATTGTCAGTGGCAGGAATGGAAGGATGTCAGCGCATAGACTAAACATTGGTGGAAGTGTGAGAGATAACAGTGGAAGTGGTGGAGCAATGTTTGACCTGGGGGTGGGTGAGCTCTCTTGTGGCCGGCGGTACAGGCCCAGGGCCCCTCATGTTACAACAGTGTGTCTGACGTTGGGTGCGCACCACCACCGCCAGAGACACTTTATTGTACTATGAGGGACCCAGTGGCAGTGCTGTCGACCAAAAGCGGGCACACCCACCTCTTCAGACAAACAGCACTCTCACGGGTGCTTGCGCCAAGTCGCGACACCACGGCCTCGTGTGGGGAGTTTGGCCATTTAGGGAGGTGTAAACATGTCGTATGCTGGACAATCAGCTGCAGCAAATTAAGACATTAGAAAAGTAATTCACAGTAGTCCACAGGCAAGAGCTTTTCATAGGAAAGCTAGGTGTCGGCCGGGCAAGGTGGGGCAAAAGAATTCGAAATCCAGTTGTGGTTCATTTTAATGAATGTTAGATCATCAACATTTTGGGTAGCCAGACGAGTCCTTTTTTCGGTTAATATTGAACCTGCAGCACTGAATACTCTTTCTGATAGGACACTAGCTGCCGGGCAAGCAAGCTCCTGCAATGCATATTCTGTCAATTCTGGCTAGGTGTCTAATTTGGATGCCCAGTAATCAAATGGGAATGACGGTTGAGGGAGAACATCGATAAGGGATGAAAAATAGTTTGTAACCATACTGGACAAATGTTGTCTCCTGTCACTTTCAATTGATGCAGCAGTACCTGTCCTGTCTGCGGTCATAGCAAAATCACTCCACAACCTGGTCAGAAAACCCCTCTGTCCAACGCCACTTCTGATGTGTGCACCCCTAACACTCCTGGTCTGCTGCCCCCTGGAGCTCGTGTGAGAACGATCACGGGCGCTGTGTGCTGGGAATGCCTGAAGCAAACGGTCAACAAGAGTTGATTGTTTGGTTGCTAATATTAGTTCCAAGTTCTCATGTGGCATAATATTTTGCAATTTGCCTTTATAGCGAGGATCAAGGAGGCAGGCCAACCAGTAATCGTCATCGTTCATCATTTTAGTAATGCGTGTGTCCCTTTTGAGGATACGTAAGGCATAATCCGCCATGTGGGCCAAAGTTCCAGTTGTCAAATCTGCGGTTGTGATTGGTTGAGGGGCAGTTTCAGGCAAATCTACGTCACTTGTGTCCCTCAAAAAACCAGAACCCGGCCTTGCCACGCCACCAATTTCCAGTGCCCCCGGGAAAGCTTCCTCATTAAAAATATACTCATCCCCATCATCCTCCTCATCCTCTACCTCCTCTTCGCCCGCTACCTCGTCCTGTACACTGCCCTGACCAGACAATGGCTGACTGTCATCAAGGCTTTCCTCTTCCTCTGCTGCAGACGCCTGATCCTTTATGTGCGTCAAACTTTGCATCAGCAGACACATTAGGGGGATGCTCATGCTTATTATGGCGTTGTCTGCACTAACCAGCCGTGTGCATTCCTCAAGACACTGAAGGACTTGACACATGTCTTGTATCTTCGACCACTGCACACCTGACAACTCCATGTCTGTCATCCTACTGCCTGCCCGTGTATGTGTATCCTCCCACAAAAACATAACAGCCCGCCTCTGTTCGCACAGTCTCTGAAGCATGTGCAGTGTTGAGTTCCACCTTGTTGCAACGTCTATGATTAGGTGATGCTGGGGAAGGTTCAAAGACCGCTGATAGGTCTGCATACGGCTGGAGTGTACAGGCGAACGTCGGATATGTGAGCAAAGTCCACGCACTTTGAGGAGCAGGTCGGAGAACCCAGGATAAGTTTTCAATAAGCACTGCACCACCAGGTTTAAGGTGTGAGCCAGGCAAGGAATGTGTTTCAGTTGGGAAAGGGAGATGGCAGCCATGAAATTCCTTCCGTTATCACTCACTACCTTGCCTGCCTCAAGATCTACAGTGCCCAGCCACGACTGCGTTTCTTGCTGCAAGAACTCGGACAGAACTTCCGCGGTGTGTCTGTTGTAGCCCAAACACTTCATAGCCAATACAGCCTGCTGACGCTTGCCAGTAGCTGGCCCATAATGGAAAAACTGGTGTGCAACAGTGACAGCTGCCGATGGAGTGGTTAAGCAACTGCGGTCTGTGGAAGAGCTCTCGCTTCTGCAGGAGGACGAGGAGGAGGAGGGGGTGCGAACGCCTACAGCCAACTGTTTCCTAGACCGTGGGCTAGGCACAACTGTCCCGAAATTGATGTCCCCTGTGGACCCTGCATCCACCACATTCACCCAGTGTGCCGTGATGGACACGTAACGTCCCTGGCCATGCCTACTGGTCCATGCATCTGTAGTCAGGTGCACCTTTGTACTCACAGATTGCCTGAGTGCATGGACGATGCGCTGTTTAACATGCTGGTGCAGGGCTGGGATGGCTTTTCTCGAAAAAAAAGTGTCGACTGGGTAGCTCGTAGCGTGGTTCAGCGTACTCCATCAGGGCTTTGAAAGCTTCGCTTTCAACTAACCGGTAGGGCATCATCTCTAACGAGATTAGTCTAGCTATGTGGGCATTAAAACCCTGTGTACGCGGATGCGAGGATAAGTACTTCCTTTTTCTAACCAGAGTCTCATGTAGGGTGAGCTGGACTGGAGAGCTGGAGATCGTGGAACTAGCGGGTGTGCCAGTGGACATGGCAGACTGAGAGACGGTTGGAGACGGTATTGTTTCCACCGGTGACCTAGATGCAGTATTTCCTCCTACAAAACTGGTGATTCCCTGACCCTGACTGCTTTGGGCTGGCAAAGAAACCTGCACAGATACTGCCGGTGGTGCGGAAAATGGTGGCCTTACAGTGACGGAAGGGATGTTGCGTTGCTGACTAGCTTCATTGGCCGAGGGTGCTACAAACTTAAGGGACGTTTGGTAGTTAGTCCAGGCTTGCAAATGCATGGTGGTTAAATGTCTATGCATGCAACTTGTATTGAGACTTTTCAGATTCTGACCTCTGCTTAAGGTAGTTGAACATTTTTGACAGATGACTTTGCGCTGATCAATTGGATGTTGTTTAAAAAAATGCCAGACTGCACTCTTCCTAGCATCGGATCCCTTTTCAGGAATTGCAGACTGAGCTTTAACCGGATGGCCACGCTGTCCTCCAACAGGTTTTGGCTTTGCCATGCGTTTTGGGCCAGATACGGGCCCGGCACATGGAACCTGTTGCGATGTTGATGCCTGCTGCGGCCCCTCCTCCACCTCCGCTTCAGAACTACTGCCGCCTGCACCCTGTTCCCCCAATGGCTGCCAATCGGGGTCAACAACTGGGTCATCTATAACCTCCTCTTCTAGCTCGTGTGCAACTTCGTCTGTGTCACCGTGTAGGTCGGTGGTATAGCATTCGTGACGGGGCAACATAGTCTCATCAGGGTCTGATTGTGGATCAGTACCCTGAGAGGGCAATGTTGTGGTCTGAGTCAAAGGACCAGCATAGTAGTCTGGCTGTGGCTGTGCATCAGTGCACTCCATGTCAGAATCTACTTGTAATGGGCATGGCCTGTTAACTGTTTCACTTTCTAAGCCAGGGATGATATGTGTAAAGAGCTCCATGGAGTAACCCGTTGTGTTGCCTGCTGCATCCTTCTCTCTTGTTGTTGTTTTTGCTGAAGAGGACAAGGAAGCGACTTGTCCCTGACCGTGAACATCCACAAACGACGCGCTGCTTTTACATTTACCAGTTTCAGAAGAGGAGGCAAAAGAGCTAGAGGCTGAGTCAGCAAGGTAAGCCAAAACTTGCTGTTGCTGCTCCGGCTTTAAAAGCGGTTTTCCTACTCCCAGAAAAGAGAGCGTTCGAGGCCTTGTGTAGCCAGACGACGAACCTGGCTCCACAGCTCCAGACTTAGGTGGAATATTTTTTTTCCCACGACCACCTGATGCTCCACTACCACTACCATCATTACCAGCTGACATTGAACGCCCACGGCCACGACCTCTTCCACCAGACTTCCTCATTGTTTTAAAAACTTAACCAAAGTAACTTTATTTGTTGCTGTCAAACAACTTACTCGGTGAGCTATAACTTCAGTATGATTTCGATATCCCTTTACAGGTTGGTGAGACCGCAAGGAAAATCAGGCACAATGTTACACACTCTGTTTTCTGTGGCACCAAATCAGAGAGATGCCACACACGCAGGACTGTCACTCAAGCACAAATGTCAATAATAATCTCCCACAGTATTTTTTTTTTTTCAGGGAGAATTTAGAAACAAAATAAAATAAAATGATTTTTTCAGGAAGAATTTAGAAACAGGAAAGAGAAGGAGATCCAGCTCAACGAAATAGTGAAAAATCCATAGTTTATTTCACTTAAAATATAGTGAAAGGACAAAACATCAGCATACAAAAAAATATTATAAAACCAAGGTCAACGCGTTTCCGGTAACTAAGCACCCTTAATCATGATACCTGGTACAAGACATGTCTATACTTTTATACTAGTATCCGGTTATCGCTCCGGTGCTGCAATTGGTGGAATTGTCTAATCAAGCAAAAATAGACACACATGATAATGGAAGCAAGACAAGCTTGATAGAAGCACAAAAACAAATGTTTAAGTTAAACAAAAAAGCAGAGAAAACAGAAATAGCATAAGATACAAAAACTATATACAAAATGAAAAATGAAATAACATTACCATAATCATTGAATAAATCCAAAAATATAATGGTAAAATAATATGTACAGTGTCATATGTTGTGAACCCACATAACAATATAAAGCTTGAGTTGCTAGATATTATTTGTAAACCCTCGGAATACTAATAAAATGCCCTAGTACCTTTATACATAGCGGGTTCACAAACAACTATGAAAACAGCCAAAATAGGTTGGAGCAAGTAGGTAAAAGCACAGCTGCAGACGCCGTGACAATGTAACAGCAGTCGGCAAACAGGGGGAAACAAAAGGGCAGATTGATAACTATTAAGGTACCTTCACACATAACGATATTGTTAACGATATCGTTGCTATTTGTGACGTAGCAACGATATCGTTAAGGATATCGTTCTGTGTGACAGCGACCAACGATCAGGCCCCTGCTGGGAGATCGTTGGTCGCTGAATAAAGTCTAGAACTTTATTTCGTCGCTGGACTCCCTGGAGACATCGCTGGATCGGCGTGTGTGACACCGATCCAGCGATGTCTTCACTGGTAACCAGGGTAAACATCGGGTAACTAAGCGCAGGGCCGCGCTTAGTAACCCGATGTTTACCCTGGTTACCATGCTAAAAGTAAAAAAAAACAAACAGTACATACTTACCTACAGCCGTCTGTCCTCCAGCGCTGCGCTCTGCACTCCTCCTGTACTGGCTGTGAGCCGGAAAGCAGAGCGGTGACGTCACCGCTCTGCTTTCCGGCTCCCAGACAGTACAGGAGGAGAGCAGAGAAGCAGAGCGCAGCGCTGGAGGACAGACGGCTGTAGGTAAGTATGTACTGTTTGTTTTTTTTTTACTTTTAGCATGGTAACCAGGGTAAACATCGGGTTACTAAGCGCGGCCCTGCGCTTAGTTACCCGATGTTTACCCTGGTTACCGGCATCGTTGGTCGCTGGAGAGCTGTCTGTGTGACAGCTCTCCAGCGACCAAACAGCGACGCTGCAGCGATCCGGATCGTTGTCGGTATCGCTGCAGCGTCGCTAAATGTGAAGGGGCCTTAAGCCTCACAAAAGAGTCGATAATTATGCGGGAAATATAAACTACAAATTTAGTAACTAGATGTCAAAAAAGCGACTTCATTGTTTGCAAACCCTCGGAATACTAATAAAATTCCCTGATACCTTTGAAAGTAGCAAGCTCACAGACAACCATGGATGGAAAAACAAAACAATCAATGGCAGAGATCTCCCAAACAGGGAGTTGAAACAGCTGAAATAGGTAGGAGCAAATAGGTAAAAACACAGCTGAAGACGCCGTAACAATGTAACAGCGGCCGGCAAACAGGAGGGAACGGAAGGGAAAATAGATAGCTATTAGCCTCACAAAAAAGTTATTGATTATGCAGAAAGTATAAACTACAAATTTGGTTACTAGATGTTAGAAAAACAACATCCTTATTTGTGAACCCTCAGAATACTAATAAAATTCCTTAATATCTTTGAAAGTAGCGGGCTCACAAGCAGCTATGGATGAAAAAGCAAAACAATCTATGGCAGAAATCTCTCAAACAGAGAGCTGAAACAGCCAAAGTAGGTTGGAGCAAAATGGGTAGAAGCACAGCTGAAGACACCGTGACAATGTAACAGCGGCCTGCAAACAAGGAAAAAAAAAAAAAAAAAAAAAAAGGGGCGAGTAGATAGCTATTAGCCTCAAAAAAGAGTCATTTATTATACGGGAAATATAAACTTTATGCGATAGAAAAAATTCATAAACCATTTAGAGGAGGAGACATTGAGGTGACCCTGAGAAACAGGGAATCATGGTGGATCTTTAAACTTGGTACAAGAATTCCACATGGTCTAAATAAAAGGAAAGATCTCATGCTCTTTTATTAGTTTTCTGAGGGTTCACAAACAATGAAGTTACTATTCTGACATCTAATAATTAAATTTGTAGTTTATATTTCCCGTATAATAAATGACTCTTTTTTGAGGCTAATAGCTATCTACTCGCCCCTTTTTTTTTTTTCCTTGTTTGCAGGCCGCTGTTACATTGTCACGGCGTCTTCAGCTGTGCTTCTACCCATTTTGCTCCAACCTACTTTGGCTGTTTCAGCTCTCTGTTTGAGAGATTTCTGCCATAGATTGTTTTGCTTTTTTATCTATAGCTGCTTGTGAGCCCGCTACTTTCAAAGATATTAAGGAATTTTATTAGTATTCTGAGGGTTCACAAATAAGGATGTTGTTTTTCTAACATCTAGTAACCAAATTTGTAGTTTATACTTTCTGCATAATCAATAACTTTTTTGTGAGGCTAATAGCTATCTATTTTCCCTTCCGTTCCCTCCTGTTTGCCGGCCGCTGTTACATTGTTACGGCGTCTTCAGCTGTGTTTTTACCTATTTGCTCCTACCTATTTCAGCTGTTTCAACTCCCTGTTTGGGAGATCTCTGCCATTGATTGTTTTGTTTTTCCATCCATGGTTGTCTGTGAGCTTGCTACTTTCAAAGGTATCAGGGAATTTTATTAGTATTCCGAGGGTTTGCAAACAATGAAGTCGCTTTTTTGACATCTAGTTACTAAATTTGTAGTTTATATTTCCCGCATAATTATCGACTCTTTTGTGAGGCTAATAGTTATCAATCTGCCCTTTTGTTTCCCCCTGTTTGCCGACTGCTGTTACATTGTCACGGCGTCTGCAGTTGTGCTTTTACCTACTTGCTCCAACCTATTTTGGCTGTTTTCATAGTTGTTTGTGAACCCGCTATGTATAAAGGTACTAGGGCATTTTATTAGTATTCCGAGGGTTTACAAATAATATCTAGCAACTCAAGCTTTATATTGTTATGTGGGTTCACAACATATGACACTGTACATATTATTTTACCATTATATTTTTGGATTTATTCAATGATTATGGTAATGTTATTTCATTTTTCATTTTGTATATAGTTTTTGTATCTTATGCTATTTCTGTTTTCTCTGCTTTTTTGTTTAACTTAAACATTTGTTTTTGTGCTTCTATCAAGCTTGTCTTGCTTCCATTATCATGTGTGTCTATTTTTGCTTGATTAGACAATTCCACCAATTGCAGCACCGCAGCGATAACCGGATACTAGTATAAAAGTATAGACATTAGAGTTGAGCGACCTTGACCTTTTTAGAGTCGAGCCGGGTTTCGCGAAACCCGACTATCTCAAAAGTCGGGTCGAGTGAAATCGGCCGATTATGGCGAAAAGTCGGGATCGACCGAAACACGAAACCCAATGCAAGTCAATGGGGCAGCATAGTCGGCAGTGAGTGGGGGCCAGGAAAACACCTAGAGTGCCCATTTTAATGTCAAAACCATCCATTCTTCTTAATGAAGCTTGTCAAGCGTAATTTACCTTATAATAATTGGAAGGCATTTGAAATTGGGGGTCATTTGGCTAAAGTTGTGTGGGGTAGGGCTGGTTCAAGTAATTAGTGGGCCCAGGAAATCTGGACCACGTCACGGCAGTGGAGCAGGGAGAGGTAAGTATTTCAACTTTGCAAGTGCTGTGATCCTGAGCAAGCAGGGGGGGCCCACTTGTTGGCCTTGGCACTGGCACAGGGCCCCTCAAAGTACAGCGGTGTGTTTGCACGGCGGGGGCGCCTCCCACCGGCAGCAACACTTTTGCGTACTATGAGAGGCCCTGTGCCAGTGACGTCGCCAACTAGTATTCCTCCCCCCACCTGATGAAGGAACCTGCACTTTCATCTGCACCTTCCTCTTTGTCCCCGTGTAAGGTGGTATGGTATGCGGGAAGAGCAACCTGACTTTCAGCAGGGTCACAATGTTGTTGTGTAGCATGCACGGGGAATGTTGCGTTATGGGTCAATGTACCAGCAGACTCATCTATCACTGGCTGGGCAATGGGCACGATGAAGTGGAAACACAGATATAGGCCCAAAGAATAAAGTGGGCTAAATGCAGTTCAAAATTGGTAACACAGGAATAACCAGGGGGCATTGCAGTGGAGGACAACTGGAATGAGAGGCTGACACAGAGAGTAGGGCCAAATCAGTAAGTAGTCGAAATGCAGTTCAAAATTGGCAACCGTACGCCAAACTACCGTACCGTACTAGTACGCCAAATGCAGTTGTTCCATTTAACCACAATTTAATGAGAGCCTGAAGATAGAAGCTCAGGAAAGGCAACCTGGGGAACACCTTGGAGTGTAACACACCATCTCTCTCCACCCCATACCCATTTTGTAGGCCTAATGCAGTGTACTTTTCTACAACTACTAAACGAGAGTCGGAAGACCGAAGCAATGGCAAGGAAACCTGGGGAACACCTTGGAGTGTAACACACCCTCTCTCTACACCCCATACCCAATTTGAAGGCCTAATGCAGTGTAGTTTCCAAGAACTACTAAACGAGAGCCGGAAGATCGAAGCTCAGGAAAGGCAACCTGGGGAACACCTTGGAGTGTAACACACCCTCTCTCTACACCCCATACCCAATTTGAAGGCCTAATGCAGCGTAGTTTCCAACAACTACTAAACGAGAGCCGGAAGATCGAAGCTCAGGAAAGGCAACCTGGGGAACACCTTGGAGTGTAACACACCCTCTCTCTACACCCCATACCCAATTTGAAGGCCTAATGCAGCGTAGTTTCCAACAACTACTAAACGAGAGCCGGAAGATCGAAGCTCAGGAAAGGCAACCTGGGGAACACCTTGGAGTGTAACACACCCTCTCTCTACACCCCATACCCAATTTGAAGGCCTAATGCAGTGTAGTTTCCAACAACTACTAAACGAGAGCCGGAAGATCGAAGCTCAGGAAAGACAACCTGGGGAACACCTTGAAGTGTAACACAACGTCTCTCTACACCACGGAAGGGCTGATTCTTAGGAAGGAAGGCTGTTGGAAATAAGCATTGCGCGTCCGAGGGTGATTATATTCTTATTAGGTATATACTCACCCTCGGACGCGCCCTGCTTCTTTATTTGGAATGAATGTTTATTTGCAATGTGGTGTTGACTTTCTCTATTATTTTGGTAATTAATGATTTTATTATTTTCATTGTTTTGCATCTTCTCGGCAATAATATAAAGAAGACGCGACAGGACAACACTCGGTGGATGCCATATCTGTGTTTTAAATTTAAAAAACCTTTCAGTTAAATACTTGCAGGATAAAGTAATTGTAGCTGGTGGCCATTTTTAGTACTGTACCAGATTTTAGTTGTGTGTTTGTTTTTAATGTTAAAATGTCTGCATTTGATATCTCACCAGTATTTTCTTTTTTATAAGCAAAATACTTTTTTTTTTATTTTATGATGTTGGTTCAAGGGGTACACGGGCAGCAGTAGACAGGTCAGTGGAGGCCTAGTGGAAGGAGGGACCGCAGACAGGCTTCGAAGCCCTAACATAATAAATTGGGCTGCCTGTAGGCAGTTTAAAATTGGTTCCAGGGGAACACGGGCAGCAGTAGACAGGTCAGTGGAGGCCTAGTGGAAGGAGGGACCGCAGACAGGCTTCGAAGCCCTAACATAATAAATTGGGCTGCCTGTAGGCAATTTAAAATTGGTTCCAGGGGAACACGGGCAGCAGTAGACAGGTAAGTGGAGGCCTAGTGGAAGGAGGGACCGCAGACAGGCTTCGAAGGCCTAACATAATAAAATGGGCTGGCTGTAGGCAATTTAAAATTGGTTCCAGGGGAACACGGGCAGCAGTAGACAGGTCAGTGGAGGCCTAGTGGAAGGAGGGACCGCAGACAGGCTTCGAAGGCCTAACATAATAAAATGGGCTGGCTGTAGGCAATTTAAAATTGGTTCCAGGGGAACACGGGCATCAGTAGACAGGTAAGTGGAGGCCTAGTGGAAGGAGGGACCGCAGACAGGCTTCGAAGGCCTAACATAATAAATTGGGCTGCCTGTAGGCAATTTAAAATTGGTTCCAGGGGAACACGGGCAGCAGTAGACAGGTAAGTGGAGGCCTAGTGGAAGGAGGGACCGCAGACAGGCTTCGAAGGCCTAACGTAATAAAATGGGCTGGCTGTAGGCAATTTACAATTGGTTCCATGGGAACACGGGCAGCAGTAGACAGGTCAGTGGAGGCCTAGTGGAAGGAGTGACGGCAGACAGGCATCAAAGGCCTAACATCATAACATTGGGCTGTTGGCAATTTAAAATTGGTTCCAGGGGTACACGGGCAACAGTGGTCTGGTCAGTGGAAGTCTAGTGGAAGGAGTGACGGCAGACAGGCATCAAAGGCCTAACATAATAACATTTGGCTGTTGGCAATTTAAAATTGGTTCCAGGGGTACACGGGCAACAGTGGTCTGGTCAGTGGAAGTCTAGTGGAAGGAGTGACGGCAGACAGGCTAAGAAGGCCTAACATAACAAAATTGGGCTGGCTGTAGGCAAGTTTAAATTGGTTCCAGGGGAACACGGCCAGCAGTGGCCTGGTCAGTGTAGTAGTTGTAGAAAGAACGGACCGCAGACAGGCTTCGAAGGCCTAACATAACAAAAATGTCAAAACAATGGTATTGTCAGTGCCAGGCATTGAAGGATGTCAGCGCATAGACTAAACATTGGTGAAGCTGTGAGAGATAATTTTGCTAGTGGTAGAGCACTGTTTGAGCTGGGGGGGGGGGGAACTGTCTTGTGGCCGGCGGTACAGGCCCAGGGCCCCTCATATTACAATGGTGTGTCTGACGTTGGGTGCGCACCACCACCGCCAGAGACACTTTATTGTACTATGAGGGACCCAGTGGCAGTGCCGTCGACCAAAAGCGGGCACACCCACCTCTTCAGACAAACAGCACTCTCACGGGTGCTGGCGCAAAGTGGCGATACCACGGCCCCGTGTGGGAAGTTTGGCCATTTTGTTAGGAGTAAAGATGTCGTATGCTGGACAATCAGGTGCAGAAAATTACAAGATTGGAAAAGTCATTCAGAAGAGTCCACAGGCAAGACCTATTAATAGGAAAGTTAGGTGTCAGCCGGGCAAGGTGGGGCAAAAGATTTCGAAATCCAGTTGTGGTTCATTTTAATGAAGGTTAGATCATCTACATTTTGGGTAGCCAGACGAGTCCTTTTTTCAGTTAGTATTGAACCTGCAGCACTGAATACTCTTTCTGATAGGACACTAGCTGCCGGGCAAGCAAGCTCCTGCAATGCATATTCTGCCAATTCTGACCAGGTGTCTAATTTGGATGCCCAGTAATCAAATGGGAATGACGGTTGAGGGAGAACGTCGATAAGGGATGAAAAATAGTTTGTAACCATACTGGACAAATGTTGTCTCCTGTCACTTTGAATTGATGCTGCAGTACCTGTCCTGTCTGCGGTCATAGCAAAATCACTCCACAACCTGGTCAGAAAACCCCTCTGGCCAACGCCACTTCTGATTTCTGCCCCTCTAACACCTCTGGTCTGCTGGTCCCTGGAGCTCGTGTGAGAACGATCACGGGCGCTGTGTGCAGGGAATGCCAGAAGCAAACGGTCAACAAGAGTTGATTGTTTGGTTGCTAATATTAGTTCCAAGTTCTCATGTGGCATTATATTTTGCAATTTGCCTTTATAGCGAGGATCAAGGAGGCAGGCCAACCAGTAATCGTCATCATTCATCATTTTAGTAATGCGTGTGTCCCTTTTGAGGATACGCAAGGCATAATCCGCCATGTGGGCCAAAGTTCCAGTTGTCAAATCTGCGGTTGTGCTTGGTTGAGGGGCAGTTGCAGGCAAATCTACGTCACTTGTGTCCCTCAAAAAACCAGAACCCGCCCTTGCCACGCCACCAATTTCCAATGACCCCGGGAAAGCTTCCTCATTAAAAATATACTCATCCCCATCATCCTCCTCATCCTCCACCTCCTCTTCGCCCGCTACCTCGTCCTGTACACTGCCCTGACCAGACAATGGCTGACTGTCATCAAGGCTTTCCTCTTCCTCTGGTGCAGACGCCTGATCCTTTATGTGCGTCAAACTTTGCATCAGCAGACACATTAGGGGGATGCTCATGCTTATTATGGCGTTGTCTGCACTAACCAGCCGTGTGCATTCCTCAAAACACTGAAGGACTTAACACCTGACAACTCCATGTCTGCCATACTACTGCCTGCCCGTGTATGTGTATCCTCCCACAAAAACATAACAGCCCGCCTCTGTTCGCACAGTCTCTGAAGCATGTGCAAAGTTGAGTTCCACCTTGTTGCAACGTCTATGATTAGGCGATGCTGGGGAAGGTTCAAAGAACGCTGATAGGTCTGCATACGGCTGGAGTGTACAGGCGAACGGCGGATATGTGCGCAAAGTCCACGCACTTTGAGGAGCAGGTCGGATAACCCCGGATAACTTTTCAGGAAGCACTGCACCACCAGGTTTAAGGTGTGAGCCAGGCAAGGAATGTGTTTCAGTTGGGAAAGGGAGATGGCAGCCATGAAATTCCTTCCGTTATCACTCACTACCTTGCCTGCCTCAAGATTTACAGTGCCCAGCCACGACTGCGTTTCTTGCTGCAAGAACTCGGACAGAACTTCCGCGGTGTGTCTGTTGTCGCCCAAACACTTCATAGCCAATACAGCCTGCTGACGTTTGCCAGTAGCTGCCCCATAATGGGAGACCTGGTGTGCAACAGTGGCAGCTGCGGATGGAGTGGTTGTGCGACTGCGGTCTGTGGACGAGCTCTCGCTTCTGCAGGAGGACGAGGAGGAGGAGGAGGAGGAGGGGGTGCGAACGGCTACAGCCAACTGTTTCCTAGACCGTGGGCTAGGCAGAACTGTCCCAAACTTGCTGTCCCCTGTGGACCCTGAATCCACCACATTTACCCAGTGTGCCGTGATGGACACGTAACGTCCCTGGCCATGCCTACTGGTCCATGCATCTGTTGTCAGGTGCACCTTTGTGCTCACAGATTGCCTGAGTGCATGGACGATGCGCTCTTTAACATGCTGGTGGAGGGCTGGGATGGCTTTTCTGGAAAAAAAGTGTCGACTGGGTAGCTCGTAGCGTGGTACAGCGTAGTCCATCAGGTCTTTGAAAGCTTCGCTTTCAACTAACCGGTAGGGCATCATCTCTAACGAGATTAGTCTAGTTATGTGGGCGTTCAAACCCTGTGTACGCGGATGCGAGGCTAAGTACTTCCTTTTTCTAACCATAGTCTCATGTAGGGTGAGCTGGACTGGAGAGCTGGAGATCGTGGAACTAGCGGGGGTGCCGGTGGACATGGCAGACTGAGAGACGGTGGGAGATGGTATTGTTGCCGCCGGTGCCCTAGATGCAGTGTTTCCTACTACGAAACTGGAGATTCCCTGACCCTGACTGCTTTGGCCTGGCAAAGAAACCTGCACAGATACTGCAGGTGGTGCAGAAAATGGTGGCCCTACACTGCCGGAAGGGATGTTGCGTTGATGAGTAGCTTCATTGGCCGAGGGTGCTACAACCTTAAGGGACGTTTGGTAGTTAGTCCAAGCTTGCAAATGCATGGTGGTTAAATGTCTATGCATGCAACTTGTATTGAGACTTTTCAGATTCTGCCCTCTGCTTAAGGTAGTTGAACATTTTTGACAGATTACTTTGTGCTGATCAATTGGATGTTGTTTAAAAAAATGCCAGACTGCACTCTTTCTAGCATCGGATACCTTTTCAGGCATTGCAGACTGAGCTTTAACCGGATGGCCACGCTGTCCTCCAACAGGTTTTGACTTTGCCACGCGTTTTGGCCAAGATACGGGCCCGGCAGATGGAACCTGTTGCGATGTTGATGCCTGCTGCGGCCCCTCCTCCTCCGCTTCAGAACTGCTGCCGCCTGCACCCTGTTCCCCCAATGGCTGCCAATCGGGGTCAAGAACTGGGTCATCTATTACCTCTTCTTGTAGCTCGTGTGCAACTTCGTCTGTGTCACCGTGTCGGTCGGTGGTATAGCGTTCGTGATGGGGCAACATAGTCTCATCAGGGTCTGATTCTTGATCAGCACCCTGCGAGGGCAATGTTGTGGTCTGAGTCAAAGGACCAGCATAGTAGTCTGGCTGTGGCTGTGCATCAGTGCACTCCATGTCAGATTCAACTTGTAATGGGCATGGACTGTTAACTGCTTCACTTTCTAAGCCAGGGACGGTATGTGTAAAGAGCTCCATGGAGTAACCCGTTGTGTCGCCTGCTGCATTCTTCTCTGTTGTTGTTTTTGCTGAAGAGGACAAGGAAGCGACTTGTCCCTGACCGTGAACATCCACTAATGACGCGCTGCTTTTACTTTTACCAGTTTCACGAGAGGAGGCAAAAGAGCTAGAGGCTGAGTCAGCAAGATAAGCCAAAACTTGCTCTTGATGCTCCGGCTTTAAAAGCGGTTTTCCTACTCCCAGAAAAGGGAGGGTTCGAGGCCTTGTGTAGCCAGACGACGAACCTGGCTCCACAGCTCCAGACTTAGGTGCAATATTTTTTTTCCCACGACCACCTGATGCTCCACCACTACCACTACCCTCATTACCAGCTGACAATGAACGCCCCCGGCCACGACCTCTTCCACCAGACTTCCTCATTGTTTTAAAAACGTTACCAAACGAACGGTATTTGTTGCTGTCACACAATTTACACGGTGAGCTATAACTTCAGTATGATTTAGCTACCCCTTTACAGGTGGGTGAGACCACAACGAAAATCAGCCACAATGTTACACACTCTGTTGTTGTTGGCAACAAATGAGATGGCACACACGCAGGACTGTCACTGAAGCGCAAATGTAAATATTTATCTCCCACTGATTTGTGTTTGTTTTTTTTAAAAGGGAGACTTCAGAAAAAAAAAAATTAAAAAAAAATTATTTTTTACAGAAGAATTTATAAAACAAATAAAATGAAATGATTGTTTCAGGGAGAATTTAGGAAAAAAAAAAAAAAAAAAGGCTTTGTAGGGCCCACTGAGTGAGAGAGGACGCACACAGGAGTCAGGAGTGGCACACAAGCCCAGAGGCCAATATTAATCTCCCACCGATTGATTTAGTTATTTTTTTTGGTAGATTTTGGAACCCAAATCAAGCAAAAAAATTAATAGGCTTTCTATGGCCCACAATTGGGGAGAGAGAGAGAGATGGCACACCCAGGAGTCAAGACTGGCACACAAGCAGAAGGGGCAATATGAATCTCCCACAGATTTTTTTTTTTTTTTTTTTTTTTTCAGGGAGATTTGAGAGAAAAAAAAATACAAAAAAAATGATTTTTTTCAGGAATAATTTAGAAACCAAAGAAAATAAAATGATTGTTTCAGGGAGAATTTAGAAAACAAATAAAACAAAAAATAGGCTTTCTAGGGCCCACTGAGTGACAGATGACGCACACAGGAGTCAGGAGTGGCAGACAAGCCCAGAGGCCAATATTAATCTCCCACTGATTGATTTAGTTATTTTTTTTGGTAGATTTTGGAACCCAAATCAAGCAAAAAATTAATAGGCTTTCTATGGCCCACAATTGGGGAGAGAGAGAGAGATGGCACACCCAGGAGTCAAGACTGGCACACAAGCAGAAGGGGCAATATGAATCTCCCACAGATTTTTTTTTTTTTTTTTTCAGGGAGACTTTAGAGAAAAAAAAATACAAAAAAAATGATTTTTTTCAGGAATAATTTAGAAACCAAAGAAAATAAAATGATTTTTTCAGGGAGAATTTAGAAAACAAATAAAACAAAAAATAGGCTTTCTAGGGCCCACTGAGTGACAGATGACGCTCACAGGAGTCAGGAGTGGCACACAAGCCCAGAGGCCAATATTAATCTCCCACTGATTGATTTAGTGATTTTTTTTGGTAGATTTTGGAACCCAAATCAAGCAAAAAAATTAATAGGCTTTCTATGGCCCACTATTTGTGAGAGAGATGGCACGCTCAGGACTGGCACACAAGCCCAGAGGCCAATATTAATCTCCCACTTTTTTTTTTTTTCCAGGGAAAATTTATAAACCCAATAAAAAAAATAATAATAAATAGGCTTTCTATGGCCCACTATCTGAGAGAGAGAGATGGCACGCTTAGGACTGGCACACAAGCCCAAAGGCCAATATTAATCTCCCACTGATTGATTGATTGATTTTTTCAGGTAGAATTATGAACCCAAATCAACCAAAAAAATAAATAGGCTTTCTATGGCCCACTATTTGTGAGAGAGATGGCACGCTCAGGACTGGCACACAAGCCCAGAGGCCAATATTAATCTCCCACTTTTTTTTTTTTTCCAGGGAAAATTTATAAACCCAATAAAATAATAAAAAAATAGGCTTTCTATGGCCCACTATCTGAGAGAGAGAGAGATGGCACGCTTAGGACTGGCACACAAGCCCAAAGGCCAATATTAATCTCCCACTGATTGATTTATTGATTTTTTCAGGTAGAATTTAGAACCCAAATCAAGCAAAAAAATTAATAGGCTTTCTATGGCCCACTGAGTGAGAGATGGCACACACAGGAGTAAGGAGTGGCACACAAGCCCTGAGGCCAATATTTTTCTCCCACTGATTGATGTTGTGATTTTTTCTGGTAGATTTTGGAACCCAAATCAAGCAAAAAAATAAATAGGCTTTCTATGGCCCACTGAGTGAGAGATGACACAGACAGAGATGGCACTCTAGCAGAAATGTCAATCTTAATCTCCCACAAAAAAAAAAAAAAAAAAAAAAGGAACTGTCCTTCAATTACTATCTCCCTGCAGTAATCTCAGCCAGGTATGGCAGGCAGCAATAAGGAGTGGACTGATGCACAAATTAAATAAAAAGTGTGGACAAACAAACAAGATAGCTGTGCAGAAAGGAAGGAACAAGAGGATTTGTGCTTTGAAAAAAGCAGTTGGTTTGCACAGCGGCGTACACACAGCAATGCAGCTATCAGGGAGCCTTCTAGGGCAGCCCAATGAGCTACAGCGCTGAGGAAAAAAAAAAAAAAAGGAGCTTCCACTGTCCCTGCACACCGAAGGTGGTGTTGGGCAGTGGAAATCGCTACAGCACAAGCGGTTTTGTGGTTAATGGACCCTGCCTAACGCTATCCCTGCTTCTGACGAAGCGGCAGCAACCTCTCCCTAAGCTCAGATCAGCAGCAGTAACATGGCGGTCGGCGGGAACTCCCCTTTATAGCCCCTGTGACGCCGCAGACAGCAAGCCAATCACTGCAATGCCCTTCTCTAAGATGGTGGGGACCAGGACCTATGTCATCACGCTGCCCACACTCTGCGTTTACCTTCATTGGCTGAGAAATGGCGCTTTTCGCGTCATTGAAACGCAACTTTGGCGCGAAAGTCGCGTACCGCATGGCCGACCACGCACAGGGGTCGGATCGGGTTTCATGAAACTCGACTTCGCCAAAAGTCGGCGACTTTTGAAAATGTTCGACCCGTTTCGCTCAACCCTAATAGACATGTCTTGTACCAGGTATCATGATTAAGGGTGCTTAGTCACCGGAAACGCGTTGACCTTGGTTTTATAATATTTTTTTGTATGCTGATGTTTTGTCCTTTCACTATATTTTAAGTGAAATAAACTATGGATTTTTCACTATTTCGTTGAGCTGGATCTCCTTCTCTTTCCTGTTCGTCTACGCCCTGACACAGCGGTTCCGTGCTCCGAGCTCTTGGGAATGTCGGTATGGTGAGCTGGATTTTGTTTTTTCCTGTATTCCTTCGTGTCTCCGTGCTCGCCTGGACTCCCTATACATATATAATTTTGGCAAAAGGATCTATTTTATTCTAAACATCAGCATAATTGATTTTGATGTCACAAAATGGACATGTCAAAAAGACAAAATAAAGCAGAGAAACTGTTTGCATCGCTGGCTACGGAGGAAACTCCAACAACCAGTAATAAGGATGGACTACTTGACAACTTGTTAACTTCAATGCTCAAAGAAAATCGCCTTTGGTGGGATCTCAGCTCTTTGAAAAATTATAAAGAGAAAAATGTCATCCCAAGAGGGCTGAGAGTGAAGAAAATTCCTAATACTGTGTTTTCTAATACCTTTGTTCAAGAGTGGAATACAATTCTATCTGATTGTTCGTTGAAATTAATTGCCCTGATAGTGCAATATGAGGAAATTTCTCTGATCCAACTGCAACAAGATATTGAAACTATGACCAAGGAGGCAAAGGATAAAATGACATCGGCACAATTTGACGAGTTCATTAACACCAGCAACTCTAAAATTTCCAAAGCAGAAGAAACCATCATGGATATGAAGAAACGCAAGCTGGATCGGGACCTTTATGACTATGCCAATGATCAGGTTTATGAGTGGGGGAGGTGGGATAAAACGAATCAACCGTATAAATCTATTTTAAAACCCCACAGAAACCGCACCTACAGAAATCGTATGCGGAGACAGGTCACCTTCAGTTCGTCTGATCTGGACACTTCAACTGGAGTCACAGAAGACTCAGATTCTGAACCTGCACAGAGTGCAAAAAACTCCTATTTCAAGAAAAGCAAACCCCCATTTATCAACAGAAGAAGGTCTATCGAAGAAAAGGAAGGAAACACCGAAGTAAACAGAAATCCTCCGAGATATTATCTCAGACATCAACGTTAGGACATTTTAATGTTGTTAACATGTCTTCCTTTTCCCTTACAGATGACCAATTAGAACTCTTATCACATGGTCTTAATTTTGTACCAAGCTGCAATTTTGATCTTTTTTCCACAATTTGTGATGTGAATAGATTTGTGAGAAATATTGCTCTCAAATTGCATTTTAAGGATGATACAACAGAGAAAAAATGTAACATCAACCCCCAAAGTAATGATTTCAGGTCTCTCGATTTTTCAGATCAACTGTCACTCATGTATCTATCAGATTTACAGGATGAAAGTTTAGAGGCTAATGCAGATTCATTTATTCCTAAAAATATAATTAAAGTGCCTAATCCTAATTATTATCCTGTTCAGGCACGTAAACCTGCCATGGACAGATTCCAAAATGTGATAGAGTCTCAGTTGAGGAGCCTTTCTGAAAGTGTGCGGAATAAACGCTTGCACAGTAGTAATCTCAAACCTAGGCTACAGAAGGCATTACAGGAACTACAAAATAATGATGACCTTGTCATAAAAAATTCTGACAAGGGTGGGTCAGTTGTTGTGATGGATAAGGCTAATTACATCACCTGGGTCAATGATATGCTTACAGATCCTACTGTGTATAAGCGCTTGTCCACTAACCCCACTGCACTAATACAGAATAGAATTTTCAATCTTATAGATGAAGGGTTCAGTATGGGTTTTTTCAACAAAAAAGAAAATGACTATCTCAGGGTGGCTAACCCAGTAACTCGAATTCTGTATGCCTTGCCTAAGACCCATAAAAACTTGTACCCACCTCCCATGAGGCCGATTGTGTCTGGTATTGGGTCTCTGGGTGAGAGGCTGGGAGAGTGGCTAGATCTGCTCCTCCAGCCTCTCGTCCAGAGAACACCTGGGCACCTTAGGGATAGTGTCGATGTCCTGAATTTCATGGAGGGGTTTATATGGCAGTCTAATTTTTCTTGGATCACTTCAGATTTCACCTCGTTATATACTTCTATACCACATGAAGTGGCTATATTTGCTCTTAAATTTCACATGCAAAAGTACAGTGATTTTTCCGTAGATTTACAGTCTTATGTCATAGAGGTCACTTCTTTTCTCATGACTACAAACTTCTTTTGCTTTAACCAAATATATTTCATGCAAACCAGTGGTGTCTCAATGGGTGCCAAATACTCACCTTCCATTGCCAATCTGGTTATGAGTTGGTGGGAAGAATCTTACATATATAATGATGAGAATCCATTTAAAGACTGTATACGTTGGTACGGTAGGTACATTGATGACCTGATATTTATCTGGAGTTCTGATGTATCTACCGTACATGATTTAACAAATTATCTCAATCACAATCCATTCAATCTTAAATTTATTTCACGCCAAGACCACACGTGTATAGAGTTTCTAGATTTAAAACTAAAGGGGATACCTAATACCCCAATTGTTACTTCTACTTTCCGGAAAATTACAGCAGGGAATACAATATTGCGTGCTAACAGTCACCATCCCAAACATACTATCAAAAGTATTCCTATAGGGGAGATGGTAAGAGCAAAACGTAATTGTAGCACACTGGAAGATTACTCCCAAGAGATCGAGGGCATAAAGGATAGACTTGTGCAGAGAGGCTACAGTGACTGGCATCTAAAAAGAGCAGAAAAAATTGTCGCTCGACGACCTCGTTTCCATAGTAAACAAAATCAAAGTTTATCTCCTCAAAATCCAATCACTGTGGTCTTCCAGTACAGTAATCAATTTAATACAATCAGGAAAATTTTGACTAATAATCTGACTATTCTGAAGGAGGATGCTGATATAGCTCAAATTTTGAGTAATGGATACAGAATTGTGTCCAGAAGAGCCCCCTCTTTAGGCTCGAGCTTATCTCCGAGTTCTCTTCATGCCCACTCTGCGCAACCCTCTCATTGGCTCAGCACGAAAGGCTTTTTTAAATGTGGTGCGATGGCTTGTAAAACTTGCAAATTTTCGGGTAAATGCCATAATTTCACTGATGCCAGTAATCAAAATGTTTATCCCATTAAGACGTTCATGAACTGTAACACCAAAAATGTGGTATACATCATGGAGTGCATGGCATGTCATCTTAAATACGTGGGGAGTACCATACGGTCTTTAAAAACACGTATTCGTGAACATATTTATGATGTTGAAACTATTAGTGCTAATAGGAACACCTCACAAGTTTCACAACATTTTATTAATTATCATCACTCTAACCTTGAGTCACTTAAAATTTATGCCATAGAAAAAATTCATAAACCATTTAGAGGAGGAGACATTGAGGTGACCCTGAGAAACAGGGAATCATGGTGGATCTTTAAACTTGGTACAAGAATTCCACATGGTCTAAATAAAAGGAAAGATCTCATGCTCTTTTATTAGTTTTCTGAGGGTTTACAAACAATGAAGTTACTATTCTGACATCTAATAATTAAATTTGTAGTTTATATTTCCCGTATAATAAATGACTCTTTTTTGAGGCTAATAGCTATCTACTCGCCCCTTTTTTTTTTTTCCTTGTTTGCAGGCCGCTGTTACATTGTCACGGCGTCTTCAGCTGTGCTTCTACCCATTTTGCTCCAACCTACTTTGGCTGTTTCAGCTCTCTGTTTGAGAGATTTCTGCCATAGATTGTTTTGCTTTTTTATCTATAGCTGCTTGTGAGCCCGCTACTTTCAAAGATATTAAGGAATTTTATTAGTATTCTGAGGGTTCACAAATAAGGATGTTGTTTTTCTAACATCTAGTAACCAAATTTGTAGTTTATACTTTCTGCATAATCAATAACTTTTTTGTGAGGCTAATAGCTATCTATTTTCCCTTCCGTTCCCTCCTGTTTGCCGGCCGCTGTTACATTGTTACGGTGTCTTCAGCTGTGTTTTTACCTATTTGCTCCTACCTATTTCAGCTGTTTCAACTCCCTGTTTGGGAGATCTCTGCCATTGATTGTTTTGTTTTTCCATCCATGGTTGTCTGTGAGCTTGCTACTTTCAAAGGTATCAGGGAATTTTATTAGTATTCCGAGGGTTTGCAAACAATGAAGTCGCTTTTTTGACATCTAGTTACTAAATTTGTAGTTTATATTTCCCGCATAATTATCGACTCTTTTGTGAGGCTAATAGTTATCAATCTGCCCTTTTGTTTCCCCCTGTTTGCCGACTGCTGTTACATTGTCACGGCGTCTGCAGCTGTGCTTTTACCTACTTGCTCCAACCTATTTTGGCTGTTTTCATAGTTGTTTGTGAACCCGCTATGTATAAAGGTACTAGGGCATTTTATTAGTATTCCGAGGGTTTACAAATAATATCTAGCAACTCAAGCTTTATATTGTTATGTGGGTTCACAACATATGACACTGTACATATTATTTTACCATTATATTTTTGGATTTATTCAATGATTATGGTAATGTTATTTCATTTTTCATTTTGTATATAGTTTTTGTATCTTATGCTATTTCTGTTTTCTCTGCTTTTTTGTTTAACTTAAACATTTGTTTTTGTGCTTCTATCAAGCTTGTCTTGCTTCCATTATCATGTGTGTCTATTTTTGCTTGATTAGACAATTCCACCAATTGCAGCACCGGCGCGATAACCGGATACTAGTATAAAAGTATAGACATGTCTTGTACCAGGTATCATGATTAAGGGTGCTTAGTCACCGGAAACGCGTTGACCTTGGTTTTATAATATTTTTTTGTATGCTGATGTTTTGTCCTTTCACTATATTTTAAGTGAAATAAACTATGGATTTTTCACTATTTCGTTGAGCTGGATCTCCTTCTCTTTCCTGTTCGTCTACGCCCTGACACAGCGGTTCCGTGCTCCGAGCTCTTGGGAATGTCGGTATGGTGAGCTGGATTTTGTTTTTTCAAGAATTTAGAAACCAAATAAAATAAAATGATTTCTTCAGGGAGAATTTAGAAACCAAATAAAAAAAAATAGCCTTTCTATGGCCCAGTGCCCACTATTTGAGAGAGAGAGATGGCACACCCAGGAGTCAAGACTGGCACACAAGCAGAAAGGGCAATATTAATCTCCCACTGATTTTTTTTTTTTTTTTTCAGGGAGACTTTAGAAACAAAATAAAATAAAATGATTTTTTCAGGAAGAATTTAGAAAGCAAATCAACAAAAAAAAAATAGGCTTTCTATGGCCCACTATTTGAGAGAGAGACATGTCACACCCAGGAGTCAAGACTGGCACACAAGCAGAAAGAGCAATATTAATCTCCCACTAATTTTTTTTTTCAGGGAGACTTTAGAAACAAAATAAAATAAAATGATTTTTTTCAGGAAGAATTTAGAAACCAAATAAAATAAAATGATTTTTTCAGGGAGAATTTAGAAACCAAATCAACCAAAAAAATAAATAGGCTTTCTATGGCCCACTGAGTGAGAGATGGCACACACAGGAGTCAGGAGTGGCACACAAGCCCAGAGGCCAATATTTATCTCCCACTGATTGATTTATTGATTTTTTTCAGGTAGAGTTTAGAAACCAAATCAACCAAAAAAATAAATAGGCTTTCTATGGCCCACTGAGTGAGAGATGGCACACACAGGAGTCAGGAGTGGCACACAAGCCCAGAGGCCAATATTTATCTCCCACTGATTGATTTATTGATTTTTACAGGTAGAATTTAGAAACCAAATCAACAAAAAAAATAAATAGGCTTTCTATGGCCCACTATGTGAGATATGGCACACACAGGGATGGCACTCTAGCAGAAATGCCAATCTTAATCTCCCACAAAAAACAAAAAAAAACAGGGACTGTCCTTCAATTACTATCTCCCTGCAGTAATCTCAGCCAGGTATGGCAGGCAGCAATAAGGAGTGGACTGATGCACAAATGAAATAAAAAGTGTAGACAAACAAAAAAGATAGCTGTGCAGAAAGGAAGGAACAAGAGGATTTGTGCTTTGAAAAAAGCAGTTGGTTTGCACAGCGGCGTACACACAGCAATGCAGCTATCAGGGAGCCTTCTAGGGCAGCCCAATGAGCTACAGTGCTGAGAAAAAAAAATGTAGCCTCCACTGTCCCTGCACACCGAAGGTGGTGTTGGGCAGTGGAAATCGCTACAGCACAAGCGGTTTGGTGGTTAATGGACCCTGCCTAACGCTATCCCTGCTTCTGACGAAGCGGCAGCAACCTCTCCCTAAGCTCAGATCAGCAGCAGTAAGATGGCGGTCGGCGGGAACGCCTCTTTATAGCCCCTGTGACGCCGCAGACAGCAAGCCAATCACTGCAATGCCCTTCTCTAAGATGGTGGGGACCAGGACCTATGTCATCACGCTGCCCACACTCTGCGTTCACCTTCATTGGCTGAGAAATGGCGCTTTTAGCGTCATTGAAACGCGACTTTGGCGCGAAAGTCGCTTACCGCATGGCCGACCCCACACAGGGGTCGGGTCGGGTTTCATGAAACCCGACTTTGCCAAAAGTCGGCGACTTTTGAAAATGAACGACCCGTTTCGCTCAACCCTAGTGGTAATCACTAATGATTTATTATGGGTTACAGGGATTTTCTGGAAAGTGGACCCTAAACAATGCAAAATGCAGAAAATAACAAGCAGACCAGATACTCACCTTCCCTGTATACAGCGCAAGCTTCCTAATGCTGCTCAGTTCTCAGTGTTTGGGCTGCAATCGTGATGTGATATCCACAGTTGTCATCAATGTAGCCAATCTCTGGGAATAATGGCTGTACCAAGGTAGAAGGCACAAGTTGCTGAGCTCAGTGAATGGCTACAGCTCCGATGCTTGCTGTCCACATAATGTTACCACCATAGCCAAAACTCTAAGACCCAAGCAGTGGAGATGGCTCCTGAGCCACAGAAGTGATTACCTGCTGTCACGCCGCGCCGCAGCTATGCAGGTAGATGCACGCTCCACTATAGATGGCAGGAGAGTGGAGGGAAAACTGCAACACTTGCCAGAGCAGACCTGCAGAGCTGCAGGAGGCCACCACCAGGTGGCAACAGGGTAGTCAAACAAGCCACATCAAAACCAGGAGAGTAACGTAGTACAAAGGGGAAAATCAACTCAGAGACAGAGATACTCCAGAGGGTCAATACCAGATGGAAGCAGAAGTACCAGGAGCAAAAGACAGAGTCAGGTCAGATACAAAGCCGAGTCAAGTACCGAAGAGTCCAAACGCGAAGGGAAAACACTGACTCGTAACAGGGAAGTGGAATGAACAGACACATGAACAGTCAGGAATCGCAGCAGGACAAATCAGGATATAACCATAGTCAGCTACTCACGCCATAGGCAGAAGCTATAATTGACACCACCTGCAGGATGCAGTGGAGAAAAAGAGCAAACTTGAGACCAGACTGAGGCTGATAAAAGTTTACTCCTAATATGATCAGGCCAGGAAAAGGGAAGACAGGACTCAAAATCCGGTCTGGATCATGACAGTACACTCCTCTCAAAGGGGGGCCACTGGGCCCCCAGGTCTCCCAGGATAATGTGCATTGAAAACTGTTGGTGGAAAATAGCGCAATAGGGTTTTATCTGAGATTGAGCAGTCAATGCAAGGTAAAAGCACTCACCAGACGTATCTTAAGACAAGCATTGGAAAAATTTGCTGCTGCAGATCCACGGAT
This sequence comes from Ranitomeya imitator, assembly GCF_032444005.1. NCBI lineage: Eukaryota > Metazoa > Chordata > Amphibia > Anura > Dendrobatidae > Ranitomeya > Ranitomeya imitator. Next base: position 246,632,712 of record NC_091286.1, on the reverse strand, counting down.
CCACGAGGGACCAGCCGTTGAGAATACAATGTAGGAGAACGTAGTCAAATTCTGCGCTGCTGAATCATGTAGTCCAAAGGTAGTTTCTGAGTTTCAAAGAACTCAAAGTGCCAAGTGACTTCGGGATCACGTGTAGCAAACCACCACTCGTGACGATGCCGTTTCGCTAATGCTTTCATCTGAGAAAGCATTAGCAAAACGGCAACGTCAGGGGTCGTGGTTTGCTACACACAATCCCAAAGTCACTTGCCACTTTGAGTTCTTTGAAACTCAGAAACTACCTTTGGACTATATGATTCAGCAGCGCAGAATTTGACCACGCTCTCCTACACAGGATAATGTGCAGGAAATGCCCAAACAAATCGAGCAGCATGGACAGATTGCATCGGGACCCACGATCGATCCTCAGGACCGTAACCCCTCCAATGGACCAAATACTGAAGTGAACTGTGGAAATTGCGAGATAAGGCATCTGCCTTGACTTTCTTGGAACCAGGCCGAAAGGTGATAGAAAAATGAAAACGAGAATAAAGAGCAACCCCCTTGCCTAAGAGATAACTGCTTGGCAGACTCAATGTTGGACAGGTTCTTGTGGTCCGTAATCACAGTGATCCGAAGAACCGCCCCTCCAAAAAGTGCCTCCATTCTTCAAAAGCCAGTTTTACGGCCAATAACTCCCGGTTACGAACATCATAATTCCCCTCCGCAGAAGAAAACTTGCTGGAGAAAAAGGCACATGGTCTTAATTGGTCAAAGAAGTGGGTCCCTGAGACAACACCACCGCCACTCCCACCTCCGATGCGTCCACCTAAAAAAAGAATGGTTCTGATAGAACGGGCTGAACCGATACAGGAGCAGACATAAAACACTTCTTTAATGTAGTAAATGCTTCAACTGCCAGGGGTGACCAAACTTTGAGATCATCCCCCTTGCAAGTGAGATCGGTGAGTGGCTTGACCACCTGAGAAAACCTGTTGATAAATTTCTCAGGTTTAGTGCACAGAGAATTTCCCCGTAACCTATGAAGAACAGCACGTAATTGGCCAATCAATGTGGGATTCCTTGTCAGGAGAGAAAACAAGGATATCGTCCAGGTATACAACCATAAAGCGCCCGATAAAATCAGAAAAAACATAATTGATGAAGTTCTGAAACACCGCAGGCGCATTCATGAGACCGAAGGGCATGACCAAATTCTCAAACAGACCCTCGGAGGTGAGAAATGCCATTTACCACTCATCCCCTTCCCAAATGTGGATAAGTTTCTATGCTCCCCTGAGATCAAGTTTGGAAAACCACTAAGCCCCAGACAATTGATTAAAAAGATCTGGAATGAGTGGGAGAGGGTAGGAATTTCTCACAGTAATTTTATTTAGTTCCCGGAAATCGAGGCACGGGAGGAAACCACCATATTTTTTCTTAACAAAAAAGAATCCAGCAGCCACAGGAGAGACAGAGGAACAGATTTGACCTTTGCGTAGACTATCAGAGATAGAGTTTTTCATAGCGTTAGTTTCTGGGCCAGAAAGATTGTTCAAATGGGCCTTAGGCAATTTAGAACCTGTGGTGGCAAGACCTCAGCCTCTTTTTCAGAGAATACGTCCTCAAAATCCTTCAGGTACTCCGGAATACCCTCCAGATTAATGTCAGGCACAAAAACAGCAGAAAGGCAACCATTGGAACAAATAGAACCCCATTTAACAATATCACGAGATCCCCAGTCTATAACAGGATTATTCCTTTGTAACCAGGGACACCCCAACACCAGTCCCGCAGGAAGATTATTCATAACATATCATGAAATTTGTTCCTGGTGCAAGGAACCCACCTTGAGGAGCAACTCCTCAAAGACAAACTTAATAACATTTTGAGCCAACGATGTCTTATCAATGGCAATGATATGGATGGGAGTCTCTAGCCTAAAGGTACCGTCACACTTAGCGACGCTGCAGCGATACCGACAACGATCCGGATCGCTGCAGCGTCGCTGTTTGGTCGCTGGAGAGCTGTCACACAGACAGCTCTCCAGCGACCAACGATCCCGAGGTCCCCGGTAACCAGGGTAAACATCGGGTAACTAAGCGCAGGGCCGCGCTTAGTAACCCGATGTTTACCCTGGTTACCAGCGTAAAAAAACAAACAGTACATACTTACATTCAGCTGTCTGTCCCTTGCCGTCTGGTTCCTGCACTGACTGCTGGCCGCAAAGTGAAAGTGAAAGCACAGCACAGCGGTGAGTCACACAGCGGTGACTCACCGCTGTGGCTGTGCTCTGCTTTCACTTTATGGCCAGCAGTCAAGGCAGGAACCAGACGGCAAGGGACAGACAGCTGAATGTAAGTATGTACTGTTTGTTTTTTTACGCTGGTAACCAGGGTAAACAGCGGGTTACTAAGCGCGGCCCTGCGCTTAGTTACCCGATGTTTACCCTGGTTACCAGTGAAGACATCGCTGAATCAGTGTCACACACGCCGATTCAGCGATGTCTGCGGGGAGTCCAGCGACGAAATAAAGTTCTGGACTTTCTTCCCCGACCAGCGATCTCCCAGCAGGGGCCTGATCGCTGCTGCCTGTCACACTGGACGATATCGCTAGCGAGGACGCTGCAACGTCACGGATCGCTAGCGATATCGTCTAGTGTGACAGTACCTTTACTGTCCCTAACTTTAACTTTGACACCAGACTACAGTCAATGAAGTTCATGGAAGAGCCACAGTCCACAAAAGCTGAGGTAGATGAGTAACCACCTCCATAACACAGTTCCACCTCTTACAAAACTTTTTGAAATGATGAAAATGGTAACAGAGTCTGGGTGACCTCCTCAACAATCACTCAGATTTGGATGCTTGTTAATCGATGGACAAGAGGGGCAGTCCGTCTTCCAATGTCCTGGATCTCCACAATAAAAACATAATTTCCTATCACATTGTCACTTCTTCTCCTTCTCCTTGAAGCTGGTGGCACCAACCTCCATGGTCTCCGTAAATGGCATCACCTCAGACTTAGCAGGCAATACAGGAATCTCGCCCTGGATAATTCCTCTCTCATAATCTCATGTCCATATGAATGTCCAAAACATCACAAACACGCAGTCAAATAATCCCATAAAATATATAATTTTATTCAATATCCAATAAAGCATTAGTCAGAAAAATGGAACAGATAAATGGACAACAATGGGGGAAGGTAAAGCACTATGGAGCCCCCTGAGGAAGGAGCTTTACGCTCTGAAATGTGCGTCGGGGTGGACTCCTGGCTTCTCACCGCTGCACACACCAGGTATTGTTGTATATTCCCGTGACTTGGCCATGATTGGTGTGATGTTATTTATCTGTACTATATAGGGATATTGATCGTTTAATTTGAATGGCCATGTGTCGTATATATTATAGCAATGGTATGCTTGTGCAGTGATGTGGTCCCAGATCCTTGTGCAATTTGTACCACCACATAGTGCTTTACCTTCCCCCATTGTTGTCCATTTATCTGTTCCTTTTTTCTGACTAATGTGTTATTGGATATTGAATACATTTATATATTTTATGGGATTATTTGACTGCGTGTTTGTGATGTTTTGGACATTTAGTTTTTGCAGTTATCCCTATTAGGGTCCTGGCATACATGCACGTGACACTTATAATGAATTTGCTGTGGATGTAATACCAAATTAAGTTCCGTGCATGCAAAATGTATGTGACAACTTTATTATTCTATGTCCATATGAATGGCCTGGGTCATGGCGTCCTCCAGGGAACTGGGTGGCGGATGGAGGGCCAGAGCATCCTTGAGATGATCCAAAAGTTCTCTCCTGAACTGGGCTCTCAAAGCAGAGTCATCCCAAGACACCTCAGTGGTCCATCATCTAAACTCAGAACAATACCATTCAACAGTGAGTTTATGCTGGGAGAGACCCGTGATCACGTCCTTTGCCAGACTGACCTGGTCTGATTCATCATAAATCAGTCCTAAAGCCTCAAAGAACCTATCCACAAACATTCCTTCAAGGGCAGTAGCAGGTAAAGAAATAGCCCAGATTAGAGGGCCATCCCTAGCAACAAAATAATTAACCCCACCGGTTGACTCTCAACTTTTGAGGATCTGGGTCTAAGGGAAAAAAGGAGCTTACAACCCTCTCTGAATGTTTGAAACTTCTCTCCAGATAAAGTATCAGGGAGCCTGACTGTAGGTTCAGGAGAGTGAAAGGAAATATCAAAGGGGCTAGATTGCTTAACAGTTGATTTTGTCATGAAACCCTGAAAAGATTTTACAGTTTCAGTAAGTGCCCGCTGGAGTTGGTTGTGAGAGGAAGCAAGAGTCCTATGTTCCACTGACAAATCCTGCATCATTTGGGTCAGATTTGACATCTGACCTGCAAGAGTGTGCAGCGTATCCATAAGGAGCAGAGCAAAGGAAAAAAAACTGTCAGTGGTCAGTTATAATGTCACGCCGCAGCTATGCAGGTAGATGTACACTCATTAGATGACAGTAGAGTGGAGGGAAGACTGCAACACTTGCCAGAGCAGACCTATAGTGCTGCAGCGAGGCCACCACCAACAGGGTAGTTAAACAAGCCGCGTCAAAACCAGGAGAGTAGTGTAGTACAGAGGGGAAAATCAACTCAGAGACAGAGATACTCCAGAGGGTCAATACCAGATGGAAGCAGAAGTACCAGGAGCAAAAGACAGAGTCAGGTCAGAAACAAAGCCGAGTCAAGTACCAGAGAGTCCAAACATGAAGGCAAAACACTGAGTTGAAAGGGGAATGAACAGACACGGAAAGATTCAGGAATCACAGCAGGACAAATTAGGATATAACCATAGTCAGCTACTCATGCCGTAGGCAGAAGCTATAACTGAGCAACCAAATAGATCCACAGGTGAATGGCACCAAGGTAGTACTCAAAATATATGTCCAGATACAATCCTCAAGAGCTGATGAAAGTCGGTATTCTGCAGCTAGTATATGGTGCTCGTATGAAAAAATATTTGTGTGCTCAAAATGAAGAAAATGATGCAGCACTCACCGAATTGCTCTGTAACCAGAGTTCTTTTTTGTACCATCTCCCTTAAACAAGGAGACCGGGGGGTTGGGCAGGTGTGTGGAGGAATGTGGGGAACACAGACGGATGACGGTCGTTTCGCGTGCTTGAGGGCAGTCCCACACGTCCAGATAATTCCGGTACCGGAAAAATCGGTACCGGAATTATCCGTGTCTGTGTGCCCGTGCGTTTCTGTGGCACATCAGTGTGGCACACGTGTGGCACGTGTGCCGCCCGTGTGCCGACTGGGTACCACACGCACCGTGCAGGAGACAGCGCTAGAGATAAGCACTGTCCCCTGCATCTGGTGCTGAAGCCGCGATTCATATCTTCTCTGCAGCAGCGTTTGCTGTAGAGAAGGTATGAAAAATCCTTTTTTTTTGTTTCTCGTGTTTAAAATAAAGATCCCTGTCCCCACCCCTCTCCCACACCCTGTGCACCCGCCCACTGTTATTAAAATACTCACCTGGCTCCCTTGCAGTGTCCTTTCCTGCCCGCTGCTTCTCCTGTATGCGGTCACGTGGGGCCGCCCATTACAGAAATGAATATGCGGCTCCATCCCTATGGGAGGTGGAGCCGCATATTCATGACTGTAATGGGAGGCCCCACGTGACCGCATACAGGAGAAGCTGCGGCCAGGACAGGACACTGCGAGGGAGCCAGGTGAGTATTTTAATAACAGCGGACGGGCGCACAGGGGGTGGGGACAGGGATCTTTATTTTAAGCACGAGAAACAAAAAAAAAAGGATTTTTCATATCTTCTCTACAGCAAACGCTGCTGCAGAGAAGATATGAATTGCGGCTTCAGCACCATGTGGGGGGGACAGCACTTACTGTAGCACTGTCTCCTGCATGGCACACGGACTGCACACGGACAACGTCCGTGTGCGGTACGTGTTTTATACGGACCCATTGACTTTAATGGGTCCGTGTAATCCGTGCACTCCCACGAACACTGACATGTCTCCGTGTTTTGCACACGGACACACGGTCCGTGTAAACACGCTGACATGTGCAGAGACACATTGATTTCAATGTGTCTACGTAAGTCAGTGTCTCCGGTACGTGAGGAAACTGTTACCTCACGTACCGAGCCAGTGACGTGTGAAACCAGCCTGAAGCTTCAACAGGTCCAGAAGCTATAACTGACACCACCTGCAGGATGCAGCGGAGATAAATAGCAAACCAGAGACCAGACTGAGGCTGAGAAAAGGGCATGATCTGACATGATCAGACCAGGAAAAGGGAAGACAGGACTCAAAACCCGGTCTGGATCATGACACCTGCTCTTTTTATTTTTGATATTTTAGAATGTTTAGGGTCCATATTGCATAAATTGGAAATTCCCTTTAAGTTATCTCATCAGTAGATTGTCTAGTGGTCATAGTAAATATTAAAGGCCTATTTAGTCGGAATGATAATCAGTAAATAGCAATCATTAGAACACTTGTTCACCATTATTAGCATAGCATTTGTGAACATATCAGCAATCATTTGGCTTGCGAGCAAAATGTCAGCATTAGGCTGCCGTCACACTATCAGTATTTGGTCAGTATTTTACATCAGTATTTGTAAGCCAAAACCAGGAGTGAGTGGTAAATGCAGAAGTGGTGCATATGTTTGTTATACTTTTCCTCTATTTGTTCCTCTCCTGGTTTTGGCTTACAAATAGGGTTGAGCGAAACGGGTCGGTCATTTTCATAAGTCGCTGACTTTTGGCACAGTCAGGTTTCATGAAACCCGACCCGATCCCTGTGTGGGGTCGGCCATGCGGTACGCGACTTTCGCGCCAAAGTCGCGTTTCAATGACGCAAAAAGCGCCATTTCTCAACCAATGAAGGTGGACGCAGAGTGTGGGCAGCGTGATGACATAGGTCTCAGTCCCCACCATCTTAGAGAAGGGCATTGCAGTGATTGGCTTGCTGTCTGCGGTGTCACAGGGGCTATAAAGGGGCGTTCCCGCGACCGCCATCTTACTGCTGCTGATCTGAGCATAGGGAGAGGTTGCTGCCGCTTCGTCAGAAGCAGGGATAGCGTTAGGCAGGGTCCATTAACCGCTTGTGCTGTAGCGATTTCCACTGTCCAACACCACCTTTTGTTTGCAGGGACAGTGGAGGCTACATTTTTTTTCCTCAGCGCTGTAGCTCATTGGGCTGCCCTAGAAGGCTCCCAGATAGCTGCATTGCTGTTTGTACACCGCTGTGCAAACCAACTGCTTTTTTCAAAGCACAAATCCTGTTGTTCCTTCCTTTCTGCACAGCTATCTTGTTTGTCCACACTTTTTATTTAATTTGTGCAGCAGTCCACTCCTTGTTATTGCTGCCTGCCATACATTGCTGAGATAACTGCAGGGAGATAGTAATTGTAGGACAGTCCCTTTTTTTTTTTTTTCGTTACATCTGTTCAAGTCACTTTCTGCCACAGAAAATATACTCTAATACAGTGGCCCAAATTTATTCACTAGTCTCCCTGAATAAAAAAAAAAAAGGGTGCAGATTAAAATTGGCAAATCTGCATCAGTGGCAGTCCTGTGTGTGGCATCTGTGTCTCATTTTCTGGCACAGAAAACATACAGTCTAACAGTAGGCCTGATTTCTTGCCAATTCTCCCAGAAATAAAAAAAAAAAATAGTGTGTGCCATCTCTCTCAAATTGTGGGGCACAGAAAGCCTAGTGTCTGTTTTTTGGTTTTTAAATTCTCCCTGAAAAAAAATAAATAGTGGGAGATTAATATTGGCATTTGTGCTTCAGTGCCAGTCGTGTGTGCCATCTCTCTCAAATTGTGGGCCACAGAAAGCCTAGTGTGTTTTTTTTTTAATTTTGGTTTTTAAATTCTCCCTGAAAAAAAAAATAAATAGTGGGAGATTAATATTGGCATTTGTGCTTGAGTGCCAGTCAAGTGTGCCATCTCTCTCAAATTGTGGGACACAGAAAGCCTAGTGTCCGTTTTTTTTATTTTGGTTTTTAAATTCTCCCTGAAAAAAAATAAATAGTGGGAGATTAATATTGGCATTTGTGCTTGAGTGCCAGTCGTGTGTGCCATCTCTCTCAAATTGTGGGCCACAGAAAGCCTAGTGTCTGTTTTTTTGTTTTTAAATTCTCCCTGAAAAAAAATAAATAGTGGGAGATTAATATTGGCATTTGTGCTTCAGTGCCAGTCCTGCGTGTGTGGCATCTGTCTCATTTTGTGCCACAGAAAACCGAGTGTGTAACATTGTGCCTGATTTTCCTTGCAGTCTCACCCACCTATAAAGGGATATCTAAATCCTACAGAAGTTTGAGTTCACCTTGTAAGTTGTTTTACAGTAACAAATACCGTTACTTTAGTTACGTTTTTAAAACAATGAGGAAGTCTGGTGGAAGAGGTCGTGGCCGTGGGCGTTCATTGCCAGCTGGTAGTGGTGGTGGAGCATCAGGTGGTCGTGGGAAAAACAATATAGCACCTAAGTCTTGAGCTGTGGAGCCAGGTTCGTCGTCTGGCTACACAAGGCCTCGAACGCTCCCTTTTCTGGGAGTAGGAAAACCGTTTTTAAAGCCGGAGCAGCAAGAGCAAGTTTTGGCTTTCCTTGCTGACTCAGCCTCTGGCTCTTTTGCCTCCTCTTCTGAAACTGGTAAATGTAAAAGCAGCGCGTCATTAGTGGATGTTCACGCTCAGGGACAAGTCGCTCCATTGTCCTGTTCAGCAAAAACAACAACAGAGAAGGATGCGTCAGGCGACACAACGGGTTACTCCATGGAGCTCTTTACACATACCGTTCCTGGGTTAGAAAGTGAAAGTTAACAGGCCATGCCCATTACAAGTTGAATCGGACATGGAGTGCACAGATGCACAGCCACAGCCAGATTACTATGCTGTTCCTTTGACTCAGAGCACAACATTGCCCTCGCAGTGTACTGATCCAGAATCAGACCCTGATGAGACTATGGTGCCCCATCACGAACGCTATACCACCGGCTTACATGGTAACACAGACGAAGTTGCACATGAGATAGAAGAGGGGGTCATAGATGACCCAGTTTTTGACCCTGATTGGCAGCCATTGGGGGAACAGGGTGCAGGCGGCAGTAGTTCTGAAGCGGAGGAGGAGGGGCCGCAGCAGGCATCAACATCGCAACAGGTTCCATCTGCCGGGCCCGTATCTGGCCCAAAACGCGTGGCAAAGCCAAAACCAGTTGGTGGACAGCGTGGCCATCCGGTTAAAGAAGCTCAGTCTGCAATGCCTGAAAAGGTATCCGATGCTAGAAAGAGTGCAGTCTGGCATTTTTTAAACAACATCCAATTGATCAGCGCAAAGTCATCTGTCAAAAATGTTCAACTACCTTAAGCAGAGGTCAGAATCTGAAAAGTCTCAATACAAGTTGCATGCATAGACATTTAACCACCATGCATTTGCAAGCCTGGACTAACTACCAAACGTCCCTTAAGGTTGTAGCACCCTCGGTCAATGAAGCTAGTCAGCAACGCTACATCCCTTCCGTCACTGTAAGGCCACCATTTTCCGCACCACCTGCAGTATCTGTGCAGGATTCGTTGCCAGGCCAAAGCAGTCAGGGTCAGGGAATCACCAGTTTCGTAGTAGGAAACACTGCATGTAGGGCACCAGCAAGAATACCGTCTCCAACCGTCTCTGTCTGCCATGTCCACCGGCACCCCCGCTAGTTCCACGATCTTCAGCTCTCTAGTCCAGCTCACCCTACATGAGACAGGGTTTGAACGCCCACATAGCTAGATTAATCTCGTTAGAGATGATGCCCTACCGGTTAGTTGAAAGCGAAGCTTTCAAAGCCCTGATGGACTACGCTGTACCACGCTACGAGCTACCCAGTCGACACTTCTTTTTGAGAAAAGCCATCCCAGCCCTCCACCAGCATGTTAAAGAGCGCATCGTCCATGCACTCAGGCAATCTGTGAGTACAAAGGTGCACCTGACAACAGAGGCATGGACCAGTAGGCATGGCCAAGGACGTTACATGTCCATGACGGCACACTGGGTGGATGTGGTGGATGCAAGGTCCACAGGGAACAGCAATGTTGGGACAGTTCTGCCTAGCCCACGGTCTAGAAAACAATTGGCTGTAGCCGTTCGCCCCCCCTCCTCCTCCTCCTTGTCCTCCTGCAGAAGCGAGAGCTCGTCCACAGACCGCAGTCGCACAACCACTCCATCCGCAGCTGCCACTGTTGCACACCAGGTGTCCCATTATGGGGCAGCTACTGGCAAGCATCAGCAGGCTGTATTGGCTATGAAGTGTTTGGGCGACAACAGACACACCGCGGAAGTTCTGTCAGAGTTCTTGCAGAAATAAATGCAGTTGTGGCTGGGCACTGTAGATCTTGAGGCAGGCAAGGTAGTGAGTGATAACGGAAGGAATTTCATGGCTGCCATCTCCCTTTCCCAACTGAAACACATTCCTTGCCTGGCTCACACCTTAAACCTGGTGGTGCAGTGCTTCCTGGAAAGTTATCCGGGGTTATCCGCCCTGCTCCTCAAAATGCGCGGACTTTGCTCGCATATCCGCCGTTCGCCCGTACACTCCAGCCGTATGCAGACCTATCAGCGGTCTTTGAACCTTCCCAAGCATCGCCTAATCATCGACGTTGCAACAAGGTGGAACTCACCACTGCACATGCTTCAGAGACTGTGCGAACAGAGGCGTGCTGTTATGTTTTTGTGGGAGGATACACATACACGGGCAGGCAGTAGGATGGCAGACATGGAGTTGTCAGGTGTGCAGTGGTCGAAGGTACAAGACATGTGTCACGTCCTTCAGTGTTTTGAGGAATGCACACGGCTGGTTAGTGCAGACAACGCCATAATAAGCATGAGCATCCCCCTAATACATCTGCTGATGCAAAGTTTGACGCACATAAAGGAGCAGGCGTCTGCAGCAGAGGAAGAGGAAAGCCTTGATGACAGTCAGCCATTGTCTGGTCAGGGCGGTGTACAGGACGAGGTAGCGGGCGAACAGGAGGAGGAGGACGAGGAGGATGATGGGGATGAGTATTTTTTTAATGAGGAAGCTTCTCCGGGGCCACTGGAAATTGGTGGCGTGGCAAGGCCGGGTTCTGGTTTTTTGAGGGACACAAGTGACGTAGATTTGCCTGTAACTGCCCCTCAACCCAGCACAACCGCAGATTTGACAACTGGAACTTTGGCCCACATGGCGGATTATGCCTTACGTATCCTCAAAAGGGACCCACGCATTATTAAAATGATGACCGATGACGATTACTTGTTGGCCTGCCTCCTTGATCCTCGCTATAAAGGCAAATTGCAAAATATTATGCCACATGAGAACCTGGAACAAATATTAGCAACCAAACAATCAACTCTTGTTGACCGTTTGATTCAGGCATTCCCAGCACACAGTGCCGGTGATCGTTCTCATCGGTGATTGAATTATTTTGCCCCACTTTTCCCGGCTGACACCTAGCTTTCCAATGAAAAGGTCTTGCTTGTGGACTGCTCTGACTGAATTTTCCAATCTCGTAATTTGCAGCAGCTGTTTGTCCAGCATACGACATGTTTACACCTCCCTAAATGGCCAAACTCCCCCCACGGGGCCGTGGTCTCGCCACTTGGTGCAAGCACCCATGAGAGTGCTGTTTGTCTGAAGAGGTGGGTGTGCACGCTTTTGGTCGACGGCACTGCCACTGGGTCCCTCATAGTACAATAAAGTGTCTCTGGCGGTGGTGGCGCGCAACCAACATCAGACACACCGTTGTAACATGAGGGGCCCTGGGCCTGTACCGCCGGCCACAAGACAGTTTCCCCCCCCAGCTCAAACAGTGCTCTATGATTTGCAAAATTATCTCTCACAGCTCCACCAATGTTTAGTCTATGCGCTGACATCCTTCAATGCCTGGCACTGACAATACCAATGTGTTGACATGTATGATGCTACTTAAAATAGTCAGAGGCAGTGTTCTATATTTACACCAGTAAATACTTTGCGCCAAATTACTAGGTCTGAAACTCAGCAGAGGAGCCCACCCCTGTACCTAAGCATGCCACCCTTTTGTTTTTTGGTTTTGTTGTATTGCGAGACATTAACATCTATTTATTTTTTGGGAGTACTAACTGTCAGACACTCATTACAATCGGCCTCCGCTGACAACACCAATGCTGCCTGTGTACCCCTGCAAGATAATTCCAAGTGCATAGAGCCTACTTTTGTTATGTTAGGCCTACTAAGCCTGTCTGCGGTCCCTCCTTCCAATAGTCCTCCACTGACCACACCACTGCTGCCCATGTACCCCTGGAACCTATTTTAAAGTGCCTACAGCCTACTTTTGTTATGTTAGGCCTACAAAGCCTGTCTGCGGTCCCTCCTTCCAATAGTCCTCCACTGACCACACCACTGCTGCTCGTGTACCCCTAGAACCTATTTTAAAGTGCTTACAGCCTACTTTTGTTATGTTAGGCCTACTAAGCCTGTCTGCGGTCCCTCCTTCCAACAGTCCTACACTGACCACACCACTGCTGCCCGTGTACCCCTGGAACCTATTTTAAAGTGCCTACAGCCTACTTTTGTTATGTTAGGCCTACAAAGCCTGTCTGCGGTCCCTCCTTCCAATAGTCCTCCACTGACCACACCACTGCTGCCCGTGTACCCCTGGAATTTATTTTAAAGTGCCTACAGCCTACTTTTGTTATGTTAGGCCTACTAAGCCTGTCTGCGGTCCCTCCTTCCAATAGTCCTCCACTGACCAGACCAATGCTGTCCGTGTACCCCTGGAACCTATTTTAAATTGCATAGAGCATCCTTTTTTTAATTGTAGGCGTACTAAGTCTGTCTGCGGTCCACTGACCAGAGCAATGCTGCCTGTGTACCCCTGTAACGTTTTTTAAACTGCATTGAGCCAAATTTTTTGTTTAAGGCCTACTACTTGTGTCTGTCTGCGCCACTCAATACAGCTGTCCTCCTCTGAAAAAAGCTGAGCGTCAATAGTCTGGTTTTCAGCCTATAGGAATTTGAAAACTGCATTGGGGCTACTACTTCGGTAGGGCCTACTAACGGTGTCTGACGCTCGAAGGTGTTCTCCAGGTTGCCTCTCCATAGCTTCTATCTTCTAGCTCTCATTAAGTAGTTGTTGAAACAACACTGCATTAGGCCTACAAGTTGGGTCTGGGTTGTAGAGACGGTGTCTGCCGCTCCAAGGTGTTCTCCAGGTTGCCTCTCCATAGCTTCTATCTTCTAGCTCTCGTTAAGTAGTTGTTGAAACAACACTGCATTAGGCCTACAAGTTGGGTCTTGGTTGTAGAGACGGTGTCTGCCGCTCCAAGGTGTTCTCCAGGTTGCCTCTCCATAGCTTCTATCTTCTAGCTCTCGTTAAGTAGTTGTTGAAACAACACTGCATTAGGCCTACAAGTTAGGTCTGGGTTGTAGAGACGGTGTCTGCCGCTCCAAGGTGTTCTCCAGGTTGCCTCTCCATAGCTTCTATCTTCTAGCTCTCGTTAAGTAGTTGTTGAAACAACACTGCATTAGGCCTACAAGTTGGGTCTGGGTTGTAGAGACGGTGTCTTTTGCTCCAAGGTGTTCTCCAGGTTGCCTCTCCATAGCTTTTATCTTCTAGCTCTCGTTAAGTAGTTGTTGAAACAACACTGCATTAGGCCTACAAGTTAGGTCTGGGTTGTAGAGACGGTGTCTTCTGCTCCAAGGTGTTCTCCAGGTTGCCTCTCCATAGCTTCTACCTTTTATCTCTCGTTAAGTAGTTGTTGAAACAACACTACATTAGGCCTACAAGTTGGGTCTTGGTTGTAGAGACGGTGTCTGCCGCTCCAAGGTGTTCTCCAGGTTGCCTCTCCATAGCTTCTATCTTCTAGCTCTCGTTAAGTAGTTGTTGAAACAACACTGCATTAGGCCTACAAGTTAGGTCTGGGTTGTAGAGACGGTGTCTGCCGCTCCAAGGTGTTCTCCAGGTTGCCTCTCCATAGCTTCTATCTTCTAGCTCTCGTTAAGTAGTTGTTGAAACAACACTGCATTAGGCCTACAAGTTGGGTCTGGGTTGTAGAGACGGTGTCTTTTGCTCCAAGGTGTTCTCCAGGTTGCCTCTCCATAGCTTCTATCTTCTAGCTCTCGTTAAGTAGTTGTTGAAACAACACTGCATTAGGCCTACAAGTTGGGTCTGGGTTGTAGAGACGGTGTCTGCCGCTCCAAGGTGTTCTCCAGCTTGCCTCTCCATAGCTTCAATCTTCTAGCTCTCGTTAAGTAGTTGTTGAAACAACACTGCATTAGGCCTACAAGTTGGGTCTGGGTTGTAGAGATGGTGTCTTCCGCTCCAAGGTGTTCTCCAGGTTGCCTTTCCTGAGCTTCTATCTTCAGGCTCTTGTTAAATAGTTGTTAAATGGAACAACTGCATTTGGCCTACTAGTTGGGTTGGGGCCTACTAACAGTGTCTGCCGCTCCTTGCTGTTCTCCACTGAACAAAGCTGTGCCGCCTGTTTACTACTGTTGCCAATTTTGAACTGCATTTAGACTACTTACTGATTTGGGCCTACTTTCTGTGTCAGCCTCTCATTACAGTTGTCCTCCACTGAACAAAGCAATGCCCCCTGGTTAGTCCTGTTACCAATTTTGAACTGCATTTAGCCCACTTTATTCTTTGGGCCTATATCTGTGTTTCCTCCTCATCCTGCCCATTGCCCAGCCAGTGATAGATGAGTCTGCTGGTACATTGACCCATAACGCAACTTTCCCCGTGCACGCTACACAGCAAGATTGTGACCCTGCTGAAAGTCAGGTTCCTCTTCCCGCATACCATACCACCTTACACGGGGACAAAGAGGAAGGTGCAGATGAAAGTGCAGGTTCCTTCATCAGGTGGGGGGAGGAATACTTGTTGGCGACGTCACTGGCACAGGGCCTCTCATAGTACGCAAAAGTGTTGCTGACGGTGGGAGGCGCCCCCGCCGTGCAAACACACCGCCGTACTTTGAGGGGCCCTGTGCCAGTGCCAATGACAACGAGTGGGCCCCCCTGCTTGCTCAGGATCACAGCACTTGCAAAGTTGAAATACTTACCTCTCCCTGCTCCACTGCCGTGACGTGGTCCAGATTTCCTGGGCCCACTAAATACTTGAACCAGCCCTACCCCCCACAACTTTAGCCAAATGACCCCCAATTTCCAATGCCTTACTATTGTTATAAGGTAAATTAAGATTGACAAGCTTCAGTAACAAGAATGGATGTTTTTGCCATTAAAATGGGCACTGTACTTGTTTTCCTGGCCTCCACTCACTGCCGACCATGCTCCCCCATTGACTTGCATTGGGTTTCATGTTTCGGTCGATCCCCGACTTTTCGCGATAATCGGCCAATTCCACTCAACTCGACTTTTGAGATAGTTGGGTTTCGCGAAACCCGACTCGACCCTAAAAAACTAAAAGTCGCTCAACCCTACTTACAAATATTGATGTAAAATACTGACCAAATACTGCTAGTGTGACGGCAGCCTTAAAGTCATTGTTCTCTACAGCAAATTGCCCTATGTAAACAGGTAATGTGCTGCTAATAACTACGCTATTCTATGTTCAAAGAACAATCATATTAACGGGGTTGTCCAGTCTTTTGCTAAAAGTCTGTTGTCACTCTATGTGGCTGCAAGCTTCTGAATTTCCACTTCATGCACACTGCAGTGAGAGTAGGCAATTATGTGACCACAAATATGCGATTTGCATACTTACAGCCAAATTCACACTGGCCATGCACAGGCTCACTCAATTCACATTTATTTAGCTATGCCATGCATGTCTAGTTGGAATATGGCAGTTACATGACCTGCACCAATATGGTATCATTAAAAACATCAGCTCAGCCTGCAAAAAATAAGCCCTCACCCAACCAGAGATCACGAAAAATTGGAGATTCTACGGGTATCTGAAAATGGTGCAATTTTTATTTTTTTAACAAAGTTTGGATTTTTTTTTCATTACTTAGGCCTCTTTCACACTTCCGTTTTTTGCCATCCGTCGCAATCCGTCGTTTTGGTAAAAAAACGGATCCTGCAAATGTGCCCGCAGCATGCGTTTTTTTGCCATAGACTTTTATTGACGATGGATTGCGACGGATGGCCACACATCGCATCTATCGTGCAACGGATGCGTCGTGCTTTTGCAGACCGTCGTGATGACAAAACGTTCAAAGGAACGTTTTTTCGTCCGTCGGATCCGCCGGCTCCCTCCTCCCCGGACTTCAGAATGGGCTGCGGATGCGTCGGAAAACTGCATCCGTTGCCCACGTTGTGCACAATTGAGCACAACTTCCGTCAGTACGTCAGGCCGCGATGACCCCGTACAGACGGGAATGTGAAAGAGGCCTTAGATAAAAAAGAACCTAGACATGTTTGGTTTCTATGAACTTGAAATGACCTGGAGAATCATAATGGCAGGGCAGTTTTAGCATTTAGTGAACCTATTAACAAAGCCAAACAAAAAACAAGTGTGTGATTGCACTTTTTTTTTGCAATTTCACTGCACTTGGAATTTTTTCCCCGTTTTCTAGTACACGTCATGGTAAAACCAATTTCATTACATTTTTCATTTATTTGTTAAATACATGTACAGTAAACTGCACACCCACGACACCTATATTTCACTAACATCTTTCTATTTCTATTTCTGACGGTTCAGCATGTCTATTTATTGTGTGTGATTTTTTTCTCGCACCCATTAACATTGGTGAGTCTCTGCCATTTTAAGTGGCTAAAAACAGCATGCTGCGATTTTTTTTTTCTCACCCTCAATTCCAGGTGAGGAAAAACTTGCATATGAACACTGACTAATTGAATAAGATTGCTGTAAGAGCAATGCGATTTTTTTTCTCACATTGCACTT
The DNA here is from genome assembly GCF_032444005.1 of Ranitomeya imitator. Taxonomy (NCBI): domain Eukaryota; kingdom Metazoa; phylum Chordata; class Amphibia; order Anura; family Dendrobatidae; genus Ranitomeya; species Ranitomeya imitator. Next base: position 246,615,841 of record NC_091286.1, on the reverse strand, counting down.
GTCGATTTTATTTACAGAGGTGTGCGAACCCTAACAGGACCTCTGGTAATCACTGCTGCTGGCTCACGAACCTTGCTCAGACTTGAATGTGGCTCTCAAGGTAAGAAAGGTTGGAGAATACTGCTCTGTGACAATTCTATTAAGGCATAAACAGCCATATGCATGAGATTCTAGTACTCATTCATATAGGGAAATTTTGACTCACCTTCTGAATCTTTTGTTTCCAAAACTAGAATTTGCCCACAATGGAGATAATGTTTAACCTCCAATGCCCTAGCAGAATGTTGCCCTCTAATGTAAGGTATAAAACAGCAGGAAAAAAGAGAGCAAAGCCTCAAGGTGTAGTAAGAAATAAGCCTAGTATATGAATCAACATAAAAAATTATGCAATAATATTCCACCACTGAAATGCTGGGGAGCAACATATGCATGACTATGCTTAATAAAATGCAATGATTAAAGCAAAGAAGCTTCCAGAATGAAAAAGCAATGTTTCTAGCTGAAAATAATAGCTACATAGACAGAAAATGAATATTACCAAAACTACAATGCCAGCGGCCATACGTGTGGGTTTCTCTCTCCTCTATATACCTTTGCCTGCATACATGACCTCTTGCAATCCATCTCAAGTATATATTAAGTTTTATCAAATCTGTGGCCCTATGATTTATGGTATTGTGCCGGTAGTATATCGTGTTTTATATCTTACATTAGAGATCAACATTTTGCTAGGGTATGGAGCAGACTGTATGCTGCATAAAACACATGCAAAAACTGCACAAATATTTCCATGTGTTAAAAACTTAGTTCACATTAACGTTCAGTTTTGTGGCATAAATAACTCTAAACTTTATATTTGGTTTAACAAATAACTCATGGTCTAGTGTAAATCTGAATTGTGTCATCAGTTCTGTGTTTCAATTCAATTCATTGACATTTGTTGGCTTTATCTCAGTGATACCAGTGGATTGTATAACCTAGAAAATATTTGAAGAAGGTGACTTGGCATGAGATTTTCTACTAAGCTTTCAATGCTTTCTCTGGAAGTCTAAATTGTTTGGCACAGTAATCTCCCATAGAGATTAGCAAAATGTTTCTTTATAAATATCTGTGTTTCACAGCTGGCATCGAAGGTATACAAGTTTCCAAAGTTTCTAAAATTTCAGGTTAAAAAATAAAAACAGTTGGTCAGTATTGACTAAAAATGACCTATTAGGCCGGCGTCACACTAGCGAGTTTTACGGACGTAAGAGCGCATAAAATACGTCCGTAAAACTCGCCTAACAAACGTCCCAATTATTCTCTATGCCCCTGCTCCTATCTGCCGTATTTTACTGATCAGCATTATACGGCTTTCTACGGCCGTAGAAAATCGCAGCATGCTGCGTTTGTCACCGTATTGCGCAAAAAATGCCAATGAAAGTCTATGGAAGCCACAAAAATACGGATTACACACGGACCAGCAGTGTGACTTGCGAGAAATACGCAGCGGTGTTAGAGAGAAAAGCCGGCAATTCAGTGCGGTGTACAGTAAAATCACATTGACAGCTTACAGTAGAATAGGTAGAATAAATGTGTACACATAAAATAGGTATATATATATATATGTCAGTGAGACACATATATGTATATATATTATTATTTCATACAGCGCTAGATAGCTTTAAAGCCGGTAATTCAATTGCCGGCTTTTGCTATCTCCTTCCTAAACCCGACATGATATGAAACATGGTTTACATACAGTAAACCAGCTCATATCCCCATTTTTTTTGCATATTCCACACTACTGTTAGTAGTGTGTATATTCAAAATTTGGCCGTTCTAGCTATTAAATTAAAGGGTTAAATGGCGGAAACAATTGGTGTGGGCTCCCGCGCAATTTTCTCCGCCAGAGTAGTAAAGCCAGTGACTGAGGGCAGATATTAATAGCCTGCAGAGGGTCCATGGTTATTGGCCCCCCCGGCTAAAAACATCTGCCCCCAGCCACCCCAGAAAAAGGCACATCTGGAAGATGTGCCTATTCTGGAACTTGGCCACTCTCTTCCCATTCCCGTGTAGCAGTGGGATATGGGGTAATGAAGGGTTAACGCCACTTTGCTATTGTAAGGTGACATTAAACCAAATTAATAATGGAGAGGCGTCAATTATGACACCTATCCATTATTAATCCAATACTAGTAAAGGGTTAAAAAAAACACACACACACATTAATAAAAATTATTTTAATGAAATAAAAACAAAGGTTGTTGTAATAATTTATTCTTCGCTCAATCCTTCTGAAGACCCTCGCTCTGTAACAAAGTAAAAATAATAAACCAACAATATACATACCTTCCGAAGATCTGTAACGTGCCACGATGTAAATCCATCTGAAGGGGTTAAAATATTTTGCAGCCAGGAGCTCTGCTAATGCAGCTGCTCCTGGCTGCAAAACCCCAGGGAATGAAGGTAATGTAGGTCAATGACCTATATTTACCTTCATTTGCGGTAAGGGCGCCCTCTGCTGGCTGTTCCTGGAGCGTGGGAACTTTCCTAGAAAGCTCCCAGACTCGAGTTCATATGAGGACAACCAGCAGAGGGCGCCTCTACATTATTAATTTGGCTTAATGTCACCTTACAATAGCAAGGTGGCATTAACCCTTCATTACCCCACATCCCACCGCTACACGGGAGTGGGAAGACAGTGGCCAAGTGACAGAATAGGCGCATCTTCCAGATGTGCCTGGCTGGGGGCAGATGTTTTTAGCTGGGGGGGGGGGGGGGCAATAACCATGGACCCTCTCCAGGCTATTAATATCTGCCCTCAGTCACTGGCCTTACTACTCTGGCGGAGAAAATTGCGCAGGAGCCCACGCCAATTTTTTCCGCCATTTAACCCTTTAATTTAATAGCTCGAACGGCCAAATTTTGCACATACACACTGCTAACATTAGTAGTGTGGAATATGCAAAAAAAAGGGATATGAGATGGTTTACTGTATGTAATCATGTGTCATATCATGTCGGGTTTAGGAAGGAGATAGCAAAAGCCGGTAATTGAAATACCGGCTTTAAAGCTATCTAGCGCTGTATGAAGTAATAATATATATACATATATGTGTCTCATTGACATATATATATACATATATAGACAGTATATATGTTTTTTGTTTTTTTTTTTACACATGGATCCCTTGTATAGCCGTTAGTGTTGAGCATTCCGATACCGCAAGTATCGGGTATCGGCCAATACTTGCGGTATCGGAATTCCGATACCGAGATCCGATACTTTTGTGGTATCGGGTATCGGTATCGGATCCATAGGGATGTGTAAAATAAAGAATTAAAATAAAAAATATTGATATATTCACCTCTCCGGCGGCCCCTGGACATCACGCTGGTAACCGGCAGGCTTCTTTGTTTAAAATGAGCGCGTTTAGGACCTGCGAATGATGTCGCGGCTTCTGATTGGTCGCGTGCCGCCCATGTGACCGCCACACGACCAATCAGAAGCTGCGACGTCATTCTCATTCACTAAACTCCTAATTCTAGGAATTTAGGACCTGCGAATGACGTCACGGCTTCTGATTGGTCGCGTGGCGGTCACATGGGCGGCACGCAACCAATCAGAAGCCGCGACGTCATTCCTCAGGTCCTAAACGCGCGCATTTTAAACAAAGAAGCCTGCCGGTTACCAGCGTGATGTCCAGGGGCCGCCGGAGAGGTGAATATATCAATATTTTTTATTTTAATTCTTTATTTTACACATTAATATGGATCCCAGGGCCTGAAGGAGAGTTTCCTCTCCTTCAGACCCTGGGAACCATCAGGATACCTTCCGATACTTGGTGTCCCATTGACTTGTATTGGTATCGGATATCGGTATCGGCGATATCCGATATTTTTCGGGTATCGGCCGATACTATCCGATACCGATACTTTCAAGTATCGGACGGTATCGCTCAACACTAATAGCCGTATGTCGGTTTTGCAAGCCTGCGAGAAAAACATGCAGTACGGATGCCATACGGATTACATACGGAGGATGCCATGCGCAAAATACGCTGACACACCCTGCCTACGGAGGTGCTACGGACCACTATTTTGGGGACTTTTCAGCGTATTACGGCTGTAATATACGGACCGTATTGTCTTACGCTGAGTGTGACTCCAGCCTTACACTTACTTTATTTTCCTGAGTTTTTAAGCTTTTGTAAAGAAAAAAAAAATCCCATGAGTTTACAGGATTTTTAATAAGGCTTTTCTTCATAGGATTTAAAATATTTTGTACATTTATTTTTTGCTTTTGTATTTCCAATTCCAAAAAAGAAGTCTACATGGAAAAAAAAACAGAAATATGCATATCCAGGAGTGGTTTAAAAAAATAAAAAAAATACAATGATCCATAAATATTGGTTATTTGCATAATAAGTAGTGATGAGGGAATGTGCTCAGTTATTGTGTTATCCAAGCATCCTCGTGTGCTACCGAGTCTTCGACGTGCTCAAAAAATAGGTTGCAGTCCCCATGGCTGCATATCTTGCATCTGTTTGACAGCCGAGAACATGAAGGACTTGTCTGCTTGTAAAGCAATCCTTTCATGTTCTGTAGCTGTCGAACAGCCATGAGGCATGCAGTTGCGGGGACTCAAACATATTTTTCCAGGACTCCGAAGACTCGGTAGCACACAAGGATGCTCGGATAACACCTTATCTGAGCATGCTCGATCATCACTAGAGATGAGTGAATTTTTTTGGTTTTTGTCCCCGAATCTGATGTTGACATATTCGTGCCCTATTCGAATACTATGCTTCGTGTGCTTCATGATCAGTTCCGAACGTATTCGGAAATCTCTACTCCTATTGACTCTAATGACGTTCGGATGTGTTCGACAAATATTGCAAAAACAATATTTTATGCCGATCGTATTCGGAACCAAATCCGAACAAATTCGCTCATCTCTACTCAAAACTAATTGTTAGGCATTATTAGCTGAAAGAAAACATGAAAAAAGTGCACCAAAAATCTTACCAATTTACAGAAAAAAGCATTGTGTGTGATACCAGTCTAAATTTGTTATGTAATTTGTGTTTCACAGAAATCGCAAAATTAGCAAATTAACACTAATTTTTGTCTATTGCCATCGTTAGGATGTTAATTGGTATGTAAAATTGTGGATCTGCACACGGATCTGCCGGATGGCACTCATAGAAATTGATAACTGGAGTGGTGGGAAATGTATGAGGCTGGCAACAGGGAATTAATGTGGAAGTGGAATAGCAGATTTATTGTGCAGTTCACTACTTTTTCCATTTTGAAACTAGAAGCAGAGATTTTTAAATGCTTGAAAATCTCTTTAAACTCCACGAATTACGTAATGAACATCTGTCCGAAATCCAAGTGTTTTCTTTTTTACTGCATAGGCATGTAATTTGCTATAACTCCAGTAGATTGACAAAAAATAGCATGCCAGCAATGTCTAAACAGTAGGAGATTTATAATAACTGTTGAGCAAAACATTTTTTTATGATTTGCTATCTATTTATCTAGATAAGAAGCAACGAATGAAGGCACCACATCAAGCAATATGACAAAAAAAAACAAAAATGGTGGGTTTTTCGCTCATAGTGGCAATGTTTCAGTTTGGAGGTATGAACCTTTATCAAGTAATGATAGAATAAAAATGCCATGTATTTAAAGGCAAAGTGATTAGGAAGGTGATTATAAAAATGACATAAAAATACTAATACAAAGTGAATATACATATATATGATCATGTGCATAAACATACTTGTAAGTGAAGGTATTACAGTGTCACAAGGTCCAGAAAAACTGCAATAGGGTTTAAGTATGCAGGTAAATACCCAGTAAAAAATCAAAATAATTAAATATATCTCAGATGATCCGCCCTATAGGTCACAGGAACATCAATATAACAAAACCACTTTGCATTCGTCAGCATACTAATTACCCCACTGCACATGCCAGAACAAAAGGCAGGTGTGCCATGTGATTTTGCATATGCAGAGAGATGATTAAGGTCACCAGCGCCATTTGGGAAATGGTTAATAAGTGCTGTGCACATGTCCACATTCAGTCAATAGTATGAAAAGGACGTGAAATGACATCACAGTGAGTTAAGTAAGCCAGATGCATTGCTGAACATTAGATGGTGTTGAAAACACCATCTGGCTAAAGGGCAAATTTACTGGCAATAACAGCAGCACTCTATACCGTAGATAGGTAGGAAAGATGACTAGCTGCAAGGTAAATATAGGAATGATCCAAGAGAATCCCAGAAAACTCCCCAGTGGCTGTAGCAAATAGAACTGAGAAAAAAGGACATGTTAGGAGGGTTGGATCTAATTAAAGGCACAGCACTCCACTCACATTCCAAAAAGGGTACAAATTAGCTAGAGAAACTCAGCATAAAGGGATCAATTCTAATAGTCAAAAGTGGAAATAGTGAAATACATCCCAAAGAGAACTTGGTATTCACAGGCAGTTTCCCATCCAAGTACTTACCATGCACAGCCCTGTTTAACTTTCAAAATCAAACATTGGGAATGATTTAGCCATAGATAACACATTTTACATAGAATATTGTATTGTGAAGGTAGTACATTTTCAAAGAATAATGTTCCATGTATAAGACGAGTCATCAGAATAATATATGATGTCAAATAAATATTTCTAGAAAAGAGAATTAACAATCACTTAAAATACACTGTATCACTCCCAAGAAGGGACACTATAGCGATGGGGCAAGCAAACACCTCATTATAGGATACAATTCATTTTATACTCCATATAGCGGGCTGCTATTTTTAGGCTGGAGGATACCAGTATCCATGGCCCCTTACTAGCTAAGGAATACCAGCCCCAAGCTGTCTGCTTTAGCTTGGCTGGTTGTCAAAAATGGGGGGACACCACACCATTTTCTTTAATTATTTATTTAAATAATTTAAAAAGGCATTGGAATCCCTCTATTCTTGATAACCATCATTGCTAACGTTAACAGCTGAAGTTTGCAGCCCCCAGCTGTCAGTTTTGACTGGCTGGTTACCAAAAATATAGGGCAACCCATGCCTTTTTTAAGAAATGTTTTTTTAGAGAACAGGTGCCCACTAGTGAAGACTCTCATCAACTGCTATTAGTGGCAGCAGGCATAGGCTGATGGGTAGTAGTCTCATACGCCGACGACAGAGACCGGAGGTAAATTTTTTAACTCTGATCACAGCTGCGGGCCACTGTCATTTTACAGCATGGGAACAGCGGCAGTGTTTGCCACGCTGTCATGCACATGACAGGGTGGCAAACACTGAGTGTTCGGGACCCGCATTCAAATAAATTGGGTCCATATTTGGGCTCGATTACTTTTCTGGTACCCTAACCAAACTTTTTTAACCATTCGGCTGAATCCAATCATCCTGGGGTTCACCCATCTCTAATTATAGAGTTTCAGAATGCAGCTATATTCTGTTTGTTATATAGAGTGACTCTTTTAGCTTGCATCTGTTCAGACTCGTCTTTTTCTGTTTCGAAAAGCCATCAGTTTTTTTTTATATTTGCAGCACACACCCTCTGACTCAGCACTCCTACCATCAGCCTAAGGCATTTTTAAATTGAACTTGATCCTACCTGCTAATATAAGTGTAGGCGTTTAGCCCGGTAGATTCATCATGTTAGGTTACTTTTCTGGCCAATAAAGCACAGTGATACTGTTGTTTTTAAACTAGGTATTGGTACTTTTGGCAGTGTGGATAGGTGCCAAGTCCTGCCGGAGAATGAAATTTCCATCTCCAAAAAGCTTTTCGGCAGAGGGAAGCATGAAGTGCTCTAAAATTTCCTGACGGCTGCACTGACTTTGGTCTTAATAAAACACAATGGGCCTACACCAGCAGATGACATAGCTCCCGAAACCATCATTGATTGTGGAAACTTCACACTAGACCTCAAGCAGCTTGGATTGTGTGCCTTCCCACTCTTCCTCCAGACTTTGGGAACTTGATTTCCAAACGAAATGCAAAATGTACTTTCATCTGAAAACAACACCTTGGACCACTGAACAACAGTCCAGTTCTTTCACCCTTTGGCCCAGGTAAAACTCTTCTGGCATTGTCTATTAGTCATGAGTGGCTTGACACAAGGAATGCAACACTCTTAGCCAATGTCCTGGATAAGTCTGTGTGTGGTGGTTCTTGAAGCAAAGACTCCAGCAGCAGTCCACTTCTTGTGAATCTCCCCCAAATTTTTGAACGGCCTTTTCGTAACAATCCTTTAAAGGCTGCGGTTATCCCGGTTGCTTGTGCATCTTTTTCTACCACACTTTTTCATTCCACTCAACTTTCCATTAATATGCTTGGATACAGCACTCTGTGAACAGCCAGCTTCTTTAGCAATTACCTTTTGTGGCTTACCCTCCTTGTGGAGTGTGTCAATGACTGCCTTCTGGACATCTGTCAAGTTCACAGTCTTCTTCATGATTGTGGAGCCTACTGAAACAGACTAAGGGACCTTTTAAAGGCTTTGGAAGCCTTTGCAGGTGTTTTTTGTTAATTATTCTAATTTACTGAGGTAATGACTTTTGGGTTTTCATTGACTGTAAGCCATAATCATCAACTTTAACAGAAATAAATACTTGAAATAGATCACTCTGTTTGTAATGACTTTATATAATATATGAGTTTCACTTTTTGTATTGAAGAACTGAAATAAATTTTAAGTTTTTGATTATATTTTAATTTTGTGAGAAGCACCTGTATGTCTATGGAAATGTATTTATTCACTTTATAATAAGGGCAGTGATTTTGATTCTCTGTGCATCTAAAGTATATGTATGTGTGGTCACACTTCATATCCATACCTGTACACTCTCGCATCTAACTCTGCTAGCTCCAGGGTATAGTCAAAGTGAATTATATTATATTCACTAAACATGTAACTGTATAAAAACAATAAACCTGTCCTTCCTTACATAAAAAAGATTCTTAGTGCTAATGCAATATGCCTTTTAATATTGTACTGTATATTTCATCTTTCTTTTCTTTATTCTCTTGCTTATATCATTAGCAAAAAAGAAAGCTTCAAACACATTCTTTTCTTAAAAACAACAATGGCATATTTTATATTTTCCTTTGATGTGACAAATTGGTTCCACACTGTATTGCAAGATGTTCTTCTAAATCCTTGGATTTTGCCGAATTCTGGACAACATTTTGCTTTACTGAGACCTTGATAAAATGAATTACTGAGAATTGAAATACTGGTGTTTAACTACATGGAAATACAGTACACTATAATGTGTTTGCTAAGGGAATATATGACCAAAAAATAACCTATTGTTTAATTTTGTCATTTTAGGGTCTATATCTGATTAAAGAATGTTTGATAATGTTTATTTAAAGGGAACTTTCCACCAAAATTTACATGCTGAACTTAACACATGATGCAATAGTAGCTGCAGAGCACAATAAAACATTTTTATATTGTTCTATTTCTCCTCTTCGCTGCAGAGATTGTAGCAATGTATTTGGCAGCTAATGAGTTAACGTTAGCTAACTCCATGTGGGTGTTTTCATTGGGCAGTGTACTTTATATTCTCTATATTCCTTTGTGTAGATTTTAATTTGGAAATATCATTTTCCTGGTTTGCCCACTCAATGTCCAAGGCATGCTCCAGTTATTTCCACATATATAAATCCACAGGGGCATGTAGCATGATAAATAATGGCTTTTGTACTACAGTTTATACTATGTGTGATATTGTCTGAGTTGGTAAAGTCCTTAGATGCATCAATGTTTTTGCATGCTACACATTTTCCACACGGGAACAACCCCATATTTGGCCTTTAGAACCAAAAAGATATTTTGAATTTTCACCCTTATGGTAACTGTAGACTAATTGGTCGTGTACATTTTTTTTACCTTCTAAATGAAATTGCTAGTGTTTGTCCAGCAAATTTAGATATTGTTGTGTCTAAGGATTGTACAAGCCAGTGTTTCTGTAAAATCCTGTGCATTTTATTGCTCTTTGAATTTAAATCTAATACACAACATACCTTGGATTCAGGGTTATCCTTTCTGATTTTATTTTCGAAAAGTTTGGTCTGATCACTACGTTGTGCTCTAGGATAGGCATGGCATATTGTTTTTCTCTCATATCCTTAATCCTTGAATCGTATACATAGATCTTTGGCTTGCTTTTCAAAGAAGAAACCATTGGAACCTAACCTTGCCCAGTTGGAATGTTCTTAACCAGATGTTTTGGATGATGTGAAATCACATGTAGAAAAGTGTTGACTGAGGTACTTTTTCGAAACTGAGCATTTTGTATATACAACTCCTGAGCCTGCATCAGATAGTAGCTGTAATTAACTCCTGAATTTAGATGGAAGATTAAATGTCAATCTTTGATAACAATCAGGATTTCTCAGTTGTCTCAATATTTATTTTTTGTATGACTCTGTAGGCAGGATGACAATGTTGCTCTTCATCTCACGGCTTAATGACCACCATTTCAATATGTTGAAGATCCCTTAGGACATGCCATTCTCTCTTGCTGAAGTTGTCCCTTTTGATGGTTTCTGGTGCCAGGGATTTGTTGGATATCCTGCATGACTAAACGTACAAACAAATCCACCTCAGGAAAGACCGGTATTTGCAGAAAGGGTTTTGGATGATTTCCTCTGTTGTTTTCTGAATTATCAGCCAATTATTCTAGGATCTAGAGTGCTTCTTTCTCTGTGGCCGTAGGTCACATGTTCTTTTTGTTAATGCACATCATTCTACTGTTTAATGAAAACTATACCAGTAAAGATATTTCAACAAATTATTAAACAGCATGTATGTAAGTACTTGGATAAGAATACAATAATTAACCACAATCAGCATGGGTTTGTAGCAAACAAGTCATGCCAGACTAATCTAATTTCCTCTTATGATAGAATCACTGACTGGATGGATCAGGAAAATGCAGTAGATATAGTATATCTAGACATCAGCAAATCATTTGACAAAGTATCTCACACTATCCATATTGAAAAAATGACCAAGTACGGGATTGACAAGGCTACAGTTGGGTGGATTCATAACTAGCTCAGTGATTGTACTCAACGAGTGATAATAAATGGTTGCACATCCAATTGGAAAAATGTTTCAAGTAGGGTACCACAAAGCTCTGTCCTGGCCCCAGTATTGTTTACCATTTTTTATAAATGATCTATATAAGGGAATTGAAGGTAAACTAATCAAATTTGCAGATAATGCAAAGCTAGGAGGGATAGCTATTGCTAGAGAAGACAAAGAAAGGATTCAGAAGGATCTAGATAAACTTGGACAATGGACAGTGACTAATAGAATGGAATTTAACAGGGAGAAATGAAAAATTCTACATCTGAGCAAGAAAAATTAAAATTACATCTATAGAATGGGAGGAATAGTAAAAAAAAGTAACGGCATGTGTGAATATGGATATATTAATAGATCACAGACTGCACATGAGTCAACAGTGTGATGCAGCAGCAAAAAAGGCAAACACAGTTTTAGTTCCAAAGAAAAGCAGATTGCACTCACCAGTCTTTTGTAGAAATTCTGCTCTTTATTTGTAGTAAAAAAGCATAGGCAGCATCAATAGTAAAAAAGTTGGGGACACACGGTTAAAAGCAGCGGTAACGGAGTGCGGTACCCGTGGCCCGTTACCGTTGGCATTAACCCTGTATGAGCGGTGACTGGAGGGGATTAAGGAGCGGGTGGCGGGCACTGACTGCAGGGGAGTAGGGGAGGGACTTATCGGACTGTGCCCATCGCTGAATGGTCGCGGCAGCCATGACAGGCAGCTGTGGAGACCAATCAGCAATGCAGGATTTCCATTATGGAAGTTGCCGACAGAAAGACAGAAGTACCCCTTAGACAATTATATATAGATATGCTTTTGATCTTATGCTCTATTGAAGAGTACCGAACATATGTCCTCCCCTACTGGCAATGTCAACCATTATATTCAAGAAATATTTGTACATACACCATGTTCCAAATTATTATGCAAATGACATTTTTCTCAGATTTTCCTAAATGGTCAGTGCAGATGACAGTCAGTCCAATAAAAGTCATCACCCGTTAGAGTATGCATCAAATTTTATTGAAGAAACCTCCCAATGATAACAGTATAATCTCCAAAATGAATAAAAACTCAAAATGCACTGTTCCAAATTATTAGGCACAGTAGAATTTCTAAACATTTGATATGTTTTAAAGAACTGAAAATGCTCATTTGCGGAATTTGCAGCATTTAGGAGGTCACATTCACTGAACAAAAAAAGCTATTTAACTCCAAAACATCCTAACAGGCCAAGTTACATGTTAACATAGGAACCCTTCTTTGATATCGCCTTCACAATTCTTGCTTCCATTGAACTTGTAAGTCAGAATAGCCTCCCAGAGCTGCTGTTTTGATGTGAACTGCTTCCCACCCTCATAGATCTTTTGCTTGATGATACTCCAAAGGTTCTCTAAAAAGTTGAGGTCAGGGGAAGATGGTGGCCACACCATGAGTTTATCTCCTTTTATGCCCATAGCAGCCAATGACTCAGAGGTATTCTTTGCAGTATGAGATGGTGCATTGTCATGCATGAAGATTTTGCTCCTGAAGGCACATTTCTGCTTTTTATACCATGGAAGAAAGTTGTCAGTCAGAAACTCTATATACTTTGCAGAGGTCATTTTCACTCCTTCAGGAACCTTAAAGGGCCCTACCAGCTGCTTCCCCATGATTCCGGCCCAAAACAGGACTCCTCCACCTCCTTGCTGACGTCGCAGCCTTGTTGAGACATGGTGCCATTCACCAACCATCCACTACTCCATCCATCTGGACCATTCAGATTTGCTCGAAACTCAACAGTAAACAAGACTGTTTGAAAATTAGTCTTCATGTTTGTCTGGGCCCACTGCAACCATTTCTGCTTGAGAACACTGTTTAGGGGTGGCAGAATAGTAGGTGTATGCACCACAGCAAGCCTTTGAAGGATGCTACACCTTGAGGTTCGAGGGACTCCAGAGGCACCAGCAGCTCCAAATAACTGTTTGCTGCTTTTTAATGGTATTTTGGCAGCTGCTCTGTTAATGCAATGAATTTGTCTGGCAGAAACCTTCCTCATTATGCCTTTATCTGCATGAACTCTGTCTGTGCTGTTTCAGTCACAAATCTCTTAACAGTATGATGATCACTCTTAAGTTTTCGTGAAATATCTAATGTTTTCATACTTTGTCCGAGGCTTTGCACTATTTAACGCTTTTCAGCAGCAGAGAGATCCTTTTTATTTCCCATATTGCTTGAAACCTGTGGCCTGCTTAATAATATGGAACATCATTTTTAAGTAGTTTTCCTTTAATTTGAATCACCTGGAAAAATAATTATCATAAGTGTTCAACATTGATTCAGTGATCAATTGAGCCCTGAGACACAATACCATCCATGAGTTTATTTGATAAACAAAACAATTAAATCTTTATGACACTTAAATCCAATTTGCATAATAATTTGGAACACAGTGTAGTGTCCACTTTAAACTTCTACCGGATTGTTTTTTATGGTTCTGTTATTTCATCACGGAATCCCTCCTTTATCTGTTTGGGCCAATCCAGTTCCTGTAGAATAACCCTCCTCCTGTCTTATAGGACTAAATGCCCTGCCTTTCAGACCTTTTCCCCTCTCTTTTTGCTGGTTATGCATTCTACATTGGAACGTACTATCACGGTAGAGCATATGGTAGTATTTCACTATCAGATGCGCGGTCCACCATAATGCATGCGTCGCAGAGTTATATGTCATTTACAGTGGTGTGGTCCACTGTGACATCATGTCAGAGACATTGTCAATCTGATCCAGCATCACCTTTTTCATTGGTAATGCCAACATAGGTAATTATCTAATGAATCAGCTGAGACAAGACCATATATAGACTTAGTTTACACAAACACTAACATTCTTTCTCTTAAGAAAGCTACATGGCAGAAGCATAACGCATGGGGTTCTCTTATTCCTTCCCAGGGGGGTTGTCACTTGCAGTATGTAATAATCAGTCTCATTCTTTTTTCTATTTGGATATGCCGTTATTTCATCTCTGAAGCCTTTTCTTATTTGAGGTTTATTTATCCACGCTGTCCATTTTTTCTCATCACTTTTGTGTTTTGTAGGAGCTATATAATGATATATATCTTATTGTTGGCATATTCCACATTCATTTAAGAATCTGTGTATCTTCATGCAAGTGATCCTCCTTTTTTCTGTGCTAGAACATCCTTCGGGCATTTTTAAAAAAAATTTTATTATTGTTTATTATTCCTCTTTTCACTGCACATGTTCTTGGGGCTTATGTGTATTTACAACAAGGGGGATGTCCTCTTTCTCTTGTTTTTAAATGTTTTTAATATGTGTTTTGGTATCAATAAAAATGATTGTTGACTCATTCAATTTTTCTTCATTTTCTTATTTTGTCTATATTTATTATCTGGGATATTTTAGTGTCTTATTGCATCATGTCCTCCTAGTTCACTCAATTTTCCCTGACACAGTCTAAGAAGGGAAGATGCAGTGGAGGAAGCATGACTGGCTGGGTTCCCATTGCGTTATGGGAACGCGCTTAACGGACAGCGTTGCACGGCGAAATTAACGCCGTGCAACGCGTCCGTTAGCGCGCCCATTCACGGCAATGGGAACGCGCAGCACTAGCACGTGCCATGTTCGGCACTCGCTAGCGACGCGCCGGTGTTTCCCCGCTCTCGCAGATTGGGGATCTGTGAGAGCGGGGACGTTACCGCGACCCCAGGACGCGGCCCCATTAAAAACATTGCGTTAGCGCAACCCGCTAGCGCTAAACGGGTTGCACTAACGCAATGTGACCCTAAGTATGTCAAAGACCTTTCGGAATGTCACCAGGAAGACCTATAGGTCCACGGTCACAGGATCACCTCTCTCACAACGGGATAATCCATGCTAGGGATTCTCTATGAAGTGTTTAAATCCTGTTTAGCTGGTTATTGCTCTTGCTTGTACAGGGATAAAATGTTTTTTTTTTCTCCCTGCAGCTACTGCCTACAGTCATTGCTCACTATACAGTAATCACCCCAGCACTTTGATTGCACACACGTTGTACACATACACTGCAGAGCTGACTGTTCATATCAGTATAGTGATCGGTGATAGAATCACTCCCTACACCGCACAATGACTGGAAGCGAGCAACTGCAGGAAAAATAAAACACAATTTTAATTCCTGTAGCAGCTGCTCTAGTAAGGTGGCTAAACATGATTTAAACACTATTTATGTGCAGATTACTCCTATACCTGCAGGGATAATTTATTTATGGAGGTGACAGGTTCCCATTCATATATTTGCTAATGGATCAATTTTACCTTATAAATGAGAAACAAAAGGAGATTTGGAAATATAGTAATAAAATATATATAGCCATTATTGCGAAAGTGTATATACTTTTATTTTTAAAATGTAATCTTTATGCTCATGTCCAACAGTCTCCTAGATGGCCCCCATTAGAATTACTGTATTTACTGTGCATTTTAAACCAAAATGCATTGAATATGTGAATAAAAAAACTAAAGAATATACCTGTGAAAGTACAATAAAAATAAATAAGTTCATATTAGCTTGGTGTATTTTTTTTTTTATATCCACATCGTATAACTTCCAATTTTCAAAAACTTTTTTCATTACATATTTCTACTGAAAAATGTCATTTTTTTCTTTGTTTTTATAGTAAGACCTAAGCCTTAACATTTTTTAATAATAAGCTGCTGGAGATATTTTGCTATCTGGAACTCACAGACTTATTACATATTTTCTTGTGTAACTTTTGAAAAAGTTTAAAAAGTCATCACAAAAGCTAGTTATTAATTCGACGTCTTCTTCTTTAGATAATTTACCTTCAGCTTTTAAACTTCAAGATTTGCAGATTGCCAGATTGTTTTTCAAACACTATTGGGAAGGGGAAACTACATGTGTACCAATATTAACTTTTTATTACAAGTCCTGAATTATAGAGAGCAAAATAAAATTGGAAAGTTGCAATCCAATTTATCTCGGGGTAGAATTGTTGAACCCTAGCTTTCTCCTGTTTGTAGGACATTTCCTGGTCTCTAACCAGTGGCGACATCTGAATAGCAGCAACTGAGAAATGATATCACAAGCATGACCCACAACCTCCAAAATTCAATAAGAAAACACGCAATTTATTAGTAACTACATGGTGGCCCGATTGTAACGCATCGGGTATTCTAGAATATGTATGTATGTACGTCAGGCTGTGAGTGGGGGTTAAATTCCACGCCAATATCGCTGATTGGGCGCGGCCAGCCGGGCGTGACCAATCAGCGAAGCGTGGTTGAAATCCTGCACCAATTCGTGGCCAGACTGTGTTTCGCTGATTAGTCGCGGGTGGCCAGGCACGACTAATCACCAAATCGGTGTTTAAATCCAGCGACAATATCGCTGATTAGTCACAGCCGGCCACGTAGTATATAGCACAGCCACGTAGTATATAGCAGCCACGTAGTATATAGCACAGCCATGCAGTATATAGCACAGCCACGTAGTATATTGCACAGCCAAGTAGTATATTGCACAGCCACATAGTATATAGCACAGCGATGTAGTATATAGCAGCCACGTAGTATATAACACAGCCCACGTAGTATATAGCACAGCGACGTAATATATAGCAGCCATGTAGTATATAACACAGTCCACATAGTATATAGCACAGTGACGTAATATATAGCAGCCACGTAGGATATAACACAGACAGCCACGTAGTATATAGCACAGTCACGTAGTATATAGCAGCCACGTAGTATATAAGACAGCCCACGTAGTATATAGCCCAGCGATGTAATATATAGCAGCAACATAGTATATAACACAAACAGTCATGCAGTATATAGCACAGCCACATAGTATACAGAAGCCACGTAGTATATAGCACAGCCACGTAGTATAGAGCACAGCGATGTAGTATATAACAGCCCATAGTATATAGCACAGCCACGTAATATATAGCAGCCACAAAGTATATAACACAGACAGCCACGTAATATATAGCAGCCACGTGGTATTTAGCAGCCACATAGTATATAACACAGCCCACGTAGTATATAACACAGGCCAAGTAGTATATAGCACAGCCCACGTAGTATATAATACAGCCCGCGTAGTATACAGCAGTGTGGGCACCATATCCCTGTGAAAAAAAGAATTCAAATAAAAAATAGTTATATACTCACCTTCTGACGCCTCCGCAGCTTTCCCGCTCCTCGCGATGCGGCCAGCAGCTTCCGTTCCCAGTGATGCATTGCGAAATTACCCAGATGACGTAGCGGTCTCGCAAGACCGCTAAGTAATCTGGGTAATTTCGCAATGCTTCTCTGGGAACGGAAGCTGTCGAGAGCATCGGGAGAAGCGGGAAAGCTTCGGTGGCATTGGAAGGTGAGAATAGCATGATTTTTTATTTTTTAACATTATATCTTTTTACTATTGATGCTGCGTAGGCAGCATCAATAGTAAAAAGTTGGTCCGGGATGGGGCGACACACTGGTGCTGACTGGAGGGAGTAGGGAGGGGCCAATTGGCGGCCGGACTAAGCCTGTCGCTGATTGGTCACAGCCTGTCGGCCGTGACCAATCAGCGACGCGGGATTTCTGTTACAGACAGACATATAGACAAACAGATGGAAGTACCCCTTAGACAATTATATATATAAATGTGGAATCAACTACAACATATGAGCCAATTTACTGAAGATGCTGCATTACAACTTTACAAAGAAAGTTTAAAGAGGGTGACCACAGGCGTAATGGTTAAAAATAGTCCCCAAAAAAACATTTGTATCCATCAATGCCCCTGCTGCTCTAGAAGTGGCTGTCCATTGTTTCCCATGGAGTTCATTGTTGGCAAGCCTGCAAATGTGACATAGCATGTACAAATAGTGACCATTGCAGCCAACCATTTCACCTCTCACGTCACAATAGATGAGAAACCTGAGTTGCAGGTTGTAAGAGATCATCAGAAGACAAAGCAAAGGAGTAACTCTTAGGGTATGTGCACACGTCAGGATTTCTTGCAGAAATTTCCTGAAGAAAACCGGAAATTTTCTGCAAGAAATCCACATTTTTTTTTTGCGTTGTTTCCCCATTTTTTTTAGCATTTTGCAAGCGAAATTAGCTTGCAGAATGCTAACGTTTTCCGAGCGATCTGTAGCATCGCATGGAAAACTGACTGACAGGTTGGTCACACTTGTCAAACATAGTGTGACCAACTTTTTACTATAGATGCTGCCTATGCAGCATCAATAGTAAAAGATAGAATGTTTAAAAATGATTAAAAAAATGGTTATACTTACCTGCAGACAGCCGATCTCCTCAGCGGCGTCCGTTCCTATAGATGGTGTGTGTGTGCAGGACCTTCGATGACGTCACGGTCACGTGAGCGGTCACATGAGCGGTCACGCGACCAATCACAAGACGGCGACATTATCGCAGGTCCTTCACACAGAGCATCTATAGGAATGGAAGCGGCAGCATGCACTGAGAGGCGGGAGGACTCCGGGGCCATCAGAGGGTGAGTATATGACTATTTTTTATTTTAATTCTTTTTTTTTTTACCAATTATATGGTGCCCAGTCCGTGGAGGAGAGTCTCCTCTCCTCCACCCTGGGTACCAACCGCACATAATCTGCTTACTTCCCGCATGGTGTGCACAGCCCCATGCGGAAAGTAAGCAGATCAATGCATTCCTAGGTGTGCGGAATCCCCGCAATTCCGCAAATTTAATGAACATGTTGCTTTTTTTTCCGCCATCCGATTTTTTTCGCGGAAAAAAAGCAACATTTGCACAAGAAATGCGGAATACACTTTAAATAATAGGAGGCATATGTAAGCATTTTTTTCGCGTTTTTATCACGTTTTTATAGCGAAAAAAACGCGAAAAATACTGTACGTGTGCACATGGCCTTAAAGGGAAATCAGCAGTCAAATCTATGCCAAAATCTGCCCTAAATTTTGATATGGATTTACTGCTGTGGGTTTGACACAGAGCTTCCCTAGGATAGGGCAAGAGAAGAAGACAAGATGTGTCATGTCGAATAAATCCTGCCAAAATGATATTCTCTTATCTAAGATTATACATAGTTCTCCTGACTTCCACTGGGCTGTTCCATAAACTGAAGTGCATAATTTTCATACTTTATGCTAATTTGCTTTATAAACAATCTGCTTTTTTTTTAATTCTTTATTTATTATTTTAACAAAAGAAACATACAACACTCATCACAATATGTCTTGTAAGGAGCAAATGTTCATAGTACAAATGAGGTTATGCATTTGTATTATCAAGTATCAACAGAACCAAACAAAAGAAATGACCGAACAGGTGTCACTTATGATCCAGCAAAGGCGTAAGACCAACATATGCGTAGCAAATTTAGGCTGAATATCAAATTTAAAAAAACCTTTTGAAATCAAAATAGGAATAAGTTTGTTTACTGAGGCTGAAATAGGGGGAGGAGACTCTATCACATTAGTATAAATGGGAATCATTTCTTAGGCTGTCCCAAACACAGAAGAATACAAAAGAAAAATTTAAGTCAGACAATGCTCTGATTTTGTCCAATCCAGTTAGACCAAGGGGACCAGATCTTTAGGAAACGGTCGTGAGAGAGCATTTCCCAGCTTGTCAATTCTTCCAGATGAAAAATATCCCTAACCTTCTCAATCCAATTCCCCAGGGATGGTGAGGTTGTTTGCTTCCATTTCAACGCAATCAGATGTTTTGCTGCTCCCAGCAGTAGAGGTGGGAGATCGTGTTTCTTAGGTTTAAAATTTGGTGAGGGAAGAGACAGAAGGACTTCTGGGGCTGTGAGATCCGACTTCAAAACTCCCATGGCTCTCATAGATTGATTGATTTGATGCCAGAAGTACTAAAGTTTCTGACAAGACCAAAAAATGTGTGTTAGTGTACCCCTAAAAGACTTACATCTCCAGCACATTGGAGAATCAGTGAGGCCTAAATGAAAAAGCCTCTCCGGGATATAGTACCAACGTGATAGTATTTTATAAGCAGATTCCTGGAGTAGGATGCATCTAGAAAAGCCGTGGGAGTTCGAACAAATTCTCTGTATGTCTTCAGATGATAGGGAGATTCTGAGTTCAACCTCCCAGGAATGGAGGAACATGGGTTTAGTATTGATTTTAGAGATTAGTAGGTTAGCATAGACTTTTGATAATAATCTTGGGACAGGTGGCTTAATTTTGGTCAGTAAGTCCAACCAAAGCCATTCTGAGGGTGGAGTGGATAGTGTTTTAACTTGTGTCATAAAATACAGTATATCATATGTGCCTGTTGAGTAGAGTTGAGCGACCTTGACCTTTTTAGAGTCGAGCCGGGTTTCGCGAAACCCGACTATCTCAAAAGTCGGGTCGAGTGAAATCGGCCGATAATGACGTAAAGTCGGGATCGACCGAAACACGAAACCCAATGCAAGTCAATGGGGCAGCATAGTCGGCAGTGAGTGGGGGCCAGGAAAACACCTAGAGTGCCCATTTTAATGTCAAAACCATCCATTCTTCTTAATGAAGCTTGTCAAGCGTAATTTACCTTATAATAATTGGAAGGCATTTGAAATTGGGGGTCATTTGGCTAAAGTTGTGGTGGGTAGGGCTGGTTCAAGTAATTAGTGGGCCCAGGAAATCTGGACCACGTCACGGCAGTGGAGCAGGGAGAGGTAAGTATTTCAACTTTGCAAGTGCTGTGAACCTGAGCAAGCAGGGGGGGCCCACTCGTTGGCATTGGCACTGGCACAGGGCCCCTCAAAGTACAGCGGTGTTTGCACGGCGGGGGCGCCTCCCACCGGCAGCAACACTTTTGCCTACTATGAGAGGCCCTGTGCCAGTGACGTCACCAACTAGTATTCCTCCCCCCACCTGATGAAGGAACCTGCACTTTCATCTGCACCTTCCTGTTTGTCCCCGTGTAAGGTGGTATGGTATGCGGGAAGGGGGACCTGACTTTCAGCAGGGTCACAATCTTGCAGTGTAGCGTGCACGGGAAATGTTGCGTTATGGGTCAATGTACCAGCAGACTCATCTATCACTGGCTGGGCAATGGGCAGGATGAGGAGGAAACACAGATATAGGCCCAAAGAATAAAGTGGGCTAAATGTAGTTCAAAATTGGTAACACAGGACTAATCAGGGGGCATTGCAGTGGAGGACAACTGGAATGAGAGGCTGACACAGAGAGTAGGCCCAAATCAGTAAGTAGTCGAAATGCAGTTCAAAATTGGCAACAGTAGTAAACAGGCGGCACAGCTTTGTTCAGTGGAGGAGAACAGCAAGGAGTGGCAGACACCGATAGTAGGCCCCAACCCAACTAGTAGGCCAAATGCAGTCTAACATTAACAACTACTTAACGAGCGCCTGAAAACGGAATTTCAGGACAGGAAACCAGGAGAACAGCAAGGAGCGGCAGACACCGATAGTAGGCCCCAAACCAACTAGTACGCCAAATGCAGTTGTTCCGTTTAACCACAATTTAATGAGAGCCTGAAGATAGAAGTTCAGGAAAGGCAACCTGGAGAACACCTTGGAGTGGAACACACCATCTCTCTACACCCCATACCCAATTTGTAGGCCTAATGCAGCGTAGTTTCCAACAACTACTAAACGAGAGCATGATGATCGAAGCATTGGCGAGGAAACCTGGGGAACACCTTGGAGTGGAACACACCATCTCTCTACACCCCATACCCAATTTGTAGGCCTAATGCAGCGTAGTTTCCAACAACTACTAAACGAGAGCCGGAAGATCGAAGCTCAGGAAAGGCAACCTGGAGAACACCTTGGAGTAGAACACACCATTTCTCTACACCCCATACCCAATTTGTAGGCCTAATGCAGCGTAGTTTCCAACAACTACTAAACGAGAGCCGGAAGATCGAAGCTCAGGAAAGGCAACCTGGGGAACACCTTGGAGTGGAACACACCATCTCTCTACACCCCATACCCAATTTGTAGGCCCAATGCAGCATAGTTTCCAACAACTACTAAACGAGAGCATGATGATCGAAGCATTGGCGAGGAAACCTGGGGAACACCTTGGAGTGGAACACACCATCTCTCTACACCCCATACCCAATTTGTAGGCCTAATGCAGCGTAGTTTCCAACAACTACTAAACGAGAGCATGATGATCGAAGCATTGGCGAGGAAACCTGGGGAACACCTTGGAGTGGAACACACCATCTCTCTACAGTGGAACACACCATCTCTCTACACCCCATACCCAATTTGTAGGCCTAATGCAGCATAGTTTCCAACAACTACTAAACGAGAGCCGGAAGATCGAAGCTCAGGAAAGGCAACCTGGAGAACACCTTGGAGTGTAACACACCATCTCTCTACACCCCATACCCAATTTGTAGGCCTAATGCAGCGTAGTTTCCAACAACTACTAAACGAGAGCATGATGATCGAAGCATTGGCGAGGAAACCTGGGGAACACCTTGGAGTGGAACACACCATCTCTCTACAGTGGAACACACCATCTCTCTACACCCCATACCCAATTTGTAGGCCTAATGCAGCATAGTTTCCAACAACTACTAAACGAGAGCCGGAAGATCGAAGCTCAGGAAAGGCAACCTGGAGAACACCTTGGAGTGGAACACACCATCTCTCTACACCCCATACCCAATTTGTAGGCCTAATGCAGCGTAGTTTCCAACAACTACTAAACGAGAGCCGGAAGATCGAAGCTCAGGAAAGGCAACCTGGGGAACACCTTGGAGTGGAACACACCATCTCTCTACACCCCATACCCAATTTGTAGGCCCAATGCAGCGTAGTTTCCAACAACTACTAAACGAGAGCATGATGATCGAAGCATTGGCGAGGAAACCTGGGGAACACCTTGGAGTGGAACACACCATCTCTCTACAGTGGAACACACCATCTCTCTACACCCCATACCCAATTTGTAGGCCTAATGCAGCGTAGTTTCCAACAACTACTAAATGAGAGCCGGAAGATCGAAGCTCAGGAAAGGCAACCTGGAGAACACCTTGGAGTGGATCACACCATCTCTCTACACCCCATACCCAATTTGTAGGCCTAATGCAGCGTAGTTTCCAACAACTACTAAACGAGAGCCGGAAGATCGAAGCTCAGGAAAGGCAACCTGGGGAACACCTTGGAGTGGAACACACCATCTCTCTACACCCCATACCCAATTTGTAGGCCCAATGCAGCGTAGTTTCCAACAACTACTAAACGAGAGCATGATGATCGAAGCATTGGCGAGGAAACCTGGGGAACACCTTGGAGTGGAACACACCATCTCTCTACACCCCATACCCAATTTGTAGGCCTAATGCAGCGTAGTTTCCAACAACTACTAAACGAGAGCATGATGATCGAAGCATTGGCGAGGAAACCTGGGGAACACCTTGGAGTGGAACACACCATCTCTCTACAGTGGAACACACCATCTCTCTACACCCCATACCCAATTTGTAGGCCTAATGCAGCGTAGTTTCCAACAACTACTAAACGAGAGCCGGAAGATCGAAGCTCAGGAAAGGCAACCTGGAGAACACCTTGGAGTGTAACAAACCCTCTCTCTACACCACGGAAGGGCTGATTCTTAGGAAGGAAGGCTGTCGGAAAGAAGCAGGGCGCGTCCGAGGGTGATTATATTCTTATTAGGTATATACTCACCCTCGGACGCGCCCTGCTTCTTTATTTGTAATGAATGTTTATTTGCAATGTGGTTTTGACTTACTCTATTTTTTTGGTAAATAATGATTTTATTATTTTCATTGTTTTGCATCTTCTTGGCAATAATATAAAGAAGACGCGACAGGACAACACTCGGTGAATGCCATATCTGTGTTTAAAATTGAAAAAACCTTTCAGTTAACTACTTGCAGGAGAAAGTTATTGTAGCTGGTGGCCATTTTTAGTACTGTACCATTTTTGTTGTATGTGTTTGTTTTTAATGTTAAAATGTCTGCATTTGATATCTCTCCAGTATTTTCTTTTTTATAAGCAAAATACTTATTTTTATATTTTCTGATGTTGGTTCCAGGGGTACACGGGCAGCAGTGGTGTGGTCAGTGGAGGACTAGTGGAAGGAGTGACCGCAGACAGGCATCGAAGGCCTAAAATAATAACACATGGCTGTAGGCAATTTTAAATTGGTTCCAGGGGTACACGGGCAGCAGTGGTGTGGTCAGTGGAGGCCTAGTGGAAGGAGTGACCGCAGACAGGCTTCGAAGGCCTAAAATAATAACACATGGCTGTAGGCAATTTTAAATTGGTTCCAGGGGTACACGGGCAGCAGTGGTGTGGTCAGTGGAGGCCTAGTGGAAGGAGTGACCGCAGACAGGCATCGAAGGCCTAAAATAATAACACATGGCTGTAGGCAATTTTAAATTGGTTCCAGGGGTACACGGGCAGCAGTGGTGTGGTCAGTGGAGGCCTAGTGGAAGGAGTGACCGCAGACAGGCATCGAAGGCCTAAAATAATAACACATGGCTGTAGGCAATTTTAAATTGGTTCCAGGGGTACACGGGCAGCAGTGGTGTGGTCAGTGGAGGCCTAGTGGAAGGAGTGACCGCAGACAGGCATCGAAGGCCTAAAATAATAACACATGGCTGTAGGCAATTTTAAATTGGTTACAGGGGTACACGGGCAGCAGTGGTGTGGTCAGTGGAGGCCTAGTGGAAGGAGTGACCACAGACAGGCATCGAAGGCCTAACATAACAAAAATGTCAATACAATGGTATTGTCAGTGGCAGGCATTGAAGGATGTCAGCGCATAGACTAAACATTGGTGGAGCTGTGAGATAATTTTGCAAGTGGTAGAGCACTGTTTGAGCTGGGGGGGGGAAACTGTCTTGTGGCCGGCGGTACAGGCCCAGGGCCCCTCATATTACAATGGTGTGTCTGACATTGGGTGCGCACCACCACCGCCAGAGACACTTTATTGTACTAGGAGGGACCCAGTGGCAGTGCCGTCGACCAAAAGCGGGCTCACCCACCTCTTCAGACAAACTGCACTCTCACGGGTGCTGTCGCCAAGTGTCGATACCACGGCCCCGTGTGGGGAGTTTGGCCATTTAGTGAGGTGTAAACATGTCGTATGCTGGACAATCAGGTGCAGAAAATTACGAGATTGGAAAAGGCATTCAGAATAGTCCACAGGCAAGACCTTTTCATAGGAAAGCTAGGTGTCAGCCGGGCAAGGTGGGGCAAAAGATTTCGAAATCCAGTTGTGGTTCATTTTAATGAAGGTTAGATCATCTACATTTTGGGTAGCCAGACGAGTCCTTTTTTCTGTTAGTATTGAACCTGCAGCACTGAATACTCTTTCTGATAGGACACTAGCTGCCGGGCAAGCAAGCTCCTGCAATGCATATTCTGCCAATTCTGGCCAGGTGTCTAATTTTGATGCCCAGTAATCAAATGGGAATGACGGTTGAGGGAGAACATCGATAAAGGATGAAAAATAGTTTGTAACCATACTGGACAAATGTTGTCTCCTGTCACTTTGAATTGATGCTGCAGTACCTGTCCTGTCTGCGGTCATAGCAAAATCACTCCACAACCTGGTCAGAAAACCCCTCTGGCCAACGCCACTTCTGATTTCTGCCCCTCTAACTCCTCTGGTCTGCTGGCCCCTGCAGCTCGTGTGAGAACGATCACGGGCGCTGTGTGCAGGGAATGCCAGAAGCAAACGGTCAACAAGAGTTGATTGTTTGGTTGCTAATATTAGTTCCAAGTTCTCATGTGGCATTATATTTTGCAATTTGCCTTTATAGCGAGGATCAAGGAGGCAGGCCAACCAGTAATCGTCATCATTCATCATTTTAGTTATGCGTGTGTCCCTTTTGAGGATACGTAAGGCATAATCCGCCATGTGGGCCAAAGTTCCAGTTCTCAAATCTGCGGTTGTGCTTGGTTGAGGGGCAGTTTCAGGCAAATCCACGTCACTTGTGTCCCTCAAAAAACCAGAACCCGGCCTTGATGCGCCACCAATTTCCAGTGGCCCCGGAAAAGCTTCCTCATTAAAAATATAATCATCCCCATCATCCTCCTCCTCCTCTTCGCCCGCTACCTCGTCCTGTACACTGCCCTGGCCAGACAATGGCTGACTGTCATCAAGGCTTTCCTCTTCCTCAGCTGCAGACGCCTGATCCTTTATGTGCGTCAAACTTTGCATCAGCAGACGCATTAGGGGGATGCTCATGCTTATTATGGCGTTGTCTGCACTAACCAGCCGTGTGCATTCCTCAAAACACTGAAGGACTTGACACATGTCTTGAATCTTCGACCACTACACACCTGACAACTCCATGTCTGCCATCCTACTGCCTGCCCGTGTATGTGTATCCTCCCACAAAAACATAACAGCCCGCCTCTGTTCGCACAGTCTCTGAAGCATGTGCAGTGTTGAGTTCCACCTTGTTGCAACGTCTATGATTAGGCGATGCTGGGGAAGGTTCAAAGAACGCTGATAGGTCTGCATACGGCTGGAGTGTACGGGCGAACGGCGGATATGTGAGCAAAGTCCACGCACTTTGAGGAGCAGGTCGGATAACCCCGGATAACTTTTCAGGAAGCACTGCACCACCAGGTTTAAGGTGTGAGCCAGGCAAAGAATGTGTTTCAGTTGGGAAAGGGAGATGGCAGCCATGAAATTCCTTCCGTTATCACTCACTACCTTGCCTGCCTCAAGATCTACAGTGCCCAGCCACGACTGCGTTTCTTTCTGCAAGAAATCGGACAGAACTTCTGCGGTGTGTCTGTTGTCGCCCAAACACTTCATAGCCAATACAGCCTGCTGACGTTTGCCAGTAGCTGCCCCATAATGGGAGACCTGGTGTGCAACAGTGGCAGCTGCGGATGGAGTGGTTGTGCGACTGCGGTCTGTGGACAAGCTCTCGCTTCTGCAGGAGGACGAAGAGGAGGAGGAGGGGGTGCGAACGGCTACAGCCAATTGTTTCCTAGACCGTGGGCTAGGCAGAACTGTCCCAAACTTGCTGTCCCCTGTGGACCCTGCATCCACCACATTTACCCAGTGTGCCGTGATGGACACGTAACGTCCCTGGCCATGCCTACTGGTCCATGCATCTGTTGTCAGGTGCACCTTTGTGCTCACAGATTGCCTGAGTGCATGGACGATGCGCTCTTTAACATGCTGGTGGAGGGCTGGGATGGCTTTTCTGGAAAAAAAGTGTCGACTGGGTAGCTCGTAGCGTGGTACAGCGTAGTCCATCAGGGCTTTGAAAGCTTCGCTTTCAACTAACCGGTAGGGCATCATCTCTAACGAGATTAGTCTAGCTATGTGTGCGTTCAAACCCTGTGTACGTGGATGCGAGGCTAAGTACTTCCTTTTTCTAACCATAGTCTCATGTAGGGTGAGCTGGACTGGAGAGCTGGAGATCGTGGAACTAGCGGGGGTGCCGGTGGACATGGCAGACTGAGAGACGGTGGGAGATGGTATTGTTGCCGCCGGTGCCCTAGATGCAGTGTTTCCTACTACGAAACTGGTGATTCCCTGACCCTGACTGCTTTGGCCTGGCAAAGAAACCTGCACAGATACTGCAGGTGGTGCGGAAAATGGTGGCCCTACACTGCCGGAAGGGTTGTTGCGTTGCTGACTAGCTTCATTGGCCGAGGGTGCTACAACCTTAAGGGACGTTTGGTAGTTAGTCCAGGCTTGCAAATGCATGGTGGTTAAATGTCTATGCATGCAACTTGTATTGAGACTTTTCAGATTCTGTTCTCTGCTTAAGGTAGTTGAACATTTTTGACAGATGACTTTGCGCTGATCAATTGGATGTTGTTTAAAAAAATGCCAGACTGCACTCTTTCTAGCATCGGATACCTTTTCAGGCATTGCAGACTGAGCTTTAACCGGATGGCCACGCTGTCCTCCAACAGGTTTTGGCTTTGCCACGCGTTTTGGGCAAGATACGGGCCCGGCAGATGGAACCTGTTGCGATGTTGATGCCTGCTGCGGCCCCTCCTCCTCCGCTTCAGAACTGCTGCCGCCTGCACCCTGTTCCCCCAATGGCTGCCAATCGGGGTCAAGAACTGGGTCATCTATTACCTCTTCTTGTAGCTCGTGTGCAACTTCGTCTGTGTCACCGTGTCGGTCGGTGGTATAGCGTTCGTGATGGGGCAACATAGTCTCATCAGGGTCTGATTCTTGATCAGCACCCTGCGAGGGCAATGTTGTGGTCTGAGTCAAAGGACCAGCATAGTAGTCTGGCTGTGGCTGTGCATCAGTGCACTCCATGTCAGATTCAACTTGTAATGGGCATGGACTGTTAACTGCTTCACTTTCTAAGCCAGGGACGGTATGTGTAAAGAGCTTCATCGAGTAACCCGTTGTGTCGCCTGCTGCATTCTTCTCTGTTGTTGTTTTTGCTGAAGAGGACAAGGAAGCGACTTGTCCCTGACCGTGAACATCCACTAACGACGCGCTGCTTTGACATTTACCAGTTTCACGAGAGGAGGCAAAAGAGCTAGAGGCTGAGTCAGCAAGATAAGCCAAAACTTGCTCTTGCTGCTCCGGCTTTAAAAGCGGTTTTCCTACTCCCAGAAAAGGGAGCGTTCGAGGCCTTGTGTAGCCAGACGACGAACCTGGCTCCACAGCTCCAGACTTAGGTGCAATATTTTTTTTCCCACGACCAGCTGATGCTCCACCACTACCACTACCCTCATTACCAGCTGACAATGAACGCCCCCGGCCACGACCTCTTCCACCATACTTCCTCATTGTTTTAAAAACGTAAACAAACTAACGGTATTTGTTGCTGTCACACAAATTACACGGTGAGCTATAACTTCAGTATGATTTAGCTACCCCTTTACAGGTGAGTGAGACCACAACGAAAATCAGGCACAATGTTACACACTCTGTTGTTGGTGGCAACAAATGAGAGAGATGCCACACACGCAGGACTGTCACTGAAGCACAAATGTAAATATTAATCTCCCACTGATTTGATTTTTTTTTTTTTAAGGGAGACTTTAGGAAAAAAAAATAATAGAATAAAATGATTTTTTCAGGAAGAATTTAGAAACCAAATAAAATAAAATGATTTTTTCAGGGAGAATTTAGAAAACAAATAAAACAAAAAAAGGCTTTCTATGGCCCACTGAGTGAGAGATGACGCACACAGGAGTCAGGAGTGGCACACAAGCCCAGAGGCCAATATTTATCTCCCACTGATTGATGTAGTGATTTTTTCAGGTAAATTTTGGAACCCAAATCAAGCTAAAAAAATAATAGGCTTTCTATGGCCCACAATTGGAGAGAGAGAGAGAGAGATGGCACACCCAGGAGTCAAGACTGGCACACAAGCAGAAAGGGCAATATTAATCTCCCACTGATTTGTTTTTTTTTTTTTCTTTTTCAGGGAGACTTTAGGAAAAAAAAATAATAGAATAAAATGATTTTTTCAGGAAGAATTTAGAAACCAAATAAAATAAATTGATTTTTTCAGGGAGAATTTAGAAAACAAATAAAACAAAAAAAGGCTTTCTATGGCCCACTGAGTGAGAGATGACGCACACAGGAGTCAGGAGTGGCACACAAGCCCAGAGGCCAATATTTATCTCCCACTTTTTTTTTTTTGTTCCAGGGAAAATTTATAAACCCAATAAAAAAAATAATAAATAGGCTTTCTATGGCCCACTATCTGAGAGACAGAGAGAGATGGCACGCTTAGGACTGGCACACAAGCCCAAAGGCCAATATTAATCTCCCTTTTTTTTTTAAGGGAGAATTTATAAAACCAAAAAAAAAATAAATAAATAGGCTTTCTATGGCCCACTATTTGTGAGAGAGATGGCACGCTCAGGACTGGCACACAAGCCCAGAGGCCAATATTAATCTCCCACTGATTGATTTATTGATTTTTTCAGGTAGAATTTAGAACCCAAATAAAGCAAAAAAAAAAAAAGGGCTTTCTATGGCCCACTGAGTGAGTGATGACGCACACAGGAGTCAGGAGTGGCACACAAGCCCTGAGGCCAATATTTTTCTCCCACTGATTGATGTAGTGATTTTTTCAGGTACATTTTAGAACCCAAATCAAGCAAAAAAATAAATAGGCTTTCTATGGCCCACTATTTGTGAGAGAGATGGCAGGCTCAGGACTGGCACACAAGCCCAGAGGCCAATATTAATCTCCCACTTTTTTTTTTTGGTTCCAGGGAAAATTTATAAACCCAATAAAAAAAAAAAAAATAGGCTTTCTATGGCCCACTATCTGAGAGAGAGAGATGGCACGCTTAGGACTGGCACACAAGCCCAAAGGCCAATATTAATCTCCCACTGATTGATTTATTGATTTTTTCAGGTAGAATTTAGAACCCAAATAAAGCAAAAAAAAAAAAAAATGGGCTTTTTATGGCCCCCTGAGTGAGTGATGATGCACACAGGAGTCAGGAGTGGCACACAAGCCCTGAGGCCAATATTTTTCTCCCACTGATTGATGTAGTGATTTTTTCAGGTAGATTTTAGAACCAAAATCAAGCAAAAAAATAAATAGGCTTTCTATGGCCCACTGAGTGAGAGATGGCACACACAGGAGTCAAGAGTGGCACACAAGCCCTGAGGCCAATATTTTTCTCCCACTGATTGATGTAGTGATTTTTTCAGGTAGATTTTATAACCCAAATCAAGCAAAAAAATAAATAGGCTTTCTATGGCCCACTGAGTGAGAGATGACACAGACAGGGATGGCACTCTAGCAGAAATGTCAATCTTAATCTCCCACAAAAAAAAAAAAAAAAACAGGGAGTGTCCTTCAATTACTATCTCCCTGCAGTAATCTCAGCCAGGTATGGCAGGCAGCAATAAGGAGTGGACTGATGCACAAATTAAATAAAAAGTGTGGACAAACAAAAAAGATAGCTGTGCAGAAAGGAAGGAACAAGAGGATTTGTGCTTTGAAAAAAGGAGTTGGTTTGCACAGCGGCGTACACACAGCAATGCAGCTATCAGGGAGCCTTCTAGGGCAGCCCAATGAGCTACAGCGCTGAGGGGAAAAAAAAAAAAAATGTAGCTTCCACTGTCCCTGCACACCGAAGGTGGTGTTGGGCAGTGGAAATCGCTACAGCACAAGCAGTTTGGTGGTTAATGGACCCTGCCTAACGCTATCCCTGCTTCTGACGAAGCGGCAGCAACCTCTCCCTAAGCTCAGATCAGCAGCAGTAACATGGCGGTCGGCGGGAACGCCCCTTTATAGCCCCTGTGACGCCGCAGACAGCAAGCCAATCACTGCAATGCCCTTCTCTAAGATGGTGGGGACCAGGACCTATGTCATCACGCTGCCCACACTCTGCGTTTACCTTCATTGGCTGAGAAATGGCGCTTTTCGCGTCATTGAAACGCGACTTTGGCGCGAAAGTCGCGTACCGCATGGCCGACCCCGCACAGGGGTCGGATCGGGTTTCATGAAACCTGACTTTGCCAAAAGTCGGCGACTTTTGAAAATGAACGACCCGTTTCGCTCAACCCTACTGTTGAGTAAAATTACGTGGACGCTTTGAGGCCTCTATGGGCCATGAGTTTTTTCAAGGAATCTTGCTATTTTAGTAAGTATACAGCGAGTGGTAGTAATTTTGAAAGGCTTGAGCTATGTCCTTTGATTCGTTAGTTCTAACATTGCCATTTAACCCCTTACCGGCATCGGACGTACTATACCGTCCGATGCCGGCTCCCCTGCTTTGATGCAGGGCTCCGCGGTGAGCCCGCACCAAAGCCGGGACATGTCAGCTGTTTTGAACAGCTGACATGTGCCCGTAATAGGCGCGGGCAGAATCGCGATTTGCCCGCACCTATTAACTAGTTAAATGCCGCTGTCAAACGCAGACAGCGGCATTTAACTACCGCTTCCGGCCGGGCGGCCGGAAATGACGTCATCGCTGATCCCCGTCACATGATCGGGGGTCGGCGATGCTTGTATATTGTAACCATAGAGGTCCTTGAGACCTCTATGGTTACTGATTGCCCGTCGCTGTGAGCGCCACCCTGTGGTCGGCGCTCACAGCACACGTGCAATTCTGCTACATAGCAGCGATCAGCAGATCGCTGCTATGTAGCAGAGCCGATCGGGTTGTGCCTGCTTCTAGCCTCTCATGGAGGCTATTGAAGCATGGCAAAAGTTAAAAAAAAAAGTTTAAAAAAATGTGAAAAAAATAAAAAAAACATAAAAGTTTAAATCACCCCCCTTTCGCCCCAATCAAAATAAATCAATAAAAAAAATATCAAATCTACGCATATTTGGTATCGCCGCGCTCAGAATCGCCCGATCTATCAAATAAAAAAAAGTATTAACCTGATCGCTAAACAGCGTAGCGGGAAAAAAACTCGAAACGCCAGAATTACGTTTTTTTGGTCGCCGCGACATTGCATTAAAATGCAATAACGGGCGATCAAAAGAACGTATCTGCACCGAAATGCTATCATTAAAAACGTCATCTCGGCACGCAAAAAATAAGCCCTCAACCGACCCCAGAGCACGAAAAATGGAGACGCTACGAGTATCGGAAAATGGCGCAATTTTTTTTTTTTTTTTTTAGCAAAGTTTGGAATTTTTTTTCACCACTTAGATAAAAAATAACCTAGTCATGTTTGGTGTCTATGAACTCGTAATGACCTGGAGAATTATAATGGCAGGTCATTTTTAGCATTTAGTGAACCTAGCAAAAAAGCCAAACAAAAAACCAATGTGGGATTGCACTTTTTTTGCAATTTCACCGCACTTGGAATTTTTTTCCCATTTTCTAGTACACGACATGCTAAAACCAATGATGTCGTTCAAAAGTACAACTCGTCTCGCAAAAAATAAGCCCTCACATGGCCAAATTGACGGAAAAATAAAAAAGTTATGGCTCTGGGAAGGAGGGGAGCGAAAAACGAACACGGAAAAACGAAAAATCCCCCGGTCATGAAGGGGTTAAGCGAATCTGTTTTATGAACTATTTTTCTTTTTGGTTTTTGAGTAACCTGGAAGTAAGTTTACTACCTTTGTTGCCGTGCATATAGACTTTTTGTCTACATCGTGAAAACATTTTACCAGTAGAAATGTTTAGTTGATCTTTAAGTCGGCCACGCAGAGCACAAAGGTCAGCTAGTGAACGTTCATATCTATCTTTTTTATGAAGCCTTTCCATCAGACCAATTTGATGTAAGAAAGAATTGATTTCCTTATCTCTCTCTCGTTTAATGTAGGCAAACAATGTTATTAGTTCACCCCTAAGGACTGCCTTGTGGGTTTCCCAAATAATGGGAGTAGTAGAGAGTCTTTTATATTGAAAGGAAGCCCTTTTTTGAAAGCGATGCTAACTTGCTTTGTTGCTGAGGGAGAACATCTATTGAATAGTGTTGAGCATTCCGATACCGCAAGTATCGGGTATCGGCCGATACTTGCGGTATCGGAATTCCAATACCGAGATCCGATACTTTTGTGGTATCGGGTATCGGTATCGGATCCATAGGGATGTGTAAAATAAAGAATTAAAATAAAAAATATTGATATGCTCACCTCTCCGGCGGCCCCTGGACTTCACGCTGGTAACCGGCCGGCTTCTTTGTTTAAAATGAGCGCCTTTAGGACCTGCGAATGACGTCGCGGGTTCTGATTGGTCGCGTGCCGCTCATGTGACCGCCACGCGACCAATCAGAAGCCGCGTGCCGCACCACCAGCACAAAGTCACAGCAACAATGGCCGCCACACAGCACCAACACCAAAATGAAAGGAGCACTGCTTTTAATTAGCAGGAGTCTGCAAAGTACAGGGTCTATCTCATTTTGGCTCTCACTGAAGAGCTGGAGGAAGGTGAGTTTCAATGCTCCTTTCATTTTGGTGCTGGTGCTGTGTGGCGGCCATTGTTGCTGTGGCTTTGTGCTGGTGGGGCGGCGCGGTCTGGAGTCATGGAGGCTGTCTCGCAGCATGGGTGCTGTGGGGCAACAGGCTGTTGGCCCTGCTGTTGCATTGCCGGTGTGGCGGTGGTCGCCGCACAGCTCCGCTCCATTAGGGCGGTAGGACCCACTACGAGGTTTGACATGATGTGGAAGTGGGCTTCATACAGTCTGATCAGAATGTTAAACTGAAAACCTCATATTCAGTTATATAAATTTTTGCCTCGCAGCTTTAGATCAGCTTATGATTTTTGGAGGTGCGGTTCATTCCTTTTTTTTCCTACCTTGAAATGAGTTTCATGGAGTAGAAGAATCTGTGCACGACTTTTCCTAAGATATGTGAGTATTTAACTATGCTTTGCAGGAATGTTAATACCTTTTACAATGTATGAGGCCATCGTGACCGAGTCTCCCTGATTCTTTTCAGCCATTGGTATTAGGAGTAGGAGGTCTTAACGTCAGAAGTGTACACCTGGGGTAGATTAACACATTAATTAACATGAAACTAAATACATAAACATTCTCATCTTTGGCAGGGGGGATTAAATACCCCAACATTAAAGACGAGACATAAATTGACCCAATCAGCAATCGAAGATAAAACAGAATAAACAGCCTGAAAAGCTCTCATGAGAAATTGAGCTCAACAAAAAATGTACCTCTTCCTCCGACACCCACAAACAACATCAACATTGGTGAACAGTACAAAAATTAACAATCAATGTCAATAAACAATGTAAATATAAAAGGGGTATTGATGAGGATGAGAGGTCACCGGAACCCTGTTCAGATCCAAGGAACAACAATGGCTCCTCGTGCACCAGTAGAACTCAAGGGTGGGTTCAGGTCTGACAAAATAGAGAGAAAAAGAAATACCCTAGAGTAGTTCATGTTAGATGTCTTTTGAAGGAGTTTTTCTTGACCTTTGGAGAGGTGAATTTCTTCTTTGTGAACCATTCCTGTTGCCTGTCTAGTTTCGGAATGTCCAGTCCAAGATACAAAGGCATCCAGGAAGGAATTTGAATTGGATTAATATTCAATAGTCCCAAGAGTTTTCCAAATCTTCCGGGGTTCGAATGGTGATCTGACGTCCATCTTTAGTGATCCCGATACCGAATGGAAAGAGCCATTTGAATCGTAGTCCTTTAGCTACCAGTAGATCTGTCAGCAGTTTCAAAATTTTCCTCTTAGATAGAGGGTGAAATATCCTGAAAAATTTGAAAATTTGTGTCCCCATACATCAATGGGGATTTCTCTCTGGCTCCCGCCAAAATTGCTGCAGTGTCAAGGTAATTTAGAAGACCACAGATGATATCCCTGGGTGGATCAGAGATTTTAGATTTCGGTCTTATGGACTCTTTCAATTATAATAGCGTCCGCTCGGTCTTGGCTCAAGATGGTGGAGAAAATCTCTTTGCAGACCTTATTAAGTGATTCTGGGGCAAAGGACTCTGGTATACCCCTGAGTCTGATATTTTTCCATCTACTTCTGTTCTCTTGATCTTCTATGGCCAGAGAGACTGAATGTATGTGTTTTTAGTGAGCCAATAGGTGTTCTCTAGTGTTGAGCATTCCGATACCGCAAGTATCGGGTATCGGCCGATATTTGCGGTATCGGAATTCCGATACCGAATTCCGATACTTCCCGCGTATCGGATACCGGAATCGGAAGTTCCCAGAATTCAAACTGAACGCAGCAGCCAATGAGGAATGAATGGAGGTGTGGGCACATCCTGTTTAGCATGGTGGGCATGTAAGTACTGGCAAGGCTGTGATTGGCTGCTGAAATGATGTCACTCTGCACTATAAAAAACGCTGCCGCCATTTTGCGCTCACTCTGCTGTGATTTCAGTTAGGGACAGGAGGCTGTGTTCTAACTGAGGGCCAGTTGAGATAGCTAATTGCTTTATTTTCCTTTCCCAAGGCTAATTTAGCAAAACGCTGTGTGTTCTTCACTGTTCACCTTGCTCTTGCCTTGCAGCGCTGTTTTAACAGCGTTCTGCAAGGTCTCTGTGTGTGTGTGTGTGTGTGTGTGTGCAGCTCACTCTGTAGTCTGTGTGCAGCCATATACCCGGTTGTATTCAGCTCAGGGGGGTTCACACTGCCTCACACAGTTGTCCTTTTTTTCTCATAGTGCAGCCTGCTGCACATTTTTTCTCAAATTTCCTATTAGTGTTTTTCCACCCGTCTCCAGCTAAATTGTGGAAAAACACTACATAGGATAACCTAGAGGGGGGGTTTTGGGCCTTGCAGCGCCGTTTACGGCTGTCTGCACGGTCTCCGTGTGAGCCCAGGTCGCCCTGTAGTCTGTGTGCAGCCATAGCCGGTTGGATTCAGCTCAGGATCGTTACTGCCTCATACATTGAAAAAAATTTCCCTTTTTTTCAAATAGTGCAGCCTGTTTAAAATTTAAAAAAAAAAAATTCCTATTAGTGTTTTTCCACCCGTCTCCAGCTAAATTGTGGAAAAACACTACATAGGATAACCTAGAGGGGTTTTTTTGGG
Source organism: Ranitomeya imitator (assembly GCF_032444005.1). Taxonomy (NCBI): domain Eukaryota; kingdom Metazoa; phylum Chordata; class Amphibia; order Anura; family Dendrobatidae; genus Ranitomeya; species Ranitomeya imitator. The sequence goes on along the minus strand of NC_091286.1, from coordinate 246,579,349 downwards.
CCTTGCAGCGCCATTTACGGCTGTCTGCACGGTCTCCGTGTGAGCGCAGTTCGCCCTGTAGTCTGTGTGCAGCCATAGCCGGTTGGATTCAGCTCAGGGTTCGTTACTGCCTCATACCTTGAAAAAAATTTCCCTTTTTTTCAAATAGTGCAGCCTGTTTAAAATTTAAAAAAAAAAATTTCCTATTAGTGTTTTTCCACCCGTCTCCAGCTAAATTGTGGAAAAACACTACATAGGATAACCTAGAGGGGGTTTTTTGGGCCTTGCAGCGCCGTTTACGGCTGTCTGCACGGTCTCTGTGTGAGCGCAGCTCGCCCTGTAGTCTGTGTGCATCCATAGCCGGTTGGATTCAGCTCAGGGTGCGTTACTGCCTCATACCTTGAAAAAAAAATTCCTTTTTTTCAAATAGTGCAGCCTGTTTAAAATTTAAAAAAAAAATTTCCTATTAGTGTCTTTCCACCCGTCTCCAGCTAAATAGTGGAAAAACACTACATAGGATAACCTAGAGGAGGGTTTTTGGGCCTTGCAGCGCCGTTTACGGCTGTCTGCACGGTCCCCGTGTGAGTTAAACTCACTCTGTAGCCCGATCTGCACAAAAAAAAAAAAAGGAAAGTTCGCCAAACACAACTTAACACTTGTGTAGGCCACATTTGAAAAATAATAAAGTTTAGTCCACACTTTACAACATTAGTGTTTCTTACACCTGTTAGGAGGAGCATTTCAGGAATAAGCACACTAAGGCCTTAGTACTTTTCTGCTTATCTTTATCTGTCAACCAAGATGAAGAGGGCAGGGAGTAAGGCACGTGGGCGTGGGCGCGGAGCAGGGAGAGGAGCAGGGAGAGGACGTGGTGATTCTGTGCCTGCTGCGGGCACCGGTGACTCGTCGTCACTCAGTTTCAGCAGGGAACAGTCCCGCCTCGGCATCGACTTCAGTTAGTGCCACATACTCTCAGGCACAGAGCACTGGAGAGCAGCCATCTGTCTCTTCACCACCTGCCAAATTGGCCAGGCAGTCAGAGAGCCCAGGACAGGAGCCATCTCTACTTCTGTTCTCTGAATCTCTTGGCTTGGAATCAGGGGGCCAGCCAAGCAGCATTGGAGAAATGGAAGAAGAGGCAGTGTGCAGTGATGCCCAACAGCTTTTTCTCTCTGACTCTGAAGAGGCGGGTGGGCCAGTGCCTCCGGTGACCACAGCGCAGTACGCATCTGATGATGAAACTCAGGTGCCGCTTTCTGGTGCGTACTGTGCTGCCGAGACTATCCAGGAGGAGCAGTTGGTGGCAGAGGGTAGTGGAGATGATGAGGTCGTTGACCCATCGTGGCGTGAGGAACAGGAAGGTGGTGGGAGCAGCTCTGAGGAAGAGATTCCCCTTACGGGCCAAAGAGGGAGAGGGAGGGGGAAGACTGCGGAGCCTGTAGCCTCCAGTTTGGCACCCGTTAGGAGCCTGTCTCTTTCCAAAGCCAAAAAGGGCACTCCCAAGACTTGCAGTGCCTGGTCCTTTTTTGACACAGTTGCAGATGACATTTGTTTTGTCAAATGCAAGCTGTGTCATCAGAAAGTAAAAAGAGGGAAAAATGTCAGCAACCTCAATACCACAAATATGTGGAAACATGTGCGGACCAGGCACGCGGTGGAGTTACAGAAACACACTGAAGATGTAGGCCAACCAACAGCGGCAGCTATCACCTCTTCAGCTCGTGTTGCCTCTTCCTCCAGCTCACGCACAGCTGGTTTGGCTTCCTCCCTGGTTCGCCATGGAAGAACCTCTGGCACTGTTGTCCAGAGACCTTGTGTAATTCCACCCACAGCACCACCTTCCCAGTCATCCTCACACTCCCAGTCTACTCTACAGCCATCGGTAGTACAGGCATGGGAGAAAAGGCGGGCATTCTCGGCCAACCACCCCCGAGCACAGGCTCTGAATGCAGGCATTGCCAAACTGTTGTCCCTGGAAATGCTCTCATTCAGGCTGGTGGAGACTGACAGCTTCCGTGACTTGATGGCATTGGCAGTCCCACAGTACAAGGTGCCCAGCCGCTTTTACTTCAGCAGGCAAGCTGTCCCTGCCCTGCACAGGCATGTTGAGGGAAACATAAAACATGCGCTACTAAACGCCGTCAGTAGCAAGGTCCACCTCACCACCGATGCGTGGACCAGTCAGCATGGACAGGGGCGATACGTTTCCCTCACTGCCCATTGGGTTAATGTTGTTGAGCCAGGTACAGATCGTGCGAGTGGCGCAGGACGTGTCCTGCCCACTCCAAGGATTGCAGGAATCCAGTCTGTACGCATTGACTCCTCCTCTTACACAAGTTCCTCAGAATCATCTCTGCAGGAGCCGTCACAGTCCACCTCCACATGGACCCGTGAACGTTTACCTATGACCGACATGAGCACAGCCGTGGCCAAACGTCAGCAGGCCGTCTTGAAACTAGTTTCATTGGGGAATCGAAGCCACACAGCGCAGGAGCTCTGGAATGCCATCAAGCAGGAGAGCGATGTGTGGTTACTGCCAGCGAATCTCCAGCCAGGCATGCTAGTGTGTGACAATGGCCGAAATCTGGTGGCAGCTTTGGCCCTTGGCAACCTCACTCACATCCCATGTCTGGCACATGTGCTCAATTTGGTTGTGCAGTTTTCTGAGGGACTATCCGGATCTTGATGCCCTGCTGCACAAGGTCCGCCTAGAGTGTGCTCACTTGCGGCGTTCCAGCTTGGCAAGATCCCGCATTGCTGCTCTGCAGCGCCGATTCCGCCTTCCGGAACACCGCATCATATGTGACCTACCTACCCGGTGGAATTCCACGTTACATATGTTGGATTGGTTGTGTGAGCAGCAGCAAGCAGTTATGGAGTACCAGCTGCATCAGGCGCAAAGAAGTCGCAGTCAGCGCCGATCAGACTTCACAACCACAGAGTGGGCCACTATGAAGGACGTCTGCCAGGTTTTGCGTCCTATTGATTATTCCACGCGGATGGCAAGTGCAGATGATGCACTAGTCAGCATGACTGTCCCCCTTATCTGCCTGCTTCAGCAAACTTTGCAAGGGTTAAGGGATGATGTGGTGGAAGAGGTGGAGGATGAGGAGTCACCTTTTCCATCAGCTTCTGGAGAGTCAGCGCCACGTGGTTCCTCACAAAGGGGTACGCAGGGGCCACTTTGTGAGGATGAGGAGGAGTCAATGGAGGAGGAAGAGCTCCGTCCAGAGGAGGGAGCGACACAAGTGTCCAGTGGTCAGTGTGTACAGCGAGGGTGGGGTGATGACGAGCGGGCAGAGATCATGTCTCAAGCAGGGGACAGCGTTTCTGGGCCAGTTGGCAGTCTGCAGCACATGGTGGATTTCATGCTGCAGTGCCTGAGAAACGACCGCCGCATCGACCACATTCTCAACATGCCTGATTATTGGGTGTTCACCCTCCTCGATCCTCGCTACCGGGACAACGTCCAAAACCTCATCCCAGCGTTGACCCGGGAGCGTAAATTGCGGGAGTACCACGACACACTGGTGAATTCCATCATCTTCTCCAGTCCAACTGAGAGGAGTGCTGCTAGTGCTTTACAAAGCAGCTCAGTGCATCGAGGCAGTGGGGGAGGCTCTGCACAAAGAGGGAGCAGAAGCAGTGCCTCTGCCCAAGGTAAGCCCAGTATGGCACAACTCTGGCACACTTTTGTGTGCCCGCCCCAAATGTCTACACCATCACCGGCGGCTCCAGTCAGCAGGAGGCAACGGTTCCGTCAGATGGTGACAGACTACATGGCTTGCCCTCTTACTGTACTCCCAGACGGCTCTTCCCCGTTCAAGTTTTGGGTCTCTAAGCTGGATACATGGCCAGAGCTAAGCCAGTATGCATTGGAGGTGCTGGCTTGCCCTGCGGCTAGTGTCTTATCGGAACGTGTCTTTAGTGCCGCAGGTGGTGTACTAACAGACCGTCGCATGCGACTATCCTCCGATAACGTTGACCGGCTTACTTTCCTGAAAATGAACCAGGCCTGGATCTCGCAGGAATTTGCCACTCCTCTGCCTGATTAAGTAATTGGGTGTCATCCAGGTCTCCTGCTGTGTTCATCTTTCTACCACCTGAACTGCTATTCCTGGGCTCCAACACCGCCAGTTGCGGCTCAGAAGTGCAGGCTGCACAGTAAAAACATACGACCCAGTGTTATTTGGTTTCAGTAACGTCTGCTGATCCCCAGCTGTGTAGCTGGCAATGTGTCCTGCGACCACCACGCTGGCACAACAACCTAAATGTAAGGGAACCTGTCCCGCCCCACCCCCCGTCGTTTGTTACTGAAAGAGCCATCTTGTGCAGCAGTAATGCTGCACAAGGAAAAGGTAGCTCTTTTATTTTAGCTCCTTGCACACGCAGAACTTAACACTTATAAAATGTGTTCAATGATACCGTTATACCGTCCCGGAGCTGGGACTTTCCTTCGTAATGTGACGCAGCACAGCCGTCATTCCTACCCCCTTGGTGCCATGCGCTGCCTCCTCAGCGTTGTTTTAAGCTGTCACGGAGCCTGCGCTGTTCTGTTATCCCTTGGCCATGCCCTATTTGCGCTGCCTGTCTTCTGACATAATTTGGTGTCAGGCTGGCTGCGCAGTGTCTTCTGATTGAATCACACTGCGGGCCTTGGATCCATGGGCATGCGCAGTGCATATCTTCCCCTCGGGCTCTCGCTCATCTCCCTCCGCCTTCTTTAGACTGTGCGCCGTCAGCTGATCCCTAATAGCATGCCACGGCCGTGACACCGCACAGTCTGAAGAAGAGGGAAGGAGGGGAGTGAGAGTCGAGGATATGCACTGTGCATGCCCATGGATCCAAGGCCCGCAGTGGGATTACGTTAGACGACACTGCGAGGTGGGATCTGGAGCAGCGTGGACGCACAGGCACTGACAGCCTGACACCAAATTATGTCAGAAGACAGGCAGCGCTAATTGGGCATGGCCAAGGGATAACAGAACAGCGCAGGCTCCGTGACAGCTTAAAACAACGCTGAGGAGGCAGTGCACGGCACCAAGGGGATAGGAATGACAGCTGTGCTGTGTCCCATTACGAAGGAAATTCGCACCTCCGGGACGGTTTTACGGTATAAGGGGACACATTTTTAGTGTTTACTTCTGTGTTTGCAAGGAGCATAATTAAAAGAGCAACCTTTTCCTTTTGCATCCTTAGTGCTGCACAAGATGGCTCTTTCAGCTACAAACGTCTTGGGGGGGGGGGGTTAAAGGTTCCCTTTCAACTTGCTTCAATCAGGCTTCGGCCTACACTCTGTTCCTCTGCTCCTCCTGCTGTCCCTGTGTGTGCGGCAATACCTCCAATCTGCTGTCCCTGGGCTCTAACCCCGCCAGTTGGTGCCTGGAAGTGCTGTCTGCACAGTCAACAGTCGCTCCTCTGTTATTGGGGTTCAGTAACGTCAGCTGATCCCCAGCTGTGTGTGCGGCAATACCTCCAATCTGCTCCTCCTGCTGTCCCTGGGCTCTAACACCGCCAGTTGGTGCCTGGAAGTGCTGCCTGCACAGTCAACAGTCGCTCCTCTGTTATTGGGGTTCAGTAACGTCAGCTGATCCCCAGCTGTGTATCCGGCAACGTGTCATGCGACCGCCACGCTGGCACAACTAAAATGTAAGGGGACCTGTCTACCCCCCCCCCCCCCAGGCGTTTGTTACTGAAAGAGCCACCATGTGCAGCACTAATACTGCACAAGGAAAAGGTCGCTCTTGAAATTATGCTCCTTGCAAACGCTGAACTACACACTCATGTAATGTGTCCCCTCACACCGTCCAACCGTCCCGGAGGTGGGACTTTCCTTTGTAATGTGACGCAGCACAGCCGTCATTGCTACCCCCTTGGCACCGTGCGCTGCCTCCTTAGCGCTGGTTGATTCCGTCATGGACCCTGCGCTGTTATGTTATCCCTTGGCCATGCACAGTTTGCGCTGCCCGTCCTCTGACATCATTTGTTGTCGTCCTGGCTGCGCCTGTGCGTCCACGCTGCCCGAAATCCCACCTCGCAGTGTCGTCTAATGTGATCCCACAGTGGGCCTTGTATCCATGGCCATGCGCAGTGCATATACTAGCCTCTCACTCCCCTTCTTCACGCTTCTTCAGACTAGGCGGCGTCAACTGATCCCTAATAGCATGCCACGGCCGTGACGCCGCACAGTCTGAAGAAGCAGGAAGGAGGGGAGTGAGAGGCGATGATATGCACTGCGCATGCCCATGGATCCCTGGCCCGCAGTGGGATTACATTAGATGACACTGCGAGGTTGGATCTCGGGCAGCTTGGACGCACAGGCACTGCCAGCCTGACACCTAAATGATGTCAGAAGACGGGCACCGCTAACTGTGCATGGCCAATGGATAACATTACAGCGCGGGCTCCATGACAGAACCAAACAACGTTGAGGAGGTGGCGCACGGCACCAAGGGGGTTGGAATGACAGACGTGCTGTGTCACATTACAAAGGAAAGTCCCACTTCCGGGACGGTTTGACGGTGTGAGGGGATACATTATATGAGTGTGTACTTCAGCGTTTGCAAGGAGCATAATTTTAGGAGCCACCATTTTCCATGTGCAGTATTACTGCTGTACAAGATGGCTCTTTCAGCAACAAATGCCTGGGGGGGGGGGGATTAAAGGTTCCCTTTCAACTTGCTCCACTGCAGGCTTCGGCCTACACTCTGTTCCTCTTTGATTCCCTGGGTTTCAACACTGTCAGTTGCCACCTGGAAGTGTTGTCTACACAGAAAAAACACTAGCTGATGTGTCAGTGGGGTTCAGCACCGCCAGCTGTTCCCCTGCTGTGTAGTCGGCAACGTGTCCAGCACAAGCCACGCTGGCACAACAGAACAAAAGCTGCCACCAGTGCAGGCTTCGGCCTACACTCTGCTCCTCTCCTCCTGCTGCTGACCCTGGGCTCAAACACCGCTAGTTTTGGCCCGGAAGTGCTAGCTGCACAGAGAAAAACAACAGCCAATGTGTTAGTGGGGTTCAGCACCGCCAGCTGTTCTCCTGCTGTGTAGCCGGCAACGTGACCTGCAAACGCCACGCAGGCACATGAACTGAAATTAAAGGGACCCTGCCACCCACCCCAAGGTGTTTCTATGTATAACAGCTACCTTGTACAGCAGTAATGCTGCATTTGTACAAGGTGGCTGACTTTTTATCCTTGCCAACGTGGAACTCAACACGTACAAAATGTGTCTCATTGAGACCATTCCACTGTCCCTGAGGTGTGACTTTCCTTTCTAATGACACGCACCACCCCCCTTGGTAGCGCTGCCCGTCTTCTGACATCATTGTTTGGCTGCCTGTGTCTGGGCGTCCGCCCTGCCCGACACAACCCCCCTCGTTGTCTCATATATTTTGGCTGCGAGGGTGTGATTGATGGGCATGTGCAGTGCATATGTTCGCCTGTCTTAACTCATCTCCTTCCGCCTTCTTCAGACTGTGCGGCCTCATGGCCGTGGTAGGCGATAAGGGATCAGCTGAGGCCGCCCAGTCTGAAGCAGGTGTAAGGACATGTGTGAGCGGCAAACATATTTACTGCACAAGGCCACGAATCCCAGCCACGCAGTGTGATTTGTTGAAAACACACTGCGGGCCTGGGATTCATGGCCATTGCTAACCGCACCGGCCAACATGAAATGAGGTGAGAAGACAGGCAGCGCTCACAGCGCATGGCCAAGGGATCACAATAGCGCAGACTCCTGTACAGCAAATAAAAACGCTCAGGAGGCTGCGCCCAGCACCAAGGCGTTATTTATGTGCACCTGTGCTGCGTCTCCTTAAAAAGACAAGTCACGCCTCCAATACAGAACTGAACTACTGTTCAATGGGCTAAATTGTGTACGTCTTTCATTCTGCGTGTGCAATGAGCAAAACTTAAAGAGCAACCTTTAACTTGTGGAGCTTTACTGCTGCACAAGGTGTGGCTCTTCAACATTGTAACACCTGAGGGTGGGTTAAAGGTTACCTTTGAAATTGGTTCAAGTAGGCTTCCACCTACACTCTGCTCCTCCTGCTGACCCTGGGCTCTAACTACGCCAGTTGGGGCCCGGAAGTGCTAGCTGCACAGAGAAAAACACCCACCATTGTGTCAGTGGGGTTCAGCACCGCCAGCTGTTCCCCTGCTGTGTAGCCGGCATCGTGTCCAGCACAAGCCACGCTGGCACAACAGACCAAAAGCTGCCACCAGTCCAGGCTTCGGCCTACACTCTGCTCCTCTCCTCCTCCTGCTGACCCTGGGCTATAGCACCGCCAGTTGTAGCCTGGAAGTGCTAGCTGCACAGAGAAAAACACCCGCCAATGTGTTAGTTGGGTTCAGCACCGCCAGCTGTTCCCCTGCTGTGTAGCCGGCATCGTGTCCAGCACAAGCCACGCTGGCACAACAGACCAAAAGCTGCCACCAGTGCAGGCTTCGGCCTACACTCTGCTCCTCTCCTCCTCCTGCTGACCCTGGGCTATAATACCGCCAGTTGTAGCCTGGAAGTGCTAGCTGCACAAAGAAAAACACCCGCCAATGTGTTAGTGGGGTTCAGCACCGCCAGCTGTTCCCCTGCTGTGTAGCCGGCATTGTGTCCAGCACAAGCCACGCTGGCACAACAGACCAAAAGCTGCCACCAGTGCAGGCTTCGGCCTACACTCTGCTCCTCTCCTCCTCCTGCTGACCCTGGGCTATAACACCGCCAGTTGTAGCCTGGAAGTGCTAGCTGCACAGAGAAAAACACCCGCCAATGTGTTAGTGGGGTTCAGCAACGCCAGCTGTTCCCCTGCTGTGTAGCCGGCAACGTGTCCTGCAAACGCCATGCAGGCACCTGAACTGAAATTAAAGGGAACCTGGCCCCACCCCCCCAGGTCTTTCTATGTATACCAGCCACCTATTACAGCAGTACTCCTGCATTTGTACAAGGTGGCTGATTTTTTCTCATTGCCCACGTTGAATTAAACAAGTAAAATATGTGTCTCATTACAGACCATTACAATGTCCCTGAGGTGTGACTTTCCTTTTTAATGACACTCACCACCCCCCTTGGTTGCGCTGACCGTCTTCTGACACCATTGGTTGGCTGCCTGTGCCTGGGCGTCCGCCCTGCCCGACACAACCCCCCTCGTTGTCTCATATATTTTGGCTGCGAGGGTGTGATTGATGGGCATGTGCAGTGCATGTTTGCCTGTCTTAACTCATCTCCTTCCGCCTTCTTCAGACTGTGCGGCCTCATGGCCGTGTTAGGCGATAAGGGATCAGCTGAGGCCGCCCAGTCTGAAGCAGGTGTAAGGACATGTGTGAGCGGCAAACATATTTACTGCACAAGGCCACGAATCCCAGCCACGCAGTGTGATTTTTTGAAAACCCACTGCGGGCCTGGGATTCATGGCCATTGCTAACTGCACCGGCCAACATGAAATGAGGTCAGAAGACAGGCAGCGCTCTCAGCGCATGGCCAAGGGATCAAAATAGCGCAGACTCCTGTACAGCAAATAACAACGCTCAGGAATCAGCGCCCAGCACCTAGGTGTAAATTTTGACACCTGTGCTGCGTCTCCTTAAAAAGACAAGTCACGCCTCCACTACTGTTTGACAGTATAATGGGCTAAATAGTGTACGTGTTTTATTCCGCGTGTGCAAGGAGCAAAATTAAGAGAGCAACCTTTTACTTGTGCAGCATTAATGCTGCACAAGGTGTGGCTCTTGTACCTTGCAACACCTGAGGGGGGGTTAAAGGTAACTTTTGAAATTGGTTCAACTAGGCTTCGGTCTACACTCTGCTCCTCTCCTCCTCCTGCTGACCCTGGGCTATAACACCGCCAGTTGTAGCCTGGAAGTGCTAGCTGCACAGAGAACACCAGTCAATGTGTCAGTGGGGTTCAGCAACGCCAGCTGTTCCCCTGCTGTGTAGCTGGCAACGTGTCCTGCAAACGCCATGCAGGCACCTGAACTGAAATTAAAGGGAACCAGGCCCCACCCCCCAGGTGTTTCTATGTATAACAGCCACCTTGTACAGCAGTACTGCTGCATTTGTACAAGGTGGCTGACTTTTTCTCCTTGCCCAAGTTCAATTAAACATGTACTAAATGTGTCTCATTGAGACCATTCCACTGTCCCTGAGGTGTGACTTTCCTTTCTAATGATACGCAGCACCACCCTTGGTAGCGCTTCCTGTCTTGTGACATCATTGGTTAGCTGGCTGCGCCTGTGCGTCTGCCCTGCTCGAAACAACGCCCCTCGGTGTCTTATTTTTTTGGACAGCGAGGGTGTGATTGATGGGCATGTGCAGTGCATATGTTTGCCTGTGTTCACACCTCTCCTTCCGCCTTCTTCAGACTGGGTGGCCTCATGGCCGCGGCATGCGATAAGGGATCAGATGAGGCTGCCCAGTCTGAAGCAGGTGTAAGGACATGTGTGAGCGGCAAACATATTTACTGCACAAGGCCACGAATCCCAGCCACGCAGTGTGATTTTTTGAAAACACACTGTGGGTCTGGGATTCATGTCAATCGCTAACCGCAACGGCCGACATGAAATGAGGTCAGAAGACAGGAAGCGCTCACAGCGCATGGGCAAGGGATAACAATAGCGCAGTCTCCTGTACAGCAAATAACAACGCTCAGGAAGCTGCGCCCATGCACCAAGGTGTTATTTTGGACACCTGTGCTGCGTCTCCTTAAAAAGACAAGTCACGCCTCCACTACTGTTTGACAGTATAATGGGCTAAATAGTGTACGTGTTTTATTCAGCGTGTGCAAGGTGCAAAATTAATAGAGCAACCTTTTACTTGTGCAGCACTAATGCTGCACAAGTTGTGGCTCTTGTACCTTGCTACACCTGAGGGGGGGTTAAAGGTTACCTTTAAAATTGGTTCAACTAGGCTTCGGCCTACACTCTGCTCCTCTCCTCCTGCTGCCCCTGGGCTCAAACACCGCTAGTTTTTGCCCGGAAGTGCTAGCTGCACAGAGAAAAACACCCGCCATTGTGTTAGTGGGGTTCAGCAACGCCAGCTGTTCCCCTGCTGTGTAGCCGGCATCGTGTCCAGCACAAGCCACGCTGGCACAACAGACCAAAAGCTGCCACCAGTGCAGGCTTCGGCCTACACTCTGCTCCTCTCCTCCTCCTGCTGACCCTGGGCTATAACACCGCCAGTTGTAGCCTGGAAGTGCTAGCTGCACAGAGAAAAACACCCGCCAATGTGTTAGTGGGGTTCAACACCGCCAGCTGTTCCCCTGCTGTGTAGCCGGCAACGTGACCTGCAAACGCCACGCAGGCACATGAACTGAAATTGAAGGGAGCCTGCCCACCACCCCCAGGTGTTTCTATGTATAACAGCCACCTTGTACAGCAGTACTGCTGCATTTGTACAAGGTGGCTGACTTTTTCTCCTTGCCCACGTTTAATTAAACACGTACAAAATGTGTCTCATTGAGACCATTCCACTGTCCCTGAGGTGTGACTTTCCTTTCTAATGATATGCAGCACCACCCTTGGTAGCGCTTCCCGTCTTCTGACATCATTGGTTGGCTGGCTGCGCCTGTGCGTCCGCCCTGCCTTAAACAATGCTCCTCGTTGTTTTACTTATTTTGACTGCGAGGGTGTGATTGATGGGTACGAGCAGTGCATATCTTCGCCTGTCTTAACTCATCTCCTTCCGCCTTCTTCAGACTGTGCGGCCTCATGGCCGCAGCATGCGAGAAGGGATCAGCTGAGGCCGCCCAGTCTGAAGCAGGTGTAAGGACATGTGTGAGCGGCGAACATATTTACTGCACAAGGCCACGAATCCCAGCACCGCAGTGTAACTTTATGAAAAGTCACTGTGGGTCAGGGATTTTTGGCCATCGTTAACCGCATCGGCCAACATGAAATGAGGTCATAAGACGGCATGCACTAACAGGGTATTGACAAGGGATAACACAAGAGCGCAGTCTCCTGTACTGCAAATAAGAACGCTAAGGAATCTGCGCCCAGCACCTACGTGTAAATTTTGACACCTGTGCTGCGTCTTCTTAAAAAGACAAGTCACGCCTCCACTACTGTTTGACAGTATAATGGGCTAAATAGTGTACGTGTTTTATTCAGCGTGTGCAAGGAGCAAAATTAATAGAGCAACCTTTGACTTGTGCAGCATTAATGCTGTTCAAGGTGTGGCTCTTGTACCTTGCAACTCCTGAGGGGGGGTTAAAGGTTACCTTTGAAATTGGTTCAACTAGGCTTTGGCCTACACTCTGCTCCTCTCCTCCACCTGCTGACCCTGGGCTCAAACACCGCTAGTTTTGGCCCGGAAGTGCTAGCTGCACAGAGAAAAACACCAGCCAATGTGTTAGTGGGGTTCAGCACCGCCAGCTGTTCCCCTGCTGTGTAGCCGGCATCGTGTCCAACACAAGCCACGCTGGCACAACCGACCAAAAGCTGCCACCAGTGCAGGCTTCGGCCTACACTCTGCTCCTCTCCTCCTCCTGCTGACCCTGGGCTATAACACCGCCAGTTGTAGCCTGGAAGTGCTAGCTGCACAGAGAAAAACACCAGCCAATGTGTTAGTGGGGTTCAGCAATGCCAGCTGTTCCCCTGCTGTGTAGCCGGCAACGTGACCTGCAAACGCCACGCAGGCACATGAACTGAAATTGAAGGAAGCCTGCCCACCACCCCCAGGTGTTTCTATGTATAACAGCCACGTTGTACAGCAGTACTGCTGCATTTGTACAAAATGTGTCTCATTGAGACCATTCCACTGTCCCTGAGGTGTGACTTTCCTTTCTAATGATACGCAGCACCAGCCTTGGTAGTGCTTCCCGTCTTTTGACATCATTGGTTAGCTGGCTGCGCCTGTGCGTCCGCCCTGCTCCAAACAACGCCCCTCGGTTTCTTATTTATTTTGTCACCGAGGGTGTGGTTTATGGGCACGAGCAGTGCATATGTTCGCGTGTCGTCACTCATCTCCTTCCGCCTTCTTCAGACTGTGCAGCCTCATGGCCGCGGCATGCGATAAGGGATCAGCTGAGGCCGCCCAGTCTGAAGCAGGTGTAAGGACGTGTGTGAGCGGCGAAAATATTTACTGCTCAAGGCCACGAATCCCAGCACCGCAGTGTGACTTTCTGAAAAGGCACTGTGGGTCTGGGATTAATGGCCATCGTTAACCGCACCGGCCAACATGAAATGAGGTCATAAGACGGGCAGCGCTAACAGGGCATTGCCAAGGGATAACACAAGAGCGCAGACTCCTGTACAGCAAATAACAACGCTCAGGAAGCTGCGCCAAGCACCAAGGCATTATTTGGGACACCTGTGCTGCCTCTCCTTAAAAAGCCAAGTCACGCATCCACTACAGTTTGACTGTACAATGGGCTAAATTGTGTACGTCTTTCATTCAGCGTGTGCAAGTAGACTAATTAATAGAGCAACCTTTCACTTGTGCAGCATTAATACTGCACAAGGTGTGTCTCTTGTACTTTGTAACACCTGAGGGGGGGTTAAAGGTTTCCTTTGAAATTGGTTCAACTAGGCTTCGGCCTACACTCTGCTCCTCTCCTCCTGCTTCACCACGGGCTCTAACATCGCTAGTTTTTGCCCGGAAGTGCTAGCTGCAGAGAAAAACACCCGCCATTGTGTTAGTGGGGTTCAGCAACGCCAGCTGTTCCCCCACTGTGTAGCCGGCAAAGTGTCCTGCAAACGCAACGCAGACACAAAGCTGCCTCCAGTGCAGGCTTCGGCCTACACTCTGCTCCCCCTGCTTACCCTTTGCTCCAACACCGCTAGTTGGGGCTCTAGGAAGACAATCTTTAATAGGCAACGCATCTAGGTTCCAGCACCGCCAGCTGGTTCTCGGCAGTGTTTTTGTCACGGGTACTCCCTCGTGCCCAGCCTGGTTCCAGCACCGTCAGCTGTTTCCGGGTACTGTCAAACTCACTGAGACACCTATGCGTTGCCCCATCGTGTTGCGGTCGGGTTAGCCAACTCCAGGGTGCCTCCAGTTTAGGAGCTTCCTATGTGGGCTGCATGAATTGGTAGTCAAGGCTGGTTCTGTACTGCCAGTAGGCCCAGCTCCCCCTGTAGGACTGTTGGGGTTCGGTAACTGCGGCTGCCTCGCGGCCTAGCTGTTCTCTCCTCTCCTGTGGGCCTTCGGGTCCACCACCTGGTTCCAGCACCGTCAGCTGGTTCCGGGCCGAGCCTTTGGCTTAGGTGCCTCCTCCTGGGTATCCGAGTTCCGCCAACGCCAGGCGGTCCTTGGTAGTGCTTTTAAGCGCGGGCACGTACAGCTTAGTAACCGGGTTCCAGCACCGTCAGCTGGTCCTCGGTCGTGCCATTGGCTCTTGCACACTGGGGCAACGCATCCGGGTTCCAGCACCGCCAGCTGGTTCTCGGCAGTATTTTTGTCACAGGTACTCCCTCGTGCCAAACCTGGTTTCAGCACCGTCAACTGTTTCCGGGTTGTGTCAAGCTCGCTGAGACGCCTATGCTTGCCCCGTCGTGTTGCGGTCGGGTTAGCCAACTCCAGGGTGCCTCCAGTTTAGGAGCTTCCTATGTGGGCTGCATGAATTGGTAGTCAAGGCTGGTTCTGTAGTGCCAGTAGGCCCAGCTCCCCCTGTAGGACTGTTGGGGTTCGGTAACTGCGGCTGCCTCGCGGCCTAGCTGTTCTCTCCTCTCCTGTGGGCCTTCGGGTCCACCACCTGGTTCCAGCACCGTCAGCTGGTTCCGGGCCGAGCCTTTGGCTTAGGTGCCTCCTCCTGGGTATCCGAGTTCCGACAACGCCAGGCGGTCCTTGATAGTGCTTTTAAGCGCGGGCACCTACAGCTTAGTAACCAGGTTCCAGCACCGTCAGCTGGTCCTCGGTCGTGCCATTGGCTCTTGCACACTGGGGCAACGCATCCAGGTTCCAGCACCGCCAGCTGGTTCTCGGCAGTGTTTTTGTCACAGGTACTCCCTCGTGCCAAACCTGGTTTCAGCACCGTCAACTGTTTCCGGGTTGTGTCAAGCTCGCTGAGACGCCTATGCTTGCCCCGTCGTGTTGCGGTCGGGTTAGCCAACTCCAGGGTGCCTCCAGTTTAGGAGCTTCCTATGTGGGCTGCATGAATTGGTAGTCAAGGCTGGTTCTGTACTGCCAGTAGGCCCAGCTCCCCCTGTAGGACTGTTGGGGTTCGGTAACTGCGGCTGCCTCGCGGCCTAGCTGTTCTCTCCTCTCCTGTGGGCCTTCGGGTCCACCACCTGGTTCCAGCACCGTCAGCTGGTTCCGGGCCGAGCCTTTGGCTTAGGTGCCTCCTCCTGGGTATCCGAGTTCCGCCAACGCCAGGCGGTCCTTGGTAGTGCTTTTAAGCGCGGGCACCTACAGCTTAGTAACCGGGTTCCAGCACCGTCAGCTGGTCCTCGGTCGTGCCATTGGCTCTTGCACACTGGGGCAACGCATCCGGGTTCCAGCACCGTCAGCTGGTTCTCGGCAGTGTCTTTTGCTCTTGTACTTTCTGCTCCCCATCCTGGTTCCAGTACCGTCAGCTGGTTCCGGGCAGAGCCTTTGGCTTAGGTGCCTCCTTCTGGGTATCCAAGTTCCACCAACGTCAGGTGGTCCTTGGTAGTGCTTTCAGGCACGGGTACCTCCTGCTTAGTAACCGGGTTCCAGTAACGTCAGCTGATCCTCGGTAGTTCCATTGGCTCTTGGACCTTCGGCTACCCATCCGGGTTCCAGTACCGTCAGCTGGTTCTTGGCAGTGTCTTTTGCTCTTGTACCTTCTGCTCCCCATCCTGGTTCCAGTACCGTCAGCTGGTTCCGGGCAGAGCCTTTGGCTTAGGTGCCTCCTTCTGGGTATCCGAGTTCCGCCAACGTCAGGCGGTCCTTGGTAGTGCTTTTTAGCACGGGTACCTCCTGCTTAGTAACCGGGTTCCAGTAACGTCAGCTGGTCCTCGGTAGTTCCATAGGCTCTTGAACCTTTGGGTAGCCATCCGAGTTCCAGTTCCATCAGCTGGTTCTTGGCATTTTCTCAGCCTTCTTGTACCTTCTGCTACATTTCCAAGTTGAAGACCCTAACGTCGACGACCAGAAAGACCACCCCGATGACGACGACGGCGGAGACGACGACGGCGGAGATGACGACAGCGGAGACGACGACACTGGAGACGACGACCCTGGAGACGACGACATGGAAGAACGAGAAGCAGAAGAACAAGAGGCTGCAGAACAAAGAGCAGAAGAACATTAAGCAT
This sequence comes from Ranitomeya imitator, assembly GCF_032444005.1. Classification (NCBI taxonomy): domain Eukaryota; kingdom Metazoa; phylum Chordata; class Amphibia; order Anura; family Dendrobatidae; genus Ranitomeya; species Ranitomeya imitator. The sequence continues at coordinate 246,563,163 of NC_091286.1, read as the reverse complement.
AACACTTAATATCAGAGCAAAAGATATTATCTAAATTATATGCAGAAGAAGACTAAGCAGTGTATGGGGGTGAGTCCGTTCCTCCTCGTGGTGTTCCTGGATAAAGCCTGATGCTGCAGGCCAAACTGAACGCGGACAAATGTAACTTTTGTGACTGGCAGAACGGAAGGTGTAATCTTCCAACTTTTATAGATAACAACTACGGGAATGCCTGTCACAAATGAGAATATGATGAAGAAGTAGAATAGGAAGAATAATAACAGTTGAATAAAATGAATATGTAGAATAGGAAGAATAATAATAGTTGAATAAAATGAATATGAAGAATGTAATAAAAAAAAAAAAAGGTAAAGGATGAAGAAGAAGATGAATAAGGTGAAGAAGAAGTTGATGTCAAAGATGCTGATGATGATGAAGATGAAAGTGTGGGAAAAGTAAAAAAAAAAGAAGGGGAAGGGCGTGGAATAGTGAAACATCAATATCTGACAAAATAAAAAAAAAATTTACATAGTCAATATCTTTGTCACTCCGAACGTCTTTAAAAAAAAACAAAACATGCTATTCTATTTGATTGGGCTAAACCTCTATGACTTTAATGTCTCCGCCACCTCCCCAAATACATCCTGCATTATTCTTAGTTGTTTTCCTTCATGTAGAATGAACCTACAAGGAAAGAAAGGGTTTATTTTAATTCCGATATTTTGGTCCCATTGACTTGCATTGGGATCGGGTATCGTATCGGCGATATCCGATATTTTTTGAATATCGGCCGATCCTATCCGATACCGATACTTTCCGATATCGGAAGGTATCGCTCAACACTAGTGTTCTCTCATCATATTAGAGGTTACTGCTTTTCAGTGTTTCCACTCTATGGCTGATGTGTTTCACATCGGACCTCAGGCCCGCAACCTCTTCAATCAAAGGTTTCATGCTGGTGGCTAACAGTTTTTTCATGAAATTTCGTGAGATAGGGACCTGATCGTCTGTTGTAGATTCACATTCTGACTCATCCGGACTAACGTCTGAATTTTCAGGTAATACAGAGGATTCATTATCCTGTCCTTGTAATTTGTCTATAGACCGTCTAGCCCCTGATTTTTTCATTAGAATTTTATCAAGTTCACCGCGTGGGGTAGACTTCAGTTTTACAGAGGGGTTTCTGGTTAAGCTTTTTGTCCGTTCTTTACTGGAGCGCATTATTTTATTAGCGGTTGAATACGGGCGTGCTGTGATCGCTGATTGGGTCCACAAATGTGGTTAGATAGACATATTCATGGAATGGACTTTATTCAAGAAATGCAAGATGAAATGGACACTAGGTGTCACTGTTGCATCATTAAGAAGATATACAGTATTTAAGAGCAAGCCCTTGTAACATCAGTTTGTTAGAGGACAATATTTTTAGGCTCCAAGACAAAATATATAGGAAGTTTACCCCTCACTGTGATTCACCAGGGGGTTCAGGGGAAACAAAACGCCCTAGCTCCAGAATGACAGACACGCATTGCTTTATGATTGATGTCTTTGGGAGTGCATTGCTCGGTATGACAAGGTAGGTGAGAGTTATCCACTGTGTGTGTCCCCAGGTGAGAGAAAACATTCTGCTTTTATTCAAAATGGTCTTAAGAGCTTGAAACACCCCACAATTTGGTTTTCAAATCTGGTTATGTATATGGTATATTAGTGAATTCTTTTCCCATCCCAATTTATATTAGAAATGATCACATTTGTATGTACAGAGGAGGGAAATTAAAAATGGGCATTTATGCTTTAACAAATTCTACCATTTTCCATAACAATGTGATCACAAGACTGGGATCTTGTAATATGAAGTCTTAATCTAAGTGATCCATTGAGTAATCCAACCCTGACCTTCTGGTCTTTTTGCGTCTGGAAATTTGCAGTCTACATAGTTCAACATGGATGTGACATCTTGTTGTGATTTAATTGGTTTTATACTTAAAGTGATGATGTCACATAAATTACCCATATAGTGACATCACCCTTTAATGACAGCCTACCCTTTGGATATGCTTGTGAAATCACAACATGGACATTTTCTGATATGAGCAGGCATAAATAAAACGTTCTAAAGGTCTGTTATATTCAGTATGTTTCATCTTGCCTGAAAATGACGTTTGATGTTTCATCTAATACAATGCCACACCACACATCTTAAAAAATGAAACATCCTCTTTTAGCCTCACGAGTGGGAAATTATCAGAATGTTCTGTACAGTCTTCACAAGTACACTTCGGTTGTAACTCACCATTTAATTTGCATCTAACCAACACAGGAACAAATACACATTAAGGTAATTATGACTTTACTATGTTCTGCTCTTCAATGACACTAATATGTTACTTATGGTTCAATCGAGCCCTACATTTTGGATTGCTTATAAATAAACATGTCTGTTGAGAAGTTTATAAAAAAGATCATTAACCAATTATATGTATAGGCTTAGTCGTAAATTATAACCTTTCATCAAGCACAAATGAAGAGCAGCCTGCATTTAGCTCCATTTTTCATTATCCACCACAGTAATATTGCAGTCCTGTAGTGATATGTTAATTTATGCTTGGTGATGAAGAAAGATAAAAGAATCAACAAATTCTGTCTGGTAATTTCCCTCACAGAGAGCTTTTTCCATTGGGTTTTGCATTTAATAAGATCCTGAGTATTTTCTTTGGCATTAATGGTCATATGATACATTGACCTGACTACGATAAATTTAGCAGAGACTAATGGACTTCCCACTGTGACTTTACACTTAGAAACTTTTCTACTTAATTAGTTTTCATACTATATTGCTTTAGTTATACAAAAATTGAGTATCTTGGGAGTTTACAATAAAAAAAATCATCTTTACTCAAAACCGATTAAAACCCCAAAAAGCCAACATATTTTGGACCTTACATTACAAGGACTGAAACGTCGCTTGGATTATTTGGGCTCTAGGGATTATGTTTTATTTCTAAGAATTTACTGTGACACAATTTTTGCGAATGACCTAGTAACGTTGTTAACGAATTTGCAAAACACAATGCCAAATGGAACAGATGCTCATAATGTTTTATTCATGCTACAAGCTGTAAACTGACACTGGTGAACCAGATCTTTTATTTCTGATAAAATCTCATTTTATCCATACATGAATAAATATGTTTTACTATAAATATACGGTATGCTTCAACGTATGCCGCATTCACAAGTGCAGCTCAACTAGTTGATGCCTAAGCTTCTCTACCTATTTCATCTCATGAGCTATTGTAAAAGATAAGGATTTGACATTAAAATAATTGTATATGAAAAAAAGAGAAATGACCAAGCCCTACAAGGACGCTTCATATCCTATTTTAAAGGTTAGATTTTTGTTTTAATATTTTTGTTTCATTGTTACTGCGGACAGTTAATGGTTAGAAGACAATAGGAAAAGGTGAAGCTCAAAACAGACAATGTTTATTTTTTGGATGGCAGTTTTAGTTTCCTTACTGGCAGTTTTTGTGACTGTAGCTTATTTTAAACATACATGTTCCATTGTTCTTCTTTCTAAAGAAAGAAATGCATTTTTTAACGTGAATTACATTTTATGCTGCTTTCTGATACGGCAACTCTTTATTTTAATAGGAATCTTGGAATCGTGATACAAAAAAAATTGCATGAGTTATTCCTTTCCTGCCTTGTTCTAATTCTCTATCATGTAAGTTGTTCTATGGCCACTGCACAGCCATGTCAGCCACACATCTCATGGCTGCGTGCCAATTGTGTTTTATAGATTGTACAGCTATTGTGAAACCAACTATCTTGAGAGTAAACAAATATGAAACATTTCCAAAATTAGGGCTAATTTCTGGAAAGGCTTCTTCATTTTAAAAACAATTAGCCTGCTCCTTAAAAAAAAGAATATCTTTTGGATTATTTACTAAAAGGCCATTATAAATGCTCAGTCATCTCAATCATTGAGTGAATAACAAATCTGTTGTGGATTCCAAAAAAGGGACGATTGTTGATTTCTAGTTGGAAACACATTACTTTTTCAAGTTCAAAACAGTACATAACTTTTGTTCTAAGGGATAATATTTAGACTAAAGGTAAAAAATCATTTGCGACTACATTTAAAAAAGAACAAAGCGCTCGTTACTGTAAAAAGGCACAACTTTTTCTCTCCTCATGTGAAAAAGGCGTGGCTTCTTCAATTTGAGCTGTCTGCATATAAGCACTTTCATGGCAGGCATCTGCTCCAAAAAAAAAGGATCATTTGGGGGTTAGTTATACAATTTAAGCAGTCTGCAAAGTCTGAAACTGCAGTAATTAGTTAAATAGGTTGCTGGTTACCATCCATTTTCCCCTAGCTAAATAGATTGTCACATGGACATTAATAAGGCTAAATTTGCATCAGAGCTCAAAACAGGTTAAATACAGGTTAAATAATAGATGTATTTTTCAGGCAATTAAAGACTTTTCAGCAATGTGATATATGTGCTGACAGAGAGCTACAATATGCTAATATATTTGTGCTGAAATGTCCATGGCTTATCTTCCTACTTCGGAGTCTGCAAACTGCAATAGATTGGTTTTCCGGAAATGTGGAAATGAATTTCCACATTGGTAATGCTCATGAGGCTCATCATTACTATAACCAGCACCAAAGCTTTCATGTTCTGTTGAGCCTCCACCACCAACAGCTGTGGCAACACCCAATAAGCAAATCCGATCCTGGAAGATCTTTTGGCCAGATGTTGGCTCAGCTCTTTATGGCTATCGACCCCCCCTCTTTTTCCTGTCATCCGACCTTGGTCAATGTTCAAGTTCACCACAAAATCATCATAATTTTCTTTGACTTAGTGTGGAAAATGTCCTGAGCTCCCTGCTCCCACTCTTGCCAATTCCTACCTTTAGATTTCCCCTAAGTCAGAGTGCTACTTCAACCTCGGCTGACAAAGTTGTACCTTTGAATGACACCCTGCTTTTTATCATGTGATGTATTGGAAAGTGACAACAAACATCCAAGTTCTATGAAATAGCGAATTTAAAAAAAAAATGTGGAGAAATCATTATACAGTAAAATTGACCTAGCAATATGTTTCCTGTTGTGAATTCTGTTGTCGGGCTCCCTCCTGTGGTCGTGAGTGGTACTTCGGCGGGTTCTGTCTGTGGGCTCCCTCTGGTGGCTATGAGTGAAGCTGCTACTTCTGAGGTTCCTTACACAGGTGACATGGTTTATCCTTTGGTTGGCTGCTCTATTTAACTCCTCTCAGATCGTTACTCCATGCCAGCTGTCAATGTTTTTGCATTGGTTCAGTTCGCTCCTGGATCTCTCTGGTGACCTGCCTTCTCCTGCAGAAGCCAAGTTCCTTATTGTCTTATTTTGTTCTGTTTTCTTGTCCAGCTGGTTTTCATGATTTTGTCTTGCTAGCTGGAAGCTCTGGGATGCAGAGTGGCCCCTCCGCACCGTGAGTCGGTGCAGAGGTCTTTTTTGCACACTCTGCGTGGTCTTTTGTAGGTTTTTGTGCTGATCGCAAAGTTACCTTTCCTATCCTCTGTCTATTTAGTAAGTCTGGCCTCCCTTTGCTGAAACCTGTTTTATTTCTGCGTTTGTGACTTTCGTCTTTACTCACAGTCAATATATGTGGGGGGCTTCCTTTACCTTTGGGGAATTTCTCTGAGGCAAGGTAGGCTTTATTTTTTATCTCTAGGGCTAGATAGTTCTTAGGCTGTGACGAGGCGCCTAGGTCTGGTCAGGAGCGCTCCACGGCTATTTCTAGTGTGTGTGATAGGATTAGGGCTTGCGGTCAGCAGAGCTCCTACATCCCAGAGCTTGTCCTGTATGAGGTTTAATTATCAGGTCATTCCGGGTGCTCCTAACCACCAGGTCATAACAGTACAGCTGGCCCAGAAAACAGAGAACAAAATAAGACAATAAGGAACTTAGCTTCTGCAGGAGAAGGCAGGTCACCAGAGAGATCCAGGAGCGAACTGAACGAATGCAAAAACATTGACAGCTGGCATGGAGTAACGCTCTGAGAGGAGTTAAAAAGAGCAGCCAAAAGATAAACCACGTCACCTGTGTAAGGAACCTCAGAAGCAGCAGCTTCACTCATAGCCACCAGAGGGAGCCCACAGACAGAACCCGCCGAAGTACCACTCACGACCACAGGAGGGAGCCCGACAACAGAATTCACAACAGTTAATACGCCCGAGGGCCATTTTGAGTACCTGGTTATGCCATTCGGGCTTTCTAATGCTCCATCTGTGTTTCAGTCCTTTATGCATGACATCTTCCGAGAGTACCTGGATAGATTCATGATTGTATATTTGGATGACATTTTGGTCTTTTCGGATCATTGGGAGCAGGGTTCTTTTTTGTGGCCAAGAAGGATGGCTCTTTGAGACCTTGTATTGATTACCGCCTTCTTAATAAGATCACAGTCAAATTTCAGTATCCTTTGCCTCTGCTGTCTGATTTATTTGCTCGGATTAAGGGGGCTAGTTGGTTCACCAAGATAGATCTTCGTGGTGCGTATAATCTTGTGCGAATTAAACAGGGTGATGAATGGAAAACGGCATTTAATACACCAGAGGGAGCCCACAGACAGAACCCGCCGAAGTACCACTCACGACTACAGGAGGGAGCCCGACAACAGAATTCACAACAGTTTCCACAGGCCAATATGATCACATTGATATCAAATAAACATATTTTAAGGAGTAATGAAAAATTGACCCTTAGCGCGTTAGACTTTTGGGTGATGGAACTGCGTGAGATCTCGTTTTTGCTTCCTTGGTCAATGTTTTTATTAATGCCATTTTGGGGTAGAGCTGAAGCTCTGATCACATCTCTTTGCTTTTTTTGTGCTGTTTTGGCAGCTGAAAAATTCAATTATGGAGTTGTATTTTTTTTTTCCTTTTTATGCCACTTACAAATCAGGTTAATTTACTTTATATTTTGATAGATCAGGCTTTTACGGACATAGAGTCAACACGTATGTGTACATTTTTTTTGGCACATTTTATTTCTCAAATTTTGTTATGCTTTAATGTATTTTGTAATCCTTTAAGGGACTTGAACCTGTGTTCATATGATTACTTATGCTATATACAGCATGTCACATTATTACTATAAATACGGTAACAAAAATCATGGTCTTCCATGATCATCAGTCACAGGCTGGATTTCATAGAAGTACCATCATGACAAGCACAGGGTTGTTCAGCAGACCCCTGACATTCATAGCAACCCATTGTCACGATTCCACCACTCAGTGTGTCTGGGATGGTTATTAACAGCTCAGCCATCCAATCTGGTACAGGGGCGTGCTGAAGATGTCGGTGCTTTGATTGACAGCTCAGTCATCCAGTCTTGTACAGGAGCATGCTGAGCTGTCAGTGTGTTGATTGACAGCTTGACTATCCAACCTGAGACTGGAAGGTGCTGGCTGTCTCCAGGTGTCCATTATCCCAGGTGATTTCCATGCTACTTAACTGAACTGTTTCTCCCAGACCTCTGCCAGATGTGCATTCAGCTAAGTGAGGTTTGTTCTCTCTATGCCTTGAATTCTGTTTGCTTGATCTTTTATTTACTGACCTTAGACCTCGTTCTGACCATCAATCTGTTTAACCCCTTTTGCTCTGATCCATTATCCTTCTTGTGTTCACCTGAAATGCAAGCTGTATTTGGCTCTGTGACAGATTGACAGTGGCATTGGCAAGTTAAAAGCTATGGGTGGTCCTCCACTCCATGCACTGATGTTAGAGGCAGATAATGGCTGAATAATACAGCCATTATCTGTTGGCAAAAATGTGGGCTCCGGCTCTGGCTCCACATCAAAGTCAGGAAGCCAAAGTATGACTTGTACTGTAAATCAAATGTCAGTAAGGGGTTAGGAATCACATGAACATAAAGATTACATGCTAAAAGCTGAATATCGTCAGTCCATATGTAAAGAGGTGAAAGACTTATATAAAGCTGAATGCACAGTGGAGCCTAAGTAAATGAACAATGTCATCTAGTGAGCGGAGAGTATAAAAAGGGGAACAAAAAGAAAGGAAGCAGGAACTAAAAACACTTGTGTGTTGCTGGGTAGGAAGAAGAAGCAAGAGGCACAAGGTCATGTGACAAAGCTTTGTCGCAGTTAGAAAATATAAAAATCCCCTAAGGCCAGCGCAGAGGAGGAGTCATTGCCTGGACCTTTGTCAGGTCAGATGCAAAGTGCTAGCTGAACTGGCTTACAGTCACATCTAAGAGAAGGTAGAATGGCTGGACAAGATCCTTTGCTCAGACCAAGAAGCCCGATTAACATAGCAGAGAATAGCCCAGGATGTGATGTTTGAGTGAGCGGTGAGAGGAATATAGACAATCCAGTGAGCGGTTAAAGGGATGCAGACAATTCAGGCATAGGCAATGGTATGAAGAGGACCCACGCTGCACTCCAAGAAACAAAGGCAGTCCGAACGACGCATTGGTGAAGTGAGTCATCAGCAAAAGGCCTGCAGCTTAATGGAGAACTAGAGCTGACTCCCGCTGAGGCCTGTTACAGAAATTACAGACAAAGTGTTTAGGTGATGATGATGAAAACTAGCACATGAACTTTGACATACCACGGACTGGGGTAATAGTAGGAAATATAATTTGGTATATTAGTTAACTTTGTGATTCAAAGCTGTGTTGTAAAACAAAGATTTTGCTTATATCCTGGATATCTAGGATAATAACCTCCAGTATTGAGAACTAGTTTCACGTTAATTGTAAATCACTAAACCTTTAGACCTTTCAATTTTGTTAACCTATATTATTTGTAATAAATACAGTCATGGCCAAAAGTATTAACACCCCTGCAATTTTGTCAGATAATACTCAGTTTCTTCCTGAAAATGATTGCAATCACAAATTATTTGGTATTATTATCTTCATTTAATTTGTCTTAAATGAAAAAAACAGAAAAAGAATTTTCCTAAAGCCAAATTGGATATAATTCCACACCAAACATAAAAAAGGGGGTGGACAAAAGTATTGGCACTGTTCGAAAAATCATGTGATGCTTCCCTAATTTGTGTAATTAACAGCACCTGTAACTTACCTGTGGCACCTAACAGGTGTTGGCAATAACTAAATCACACTTGCAGCCAGGTGACATGGATTAAAGTTGACTCAACCTCTGTCCTGTGTCCTTGTGTGTACCACATTGAGCATGGAGAAAAGAAAGAAGACAAAAAAACTGTCTGAGGACTTGAGAAACCAAATTGTGAGGAAGCATGACCAATCTCAAGGCTACAAGTCCATCTCCAAAGACCTGAATGTTCCTGTGTCTACCGTGCGCAGTGTCATCAAGAAGTTTAAAGCCCATGGCACTGTGGCTAACCTCCCTAGATGTGGACGGAAAAGAAAAATTGACAACAGATTTCAACACAAGATTGTGCGGATGTTGGATAAAGAACCTAGACTAACATCCAAACAAGTTCAAGCTGCCCTGCAGTCCGAGGGTACAACAGTGTCAACCCATACTATCCGTCGGCGTCTGAATGAAAAGGGACTGTATGGTAGGAGACCCAGGAAGACCCCACTTCTTACCCCGAGACATAAAAAAGCCTGGCTGGAGTTTGCCAAAGCTAACCTGAAAAATCCTAAAACGTTTTGGAAGAATGTTCTCTGGTCAGATGAGACAAAAGTAGAGCTTTTTGGGCAAAGGCATCAACACAGAGTTTACAGGAGAAAAAAAGAGGCATTCTAAGAAAAGAACACTGTCCCTACAGTCAAACATGGCGGAGGTTCCCTGATGTTTTGGGGTTGCTTTGCTGCCTCTGGCACTGGACTACTTGACTGTGTGCATGGCATTATGAAGTCTGAAGACTACCAACAAATTTTGCAGCATAATGTAGGGCCCAGTGTGAGAAAGCTGGGTCTCCCTCAGAGGTCATGGGTCTTCCAGCAGGACAATGACCCAAAACACACTTCAAAAAGCACTAGAAAATGGTTTGAGAGAAAGCACTGGAGACTTCTAAGGTGGCCAGCAATGAGTCCAGACCTGAATCCCATAGATCACCTGTGGAGAGATCTAAAAATGGCAGTTTGGAGAAGGCACCCTTCAAATATCAGGGATCTGGAGCAGTTTGCCAAAAAAGAATGGTCTAAAATTCCAGCAGAGCATTGTAAGAAACTCATTGATGGTTACCGGAAGCGGTTGGTCGCAATTATTTTGGCTAAAGGTTGTGCAACCAAGTATTAGGCTGAGGATGCCAATACTTTTGTCTGGACCATTTTTGGAGTTTTGTGTGAAATGATCAATGTTTTGCTTTTTGCTTCATTCTCTTTTGTGTTTTTTTATTTAAGACAAATTAAATGAAGATAATAATACCAAAGAATTTGTGTTTGCAATCATTTTCAGGAAGAAACTGAGTATTTTCTGACAGGATTTCAGGGATGTTAATACTTTTGGCCAAGACTGTAAGTAATAAGTTGGTTCAAGTTACCACTGAGTTTTCATCTTTTGTGCCATTGCGTCCTCGTACCCGTTTACACATACACATGTGCAAAATAAGCACATAGCTGCATAGATAAGTGAAACAAATGAATACCAATACTAAGATGAGTTCATGAAGGTTGTAATTAGAGATGAGCCATCTTGTTAAAAAAATGTTCGACAATCTCAAATTCGGCATGAACGTTGAACATCTTGATGGTGAAGTGCAGGAAATAATTGGAGGACACAGGATTTGCAGTCTCTTTACCTTTTACTGGTGAAATTGCAGTCCAGGGCACAGATAACAGGTGATCTTGAAATCCGCGCAGCCTGGAAGCGGTTCAAAATCTCCCTAGCCAGGTGGGGTTGGAAGCCTTCCTTTCTGTGTTGAATACTAGGTTCTTGATACATTAGCTTTCCTCAAGTCCCTCTCTCAATCTTTCCCTGAGGTGGAACACTACCTGCATGGCAGGCAACTCAAGCCTTTTTTCACAGGTGTCTCTCTGTCGAGGTGACTCCGGGCTCTAATCTGTTGCTGTGCCTTCAGATGTAGTTGTGGCCAGGAAACCTGCAATCTCCTGCCCTCCAGTTTCTGCTCTGGGGCATACAGTTCCCACACAACCTCAGACCTCGGTGTCCGGTTTCTTGCACTCAAACCTGGTGTCAGCCCAATCGCAGCTCCACTCCAGTTTCTCTCTCATCCTGTGCTTCCTCTCCCTTCAATGTCTCCCACAGACTGACTCTAACTCATCCTCCAGACCAGAACTTGTAGGGAAGCTACCCTGAAACCGGGTCTAGAGCTCCCCCTTATGGCCTGGAGTCAGAAAAGTGTTGTATGTAAGTGTTACCTGCCAAGGGGATTCCTTCTCGCTTCCATGTATGGCATCACCTTCCCTGAGAGGCAGGCAATACCACTGTGACAACCGGATTCCTGGGGTGTCACATATCAGCTTGATAGATGTCAATACAGTTAAAATCAATGATGAAGGCGAGAATATTAGGTAACACTCCCCTTCCCATGATTCCCCCTGCTTCTGATGCAGCAGATGTGATGACATGACTGAAGCACATGCTACAATGTGCTGAGCAGTGGAGCTGCTGAGTAGACGTACATCAGAGACCAGAGTAGCAGGGGAACGAGGAGAGGTGAATATGTATTTAATTTTAAATCAGTAAGTACGGGTGGCCACAATACTGGAGTAATATGGGGTGTGCATTATACTATTTGAGGCTGCATTATACTCCTACACTCTTCTGTCTCTTTGACACTTGAAAGTACATTTTAATGCAAGTAGTATTGAATTTTTTGGACTATAAGACCCGCCCCAAATTTTTGGGTGGAAAATAGCAGAAAAAAGATTTATATACGATGGGAGTCCGTCTTATTGTCTGAATTTAAAATATCTTACCTGAGGGTCGGTGGTGGTAGAGTGGTGTCACGAGGCATAGTTCCTTCCTTAGGAAGCTGGTGGTGGCAGAAGTTGGGCAATGCTGTAGTCTCGGGATGCGATGCTGCGGGTCTAATGTCAGCAGTGAGGCAGAGCATGGAGCAGGGTCCCTTACTCAGGGTGCCAATGGCAGAAATGTGGCAAGGCTGTGGCCCAGTGTCTACAGTGAGCAGAGCCAAGTGCATCACTGGTTTCTTGGCGGTCATCATCCTGAGGCTGTGCGTGCAGATTGATATCTTGGTGGTCCTCGGTGGAAAATGTCAGTCGAGATTAAAATTTGCGCATGCGCAGCCTCCGGTGGCCTTTTTCCTGAAGCCGAGGGCCGGCCGCTGAGATCTCAAACTGCACACACGCCGCCTCTGGCAACCCACAGCTTCGGAAGATGGCTGCAGGGAAACCAATGATGCACTCCGCACCGCTCACCACCAAGCCTCAGAATAGCCACACCTCTGCTGCTGCCGGTTCCACTGCTACACCACTGCCGCATTGCCCCAGTAAGCTTGCATTTGGACTATAAGATGCACCCCCCATTTTCTTCCCAAATATTTTGGGGAAAAAGTGCATCTTATAGTAAAAAAATAGGTAGATGGGCAAACCCGAATAGTAAAGTGAACACCAGATGTTTGTCTCATTGTCATGTGCATGACAAAGATTTATATCTTTCCCCCATAAAATGCAGCCTCAAAGAGTATAATGCAGTTCCCTCAGAGTAAAATGGAGCCCCCATGTGGTATAATGAAGCCCCCATAGAGTATAATGCAACCCCCATATGGTATAATGCAGCCCTCTCCTCAGACCATGGCACAGTGGTACCACCATTCCCGTTACAATTACAGCTTAAAACTAGTATTTCTTATAGCTTAGGATTTTAGCAACTTTTGTCAGCTTGCAAAGTGAAAGCAAAACTGTGCTTCAGCTACACACACAGTGAGCAGGAACTTCCTGTTTTTTTTTTACATTATTTTAACAATGTATTGTGGGCAATATAACACTATTTCTGGAGACAGAAACTCATGCACTATTAAACAGTAGTAAATAGTTGATAAGCATTGTCCCAACAGCTTTATTGGGGGCCCATCTCCTTTCGGTGTGGGCTGCAATAGATAGCATTCTTGTGCAGCTTTTTCATGGTGCACTGTTCACAATTTTCAGAGCACTTAGTTGGGTGTACAATCTTGGGCTTTCAATAAACAAAATGAATTTAAATTGAGCTCAGAATTGTTCTCACATTGATAGAGATGATTTTTGTGGAATAATTAGGCTTTAATGATATTTGTACTGAGAGTTAAAACTGTATAAAATGTTTAAAAGATAATTTTCTGTTATTTCTCACGAAATATATGTTTCAGCCTGTGTTTATATGATGTCTTAAACACAGTAGTTCATACGTGTATACATAATCTAGTTTGGAGCTGCCTGAATTCCCAATGACCACACTATAAAAGGAGTGTTTTTGGCTGAGGAACTTATCTTCCTACGTGTATTTCGGTGATATCTTTTGAGTGGAGGTTAATGCTATTTGTTTTAATCTAAGTAGGAAATATTGATGGTATGAACATTTTATTCCTCATCACACGCCTTAAGTTTTGAATCCAACTAATGCTATTTCTTTGAAACGCTTTATATATGACATTTTGTGCCTGCTTGTCACAGAGAATAATTTCTGGAATCGTGTGCCTAGCAACCATTGACTTATGCGGCAAAGCCAGCAAAGGTAAATACAGAGCCAAGTCTGAAATAAGCCAGATGGTCTGCTTTGGCTTTTATTAAACCAAATGAGAAAAACCAGAGCAAACATCCAGATATTTACACCTATATCTGCTTCAAGCAGTCACATTTTATTCCAATCAGAACGTTTAAATAATGTAAAACATACAATTAACATTTGTCCTATCTGTTTCATATAATGAATTATATTGTAACTTAATTCTAGTACTAAGTCATTATATACATTTGTTTTCACTTTCTTGGTTAGTTTCTTTTAGCTTACGGTAGTTAGTGATGTTCATTTAAACCACTGCATCTTTTTGTTGTAAAAAGTGACAGGTTTAAAAGGTATTAGTATATTTTTATGAAACCATATAACTTTACCAAGTTCTTTAGACTAGTCTTTAATTGTACAAATGACATAAACTGCAATAATATATCTTAAAACCTAAATGGGCTCTAGTAAATAAAATTATTTGCAATAATCATAATACAAATTTGAGCTACTGTTCTCCCCGTCTTGGCCTGTGTTATGATATATAATCTACGTTGTTGTAGATTTCGTTAACTGAAATGTTTCTTCACTTCTTGTGCATATGTTTATGACCCTCCTGAGACTGAATATAATATGGTAGGAATGAAAAAAGAGAGAAACGTGGTCTTTCCTAGTGAAATAACTTCAGGATGACTTTGCAAATCTAGGCTAATGCCAAACCAGAGTTGCTTACCTTGGGTGGTTGTGTAGTCAGAAGACACTTTAGGCTACTTTCACACTAGCGTCGGAATCTCCCCGTCGCAATGCGTCGGGCAGAGATTCCGGACGCTAGCGTTTGACGCACTGCACAACGGGTGCAGCGGATGCATTTCTCCGGCGCATCCGCTGCCCCATTGTGAGATTGTGAGGTGCGGGGAGGTGGGGGCGGAGTTCCGGCCGCGCATGCGCGGTCGGAAAAAGCGGTCCGTCAGGAGCAAAAAACGTTACATGTAACGTTTTTTGCTCCCGGCGGTCCGCCACAACACGGCGCAACCGTCGCACGACGGTTGCGACGTGTGGCAAAGCGTCGCAAATGTTAATCTATGGGGCAAAAACGCATCCTGCAAACAACTTTGCAGGATGCGTTTTTTGCCATAAACGACGCATTACGACGTCTGGCAAAAAATGCCAGTGTGAAAGTAGCCTTACTGGGGTCAGGATTCCAGCTGCAGCAGCCACTCACATAGTATTTGGCATGTCAGGGCATCCATGCAAATACTTAACATAAAGTTCACAGAAAAATTCTGAGCCATGGGTGCTTCTGGTTGCAGAAGTCCAGTTGGAATACAAAGTAGATCCAGCAGAATGTAGATTAATTGAATATTTTATTGTTAAAAAGTTACTCATAGTAACATAGTAACATAGTTAGTAAGGCCGAAAAAAGACATTTGTCCATCCAGTTCAGCCTATATTCCATCATAATAAATCCCCAGATCTACGTCCTTCTACAGAACCTAATAATTGTATGATACAATATTGTTCTGCTCCAGGAAGACATCCAGGCCTCTCTTGAACCCCTCGACTGAGTTCGCCATCACCACCTCCTCAGGCAAGCAATTCCAGATTCTCCCTGCCCTAACAGTAAAGAATCTTTCTTCTATGTTGGTGGAAAAACCTTCTCTCCTCCAGACGCAAAGAATGCCCCCTTGTGCCCGTCACCTTCCTTGGTATAAACAGATCCTCAGCGAGATATTTGTATTGTCCCCTTATATACTTATACATGGTTATTAGATCGCCCCTCAGTCGTCTTTTTTCTAGACTAAATAATCCTAATTTCGCTAATCTATCTGGGTATTGTAGTTCTCCCATCCCCTTTATTAATTTTGTTGCCCTCCTTTGTACTCTCTCTAGTTCCATTATATCCTTCATGAGCACCGGTGCCCAAAACTGGACACAGTACTCCATGTGCGGTCTAACTAGGGATTTGTACAGAGGCAGTATAATGCTCTCATCATGTGTATCCAGACCTCTTTTAATGCACCCCATGATCCTGTTTGCCTTGGCAGCTGCTGCCTGGCACTGGCTGCTCCAGGTAAGTTTATCATTAACTAGGATCCCCAAGTCCTTCTCCCTGTCAGATTTACCCAGTGGTTTCCCATTCAGTGTGTAATGGTGATATTGATTCCTTCTTCCCATGTGTATAACCTTACATTTATCATTGTTAAACCTCATCTGCCACCTTTCAGCCCAAGTTTCCAACTTATCCAGATCCATCTGTAGCAGAATACTATCTTCTCTTGTATTAACTGCTTTACATAGTTTTGTATCATCTGCAAATATCGATATTTTACTGTGTAAACCTTCTACCAGATCATTAATGAATATGTTGAAGAGAACAGGTCCCAATACTGACCCCTACGGTACCTCACTGGTCACAGCGACCCAGTTAGAGACTATACCATTTATAACCACCCTCTGCTTTCTATCACTAAGCCAGTTACTAACCCATTTACACACATTTTCCCCCAGACCAAGCATTCTCATTTTGTGTACCAACCTCTTGTGCGGCACGGTATCAAACGCTTTGGAAAAATCGAGATATACCACGTCCAATGACTCACCGTGGTCCAGCCTATAGCTTACCTCTTCATAAAAACTGATTAGATTGGTTTGACAGGAGCGATTTCTCATAAACCCATGCTGATATGGAGTTAAACAGTTATTCTCATTGAGATAATCCAGAATAACATCCCTCAGAAACCCTTCAAATATTTTACCAACAATAGAGGTTAGACTTACTGGCCTATAATTTCCAGGTTCACTTTTAGAGCCCTTTTTGAATATTGGCACCACATTTGCTATGCGCCAGTCCTGCGGAACAGATCCTGTCGCTATAGAGTCCCTAAAAATAAGAAATAATGTTATATTCAAAAGTATAAAAAAAAAACCATAAAATTAGATCCTGAAGAATATAGTTCATGCAATGTGTTTCAACTCCAGCCTGGCTTCTTCATCAGGTATCACTGGTATTCCAGGTGCGAGAGGTGGGCATGGGATTTGCATACTTGCAGTTAAGTAACAACTAGCCTTATCCAGGTTCTCTCAACTAACTTCTATTAAGACAAGCCGAACCCATCTAGTCGACAAGTGACTGCAAGCATGCAAATTACAGTCATTTGCCTGGACAACCCAATTAATAAAGCATTTATATTGGTAAGTAAATCTGGCTTGCCACAAGATATAATACTTTTTAAATGTATTAGTTTATACAATAAGGTTATTAGGTGCAGTGAACTATAAACTGTATTAACCATTTATGATGTAAGTTTGGACAATCTTTAGAAGCTTTAAGTTAAAGGGTATTCCCATCTCCAAGATCTTATCCCAATATGTAGGAGGTGGAATAATAATAATAATATAAGGAAATACCTCCAATTCACTATGTTGCTTACCCCATGTACACTCATTGCAGTAACTTAGGAATCCATTCTTAGTGATAGTAATGTCTACCCTATTTTCTACATCTATGGTTTGGTCTTAGTACTCCTTTGTGACCACAGAATAAGTATAATTGATCATATGAGGTTGGTCTGAATATGCATGTTTTGGCAGCATATACCAGTCCCAATTACATGTGTCTCCATATTCAATTACTTTCTTCATGTATACCTACAGGCTACTTTGCTCCTTTTCTTTATTTTGATATTTCGATTATAAGACTATGTTTTTATATTTGGGTGTGTGCACTGTATCAACCCTGCCAGCATCGTTGCATGGCTTCCATCTCCCATCAGGCAGATACACCATCTTACTTACCCCTCCATGTAGTAGCGTAGCTACCAGGGGGCAGAGGAGGCCCACCCGGAGCTACACTACTGTAACTGCATCGGCGCGCAGTGCGCCGATGTAGTTACATTCTGCAGAAGAGTAGGGAGAATCTCCCTGCTCTGCCGCTATGGGGCCCCTGAGCAGGCGAGGGGCTCGGAGCCAGCAGTGGGCCCCCCACCCGTTATCCCAAGGTGAGCTGTATCTGCATCTAGCTGATACAGCTCACCGTATTGATGAGGGAAGGAGTGCTGCGCTCCTACTCCCATCATCCCCCACACTGACAGCGGGCATGATGACATCACCGCCCGGCGCCTGTTGTCAGTAGATGAGCAGGAGCAGGGAGCGCCGCTGGAACAAGGAGGAAGAGGTGAGTTTTTATTGTTTATAGGATCTGCCTATGGGGGGTGCTGACTTATGTGCAGGATCTGCCTATTGGGGGTGTGCTGTCTTATATGCAGGATCTGCCTATTTGGGGGGTGCTACCTTATATGCAGGATCTGCCTTTTGGGGGGTGCTGCCTTATATACAGCATCTGCCTATTGGGGCGGTGCTGCCTTATATACAAGATCTGCCTATTGTGGGGGTGCTGCCTTATATACAGGATATGCCTATTGGGGGGTGCTGCCTTATATACAGGATCTGGCTATGGGGGGTGCTGCCTTATATACAGGATATGGCTATGGGGATGCTGCCTTATATACAGCATCTGCCTATTGGGGGGGTGCTGCCTTATATGCAGGATCTGCCTATTGGGGGGGTGCTGCCTTATATGCAGGATCTGCCTATTGGGGGGGGGCTGCCTTATATACAGGATCTGCCTATTGGGGGGTGCTGCCTTATATACAGGATCTGCCTATTGTGGGGGTGCTGCCTTATATACAAGATCTGCCTATTGTGGGGGTGCTGCCTTATATACAGGATATGCCTATTGGGGGGTGCTGCCTTATATACAGGATCTGGCTATGGGGGGTGCTGCCTTATATACAGGATATGGCTATGGGGGTGCTGCCTTATATACAGCATCTGCCTATTGGGGGGGGTGCTGCCTTATATGCAGGATCTGCCTATGTGGGGGGTGCTGCCTTATATGCAGGATCTGCCTATTGGGGGGTACTGCCTTATATACAGGATCTGCCTATTGGGGGGTGCTGCCTTATACTTAGGATCTGGCTATGGGGGGGTGCTGCCTTACATACAGGATCTGCCTTTGGGGGTGGGGGTGCTGCCTTATATACAGGATCTGCCTTTGGGGGTGCTGCCTTATATACAGGATCTGCCTTTGGGGGGTGCTGCCTTATATACAGGATCTGCCTTTGGGGGGTGCTGCCTTATATAAAGGATCTGCCTATGGAGGGTTGCTGCCTTATATATTGATCTGCGATATGGTATGAAATATCATATATGTAGTTTCTCTTGCTAGCAGGCTGTCGGCTAAAAAGCCCCCCCCCCCCCCCCCTTCATTTTCACTCAGCCAAGAGCTGCCTTGCCAATGTACTGGGGGGAGTTTTTTTGAAGAAAGGAATTTACGATCGCTTTGGAAGGCTCCAACTCTTCTCCAGTTATAACTGGATTAGAAATTTCCAGAATCCATGAAAGTTCTTTGTTCTGTTTTTGTAAGATATTAGGCAAACCATTTAAGATAAGAACACGAAAATATATATTCTTAATCTCCCTCGGTGGATCTACCCATCACTCTAAGCAAGGGCTTCTAACTCCATCTGGTAAAGAAGTAGGGATTTCTCTGTAAATATGTATCACAGATAGGACATATTTGATCTCATTAGAATGCCCACGTTAATCTGAGATGAATGCTGGGTTTGTTATGACTATGACATGTTTTGTAGCGAAGTTATAGAAAGTAGACAAATTTAAGGTTAAAATACTCAGAATGTAGAGAGAGGAGGGTCTGGATAAGCCAGCCTTTCTGTGATGTCACAGGCTGCAGGTTTTAAATTTCTGGCAGGCTCCCAGCAGTCACTTCTTGTCTTTTTCCTGGAGAGCCCGGAGCACGTCAAATGAACTGGGACATATGGAAGCTCCACTAGCCTGGTTGCCTGCAATGCTTTGAAAACATGTGAGTGTTATCTTTTCTCCTGTAATCCCTTTATGTTACAATTACCTTGTACATATTTGCAATTGTCTCATTTGTAACATCTTTGTAAAATATTTTGATAAAGCACTGCCTAAATTTTGTGGGGTATATTATTTAATACTAGTTCTTTCTCCATGCTCTAAACGTACCCTAAGTCTCCTGAAGGGAATTACGCTACTGTGTTGGGTTAGCTTCGGACCCATTTAATCAGAGCTGGTGGCAGCATACGTTTTGTACTGGGTAGTTGGGTGATGTTGTAGCGACTGCGGCGTTAATAATTATTGTTCCTGCCTGAGTGGGAGTAGTTTATCGCGTCGCTGCAGCGTGCCCAATAGCCAGTACATAGCAGGCAGCCTGTCTGGCGACTAATTACCCAGGGTGCAGTACCTAATCTGACCTGAGAGTAAGGGGGGCGCCAGAGAGCTGCAAGTTTTAAGTGGAACTGTAAGCGGGATATACATAAATCCCTGCAGTTCGTGGTATATTGAAGAGCAGTGGGATACCTAGAATAAGCCCCTGCTGTAAACTAAGAGGTCAATAGCCTTGTGTGTTTTTTCATCACATTGTGGAGTGGAGGGATAACTAAGATAAGCCCCCCTGCACATGTGATAGCCATCTGTTGGCCTAAAGTCACCCCGTTCCGTGACGTAGGGGTGACGGTCACGGTGTGAATCGTGAGAGGGGGTTGCTGCCTTATATATTGATCTGCCCATGGGGGTGCTGCCTTATATACAGGATCTGCCTATGGGGAGGTGCTGCCTTATACTACAGGATCTGCTTTTGGGGGGGCGGTGTTATGCTACAGGATCTGCCTATGGGGGGTGCTGCCTTATACTACAGGATCTGCCCATGGGGGGTTGCTGTCTTATACTATAGGGTCTGCCTATGGGGTGCTGCCTTATACTACAGGGTCTGCCAATGGGGGTGCTGCTTTATACTACAGGGTCTTCCTATAGGGGTATTGTCTTACACTACAGGGTCTGCCTATGGGGGTGCTGCCTTGTACTATATTGAGGACTCTCTGGCACATCTATATATATAATTGCCTAAGGGTTTTTCCGTCTGTCTGTCTGTCTGTCCAGGAAATCCCGCATCTCTGATTGGGATTCCTGGACAATCAACGACGGGCACAGCATCGATGTAGAAATAACGCATCTCTGATTGGTCGAGGCCGCCAGGCCTCGACCAATCAGCAACGGGCACAGCGACGATGATGTCATAAAGGACGTAGACATCCCGCGTCTCTGATTCAGCGACGGGCACAGTATCGACGTAGATGTCATAATGGTTGCCATGGCGACGATGATGTCATAAAGGTTGCCTCGACCAATCAGCGACGGGCACAGTCTGCCGCGAATTCTGGAATCATCATTGTCCATATACTACGGGGACATGCATATTCTAGAATACCCGATGCGTTAGAATCGGGCCACAATCTAGTTATACTATATGGACGTTATCTATGGGGCCATCATACAGTGTGGGGATCACAGTGAAGGGGCCATCATACAGTGTTCAAGCCATCAAACAGTTTGGAGGCTAATAAGGGGTCAGTATACTGTGTGGATGGTACTATACAGTGAGGGGGCATTAAACTGTATAGGGGAGCTGTAAAGGGGAAGACTCAGGACATTATTAAATGTAAAGTGGGCACTTATTGTTATAGGGAAACTCAGGTTACTGTGACTATCACATGGGCACACAGGGCAATATTACTTCCTAGGGGGCAAAATGTGGGCACTGTTTTCTAGGGAACTTGCATCTGGCATTACTTTAGAGGATACAGGGAACAACACAGTAGGTGCAGTAATAGGGACACATACGGCAGCAGTGGCTCAGTATTGGGGTATCAGGTGCAGTAATAGGGACACATACGGCAGCAGTGGCTCAGTATTTGGGGTATCAGCAGGATAAGGAGTTTGTGCAGGTTGGAAATAGATGGTGATGGCTGGAATATGAGAAGTGAAATGAGTCTTTGTTGCATTCTCTGCAGACGAGTCGTGGCTGGAAGAAGTTGTCATGTCGGTCTGGGCCAGATGGAAAAGACAGGAAAAGTGAACAATTCCATCATAAAGGACATCAGCGGTAAGTCATTATCTATAACTGTGCTGTGATCTGTTATATGTTCTGTAGGGCTGGTATCTACCACTGACCATATGGCGGTAATATCCATGTTGGTCTTTATATAGAGATTATCTTCAGTAACTGCGCGGTCATCTGCTGAGGTTCTCCTCCACTATTAGAGCGTGTCACCCAGTTATAATCAAGGTTACCTGGTTAGGGGACCACTCAGAAGCTTTGCCCCCCCTGAACCAAAACCCTAGCTAAGCCTCTGCGTCCATGTTGTGAACCTCATGTCTCCTGCTTGCTCTTTGCATACCTCCTGGCTGTGTGCTTAAGGTTGCGGCAATTCCTGGTTCTTAGACAATGTGCACCTTCTTAAGGTGTCCCCAGTCAATTGCCAAGAGGCCTCAGGTACTTAAGGCATCCCCACCCATAGGTGGACGCCTGAGCAACAATCTCTCTGTCAGTGCCTTGCTGCAGAGTTGCCAGGTCCTGTATTGATGTATCTCTCATTTCTGCCTCCCAGGGGGCTGCGTACCATGATTCGTACCTGTATCCTGTGTCTCTCATTTCTGCCTCCCAGGGGGCTGCATACCCTGGTTTGAATTCTTGTTCCTGTATCTTATCCCGTACCTAATCCTGTCTTACTTTAATCTTATACCCGTGTCCTTTTGTATCTCTGTCTGTAGCCTTCCTTATCCCGCTGTCTGTTTCCTTGTGTTCATTCCGTCTACTCTTTGCTCTGCATCCTGCGACTCTGCTCCGCAATCTGCGGCTCTGCTCTTTGCTCTGCAACCTGAGGCTCTGCTCTTTGCTCCACAACCTGCAACTCTGCTCTTTGCTCCACCACCTGTGGTTCTATTATGCTGCGCACCTTGTGGTTCTACTCTGCTTCGCATCCTGCGATTCTGCTTTGCACGGCATCCTGCAGTTCTGCTCTGCTCCACATCCTGCGGTTCTGCTCTGCACCGCACCCTGCAGTTCCATTTTGCTCTGCATCCTGTGGTTCTGCTCTGCTCCAGCTCCGCTCCCTGCAGTTCCTGTCCCTTTAGTCTGTACTGGCTCTTACCGGTTCCTTTCCCTCCTGTCTGAACTGGTTACTACCTGTTCCCTTTTCGCACTTGTACCAGCCTATGTTCCTTTCCTACCCAAACCAGTTCCAGTGCCACCAGCCGTGCCAGCCTGCCTGCCAAGAGTGCCAGCCGTGCCTGCCTGCTTGCTAAGAGTGCCAGATGTGCCTGCCTGCTTGCCAAGAGTGTCAGCTGTGCCCGCCAGAGTAACTGTCATTACTGTCTGTTCTTGCCCTCACCTGTTATTAGTATGGAGTTCATCAGTGGGATCAGCATCGACAACCAGACCCCGCCCTGGAGTGGTACCTGGCAGCTACCTGCCGCACAAGCATTACATCACCATCAGAGGCTCCAGTGAACACCAAGGTAGCTGCTTAGTCACGCCCATTCCAGGGTAGCCTAGTTTGTGGCACAGTGGGGCTACAATCCCATGCTCGCGCCATCCAGTCTGGGCGCAAACATTACACGCATTCTTTCCTTTTGTACATTCACTACCCACTATATAGGTCCCCAAAAAATATACATTCTTTTAATAGCAGTAATGATCAGAATAGTTGTGAATTTAGCAATGATGTGAGACAAAAGACTGAGAAAACAGGTGTAGCATCGGTGTGTGTTTCTCTGGCTCTTTCTCTCTCAAACTGCTTCTCCCCTTCCCCTCTCCATAGACTTTAACCTCTTAATAAAATGTGATGTAATTGTACATCAAATTCATGGTGCCTGTGTATAGAGCTGAGCCTGGACTATATTCAGGGGATGTCAGCTGTGAAACAAAGCCATCATCTTGCTGTAACAGCAGCAACCAGAGCTATCCCATCTCTGATTACTATTATTTAACCACTTAAAAGACGCCATCAATCACTGACAGTGGCATTTAAATAGTGCACGTGTGCACTGGAGCCCTTTTGTTCCCTGCAGCATTGGTTGTCTTGGTGGTACAGGGTTACGGCGATAGAGTGGGGTCAGACGACCACAGTGTTTGGTGACGCATACACCTGCGATAGTTAGAGCGACTTCACCATCCGTTGTGTGAAGTTGGTTTGAATGGATATCTTTATCCTCACCTATTTGGTTTTGCTTGCCTATCCCTATTTGGTGGAGCCAAACATCACTTGCCGGATAAGTTCTCTGGGGTCGGGATAAGTTCAGGGTTTTCAGCGAGGCCTGCAAGCTTTATTTTAGCTTGTGTCCTCACTCCTCGGGCACTGAGGAGCAAAGGTTGGGGATTAAAATCTTTCTTCTCCAGGGTGACCCTCAATCCTGGGCATTTTCTCTCTTATGTATTTTACAGTTGCCTCAGCATTTTTTCAGGCGTTGACACTCATCTATGATAACCTCAACCATGTCTCTCTGGCTGATTCAAAACTACTTCAGCTTCAGCAGGGAGACCGGCAGGCAGAGGACTATTATTCTGAGTACCGTAGGTGGTCTATGGATACTAGGTGGAATGATCCCAAGCTCTGTAGTCAGTTTTATCAGGAGTTTTCTGAGAGGGTAAAGGATACATTTGCCCTGTATGAGACCCCGGTTTCCCTGTAGTTGGCCATGTGTCTAGCTATCCATGTAGATCGCCATCTCAGATAGAGATAAAAACTGTGAACTCAATTTTCAAGGAGTCATGTGTCTAATGAACCAAGGCCTGAGTCTAGTGAGGAACACATGCAATTGGGGGGGACTCCAACGGTTCAGAAAAGTAGGAAAGTGTGTTTTTTTGGCAGGGAATGGGTCATTTTGTTGGTTATTGTACATCCATACGTAACCGCAAATAGCTGCAGGAAATCTAAGAAGCCCAGGTTGTATGGAGGTTAGGAGATTAGTGTCACGGTCACGCCCTGACTGGTGGGGGTGAGCTCGAGGGGTTTGTGGCCCCACTGTGCCACAAAGCAGACTACCCTGGAAGGGGCGTGGATATGACAGCTGCCTGGGTTTTCACTGGAGCCTCTGATGGTGAGGTGAGGCTTGTGCAGCAGGCAGCTGCCAGGTGCTACTCCAGGGTGGTGTCTGGCTGTGGCTGCTGATCTCACTTGGGAGACAGGAACACTAGGATTGGTGGGGGCATCAGGCAGGACTAGCAAAAAACACAGGGCTGGCAGGAACACGGCAGAGAATACAGGGCTGGCAGGCACGGCAAAAACAGGGCTGGCAGGAACACGGCAGAGAACACAGGGCTGGCAGGAACACGGCAGAGAACACAGGGCTGGCAGGAACACGGCAGAGAACACAGGACTGGCAGGAACGATGTATGAAGGTGTGTATGAAGAAACAGGTAGGGACCTGTTCACACAGGAGGTGCAGGAAAGGAAACAAACCAGAAGGAAAGGAGAATGAAGGAACAGGTTGGGACCTGTTCACACAGGAAGAGAACCGCAAGGCTGCGGACAGGAGCGGTATAGCAGCAAGATATAGCGCAGCAATAAAAGCTAAGCAGAGCAGAACCACAAGGAATATGGAGAGGAGCTGGAGCAAGAGATTTCTGCAGCGGCAAAGCAGAGCAGAATCGCAAGGAATGCGGAGAGGAGCTGCAGCAAGGGATTACTGCAGCCGCAGAAGCTAAGCAGAGCAGAGCCACGAGGAATGTGGAGAGGAGCTGCAGCAAGAGATTACTGCAACCGCAGGAGCTAAGCAGAGCAGAGCCACAAGGAATGTGGAGAGGAGCTGCAGAAGCTGAGCAGAGACACAAGGAATGTGGAGAGGAGCTGCAGCAAGAGGTTTCTGCAGCAGCAAAGCAAAGCAGAACCACAAGGAATGCGGAGAGGAGCTGCAGCAAGAGATTATTGCAGCAGCAGAAGCTAAGCAGAGTAGAACGGACCAGAACCGCAGGAGTGCGGAGCAGAGATAAAGCCACAAAGCTACAGAGCAGGCAGAGCCACAAGAGTGCGGAGCAAAAGCAGACTGAGAACACAAGGAAAGACACAGCAGGGAAGGAAGCCACAGACAAGGAGACCAAGATAAGACTAAGTACAGACAAGGCAATGGAACAAGACACAAGGACAAAGACACAGGGACTAGGATATTCTGCCTCCTGGAGGGCGGACAACAAGATCAAGGCAAGGCAAGGCAAGGAGAAAAGCCTCCAGAGAGGGAGTAACACAGAGCAAGGCCTGGCAAACTCAGAAGCTAAACACAAACTGAGCTAACACATTGCACAGACCCAGTCCACTGGGTGGAGCTGCACTAAATACTGGAGGCCTCTTGGTAATTGCAAGAAAAAACACTAAAAAATGACGCAAGAAATCGATATAATGTAACAATATAAATTTTATTAAATATAAAGGGGTGGGCTGGAGCCGTCTCTCCTCCTCAGTTATGTTCTGGGTATGTTCCCTATATGATCTCTTATGCATCTATACGCTATATGTACTTATATGTATGCAAGCACGATTACATCCGTACGCCCTAACAGATACTACTATCGTGTATTGATTTAGCATGTAGGGCATGCATAACGTTGCTTTGTATATGTTGCACTGCTGCATATGAGGAGTTGTTTCTGGTCTCCATGCGCTCCATGTTGGTGGTAAGTTGTTTTATCCACCATTGTCTGTTTCCCTTGTCATGTTCACTTTATATTTAATAAAATTTATATTGTTACATTATATGGATTTCTTGCACCATTTTTTAGTGTTTTTTCTTGCGTTTGCAGCATGGGTGTTTTCCGTTATATCCATATTAACAGGTTTCTATTAATTGTTTCTTGATACATTGATCATCATTATGTTTCCATGGTTAGTTATTTTGCGTGTTGTGTATTCCTTGCGTTTATATACTCTTGGTAATTGGTTAGGAACAGATTAGACAGGTGCACCTGATTCCTATAAGAAACAGAGAGTTCAGGCGCCGTCCCCTTATACACACAGCCAGGAAGCATGCAGAGGGCAGAATCACAGAATATGGCACTGGCTAGAAACAGAAACTGCAACATGACCTGGAGCAGTGGGTAAGATAGTGTGAGAGATGAGAGGCCATGCCGTGATGCCAGCAGAGTTGTTACAATTAGGTTGGAGAGTTGTTCTGGAGATTGCTGCATGACCCTGGCATCTCCACCATCTAGGGTAATCCAGGGTACCTGGATAGTCTAGGGAACCCCCTAGTTCAAGGGATCAAGTAAGCACCCACAGTCCCTAGTCACTGTGTGACACATGGCTACCATCTTTGTTCTCCTGCAGATTGGAAAATAGTAAAAATAGCAAGCTTTGATTATTTTACAGATGATCAAAATATTAATAAGTCCTCCAACAAAAATAATACAAGCAGGGCGGCACAGTCTCCAGTACGGAGGTTATGGCCAGACTGCTACCTCATACTAGGTGCTCGGCAGCGGTGAAAACAGCCATAATATTTCTGACCTCGGGTGCTCCTCAAAATAAAGGAAAGCCAGCTGTGTAGTCCAAATATAAGAAAGAAGATGAGGGCACTCACCGGTCTTCTTGAAATACAAAACTTTTATTGGCAACACATCCAGATAATATTCATGGCCGGGAACGACGGAGCCGAAGCTCTGGTGAGCAGGGGAGAACAAGGACGACGGCCGTTTCGCGCTGTGCTTACACTTCCCCGTGGACATGCGTGCACAATATCCAGCCACCTTAAACTGTTTATTGCCATACAGAGTCTTCCTAAATTCATTGAGAAGCTGTGGAGAGGGGTAGAAGAGCACAAAAAATACCATCCAGTAAGGAATAGGTGTAATCGATTGTAGTCATGGGATTCCAAAATGTCTCCTATTAATACTAACGCATTTCTGTGCTGGACCGGCACCTTTCTCAAGGTATAAAAACCAAGGTATAAACTCACTGCTCGCCACTGGACCAATCTTGCCATGCCTAACAAAAACAAATCTTGCATTCTTCCAGACTAAATGACCTAAGATAATAGAAAGTGAAAATAAAAGCATGCATATATTAAAAACCAGCCAATTTTTAACTATTTATATTAGAGGAACAAATGTACCATTCATTAATATTCACAATTCATCAAAATTTCTGTAAGATAACCACAGAGACCACGCTCAAATACTAAATCTCAAGTTACTCAGGTACTGTTATTAAATTCCATACTCTGTAGAAGGGTTGAGCTATTAACTAATCTGTGGTGGAAGTAAATACTTTCCTTTCACTAGGCTACTTTAAGCATCTGTTAGGACCAATTTTTTTAAATCTTTTTATTAAAGGGAATCTGTCAGGTATACATACTAATAGTATCCTGAAATAGGGCTTGGGCATATCCGTATGAGGATATGTAACTTTTATTTCTGTATGTGGCCCTGTTGTGTTCCAGTAAGCATATGCAAATGGCAAATGAGTATTCCGTCCGCCGCCCATAATCCTGCCCATCCTTCTGCATTGGTGTCAGTAATTCAGTCAGACAGCCGTATGCCTGAGGATCGCATCACAATCCTACCTAAGAGTGACAGCTACAGTAAGGTTCAAAAATTATAGCAGTGTGTTTAAAACCATGAGTTAATCACAAAATCTTTATGCTGATTTTTATTTCCATGAATTGGGAAAATTGCACACTGTTTTCTAATTCAAAACATAAAGAGAAATGTATGTAATTTTTTATTTACTTTGCAGCAAAAAAAACAAAAAATTAACATTGGGCAGTTAAAAAAAATAGCAGCGTCTGCATTTGTCTTTACAAACTCACAATATGCATTATTTGTTAATGATGGTTTAGCATTCATATGAATCACTAACCTAATATTTACTTGTATACCCACAGTTTTGTAGAAATGCTTCACATCTATATTGCATAGTCATCCAATTTCTGGCACCTGTCAACTGTTGTTCCAGCCCAGGATGATTGGACTACATCCCACAATTTCTTGACAGAAATGGCACCACCGTGCTTCACTGTCTTCAGAGTGTACTGTGGCGTAAATGCAGAGTTTGGGGGTCGTCTAACGAACTGTCTGCGACCATTGGGCCCAAAAAGGTTTTTCTTTCATCAGTCCACAAAATGTTCCTCCATTTCTTTTCAAGCTTCAGTATATATCTTTTGTTTAACAGTGGGACTTTGTGGGGACTTCTCTCTAAGAGACTAGCTTCACACAGGCGTCTTCTAACTGTCACAGTACTCACAGGTAACTTGAGACTGTCTTTGATCATCCTGGAGCTGATCGTTGGCTGAGCCTTTGCCATTCTGGCTATTCTTCCATCCATTTGAATGGCAGTGTTCCGTCATCTTCCACGTCTCTCAAGTTTGACTTTCCATTTGAAAGCATGGGAGATCATTTTAGCCTATCATTGCACTTCTTTATAAGTTTGACCCTCTCCAATCAACTTTTTAATCAAAGTAGGCTGTTCTTCTGTACAATGTCTCTAATGATCCATATTTCTTAGGCTGTCAAGGAGAAATGCATGTATAGCATGTCCTGGCTTTACCCTTACATAAGGGCCACCCGATTCACGCCTGTTTCTTCACAGAATTATTGACCTCACTAATTGAACTCCACACTGCTATTATTTTTAACACCCCCTTTCAATTAATTGTTCTAATATACAGACTCAAAAACATGCAGATCATGAATGCTGAGTCTGTTAACTTTCTTACAATCTATTGCACCAACTGGTAAATTGTTTGACATATGGCAATATAATTTATACCAAAAACAGTGGTTAATCTGATTAGTCACATTGTACTGCTATTTTTTTGAACACTGTTGTACATAGAAATACATGCCATGGCCCTCCGGTCAGGAGAGCAGACGGCCAGCCTGAGGATTGTGATGAGCTCCTCAGGCAAGTAACCCAGTCTGACTGAATCAGTGATGCCGGCCAGGTGGGGTGGACGAGATTTTAGGCGGAGGAAAGGGTGAATATTAATTTTGCATTTAAATAAGCTGACTTGCCGGCGTGAGACTATAAATTTGTTAGAGGCTTATAGGAACACCACGTGCCTGTAACCTGTATCACAGTAAATTTGCAATGATGATGTTTTTCCGCTTGCTGTAATTATTCTAGTTGTTTTAGAGAGCCAAGTTTAATAACATTATCTTGACTTTCTAGAGAAAGTGCCACTATTGTCCATGGGCTGTGCCTAGTTTGCAGCTCATCTCAGAGTAGTATTGTAGTATCGTTTCTAGAAAAAAGTAGATCCCAAACAACCCTTTAACCCCTTCCCGACCCATGACGCCACGTAGGCGTCATGAAAGTTGGTGCCAATCCGACCCATGACGCCTATGTGGCGTCATGGAAAGATCGCGTCCCTGCAGATCGGGTGAAAGGGTTAACTCACATTTCACCCGATCTGCAGGGACAGGGGGAGTGGTAGTTTAGCCCAGGGGGGGTGGCTTCACCCCCCCCGGTGGCTACGATCGCTCTGATTGGCTGTTGAAAGTGAAACTGCCAATCAGAGCGATTTGTAATATTTCACCTATTATAACTGGTGAAATATTACAATCCAGCCATGGCCGATGCTGCAATATCATCGGCCATGGCTGGAAACACTAATGTGCCCCCACCCCACCGATCGCCCTCCCAGCACCCCGATCTGTCCAGTACACTGCTCCGGCTCCCCTCTGTCCTGTGCTCCGCTCCCCCCGTGCTCTTGTCCGCTCCCCCCGTGCTCCAATCACCCTCCCCCGTGCTCCAACCATCCCCCCTGCACTCCGATCCATCCCCCCTGCAGTCCGATCCACCCCCCGACGCTCCAATGCACCCCCCGTGCTCCGTTCCACCCCTCCCGCGCTCCGTCCACCCCCCCATGCTCCGATCCCCCTCGTGCTCCCCCCCACCCCATCATACTTACCGATCCTGCCGGGGTCCGTCCGTCTTCTCCCTGGGCGCCGCCATCTTCCAAAATGGCGGGAGCATGTGCAGTGCGCGCCCGCCGAATCTGCCGGCTGGCAGATTCGTTCCAAAGTGCATTTTGATCACTGAGATATAATCTATCTCAGTGATCAAAATAAAAAAAAATAATAAATGACCCCCCCCCCCCTTTGTCACCCCCATAGGTAGGGACAATAAAAAACTAAAGAATTTTTTTTTCCACTAATGTTAGAATAGGGTTAGGGGTAGGGTTAGGGGTTAGGGTTAGGGCTTTGGTATGTGCACACGTATTCTGGTCCTCTGCGGATTTTTCCGCTGCGGATTTGATAAATCCGCAGTGCTAAACCGCTGCGGATTTATGGCGGATTTACCGCGTTTTTTCTGCGCATTTCACTGCGGTTTTACAACTGCGATTTTCTATTTGAGCAGTTGTAAAACCGCTGCGGAATCCGCAGAAAGAAGTGACATGCTGCGGAATGTAAACCGCTGCGTTTCCGTGCAGTTTTTCCGCAGCATGTGTACAGCGATTTTTGTTTCCCATAGGTTTACATTGAACTGTAAACTCATGGGAAACTGCTGCGAATCCGCCCCGTTTTCCGCAGCGTGTGCACATACCTTTAGAATTAGGCTATGTGCACACGGTGCGGATTTGGCTGCAGATCCGCAGCGGATTGGCCGCTGCGGATTCGCAGCAGTGTTCCATCAGGTTTACAGTACCATGGAAAACCAAATCCGCTGTGCCCATGGTGCGGAAAATACAGCGCGGAAACGCTGCGTTGTATTTTCCGCAGCATGTCAATTCTTTGTGTTTTACACCTGTTTCTCAATAGGAATCCGCAGGTGAAATCCGCACAAAAAACACTGGAAATCCGCGGAAAATCCGCAGGTAAAACGCAGTGCCTTTTACCCGCAGATTTTTCAAAAATGATGCTGAAAAATCTCACACGAATCCGCAACGTGGGCACATAGCCTTAGGGTTGGAATTAGGGTTGTGGTTAGGGTTGTGATTAGGGTTATGGCTACAGTTGGGATTAGGGTTAGGGGTGTGTTGGGGTTAGTGTTGGAGGTAGAATTGAGGGGTTACCACTGTTTTGGCACATCAGGGGTCTCCAAACGCAACATGGCGCCACCATTGATTCCAGCCAATCTCGTATTCAAAAAGTCAAATGGTGCTCCCTCAATTCCGAGCCCCGACGTGTGCCCAAACAGTGGTTTACCCCCACATTTGGGGTACCAGCATACTCAGGATAAACTGCGCAACAATTACTGGGGTCCAATTTCTCCTGTTACCCTTGTGAATCTAAAAAAATGCTTGCTAAAACATCATTTTTGAGGAAAGAAAAATGATTTTTTATTTTCACGGCTCTGCGTTGTAAACGTCTGTGAAGCACTTGGGGGTTCAAAGTGCTCACCACATATCTAGATAAGTTCCTTGGGGGGTCTAGTTTCTAAAATGGGGTCACTTGTGGGGGGTTTCTACTGTTTAGGCACACCAGGGGCTCTGCAAACGCAACGTGGCGCCCGCAGACCATTTCATCAAAGTCTGCATTTCAAAAGTCACTACTTCCCTTCTGAGCCCCGACGTGTGCCCAAACAGTGGTTTACCTCCACACATGGGGTATCAGCGTACTCAGGAGAAACTGGACAACAACTTTTGTGGTCCAATTTCTCCTGTAACCCTTGGGAAAATAAAAAATTCTGGGCTAAATAATTATTTTTGAGGAAAGAAAACGTATTTATTATTTTCACGGCTCTGCTTCTATGAAGCACTTGGGGGTTCAAAGTGCTCACCACACATCTAGATAAGTTCCTTTCGGGGTCTAGTTTCCAAAATGGGGTCACTTGTGGGGGGTTTCTACTGTTTAGCCACATCAGGGGCTCTGCAAACGCAACGTGACACCCGCAGAGCATTCCATCAAAGTCTGCATTTCAAAACGTCACTACTTCAATTCCGAGCCCCGGCATGTGCCCAAACAGTAGTTTACCCTCACATATGGGGTATCACCGTACTCAGGACAAACTGGACAACAACTTTTGGGGTCAAATTTCTCCTCTTTCCCTTGGGAAAATAAAAAATTGCAGGCTAAAATATCATTTTTGAGAAAATATTTTTTATTTTCATGGCTCTGCGTTATAAACTTCTGTGAAGCACTTGGGGGTTCAAAGTCCTCACCACACATCTAGATTAGTTCCTTTGGGGGTCTAGTTTCCAAAATGGGGTCATTTGTGGGGGATCTCCAATGTTTAGGCACACAGGGGCTCTCCAAACGTGACATGGTGTCCGCTAATGATTGGAGCTAATTTTCCATTCAAAAAGTCAAATGGCGCGCCTTCCCTTCCGAGCCCTGCCGAGTGCCCAAACAGTGGTTTACCCCCACATATGAGGTATCGTCGTACTCGGGAGAAATTGCCCAACAAATTTTATGATCCATTTTATCCTATTGCCCATGTGAAAATGAAAAAATTGAGGCGAAAAAATTTTTTTGTGAAAAAAAAGTACTTTTTCATTTTTACAGATCAATTTGTGAAGCACCTGAGGGTTTAAAGTGCTCACTAGGCATCTAGATAAGATCCTTGGGGGGTCTAGTTTCAAAAATGGGGTCACTTGTGGGGGAGCACCAATGTTTAGGCACACAGGATCTCTCCAAACGCGACATGGTGTCCGCTAACGATGGAGATAATTTTTCATTCAAAAAGTCAAATGGCGCTCCTTCCCTTCCGAGCCTTACCATGTGCCCAAACAGGGGTTTACCCCCACATGTGAGGTATTGGTGTACTCAGGAGAAATTGCCCAACAAATTTTAGGATCCATTTTATCCTGTTGCCCATGTGAAAATAAAAAAATTGAGGCTAAAAGAATTTTTTTGTGAAAAAAAAGTACTTTTTCATTTTTACGGATCAATTTGTGAAGCACCTGGGGGTTCAAAGTGCTCACTATGCATCTAGATAAGTTCCTTGGGGCGTCTAGTTTCCAAAATGGGGTCACTTGTGGGGGATCTCCAATTTTTAGGCACACGGGGGCTCTCCAAACGTGACATGGTGTCCGCTAAAGAGTGGAGCCAATTTTTCATTCAAAAAGTCAAATGGCGCTCCTTCCCTTCCAAGCCCTGCCGTGCGCCCAAACAGTGGTTTACCCCCACATATGAGGTATCGGCGTACTCAGGGCAAATTGGACAACAACTTTCGTGGTTCAGTTTCTCCTTTTACCATTGGGAAAATAAAAAAATTGTTGCTAAAAGATAATTTTTGTGACTAAAAAGTTAAATGTTCATTTTTTCCTTCCATGTTGCTTCTGCTGCTGTGAAGCACCTGAAGGGTTAATAAACTTCTTGAATGTGGTTTTGAGTACCTTGAGGGGTGCAGTTTTTAGAATGGTGTCACTTTTGGGTATTTTCAGCCATATAGACCCCTCAAACTGACTTCAAATGTGAGGTGGTCCCTAAAAAAAATGGTGTTGTAAATTTCGTTGTAAAAATGAGAAATCGCTGGTCAAATTTTAACCCTTATAACTTCCTAGCAAAAAAAAATTTTGTTTCCAAAATTGTGCTGTTGTAAAGTATACATGTGGGAAATGTTATTTATTAACTATTTTGTGTCACATAACTCTCTGGTATAACAGAATAAAAATTAAAAATGTGAAAATTGCGAAATTTTCAAAATTTTCGCCAAATTTCCGTTTTTATCACAAATAAACGCAGAATTTATTGACCTAAATTTACCACTAACATGAAGCCCAATATGTCACGAAAAAACAATCTCAGAACCGCTAGGATCCGTTGAAGCGTTCCTGAGTTAATACCTCATAAAGGGACACTGGTCAGAATTGCAAAAAACGGCAAGGTCTTTAAGGTCAAAATAGGCTGGGTCATGAAGGGGTTACAGAAGTCCTAGCAATATGTGTGTAATATAATGTGCTTTTGTTTAAATACTTACCAATCACCATCTTGTCTGGTTCCAAGAGATATTCCAATCCTCGTCTGATTATGTGACTGCAGATCAGATTAGTCAGTATCCTATATGTGGCCCGGAAATTCCTCCCTTAAAGTAAGTCTATGAGAGCCTTTATGTGAGTCTTATAGGCTTATCTTAGGAAGGCAACCACCGGAACACACAAAAGATGCTGTGTAAGCTGGCTAAGCATAATTGCAGTTACATGGATTTAGAAAGGGAGGAAGTGGTGATTGGTAAATATTTAAGTATATGCACATTGCATTACATGTATATTGCTAGGGGATTAGGGAAATTTTTTTCTTGGAGTTTTTATTAAAAATAAATATATAAAAAGTATATAGCTATCTAGTTATCTAAGATATCAAATAAATATTTTTATATTAGCCTTCTAGTGGACCTTTGGGGCCATTTTGCATTAAAG
The DNA here is from genome assembly GCF_032444005.1 of Ranitomeya imitator. Lineage (NCBI taxonomy): Eukaryota > Metazoa > Chordata > Amphibia > Anura > Dendrobatidae > Ranitomeya > Ranitomeya imitator. The sequence goes on along the minus strand of NC_091286.1, from coordinate 246,528,376 downwards.
GTTCATTATTGTGTCAAAACTTGCCCTATTGTATGCTACTGGCCCCTATGGCCCTGTATTATTGTACAGCACATTGTAAAATTAGTACAGTCTAACAAATTTCCAAGATTTTTAGTGCGTGAATATTCACACACTAATTTTGCTTACATGAGAGATATCCAGTAGCTGGAATGTCAGAGTCGAAACACACAATCCATTGTAACTGAAACATCATTTGAATACAGCACACAAAAATAACACAACTTTGGTAGTATGCACATGGAGAGCAAAAACAACACATTTTCTGTAATTACTGTAGTATCAGTTTCCATTCCTTTTCCAATTAAATAAGCTGAACATGACTTCTCAACTATAAAATAAATGAGGTATCTCTTAACCTCTGCTACATGTGATAACACTGTGCCCAATGATTAATTTGACACTGAGGAAATCGCACAGATATTGACATAGTAGAAATAATAAAATGCCTTTAGTGAGGCATCATTATATCCATTTATAGAGAATATTGATGTTAACAGTATTTCTGTACACAAGAACAAGATTTTTTCATGTTACATTTGGTATTACAGTCAATTCTGTTCTGCTTCATAGCTCAATTGCCATGAGATAATCTTTACATTTTTGTTATTTGGATCTTGATGGATGATTTATTTTGCGTATTCTCAACTTTGTGCACATTATTACCATATTTTTCGGACTAAGATGCACCAGACCATAAGACGCAATTAGGTTTTAGAGGAGGAAAATAGGAAAACAATTGAAGCAAAAAATGTGGCAATGATGGACTGTTATTGGGAGGGATCTGCTTCTGACACTGTCATAGGGGTAATGTCTCCCAATTCTGTACTAATGTCACCCATCCAGCTATATATAATCCCCATAATGGTATTCATGTCCCAATCTAGGTATACCTGGCCCCGAAATTATGGTGTACATGGTCCCCCATCCTGCTATACATGGCTCTTCATCCTCGTATACATGGCCCGCTATATTGGTATATATAGCCCCCTATTTTAGTATACATGGCCCCACATCCTGGCATATATAGGGTCCCCCATCTTTGCATATATGACCCTCCATCCTGGTATATATGGCCCCCATCACGCTGCACACATAAAAAAAATAAACGAGTCTACACACCTTTCCTCTGCTCCCGCGCAACATTGTGTCTTATTCTGATGCCATCAGCTGACTTCAGCATGTAAGCAGCGCATGATTTCACTGCCATGCACCCCAACATGCCAACGTCAGCTGCCAGAATATTCCCTGCTCCCCACACCCGAGACTTTGGGACTGGGGAGCAGTGAATATTAATTTTCCTTAACAGCGGGCAAATGTGATCATCCAGCTGCTGCAGGAGCCAGCAGTTGGGGCTATCATGTGTGCCCGCTATTAAAGAGAATGAATATTCACTGCTCCAAATGCCCATTGTCCCGCCCAACACTTGGGGTAGGATTCAGTACATAAAGGTGGGAGAGACTATGGGCATGGGGGGCAGTGAATATTAATTTTCTCCATCGCTGAGGCTCCTCCCTCACAGCCTCTGCTGGACTATGATGTACATCCAGGCTATAAGACAACCCCCCCCCCCCCACACACACACACACACACACACTTTCCTCCAAAAATTGTTGGGAAAAAAGTGCTGCTTATAGACTGCAAAATACGGTATGTATTACAGATACATTATTAGAGGATAAATAAAGATGTATGTTCTGTTTGTTAAATTAAAGCATAAAACACTGGGTCCTCTAAGAAAAGGGAGCTAAAAAAGTGCAATACAGCTGCAAATCAAATTATCAAGATTTTGTATTCAAGAAAACACATTAAAACAAATAGTGAGTATCAAAAGTTCATCATAGATATAGGGCACAGCGGTGTCCAATGAATGATCACAGTTTATCAAAAGCAAATAACAAAAGACTGACTGGCCAAACCAAGAAAAAACGGTATGCAAGAAACAGGGATCACCAAAAAATATATTGATTTTTAATTAACCATGTAAACAAGCAGAAATGAGATTAAAAACGCTTAAAAAAGCCCATGGCTATTATACTATGTTGGCTATGAAACCAATATTGAGTCCCTGCTAACCACTTAAGCATAGAAATAATATTCATGATCACCAAAAGTAGGGTCATCAATAAAGTGAACACTTAAGTTGCAAAACATACAGATAGCAGCTGTGATGTCACATGAGATTCCTATACAGAGAAAAATTTTTATAAAAAGCACTCTATTCGAAGGATGTGCGGACATAATTACCGTATATACTCGAATATAAGCCGAAATTTTCAGCCCAAATTTTTGGGCTGAAAGTGCCCCTCTCGGCTTATACTCGAGTCACGGTCAGCGGCAGGGTCGGCGGGTGAGGGGGAGAGAGAGGTCTGAGGCATACTTACCTGCTTCCGGGGCTCCTGGCGCTGTCCCTCCAGTCCCACGGTCTTCGGTTGCCGCAGCTCTTCCCCTGTTGAGCGGTCACGTGGGACCGCTCATTAAAGTAATGAATATGGACTCCACTCCCATAGGGGTGGAGCCGCACATTAATTTCTCTAATGAGGGGAAACAGTGACTGCTGATAGAGGAAGAGGCTGCGGCACCCGGAGACCAGCTGTCCAGGGGAAGGAGCCAGGGACGCCGGGAGCAGGTAAGTATTACATATTCACCTGTCCGCGTTCCACCCGCCGGGCGCCGCTCAGTCTTCCCGTCCTCTGGCTCTGACTGTTCAGGTCAGAGGGCGCGATGACGTACTAGTGTGCGCCGCCCTCTGCCTGAACAGTCAGTGCGGAGAGACGCCGAGACGGGACGCTGAGGAGCTGCAAGCAAGAGAGGGGAGTATGGCATTTTTTTTTTTATTGCAGCAGCAGCAATGGCACAGCTTTCTATGGCACATCTATGGGGCAATAATGAACGGTGCAGAGCAATCTATATGGGGCACAGCTTTCTATTGCACATCTATGGGGCAATAATGAATGGTGCAGAGCATTCTATATGGGGCACAGCTTTCTATGGCACATCTATGGGGCAATAATGAACGGTGCAGAGCATTATATATGGCACAGCTTTCTATTGCACATCTATGGGGCAATAATGAATGGTGCAGAGCATTATATATATAATTTTACTTTTATTGGTATCTATTTTTATTTTTGAAATTCACCGGTAGCTGCTGCATTTTCCACCTTAGGCTTATACTCGAGTCAATAAGTTTTCCCAGTTTTTTGTGGCAAAATTAGGGGGGTCGGCTTATACTCGGGTCGGCTTATACTCGAGTATATATGGTATTATTATAAAGATTATTATTATTATTACTACATAGCAAGCTCCACTTCCTGTTTGCCAGTGGGTGGAACACACACCAGACACAGGCGCCATGGTAACTGAACAGTGGCGTCTGTGCATGCGCGCGCGCCCCACAGTGTCCGTACTACTGTAAGGGAGACCCAGAATCGTGAGTCTGCATGCATTATTGTGATGAAAGAATGTAGGAAGAATGCTAGGTAAAACCTGAAAATTTGAAATAAGGATATGGGAACAACATTTGAACTGTCAATAATTGAGAGGAGTGAAAATAATTGGTGAAGTTAAAATTTGGGTGCAAGTGATGAAGGATAGAGTGGAGAGAATACTGAAACTTGAATATAGAATGTGAGTCATAACTCTTCAGATCGGTGAATGTCCGAACCCCATTGAATTTAATTGGTGGCAAAACCAAATGCATAGACAACACCTTCTGGAGGGCCAAAAAGCTGCCAAAACAGCTTAAATTAGGGGCAGACACCAGGAAAAGTGGCATCTATTGACCCAGAATACAAATAGTATAAATGTGCAGCATGGATACATGGGACAGAGCCTGGGAAAGGGCTTGGTATACAAAATAAAAACAAACACAATAATCTTAACCCCTTAGCGACCGCCGATACGCCTTTTAACGGCGGCCGCTAAGGGTACTTAAAGCACAGCGCCGTTAATTAACGGAAAAAGTGAATAGCGCCCCCCAGAGTCGGATTTTCTCCGGGGTCTCGGCTGCCGGGGGTAGCCGAGACCCCAGAGAACATGATTCGGGAGGTTTTGTACCGACCCCGCATTTGCGATCGCCGGTAATTAACCGTTTACCGGCGATCGCAAAAAAAAAAACGCGATCTTTTTAATTTCTCTGTCCTCCGATGTGATCGCACATCAGAGGACAGAGAAAAGGGGTCCCAGATAGCCCCCCGATACTCACCTATCTCCCCCGGTGCTCCTCGTGGCTCCCGGTGGGCGTCGCCATCTTCAAAATGGCGGGCGCATGCGCAGTGCGCCCGCCGGCCGGCACCGGGGGAATCTTTGGGGTCTCGGCTGCCGGGGGTAGCCGAGACCCCAAAGAACATGATCGGGGTCGGTTTTACCGACCCCTGTTTTGCGATCGCCGGTAATTAATTGTTTACCGGCGACCACAAAAAAAAAAAAAAAATCAAAAAGTGTAATTCTCTGTCCTCTGATGTGATCGCACATCAGAGGACAGAGAAATAGGGGGATTCGGGACCCTATCATACTCACCTGTGTCCCTGGGTCCTCCTGCTGCTCCTCCTGGCCGCCAGCAAAAGAAAATGGCGGGCGCATGCGCAGTGCGCCCGCCATCGGTCTCCATCTGCCGGCCGGCAGGAGAACAGCAGTTGGGGCTAAAATTAGGGTTAGGGCTAGGGTTAGGGATAAGGTTAGGGCTAAGGTTAGGGTTGGGGCTAAATTTAGGGTTAGGGTTGGGGCTAAATTTAGGGTTAGGGTTCTTTCACACTTACGTCGGTACGGGGCCGTCGCAATGCGTCAGCCCGACATACCGACGCACGTTGTGAAAATTGTGCACAACGTGGGCAGCGGATGTAGTTTTTCAACGCATCCGCTGCCCAATCTATGTCCTGGGGAGGAGGGGGCGAAGTTACGGCCACGCATGTGCGGTCAGAAATGGCGGACGCGACGTACAAAAAAAACGTTGAACGTTTTTTGTGCTGATGGTCCGCCAAAACACAACTGATCCAGTGCACGACGGACGCGACGTGTGGCCATCCGTCACGATCCGTCGGCAATACAAGTCTATGGGCAAAAAAACGCATCCTGCGGGCACATTTGGAGGATCCGTTTTTTGTCCAAAACGACGGATTGCGACGGATGCCAAACGACGCAAGTGTGAAAGTAGCCTTAGGGTTAGGGTTGGGGCTAAAGTTAGGGTTAGAGTTGGGATTAGGGTTAGGATTAGGGTTGGTATTAGGGTTAGGGTTGGTATTAGGGTTACGCTTGGGATTAGGGTTAGGTTTGGGATTAGGGTTAAGGTTAGGGTTGTGATTAGGGGTGTATTGGGATTAGGGTTAGGTTTGAGGTTAGGGTTGAGATTAGGATTAGGGGTGTGTTGGATTTAGGGTTTTGATTAGGGTTATGGTTAGGGTTGACATTAGGGTTGATTTGGGGTAAGGGTTGTGATTATCGTTAGGGTTAGTGATTAGGATTATGGATCGGGTTGGGATTAGGGTTAGGGGTGTGTTGGGGTTAGGGTTGGAGCTAGAATTGGGGGGTTTCCACTGTTTAGTAACAATCAGGGGGTCTCCAAACACGGTGGCCAATTTTGCGCTCAAAAAGTCAAATGGTGCTCCCTCCCTTCTGAGCTCTGCCGTGCGCCCAAACAGTGGGTTACCCCCACATATGGGGGGCATCAGCATACTCGGGATAAATTGGACAACAACTTTTGGGGTCCAATTTCTCCTGTTACCCTTGTGAAAATAAAAACTTGGGGGCTACAAAATCTTTTTTGTGGAAAAAAAAAAAAAAATTTTTATTTTCACGACTCTGCATTCTAAACTTCTGTGAAGCAATTGGGCATTCAAAGTTCTCACCACACATCTAGATAAGTTCCATGGGGGGTCTAGTTTCCAAAATGGGGTCACATGTGGGGGTTACTACTGTTTAGGTACATCAGGGGCTCTGCAAACGCAACATAACGCCCACAGACCATTCTATCAAAGTCTGCATTCCAAAACGGCGCTCCTTCCTTCCGAGCTCTGCCGTGCGCCCAAACAGTGGTTTACCCCCACATATGGGGTACCAGCATACTCAGGACAAATTGGACAACAACTTTTGGGGTCCGATTTCTCTTGTTACCCTTGTGAAAATAAAAGCTTGGGGGCAAAAAAAATCTTTTTTGTGGAAAAAAAAATTTTTTTATTTTCACGACTTTGCATTCTAAACTTCTGTGAAGCACTTGGGCATTCAAAGTTCTCACCACACATCTAGATAAGTTCCATGGGGGGTCTATTTTCCAAAAAGGGGTCACTCGTGGAGGGTTTCCACTGTTTAGGCACATCAGGGGCTCTCCAAACGCGACATGGCGTCCAATCTCAATTCCAGACAATTCTATATTGAAAAAGTAAAACGGCACTCCTTCTCTTCCAAGCTCTGCAGTGCGCCCAAACAGTGGTTTACCCCCACATATGGGGTATCGACGTACTCAGGAGAAATTGCACTACAACTTTTGTGGTCTAATTTCTCCTGTTACCCTTGTGAAAATAAAAATTTGGGGGCAAAAAGATCATGTTTGTAGAAAAAATGCGATTTTTTATTTTCACGGCTCAACGTTATAAACTTCTGTGAAGCACATGGGGGTTGAAAGTGCTCACCACACATCTAGATAAGTTCCTTAAGGGGTCTAGTTTACAAAATGGTGTCACTTGTGGGGGGTTTCCACTGTTTAGGCACATCAGGGGCTCTCTAAACGTGACATGGCATCCGATCTCAATTCCAGCCAATTCTGCATTGAAAAAGTCAAACGGCGCTCCTTCACTTCCAAGTTCTGCGGTGCGCCCAAACAGTGGTTTACCCCCACATATGGGGTATTGGCGTATTCAGGAGAAATTGCATAACAAAATTTATGGTTACATTTCTGTTTGTGGTCCCTAAAAAAAAAAAGGTGTTGTAAAAATGAGAAATTGCTGGTCAACTTTTAACCCTTATAACTCCATAACAAAAAAAAAATTGTTTCCAAAATTGAGGTGATGTAAAGTAGACATTTGGGAAATGTTATTTATTAACTATTTTTTGTGACATATCTCTCTGATTTAAGGGCATAAAAATACAAAGTTTGAAAATATTTCTGTTTTTTTCATAAATAATTGCAAGTAATATCGAAGAAATGTTACCACTAACATGAAGTTACACCAAAAGCAAACCACCTTTACACAAAGGCATGAAGTAAAAAAGTAAATCTTTATTAATCACAATATTAAAAATAGACAATGGCGGGTGAACACCTAGAGCACAGGACAAAAGGTGGGCAACCCAGAACAAAATCTCCACATATAATAGTAAAAGTACTATGAATACAATGTAAACTGGCAAGTGCCAATGTGCAATTAATCATGTACATACATGCAGTTCATACAGCAGAGTAGAATTACAGCAGTAAAGACAAAATATATGATTGCCAAGTGAAAACAAAAATGTATAATTACCAAATGGAGCGCTCCTGGGGACCCACCACACCCGACGCGCGTTTCGCACCGAAATGCGAATTGGTACACAGCTACCATAGGGGACCTGGCCCCAATTACATCTTTGGAGCTAAGGGCCCTGCATGGGGCTGCTCCAAATGTGGCAAATGTGTTGCTTGCTGTAATGTTGTTACAGCCTTGGATTTTTCTAACTCAAAGGGCGACAGAAAATATCGCATCACACATACCATCACATGCACAACCAAGGCTGTTATTTATCATGCCACGTGCCCATGTGGCCTCATTTATGTTGGCATGACCACGCGTGAACTCCATCGAAGGGTACGTGAACACGTATTGGATATTGAGGGAGCTATTGGTGAGGATGACCCCCTTAAATTAAAATCAATCCCACGCCATTTCAAAGCTTTTCATGGGTGTGATCCAACAGGTTTGCAGGTCAAAGGCATCGATCGAGTCTTTATTGGACTCAGGGGGGGGAATTGGAAGAAGATGTTGGCCCAAAAGGAGGCTCGGTGGATTTTTAAGCTGGGTTCTCTTACACCTATGGGTCTGAATGAATATAATAGCTTTTCCCCTTTTTTGCCTAGGTGAATGTCATGATTCTCACCTCTTCTCTATATCAATGTAATTGGTCCTCCTGCCATTTTGTTATAGTGGTGATGTTCTCTCTCCGCTCTATGATATATATTTTTTGTTACGGCAGGTTTTTTTTTTTTTTTGTGGCTTCTGTTGTTTTTATATTTCAGTGTAGTCATTCTTGTATTTTGGTTTTAGCTGGTGTATCAATTTGTTTTATTTTGTTCTTTTATTATGTTCTAATTGTCGTATTTTTTACTCTTGGTCCTTTAGGGTTGGAGGTTTACTCTGGAACTTCAGGGATTAAGAAGGCTGTATTTGCTTGTGGATCTACTCTGGCACTGACTATTGGGGCATCATCGGCCTAATGTGCACTTACTTATGTACTTGCTTGCGTTCTCATTCATTAAATATATACACTTTCATGTAGTCTGTCACTAATATCTGCTTATGTATTTTAATATTTGATATGTTTATGTGTTATCGTTAATTATTGTCTATTAACAAATATTTCTTGTAACAGGATTTATATTGTTATCTCGCACCTTATTCACTTCGCACTTTATATTTGGCACTTTACTCTGACCTTATATTGGGTCTTTTACATGTCACTGACGGGTTTCTTTTTTCGGTTCATCGCCAATCGGCGCTGTCCTTACATATTGTCACGGCTATCATTTGGCCGCTCTCTGCCGATGTAGTGCTGACACTTTTTTTTTCTTTTTATGGTGCGTTGTGGTGGTCGATATGACCATCTGAGCTGCACCGGGGATACTGCAGTGATCAGTGTACTTATTATGGTGATCGTATCTGCGTTTCTCTGTGCCCGCTGGTCGTGCGCTACACTTAGCGCTGCTTTAGGTTTACCGTTTCCATGGACACAGTGGGAACGCACCGGATGTTAAGCGGTGGCCATGTTTTTTTGTCACTTCCGGTCCACGCGTCGGTGATGTCTCCTGTATACGCGTAATACACAGCGCCAACCTTTCTGGTTGTTGTGCTCTGTTGCCATGACTCTCAGTCGCATCGGATCTTGCGTCGATATGCTTCGCTGGTTCCGGGTTGCGGCTGTATGCCTGTATGATCGATGACGCTACATTCAAGCGCCGCTTTGCACTATGGCGTTTCCGGTTCTGTGTCTCAGGTTTTAGGTAAATAGATCGGCGTTGGTTGATATACATTGCGCATGCGTCCACAGCTGTTCTCCATTGTATACCTCAATCTTATCTTTGTGCCCATTGGACCATTTGGGTTTAAATACAATTACTGGCCGGTACCTAACCACCCCCAGACGAAGCATTTCGGTGCGAAACGCGCGTCGGGTGTGGTGGGTCCCCAGGAGCGCTCCATTTGGTAATTATACATTTTTGTTTTCACTTGGCAATCATATATTTTGTCTTTACTGCTGTAATTCTACTCTGCTGTATGAACTGCATGTATGTACATGATTAATTGCACATTGGCACTTGCCAGTTTACATTGTATTCATAGTACTTTTACTATTATATGTGGAGATTTTGCTCTGGGTTGCCCACCTTTTGTCCTGTGCTCTAGGTGTTCACCCGCCATTGTCTATTTTTAATATTGTGATTAATAAAGATTTATTTTTTTACTTCATGCCTTTGTGTGAAGGTGGTTTGCTTTTGGTGTATCTTTACATTTCCCTTATGGTCGTCTATTGGGGATACTATTAGGTGTTGGTTCACTAACATGAAGTACAATATGTCACGAAAAAACAATCTCAGAATCAGCGGGATCCGTTGAGGCGTTCCAGAGTTATAACCTCATAAAGTGACAGTGGTCAGAATTGCAAAAATTGGCCTGGTCATTAAGTACCAAATTGGCTCTGTCACTAAGGGGTTAAACAATACAAGTAACTGACTGGTATAGGAAGAGAAAGGACCCTGCCTGTGAGCGCTTACAGTCTACAAGGGATAGGTGAGGATAAAATAGGTGAGGGTAGAGCCGGTCGTGCAGCGGTATGGTGGAACTATGGTTATTGTACATTATAGGCTTGTCAAAAGAGGTAGTTCTTCAGGTTCCTTTTGAAGGTTTCCATGCTAGGTGAGAGTCTGATATGGTGGGGAAAAAGTATTTAGTCAGCCACAAAGAGTTTTGCCTCTTAAAAAGATGAGAGAGGCCTGTAATTGACATCATAGGTAGACCACAACTATGAGAGTCAAAATGAGGAAACAAATCAAGAAACTCACCTTGTCTGATTTGGCAAGATTTATTTCGCAAATTATGGTGGAAATTAAGTATTTGGTCATTGATAAAATCTAATCTCAATATTTTGTTATATATCCTTTGTTGGCAATGACAGTGGTCAAACGTTTTCTGTAAGTCTTCACAAGGTTGGCACACACTGTTGATGCTATGTTGATCCATTCCTCCATGCAGATCTCCTCTAGAGCAGTGATGTTTTGGGCAACATGGACTTTCAACTCCCTCCAAAGGTTTTCTATGGGGTTGAGATCAGGAGACTGGCTAGGCCACTCCATGACCTCCATATGCTTCTTACGAAGCCACTCCTTCGTTGCCCTGGTGGTGTGCTTGGGATCATTATCATGCTAAAAGACCCATCCACATTTCACCTTCAATGCCCTTGCTGATGGAAAGAGGTTTGCACTCAAAATCTCAAGATACACGGCCCCATTCATTCTTTCATGTACACAGATCAGTTGTCCCTGTCCCTTTGCAGAGAGATAGCCCCAAAGCATGATGTTGCCACCCCCATGCTTCACAGTAGATATGGTGTTCTTTGGATGCAATTCAGCATTCTGTTTCCTCCAAAACACAACGAGTTTTGCTTTTACCAAACAGTTCTACTTTGGATTCATCAGACCATATGACATTCTCCCAATACTCTTCTGGGTAATCCAAATGCTCCTTAGAAAACTTCAGATGGGCCCAGATATGTACTGGCTTAAGCAGGGGGACACATCTGGCACTGCAAGATATTGTGTGACTGATGGCAGCCTTTGTTCCGTTGGTCCCAGCTCCATGCAGGTCATTCACTAGACCCCCCCAGGTGGTTCTGGGATTTTTGCTCACCCTTCTTGTGATCACTTTGACCCCACAGGGTGAGATCTTGCGTGGAGCCACAGATCGAGGAAGATTATCGGTGGTCTTGCATGTCTTCCATTTTCTTATTATTGCTCCCACAGTTTATTTCATCACTGGTGTTGAGCATTCCGATACTGCAAATATCGGGTATCGGCCAATATTCGCTGTATCGGAATTCCGATACCTAGTTCCAATACTTTTGCAATATCGGATACCGGAATCGGAAGTTCCTATTGTTAGGAGTCGAGTTTCCTCTGCTGCACAGGGGGAATCTCGATCCGTCTCCGCTGCGGTCTCCCATTCTCCTCCAGCCGCAGTGGAGTCTGCTCAGCAGGGACGTCGCTCCCAGTGTCTTGCTCGCTCTCACTCTGTACAGAGAGTTACTGCTGCTTCTTCAGCTCCTGCCATTAAAGTCAGTGCTGGTCAGCGGCGAGCGGACTTCCCTGGGACTAAGTCCTTGTTTGCGCAGACTGAGCATGCCCAGAGCAAGATCTCCCGTTGGAGATCGAGGGTCATGTGCTCTGGCTCTGCAGCGCATTCCATTGGTCCTCTTGGCAGGCCCTGGAAGGGCAAAGTTTCTGTGGCCACTTCCTGTCCTGCAATTATATAAACTGCGCATGACCGCACGGCCATGCGCTAGTGTACAATTGAATACGTGTGTTTGTTGTGAGTGCAAGTCGTTCATTAAATACCCCTACCCTATTGTATGACTGTTCGCGTATGGAGTATGGCTGCTATCTAGCGCCCGACAAATCACTCAACGTGTCACACACGTATCAGCGTCTATTGCTGTGACCGCCAGTGCGGCGCCACGCGCCAGTAGTGCGCTTCCTGACCCACGTCTGGGTGCTTAGTGGTGCCTGCCAGCACGGCACAGTTCGCACTTCGGTGCTCTAATTATAAGAGTTGCCTAACACACCCTGTTGCGGTGTTGTGTCAGCAAGTGGTCTAATCGGACTTCAATCCTAGTTGGGGTTAAGTTCGCTGACTGCTTGCTCGCCTTCTATGTGCGGTACCGCGATCCTGTGACGCAACAGGATCGCTTCCTTCACGTTGGGTGAAGTTTAACCCACGCGAGTATACTTATGAGTACCGCCATATAGTCCGTCATTACTCAGCAGCAGGTTCCATCTCTGCACGGTGGACCCCGGGCTACGAACGCACCGTACACTATCAGTCTTATTATTTGGTGCGTTCCGCTAGCCCTAACACCTTCCATGTGAAGTGTGTCAATGACTTTGTTCTGGACATCTGTCAGGTCAGCTGTCTTCCCCATAATTGTGGAGCTTACTGAAACACACTAAGGCTACGTTCACATTTGCGTTCTGCCGGGCTGCGTTGCATGCGCCATGCGCCCCTATATTTAACATGGGGGCGCATGGACATGCGTTTGCATGCGTTTTGCGATGCATGCGGGTTTTTTTGCCGCAAGCGTTAGGGCGCAGAGGACGCAGCAAGATGCATTTTTTTTGCGTCCAAAATTCGGCAAAAAAGGAAGCATGCGTCGCAAAACTATGCGTTTTAGCGTGCGTTTTTGTTTGCGTTGTGCGTTGTAGCCTAAGGCTACGTTCACATTTGCGTTGTTGGGCGCAGCGTCGGCGACGCGCTGCAACCAACAGCGCATGTGCACAACGCTGCGTTTTGCGGCGCATGCGTTGTCATAAGAAAGCACAGAGCAGGAATTTCGGCGCAGGGAAAACGCTACAAGTAGCGTCATCTGCGCCCTGTCTGTGCGTCTATATGACGCATGCGTCGTAAAACGCAGTACAACACATACCGGTGCATGTCCATGCGCCCCCCATGTTAAAGATAGGGGCGCATGACGCATGCGTCGGTATGCATCGACGACTCTGCGCCCAAAAGCGCAAATGTGAACATAGCCTAAGGGGCCTTTTTAAAAGCTTAGGCTATGTGCCGACGTTGCAGAAATGCTGTGGAAATGTCTGCAGCATTTCCGCAACGCCCTGCAGCGGGTAAAACGCATGCGGAATTTGCATTTGTTTTCCCGCAAAACACAAGTGCTTTGCAAGCATTTTTAGCTTAGAGAATGCTTGCGTTTTTCAAGGGATTTGAAGCATCGCTTGGAAAAGTGATTGACAGGTTGGTCACACTTGTCAAGCATATTGCTTGACAAGTGTGACCAACTTTTTACTATTGATGCTGCATATGCTGCATCAATAATCAATAATAAAAGATAGAATGTTAAAAATAATAAAAAAATTAAAAATATGGTTATTCTCACCTTCCGACGGCCCCCAATCTCCTCTGCGGCACTCCCGGTACGTCCCGTTGCTTTTCGTAAAGGACCTTTGTGACGTCACGGTCGCGTGACCGCGACGTCATCTCATGTGATACTCGCAATGCATCCCTGGGAACGGAAGCCGCCGCGTGCACCGCTGAGAGGCGGGGGGACTCCGGGGGCCATCAGATGGTAAGTATATCCCTATTTTTTATTTTAATTCTTTTTTTTATAGGAATATTGTACCCAGGGCCTGAAGGAGAGTCTCCTCTCCTCCAAACCCTGGATACCATCTGCACATGAAGCACTCACTTTACGTATGGTGGGCATAGCCACATGCGTAAAGTGAGCATTTCAATGTAATCCTATGGTGGCGGAATCGCCGCGATTCTGCAGAAGTAATGAACATGCTGCGGATTATACCGCTATGCGATTCCGCAACGGGAACATCCGCAGCATGAGCTCAGCAACTGCAGAATCCCATAGGATTGCATGGGAATGCGTTTTTAAACGTTTTCGCTGCGGCAAAGCATAACAAACGCAATGAGGGCACACAGCCTTAGGACGCCTTTGCAGGTGTTTTTGTAAATTATTCTAATTTACTGAAATAATGACTTTTTGGTTTTCATTGGCTGTAAGCCATAATCATCAATATCAGAAATAAACACTTGAAATAGATCACTCTGTTTGTAATGACTCTATATAATATCTTGTATTGAATAACTGAACATACAGTAGATTGTAGAATAAAAACTTCCCAAATGTGTTTTATTCTCAACCAGTTGACCAAAAAAGAGTAATATTAGCAATTAAAAATACTGTCGCCTTCCAATTAATCAGTAGCATTGTGGATAATGAGGGCAGGTACGCCATCCTGGTATGCAACATAAATAAATAAAACCTACACAGTTGTCTCTGTATACGCTCCAAACTCCAGGAAGATCTCATTTATCACAGACACTTTGGCCATAATAGCCAATATAAAAAAGGGGCTCTCTTTATATGTGGGGACCGTGTCCCAATATAGACCAGTCTGCACACTCCCAAAAAAAAAGAAAAAGGCCAATTGCTTTCTCAGACTCTCTAGTCGGAGGAGCTCTATGATGTATGGGGGGTTTTGCACGCCTCAGAATGTGATTACACCTTCTATTCACATACACATAAAGAATATTCAAGAATTGACCTAATTATAGCAGATAATTGATTAATGCACAACAGTCAAACAGCCACGATACGTAATATCACGTGGTCAGACCACGCCTGTCTCGTGTCACATTAAAGAGGGATATACCGTAATTACCCGACATATTCCTCATCGGGAGTAAATGACTACCATACTTGATCTCGTACACATAATTAGGCCGCAATTACAGGAGACCTTAAAAGAAAACTTCATAATTAGCAACACGCCTGATGTGTCCCCATCACCAGTATGGTGCGCACCAAGGCTTCAATCAGGGAAAAATTAATCCAAATAGCTTCCCAAAATAAAAAAAATAAAAAGTAGTGTGACTATGCCAAATAGAGGAAATCAACTAAAATATAACCTCACTACAAGAGGCGCACAAGCGCAGATCCATAAACACAACTCTCTAAGGCATGAATTATACCAACTGCTCCAACACAAATATGAGCACAACCTATGGAAAAGCAAAGCCAAATACTTACTGGCAGGGAAACGGGACAGGGAAAATAGCAGCCAACAAAATCAAAGCCAAATACTACTGGCAGGGAAACAAGGCAGGGAAAATATCAGCTGACCAAGTCAAAGCCAAATACTACTGGCAGGGAAACGGGACAGGGAAAATAGCAGCCAACAAAATCAAAGCCAAATACTACTGGCAGGGAAACAAGGCAGGGAAAATATCAGCTGACCAAGTCAAAGCCAAATACTACTGGCAGGGAAACGGGACAGGGAAAATAGCAGCCAACAAAGTCAAAGCCAAATACTACTGGCAGGGAAACAGGGAAGGGAAAATATCAGCTGACCAAGTCAAAGCCAAATACTACTGGCAGGGAAACGGGACAGGGAAAATAGCAGCCAACAAAGTCAAAGCCAAATACTACTGGCAGGGAAACAGGGCAGGGAAAATATCAGCCGACCAAGTCAAAGCCAAATACTACTGGCAGGGAAACGGGGCAGGGAAAATATCAGCCGACAAAGTCAAAGCCAAATACTACTGGAAGAGAAACAGGGCAGGGAAAATATCAGCCAAAATGACTAAACAAAGGTTATCCCACATACGGGGCGATCAAAACAATAAAATATTTATCCCTAAAGAGATGCAAACACCTTTGCAAACTACTATTCATCCCTTTACAATGTACAACAAAACAAATCAACGTTGCAGTCCAACACCAAACTGATTAACCAATTTTTAGAAAGCAGAAAGTTACCGAAACTACCAGAAGACAAATTAATCAGATTAAACCAACCAATAACTCCATTACAGATAAAGTGATTAAGACAATGAAAAAAGTCCCCCTCCCCTGATGAACAAACAAGCGAATATTACAGTTTCAGGACATATTAACCTCTCATATAAATTCACTTTTCCAAAATATGATTGAAACTGGGAAACTGCAGTGCCTTGCGAAAGTATTCGGCCCCCTGGAACTTTTCAACCTTTTCCCACATATCATGCTTCAAACATAAAGATACGAAACATAAATTTTTGGTGAAGAATCAACAAGTGGAACACAATTGTGAAGTTGAACGAAATTTATTAGTTATTTTAAATTTTTGTGGAAATTCAAAAACTGAAAGGTGGGGCGTGCAATATTATTCGGCCCCTTTACTTTCAGTGTAGCAAACTCACTCCAGAAGTTCATTGTCGATCTCTGAATGATCCAATGCTGTCCTAAATGCCTAATGATGATAAATATAATCCACCTGTGTGTAATCAAGTCTCCGTATAAATGCACCTGCTATGTGATAGTCTCAGGGTTCTGTTTGAAGCACAGAAAGCATCATGAAGACCAAGGAACACAACAGGCAGGTCCATGATACTGTTGTGGAGAAGTTTAAAGCCAGATTTGGATACAAAATGATTTCCAAAACTTTAAACATCCCAAGGAGCACTGTGCAAGTGACCATATTGAAATGGAAGGAGTATCATACCTCTGCAAATTTACCAAGACCCGGCCATCCCTCTAAACTTTCATCTCAATCAAGGAGAAGACTGATCAGAGATGCAGCCAAGAGGCCCATGATCACTCTGGATGAACTGCAGAGATCTACAGCTGAGGTGGGACAGTCTGTCCATAGGACAACAATCAGTCGTACACTGCACAAATCTGACCTTTATGGAAGAGTGGCAAGAAGAAAGCCATTTCTCAAAGATATCCATAAAAAGTGTCGTTTAAAGTTTGCAACAAGCCACCTGGGAGACACACCAAACATGTGGAAGAAGGTGCTGGGGTCAGATGAAACCAAAATCGAACTTTTTGGCAACAATGCCAAGCGATATGTTTGGTGTAAAGGCAACACAGCTCATCACCCTGAACACACCATACCCACTGTCAAACATGGTGGTGGCAGCATCATGGTTTGGCCTGCTTTTCTTCAGCAGGGACAGGGAAGATGGTTAAAATTGATGGGAAGATGGATAAAGCCAAATACAGGACCATTCTTGAAGAAAACCTGTTGGAGTCTGCAAAAGACCTGAGACTGGGACGGAGATTTGTCTTCCAACAAGACAATGATCCCAAACATAAAGCAAAATCTACAATGGAATGGTCCACAAATAAATAAATAAATAAATAAATGTATCCAGGTGTTAGAATGGACAAGTCAAAGTCCAGACCTCAATCCATTCGAGAATCTTTGGAAAGAGCTGAAAACTGCTGTTCACAAACGATCTGCATCAAACCTCACTGATCTCGAGCTGTTTGCCGAGGAATAATGGGCAAGAATTTCAGTCTCTCGATGTACAAAACTGATAAGAGACATACCCCAAGCGACTTGCAGCTGTAATCACAGCAAAAGGTGACGCAACAAAGTATTAAGTTAAAGGGGCCGAATAATATTGCAAGCCGCACTTTTCAGTTTTTGAAACTCAACAAAAATTTAAAATAACCAATAAATTTCATTCAACTTCACTTCACAATTGTGTTCCACTTGTTGTTGATTCTTCACCAAAAATTTACATTTGGTATCTTTATGTTTGAAGCATAATATGTGGGAAAAGGTTGAATAGTTCCAGGGCGATCTGCAAGTTTTTTGCGGTCCGTTATTGCGGCAGACCATGATGCGGCCCACAATAACAGGACACAAAAAACACGGCAAGTGTAAAAGAAGCTTTAGGGCCCCTTTCCACTTGTGAGAAAAAAAAAAGGTCCTGGAGCGAAAAAACGGATGTAACGTATGCGATTGTCATGCGTTTGTGATGCGAGTTCAATGCGATTTTTTAATCGCACCATCCGTTTTACATCCGTATGACATCCATATGCAATTCGTTTTTTTTCTCTGCAACTATTTTTATACAGTCATTTACAGGACTCTTTACAGTGTTCTATGCCACAGAATGGTAAGGTATCTGTAAAAAACGGATGGAATACGGATGGATTTTCTTGCACCCGTTGACCTGCATTGGCGAGTCTCGTCCGAGACCCGCAGCAAATCGCAGCATGCTGCGATTTTTTTCTCAGCCGACCGAGATTTTTCTCAGTCCGATTTCGGCTGAAAAAAAAAAACGCAAATGAAAAGACACCTATTAAATAACATTGGTCCGAGTGCAATCCGATTTTTTATCGGATTGCACTCGTCCGTTTTCCTCGCAAGTGGAAATGAGCCTTTACACTACTGAATATAAATGATTTGTTGTCATCACCCTCTTTCCTTCCTAGTCCCCATTTACCTGTAATTTAAGAGAATAAATTATTATTACTGTTTAACTATTAAATAATTGAGGAACTCAAGGGAATGTGACGTCATGATGATTAACAGTGATTGATAATATGTTGTAAATTATGACTAAATAATTCGTAAAAAATGGCATGGTTAAAAAAGAGACATGCACATACAGTACACAGACATGCACACGTACAGTACACAGACATGCACACGTACAGTACACAGACATGCACACATACAGTACACAGACATGCACACATACATGCACACATACAGTACACAGACATGCACACATACAGTACACAGACATGCACACATACAGTACACAGACATGCATACAGTACACAGACATACATACAGTACACAGACATACATACAGTACACAGACATGCACACATACAGTACACAGACAGTACACAGATATACACACATACAGTACACAGACATACACACATACAGTACACAGACATGCACACATACAGTACACAGACATGCACACACAGTACACAGACATGCACACATACAGTACACAGACATGCACACATACAGTACACAGACATACACACATACAGTACACAGGCATGCACACATACAGTACACAGGCATACACATATACAGTACAGACATGCACACATACAGTACACAGACATGGACACATAGTACGCACACATGCACACATACAGTACACAGACATACACACATACAGTACACAGACATGCACACATACAGTACACAGACATGCACACATACAGTACACAGACATGCACACATACAGTACACAAACATGCACACATACAGTACACAGACATGCACACATACAGTACACAGACATGGACACACAGTACACAGACATACACATATACAGTACAGACATGCACACATACAGTACACAGACATACACATATACAGTACAGACATGCACACATACAGTACACAGACATGCACACATACAGTACACAGACATGCACACATACAGTACACAGACATGCACACATAGTACGCACACATGCACACATACAGTACACAGACATACACACATACAGTACACAGGCATGCACACATACAGTACACAGGCATACACATATACAGTACAGACATGCACACATACAGTACACAGACATGGACACATAGTACGCACACATGCACACATACAGTACACAGACATACACACATACAGTACACAGACATGCACACATACAGTACACAGACATGCACACATACAGTACACAGACATGGACACATAGTACGCACACATGCACACATACAGTACACAGACATGCACACACAGTACACAGACATACACATATACAGTACAGACATGCACACATACAGTACAGACATACACACATACAGTACACAGACATACACATATACAGTACAGACATGCACACATACAGTACACAGACATGCACACATACAGTACACAGACATGCACACATAGTACGCACACATGCACACATATAGTACACAGACATACATACAGTACACAGACATACACATATACAGTACAGACATGCACACATACAGTACAGACATGCACACATACAGTACACAGACATACACACATACAGTACACAGGCATGCACACATACAGTACACAGGCATACACATATACAGTACAGACATGCACACATACAGTACACAGACATGGACACATAGTACGCACACATGCACACATACAGTACACAGACATACACACATACAGTACACAGACATGCACACACAGTACACAGACATGCACACATACAGTACACAGACATGCACACATACAGTACACAGACATGCACACATACAGTACACAAACATGCACACATACAGTACACAGACATGCACACATACAGTACACAGACATGGACACATAGTACGCACACATGCACACATACAGTACACAGACATGCACACATACAGTACACAGACATACACATATACAGTACAGACATGCACACATACAGTACACAGACATGCACACATACAGTACACAGACATGGACACATAGTACGCACACATGCACACATACAGTACACAGACATGCACACATACAGTACACAGACATACACATATACAGTACAGACATGCACACATACAGTACACAGACATGCACACATACAGTACACAGACATACACATATACAGTACAGACATGCACACATACAGTACACAGACATGCACACATAGTACGCAGACATGCACACATACAGTACACAGACATACACATATACAGTACAGACATGCACACATACAGTACACAGACATGCACACATACAGTACACAGACATGCACACATAGTACGCACACATGCACACATACAGTACACAGACATGCACACATACAGTACACAGACATACACATATACAGTACAGACATGCACACATACAGTACACAGACATGCACACATACAGTACACAGACATACACATATACAGTACAGACATGCACACATACAGTACACAGACATGCACACATACAGTACACAGACATGGACACATAGTACGCACACATGCACACATACAGTACACAGACATGCACACATACAGTACACAGACATACACATATACAGTACAGACATGCACACATACAGTACACAGACATGCACACATAGTACGCACACATGCACACATACAGTACACAGACATGCACACATAGTACGCACACATACAGTACACAGACATGCACACATACAGTACACAGACATGCACACATAGTACGCACACATGCACACATACAGTACACAGACATGCACACATACAGTACACAGACATACACATATACAGTACAGACATGCACACATACAGTACAGACATGCACACATACAGTACACAGACATGGACACATAGTACGCACACATGCACACATACAGTACACAGACATGCACACATACAGTACACAGACATACACATATACAGTACAGACATGCACACATACAGTACACAGACATGCACACATAGTACGCACACATGCACACATACAGTACACAGACATGCACACATAGTACGCACACATGCACACATACAGTACACAGACATGCACACATACAGTACACAGACATATACAGTACAGACATGCACACATACAGTACACAGACATGCACACATAGTACGCACACATGCACACATACAGTACACAGACATGCACACATAGTACGCACACATGCACACATACAGTACACAGACATGCACACATAGTACGCACACATGCACACATACAGTATGCAGACACTTGCACCCACTCCTGATTTTGGCTTACAAATTCCTAACCCAAATCCAGGCTACAATCTGTCTGTGAATGAGATCACAGGATGGGGGCAGTAATATGCTTTTAGAATTTCTCCCGCAGCCCCCGCACAGTAAACAAATATGGCACCAGGGGCGAAGTCCGACACCTGCTGCAATCCCTGTATCCTGCAGTACTGCGGCCATTGTATGGGGGTCCTAGAGAGTTACACCACAATGGAGGGGAGGAATAGGGGAACAGATCATTGACGACACTTATCTGCTGTCACTTTGTGATGAGCTTTTCCTGTGGAGCCTGAGATTAGTAAATCACAATCTTCCATCTGTGGCCTGGAGAAAATGCTGCTCTTGTTTGGCATCTGATGGGGCAAATCTGGCGGTGAGACGACTGCTCTGCGCAAGTGATCGGCGGCAACTGGTGCAAGTGGCGGTGCGAGCTGTGTCACAGAGGAGAAGGTGATGATGTCAAAGGAGAAGGTGATGATGTCATCAGAGAAGCCCAGGAGGAGGACAGCAATTAATTATTTTCACTGTTTTGAACACATCTTAATCTGGAATACATATCTAGTTAGAGGCTTCTCTGTGATAGAACAACCTCCCCCAACACATCCCATCCTGGGCCACACAATCATCTCTACTAACGTGCACATAATATTCTAGAACTATCCTGGTACAAAAGGTGACAAGACGACGGCCTGCAGCCACCAGTAGAGGGAGCACAGGAGCAGCTGCAGAAAGCCGCACATTACGTTTCCTGTGCATACAGGGTACAGGGCGCAATATGAAAAAAAGGAGTAAACTAAATCACCGACTGTCGCAGCCACCAGGCTCCTCCTCCGGATCCAACACAGTCACGGCCGGGCTCCTCCTCCGTCCCTAACACCGCCCTCTGCCGCCGGCTGTCGGTACCTCCCTGCTCTCCGCACCGCCGGGGACAGAACATGAGGGACACTGTTGCCTCAGCAGGACAACCGCTACTTGTTGCCGTTAGAGCCGTTGTCACGCAGGGGACGTCGGTCAGCGCGGTGACGTCACCGCATGGCCACGCCCACTGTTACACGTGATAGAAGGGTCGGAGGTGATGTTTGTAGGATCTCAGTACCAGCTCCGCTGTCAGGTCAGTGCTGAGGTGATGCAGCCGGAGGTGAGGAGCGAGGACCCCACAGTCCCCTCCAGTGTAGTCAGCTCAGCACTGACAGGACGGGACGGAGGTGGCTCCAGGACCCTCATATACTCTTCACTGTAGCCCCTCTTCCGGCTTTTTCAGGCTTTTTTATGGAATTGTTCCAGGCTTTATTGGACAATATTAACACTAAACAGCCATGGAAATTAGATTTTAGCAAACTCAAAAGTACATTGGCCCAAGAAAATAAGGGTAAATACCCCAATGAGTCTATCAGCTACAGAACAACTGTATTTCACTTCATGCAAAATGAAGACCATGATATGTACAGGAAACAGCTGCTAACAGGGGCTGTCCAGCAATAGTGCAGGGGTCCTGAGAAGACCATGATATGTACAGGAAACAGCTGCTAACAGGGGCTGTCCAGCAATAGTGCAGGGGTCCTGAGAAGACCATGATATGTACAGGAAACAGCTGCTATCAGGGGCTGTCCAGCAATAGTGCAGGGGTCCTGAGAAGACCATGATATGTACAGGAAACAGCTGCTATCAGGGGCTGTCCAGCAATAGTGCAGGGGTCCTGAGAAGCCCATGATATGTACAGGAAACAGCTGCTAACAGGGGCTGTCCAGCAATAGTGCAGGGGTCCTGAGAAGACCATGATATGTACAGGAAACAGCTGCTATCAGGGGCTGTCCAGCAATAGTGCAGGGGTCCTGAGAAGACCATGATATGTACAGGAAACAGCTGCTATCAGGGGCTGTCCAGCAATAGTGCAGGGGTCCTGAGAAGACCAATCATATGTACAGGAAACAGCTGCTATCAGGGGCT
Organism: Ranitomeya imitator; assembly: GCF_032444005.1. Lineage (NCBI taxonomy): Eukaryota > Metazoa > Chordata > Amphibia > Anura > Dendrobatidae > Ranitomeya > Ranitomeya imitator. Next base: position 246,504,981 of record NC_091286.1, on the reverse strand, counting down.
GTCCAGCAATAGTGCAGGGGTCCTGAGAAGACCAATCATATGTACAGGAAACAGCTGCTATCAGGGGCTGTCCAGCAATAGTGCAGGGGTCCTGAGAAGACCAATCATATGTACAGGAAACAGCTGCTATCAGGGGCTGTCCAGCAATAGTGCAGGGGTACTGAGAAGACCATATGTACAGGAAACAGCTGCTGTCAGGCTGTCCAGCAATAGTGCTGGGGTCCTGAGAAGACAATGATATGTACAGGAAACAACTGCTATCAGGGGCTGTCCAGCAATAGTGCAGGGGTCCTGAGAAGACCATGATATGTACAGGAAACAGCTGCTAACGGGCTGTCCAGCAATAGTGCAGGGGTTCTGAGAAGCCCATGATATGTACAGGAAACAGCTGTTATCAGGGGCTGTCCAGCAATAGTGCAGCGGTCCTGAGAAGACCATTATATATACAGGAAACAACTGCTAACAGGGGCTGTCCAGCAATAGTGCAGGGGTCCTGAGAAGACCATGATATGTACAGGAAACAGCTGCTATCAGGGGCTGTCCAGCAATAGTGCAGGGGTCCTGAGAAGACCATGATATGTACAGGAAACAGCTGCTAACGTGCTGTCCAGCAATAGTGCAGGGGTCCTGAGAAGCCCATGATATGTACAGGAAACAGCTGCTATCAGGGGCTGTCCAGCAATAGTGCAGGGGTCCTGAGAAGACCATGATATGTACAGGAAACAGCTGCTATCAGGGGCTGTCCAGCAATAGTGCTGGGGTCTTGAGAAGACCATGAGATATACAGGAAACAGCTGTTATCAGGGGCTGTCCAACAATAGTGCAGGGGTCCTGAGAAGACCATGATATGTACAGGAAACAGCTGCTAACGTGCTGTCCAGCAATAGTGCAGAGGTCCTGAGAAGCCCATGATATGTACAGGAAACAGCTGCTATCAGGGGCTGTCCAGCAATAGTGCAGGGGTCCTGAGAAGACCATGATATGTACAGGAAACAGCTGCTATCAGGGGCTGTCCAGCAATAGTGCTGGGGTCTTGAGAAGACCATGAGATATACAGGAAACAGCTGTTATCAGGGGCTGTCCAGCAATAGTGCAGGGGTCCTGAGAAGACCATGATATATACAGGAAAAAACTGCTAACAGGGGCTGTCCAGCAATAGTGCAGGGGTCCTGAGAAGACCAATCATATGTACAGGAAACAGCTGCTATCAGGGGCTGTCCAGCAATAGTGCAGGGGTACTGAGAAGACCATATGTACAGGAAACAGCTGCTGTCAGGCTGTCCAGCAATAGTGCTGGGGTCCTGAGAAGACAATGATATGTACAGGAAACAGCTGCTATCAGGGGCTGTCCAGCAATAGTGCAGGGGTCCTGAGAAGACCATGATATGTACAGGAAACAGCTGCTAACGGGCTGTCCAGCAATAGTGCAGGGGTTCTGAGAAGCCCATGATATGTACAGGAAACAGCTGTTATCAGGGGCTGTCCAGCAATAGTGCAGGGGTCCTGAGAAGACCATTATACAGTGGGGCAAAAAAGTATTTAGTCAGTCAGCAATAGTGCAAGTTCCACCACTTAAAAAGATGAGAGGCGTCTGTAATTTACATCATAGGTAGACCTCAACTATGGGAGACAAACTGAGAAAAAAAAATCCAGAAAATCACATTGTCTGTTTTTTTAACATTTTATTTGCATACTATGGTGGAAAATAAGTATTTGGTCAGAAACAAAATTTCATCTCAATACTTTGTAATATATCCTTTGTTGGCAATTACAGAGGTCAAACGTTTTCTGTAAGTCTTCACAAGGTTGCCACACACTGTTGTTGGTATGTTGGCCCATTCCTCCATGCAGATCTCCTCTAGAGCAGTGATGTTTTTGGCTTTTCGCTTGGCAACACGGACTTTCAACTCTCTCCAAAGGTTTTCTATAGGGTTGAGATCTAGAGACTGGCTAGGCCACTCCAGGACCTTGAAATGCTTCTTACGAAGCCACTCCTTCGTTGCCCTGGCGGTGTGCTTTGGATCATTGTCATGTTGAAAGACCCAGCCACGTTTCATCTTCAATGCCCTTGCTGATGGAAGGAGGTTTGCACTCAAAATCTCACGATACATGGCCCCATTCATTCTTTCATGTACCCGGATCAGTCGTCCTTGCCCCTTTGCAGAGAAACAGCCCCAAAGCATGATGTTTCCACCACCATGCTTTTCAGTAGGTATGGTGTTTGATGGATGCAACTCAGTATTCTTTTTCCTCCAAACACGACAAGTTGTGTTTCTACCAAACAGTTCCAGTTTGGTTTCATCAGACCATAGGACATTCTCCCGAAACTCCTCTGGATCATCCAAATGCTCTCTAGCAAACTTCAGACGGGCCCGGACATGTACTGGCTTAAGCAGTGGGACACGTCTGGCACTGCAGGATCTGAGTCCATGGTGGCGTAGTGTGTTACTTATGGTAGGCCTTGTTACATTGGTCCCAGCTCTCTGCAGTTCATTCACTAGGTCCCCCCGCGTAGTTCTGGGATTTTTGCTCACCGTTCTTGTGATCATTCTGACCCCACGGGGTGGGATTTTGCGTGGAGCCCCAGATCGAGGGAGATTATCAGTGGTCTTGTATGTCTTCCATTTTCTAATTATTGCTCCCACTGTTGATTTCTTCATTCCAAGCTGGTTGGCTATTGCAGATTCAGTCTTCCCAGCCTGGTGCAGGGCTACAATTTTGTTTCTGGTGTCCCTTGACAGCTCTTTGGTCTTCACCATAGTGGAGTTTGGAGTCAGACTGTTTGAGGGTGTGCACAGGTGTCTTTTTATACGGATAACAAGTTTAAACAGGTGCCATTACTACGGGTAATGAGTGGAGGAAAGAGGAGACTCTTAAAGATGAAGTTACAGGTCTGTGAGAGCCAGAAATCTTGATTGTTTGTTTCTGACCAAATACTTATTTTCCACCATAAAATGCAAATAAAATGTTAAAAAAAACAGACAATGTGATTTTCTGGATTTTTTTTTCTCAGTTTGTCTCCCATAGTTGAGGTCTACCTATGATGTAAATTACAGACGCCTCTCATCTTTTTAAGTGGTGGAACTTGCACTATTGCTGACTGACTAAATACTTTTTTGCCCCACTGTATATACAGGAAACAACTGCTAACAGGGGCTGTCCAGCAATAGTGCAGGGGTCCTGAGAAGACCATGATATGTACAGGAAACAGCTGCTATCAGGGGCTGTCCAGCAATAGTGCAGGGGTACTGAGAAGACCATATGTACAGGAAACAGCTGCTGTCAGGCTGTCCAGCAATAGTGATGGGGTCCTGAGAAGACCATGATATGTACAGGAACAGCTGCTATCAGGGTCTGTCCAGCAATAGTGCAGGGGTCCTGAGAAGACCATATGTACAGGAAACAGCTGCCGTCAGGCTGTCCAGCAATAGTGCTGGGGTCCTGAGAAGCCCATGATATGTACAGGAAACAGCTGCTATCAGGGGCTGTCCAGCAATAGTGCACAGTCCTGAGAAGACCATATGTACAGGAAACAGCTGCTGTCAGGCTGTCCAGCAATAGTGCAGGGGTCCTGAGAAGACCATGATATGTACAGGAAACAGCTGCTAACGGGCTGTCCAGCAATATGCAGGGGTCCTGAGAAGCCCATGATATGTACAGGAAACAGCTGCTATCAGGGGCTGTCCAGCAATAGTGCAGGGGTCCTGAGAAGACCATGATATGTACAGGAAACAGCTGCTATCAGGGGCTGTCCAGCAATAGTGCTGGGGTCTTGAGAAGACCATGAGATATACAGGAAACAGCTGTTATCAGGGGCTGTCCAACAATAGTGCAGGGGTCCTGAGAAGCCCATGATATGTACAGGAAACAGCTGCTATCAGGGGCTGTCCAGCAATAGTGCAGGGGTCCTGAGAAGACCATGGTATGTACAGGAAACAGCTGCTATCAGGGGCTGTCCAGCAATAGTGCTGGGGTCTTGAGAAGACCATGAGATATACAGGAAACAGCTGTTATCAGGGGCTGTCCAGCAATAGTGCAGGGGTCCTGAGAAGACCATGATATATACAGGAAACAACTGCTAACAGGGGCTGTCCAGCAATAGTGCAGGGGTCCTGAGAAGACCAATCATATGTACAGCAAACAGCTGCTATCAGGGGCTGTCCAGCAATAGTGCAGGGGTACTGAGAAGACCATATGTACAGGAAACAGCTGCTGTCAGGCTCTCCAGCAATAGTGCTGGGGTCCTGAGAAGACAATGATATGTACAGGAAACAGCTGCTAACGGGCTGTCCAGCAATAGTGCAGGGGTTCTGAGAAGCCCATGATATGTACAGGAAACAGCTGTTATCAGGGGCTGTCCAGCAATAGTGCAGGGGTCCTGAGAAGACCAATCATATGTACAGGAAACAGCTGCTATCAGGGGCTGTCCAGCAATAGTGCAGGGGTACTGAGAAGACCATATGTACAGGAAACAGCTGCTGTCAGGCTGTCCAGCAATAGTGCTGGGGTCCTGAGAAGACAATGATATGTACAGGAAACAGCTGCTAATGGGCTGTCCAGCAATAGTGCAGGGGTCCTGAGAAGCCCATGATATGTACAGGAAACAGCTGCTATCAGGGGCTGTCCAGCAATAGTGCAGGGGTCCTGAGAAGACCATGATATGTACAGGAAACAGCTGCTATCAGGGGCTGTCCAGCAATAGTGCTGGGGTCTTGAGAAGACCATGAGATATACAGGAAACAGCTGTTATCAGGGGCTGTCCAGCAATAGTGCAGGGGTCCTGAGAAGACCATGATATATACAGGAAAAAACTGCTAACAGGGGCTGTCCAGCAATAGTGCAGGGGTCCTGAGAAGACCAATCATATGTACAGGAAACAGCTGCTATCAGGGGCTGTCCAGCAATAGTGCAGGGGTACTGAGAAGACCATATGTACAGGAAACAGCTGCTGTCAGGCTGTCCAGCAATAGTGCTGGGGTCCTGAGAAGACAATGATATGTACAGGAAACAGCTGCTATCAGGGGCTGTCCAGCAATAGTGCAGGGGTCCTGAGAAGACCATGATATGTACAGGAAACAGCTGCTAACGGGCTGTCCAGCAATAGTGCAGGGATTCTGAGAAGCCCATGATATGTACAGGAAACAGCTGTTATCAGGGGCTATCCAGCAATAGTGCAGGGGTCCTGAGAAGACCATTATATATACAGGAAACAACTGCTAACAGGGGCTGTCCAGCAATAGTGATGGGGTCCTGAGAAGACCATGATATGTACAGGAACAGCTGCTATCAGGGGCTGTCCAGCAATAGTGCAGGGGTCCTGAGAAGACCATATGTACAGAAAACAGCTGCTGTCAGGCTGTCCACCAATAGTGCAGGGGTCCCGAGAAGACCATTATATATACAGGAAACAACTGCTAACAGGGGCTGTCCAGCAATAGTGCAGGGGTCCTGAGAAGACTATGATATGTACAGGAAACAGCTGCTATCAGGGGCTGTCCAGCAATAGTGCAGGGGTACTGAGAAGACCATATGTACAGGAAACAGCTGCTGTCAGGCTGTCCAGCAATAGTGCTGGGGTCCTGAGAAGCCCATGATATGTACAGGAAACAGCTGCTATCAGGGGCTGTCCAGCAATAGTGCACAGTCCTGAGAAGACCATATGTACAGGAAACAGCTGCTGTCAGGCTGTCCAGCAATAGTGCAGGGGTCCTGAGAAGACCATGATATGTACAGGAAACAGCTGCTAACGGGCTGTCCAGCAATAGTGCAGGGGTCCTGAGAAGCCCATGATATGTACAGGAAACAGCTGCTATCAGGGGCTGTCCAGCAATAGTGCAGGGGTCCTGAGAAGACCATGATATGTACAGGAAACAGCTGCTATCAGGGGCTGTCCAGCAATAGTGCTGGGGTCTTGAGAAGACCATGAGATATACAGGAAACAGCTGTTATCAGGGGCTGTCCAACAATAGTGCAGGGGTCCTGAGAAGACCATGATATGTACAGGAAACAGCTGCTAACGTGCTGTCCAGCAATAGTGCAGGGGTCCTGAGAAGACCATGGTATGTACAGGAAACAGCTGCTATCAGGGGCTGTCCAGCAATAGTGCTGGGGTCTTGAGAAGACCATGAGATATACAGGAAACAGCTGTTATCAGGGGCTGTCCAGCAATAGTGCAGGGGTCCTGAGAAGACCATGATATATACAGGAAACGACTGCTAACAGGGGCTGTCCAGCAATAGTGCAGGGGTCCTGAGAAGACCAATCATATGTACAGGAAACAGCTGCTATCAGGGGCTGTCCAGCAATAGTGCAGGGGTACTGAGAAGACCATATGTACAGGAAACAGCTGCTGTCAGGCTCTCCAGCAATAGTGCTGGGGTCCTGAGAAGACAATGATATGTACAGGAAACAGCTGCTAACGGGCTGTCCAGCAATAGTGCAGGGGTTCTGAGAAGCCCATGATATGTACAGGAAACAGCTGTTATCAGGGGCTGTCCAGCAATAGTGCAGGGGTCCTGAGAAGACCAATCATATGTACAGGAAAGAGCTGCTATCAGCGGCTGTCCAGCAATAGTGCAGGGGTACTGAGAAGACCATATATACAGGAAACAGCTGCTGTCAGGCTGTCCAGCAATAGTGCTGGGGTCCTGAGAAGACAATGATATGTACAGGAAACAGCTGCTAACGGGCTGTCCAGCAATAGTGCAGGGGTTCTGAGAAGCCCATGATATGTACAGGAAACAGCTGTTATCAGGGGCTGTCCAGCAATAGTGCAGGGGTCCTGAGAAGACCATTATATATACAGGAAACAACTGCTAACAGGGGCTGTCCAGCAATAGTGCAGGGGTCCTGAGAAGACCATGATATGTACAGGAAACAGCTGCTATCAGGGGCTGTCCAGCAATAGTGCAGGGGTACTGAGAAGACCATATGTACAGGAAACAGCTGCTGTCAGGCTGTCCAGCAATAGTGATGGGGTCCTGAGAAGACCATGATATGTACAGGAAACAGCTGCTATCAGGGGCTGTCCAGCAATAGAGCAGGGGTCCTGAGGAGACCATGATATGTACAGGAAACAGCTGCTATCAGGGGCTGTCCAGCAATAGTGCAGGGGTCCTGAGAAGACCATGATATGTACAGGAAACAGCTGCTAACGTGCTGTCCAGCAATAGTGCAGGGGTACTGAGAAGCCCATGATATGTACAGGAAACAGCTGCTATCAGGGGCTGTCCAGCAATAGTGCAGGGGTCCTGAGAAGACCATGATATGTACAGGAAACAGCTGCTAACGGGCTGTCCAACAATAGTGCAGGGGTCCTGAGAAGACCATGATATGTACAGGAAACAGCTGCTAACGGGCTGTCCAGCAATAGTGCATGGGTCCTGATAAGACCATGATATGTACAAGAAACAGCTGTTATCAGGGGCTGTCCAGCAATAGTGCAGGGGTCCTGAGAAGACCATGATATGTACAGGAAACAGCTGCTATCAAGGGCTGTCCAGCAATAGTGCAGGGGTCCTGAGAAGACCATGATATGTACAGGAAACAGTTGCTATCAGGGGCTGTCCAGCAATAGTGCAGGGGTCCTGAGAAGCCTATGATATGTACAGGAAACAGCTGCTATCAGGGGATGTCCAGCAATAGTGCAGGGGTCCTGAGAAAACCATGATATATATAGGAAACAGCTGTTATCAGGGGCTGTCCAGCAATAGTGCAGGGGTCTTGAGAAGACCATGATATGTACAGGAAACAGCTGTTATCAGGGGCAGTCCAGCAATAGTGCAGGGGTCCTGAGAAGACCATGATATGTACAGGAAACAGCTGCTAACGGGCTGTCCAGCAATAGTGCAGGGGTCCTGAGAAGACCATGATATGTACAAGAAACAGCTGCTAACGGGCTGTCCAGCAATAGTGCATGGGTTCTGAGAAGACCATGATATGTACAAGAAACAGCTGTTATCAGGGGCTGTCCAGCAATAGTGCAGGGGTCCTGAGAAGACCATGATATGTACAGGAAACAGCTACTATCAGGGGCTGTCCAGCAATAATGCAGGGGTCCTGAGAAGACCATGATATGTACAGGAAACAGTTGCTATCAGAGGCTGTCCAGCAATAGTGCAGGGGTCCTGAGAAGCCTATGTTATGTACAGGAAACAGCTGCTATCAGGGGCTGTCCAGCAATAGTGCAGGGGTCCTGAGAAGACCATGACATGTACAGGAAACAGCTGCTATCGGACTGTTTAGCAATAGTGCAGGGGTCCTGAGAAGACCATGATATGTGCAGGAAACAGCTGATATCAGGGGCTGTCCAGCAATAGTGCAGGGGTCCTGAGAAGACCATGCTATGTGTAGGAATCAGCTGCTAACAGGGGCTGTCCAGCAATAGTGCAGGGGTCCTGAGAAGACCATGACATGTACAGGAAACAGCTGCTATCGGGCTGTCCAGCAATAGTGCAGGGGTCCTGAGAAGACCATGATATGTACAGGAAACAGCTGATATCAGGGGCTGTCCAGCAATAGTGCAGGGGTCCTGAGAAGACCATGCTATGTGCAGGAATCAGCTGTTATCAGGGGCTGTCCAGCAATAGTGCAGGGGTCCTGAGAAGACCATGATATGTACAGGAAACAGCTGCTATCGGGCTGTTCAGCAATAGTGCAGGGGTCCTGAGAAGACCATGATATGAACAGGAAACAGCTGATATCAAGGGCTGTCCAGCAATAGTGCAGGGGTCCTGAGAAGACCATGCTATGTACAGGAAACAGCTGATATTAGGGGCTGTCCAGCTATAGTGCAGGGGTCCTGAGAAGACCATGCTATGTACAGGAAACAGCTGCTATCAGGGGCTGTCCAGCAATAGTGCAGGGGTCCTGAGAAGACCATGATATGTACAGGAAACAGCTGCTATCAGGGGCTGTCGAGCAATAGTGCAGGGGTCCTGAGAAGACCATGATATGTACAGGAAACAGCTGCTAACAGGGGCTGTGAAGCATTAGTGCAGGGGTCCTGAGAAGACCATGATATGTATAGGAAACAGCTGCTATCGGACTGTCCAGCAATAGTGCAGGGGTCCTGAGAAGACCATGATATGTGCAGGAAACAGCTGATATCAGGGGCTGTCCAGCAATAGTGCAGGGGTCCTGAGAAGACCATGATATGTACAGGAAACAGCTGCTATCAGGGGCTGTCCAGCAATAATGCAGGGGTCCTGAGAAGACCATGATATGTACAGGAAACAGTTGCTATCAGGGGCTGTCCAGCAATAGTACAGGGGTCCTGAGAAGCCTGTGATACGTACAGGAAACAGCTGCTATCAGGGGCTGTCCAGCAATAGTGCAGGGGTCCTGAGAAGACCATGACATGTACAGGAAACAGCTGCTATCGGACTGTCCAGCAATAGTGCAGGGGTCCTGAGAAGACCATGATATGTGCAGGAAACAGCTGATATCAGGGGCTGTCCAGCAATAGTGCAGGGGTCCTGAGTAGACCATGCTATGTGCAGGAATCAGCTGCTAACAGGGGCTGTCCAGCAATAGTGCAGGGGTCCTGAGAAGACCATGATATGTACAGGAAACAGCTGCTATCGGGCTGTCCAGCAATAGTGCAGAGGTCCTGAGAAGACCATGATATGTACAGGAAACAGCTGCTATCAGGGGCTGTCCAGCAATAGTGCAGGGGTCCTGAGAAGACCATGACATGTACAGGAAACAGCTGCTATCGGGCTGTCCAGCAATAGTGCAGGGGTCCTGAGAAGACCATGATATGTACAGGAAACAGCTGATATCAGGGGCTGTCCAGCAATAGTGCAGGGGTCCTGAGAAGACCATGCTATGTGCAGGAATTAGCTGTTATCAGGGGCTGTCCAGCAATAGTGCAGGGGTCCTGAGAAGACCATGATATGTACAGGAAACAGCTGCTATCGGGCTGTACAGCAATAGTGCAGGGGTCCTGAGAAGACCATGATATGTACAGGAAACAGCTGCTAACGTGCTGTCCAGCAATAGTGCAGGGGTCCTGAGAAGACCATGATATGTACAGGAAACAGCTGATATCAGGGGCTGTCCAGCAATAGTGCAGGGGTCCTGAGAAGACCATGCTATGTGCAGGAATCAGCTGTTATCAGGGGCTGTCCAGCAATAGTGCAGGGGTCCTGAGAAGACCATGATTTGTACAGGAATCAGCTGTTATCAGGGGCTGTCCAGCAATAGTGCAGGGGTCCTGAGAAGACCATGATATGTACAGGAAACAGCTGCTATCGGGCTGTTCAGCAATAGTGCAGGGGTCCTGAGAAGACCATGATATGTACAGGAAACAGCTGAGATCAGGGGCTGTCCAGCTATAGTGCAGGGGTCCTGAGAAGACCATCATATGGACAGGAAACAGCTGCTATCAGGGGCTGTCCAGCAATAGTGCAGGGGTCCTGAGAAGACCATGATATGTACAGGAAACACCTGCTATCGGGCTGTCCAGCAATAGTGCAGGGGTCCTGAGAAGACCATGATATGTACAGGAAACAGCTGCTATCGGGGGCTGTCCAGCAATAGTGCAGGAGTCCTGAGAAGACCATGATATGTATAGGAAACAGCTGCTATCGGGCTGTCCAGCAATAGTACAGGGGTCCTGAGAAGACCATGATATGTACAAGAAACAGCTGCTACTAGGGGATGTCCAGCAATAGTGCAGGGGTCCTGAGAAGACCATGATATGTACAGGAAAAAGCCGCTATCGGGCTGTCCAGCATTAGTGCAGGGGTCCTGAGAAGACCATGATATGTACAGGAAACAGCTGCTATCAGGGGCTGTCCAGCAATAGTGCAGGGGTCCTGAGAAGACCATGATATGTACAGGAAACAGCTGCTATCGGGGGCTGTCCAGCAATAGTGCAGGAGTCCTGAGAAGACCATGATATGGACAGGAAACAGCTGCTATCAGGGGCTGTCCAGCAATAGTGCAGGGTTCCTGAGAAGACCATGATATGTACAGGAAACAGCTGCTATCAGGGGCTGTCCAGCAATAGTGCAGGGGTCCTGAGAAGACCATGATATGTACAAGAAACAGCTGCTACCAGGGGATGTCCAGCAATAGTGCAGGGGTCCTGAGAAGACCATGATATGGACAGGAAACAGCTGCTATCGGGCTGTCCAGCAATAGTGCAGGGGTCCTGAGAAGACCATATGTACAGGAAACAGCTGCTAACAGGGGCTGTCCAGCAATAGTGCAGGGGTCCTGAGAAGACCATGATATGTACAGGAAACAGCTGCTATCAGGGGCTGTCCAGCAATAGTGCAGGGGTCCTGAGAAGACCATGATATGTATAGGAAACAGCTGCTATCGGGCTGTCCAGCAATAGTGCAGGGGTCCTGAGAAGACCATATGTACAGGAAACATCTGCTGTCAGACTGTCCAGCAATAGTGGAGGGGTCCTGAGAAGACCATGATATGTACAGGAAACAGCTGCTATCGGGCTGTCCAGCAATAGTGCAGGGGTCCTGAGAAGACCATGATATGTACAGGAAACAGCTGCTATCAGGGGCTGTCCAGCAATAGTGCAGGGGTCCTGAGAAGCCCATAATATGTACAGGAAACAGCTGCTAGCAGGGGCTGTCCAGCAATAGTGCAGGGGTCCTGAGAAGACCATGCTATGTACAGTAAACAGCTGCTATCAGGGGCCGTCCAGCAATAGTGCAGAAGTCCTGAGAAGCCCAAGATATGTACAGGAAACAGCTGCCATCCTGGTCTGTCCAGCAATAGTGCAGGGGGTCCTGAGAAGCCCATGATATGTACAGGAAACAGCTGCTATCAGGGGCTGCCCAGCAATAGTGCAGGGGTCCTGAGAAGCCCATGATATGTACAGGAAACAGCTGCTAACGGGCTGTCCAGCAATAGTGCTGGTGTCTTGAGAAGCCCATGATATGTACAGGAAACAACTGCTATCAGGGGCTGTCCAGCAATAGTGCAGGGGTCCTGAGAAGACCATGATAAGTACAAGAAACAGCTGCTATCAGGGGCTGTCCAGCAATAGTGCAGGGGTCCTGAGAAGACCATGATATATACAGGAAAGAGCTGCTATCAGGGGCTGTCCAGCAATATTGCAGGGGTCCTGAGAAGACCATGATATGTACAGGAAACAGCTGCTATCGGGCTGTCCAGCAATAGTGCAGGGGTCCTGAGAAGACCATATGTACAGGAAACAGCTGCTGTCAGGCTGTCCAGCAATAGTGGAGGGGACCTGAGAAGACCATGATATGTACAGGAAACAGCTGCTATCAAGCTGTCCAGCAATATTGCAGGGGTCCTGAGAAGACCATGATATGTACAGGAAACAGCTGCTATCGGGCTGTCCAGCAATAGTGCAGGGGTCCTGAGAAGCCCATGATATGTACAGGAAACAGCTGCTAATGGGCTGTCCAGCAGAGCAGCTGACAGTCATCATAACAGAGCGCAACTGGCAGTCATCATCATAGTTTATAACACAGAAGTGATATAACTGATTGCAGAGATGTCCAGGGTCACCAGAGAACATTTCTGGTGTAATTTTCGCCACGTTTGTGATATAGATTCTGATGATTCTGCTGGCTGCGCTCCATCACTGGCCAAGACTTGTGGATCTATAAGATAATTTTAGTTCTATCAAAACTGAATAATCAGATTTCTGCCTAATTTATTATATTGCAAAAAGCGAGGATCAAAAAACGATTAATTTTTAAAAAATGCACAAAGTAGCCGCTACTTTATCTCTTTAGCCTTTTGTTAAAGGGGATATCCGTGACTTTTTAGAAAAAACAATAATGTGCCTAAGCACAAACATGTAAGTAATTGCAACTTACCCGCCTGTTGTGCACGACGCCATTCCTCCCCGACACAGAGTGCTCACAGACCGCTCCTGCCGAAGATTCAGCTGCCTCTGCTGCTTCTTTTCCACTCTGCTCTGTAGATGGGGCAGGACAGCCAGCATCATTCTTATTGACAGCCAGATTCCTGAGAAGACCATGCTATGTACAGGAAACAGCTGCTATGAGGGGCTGTCCAGCAATAGTGCAGGGGTCCTGAGAAGACCATGATATGTACAGGAAACAGCTGCTATCGGGGGCTGTCCAGCAATAGTGCAGGGGTCCTGAGAAGACCATGATATGTACAGGAAACAGCTGCTATCGGGCTGTCCAGCAATAGTGCAGGGGTCCTGAGAAGACCATGATATGTACAGGAAACAGCTGCTATCGGGGGCTGTCCAGCAATAGTGCAGGAGTCCTGAGAAGACCATGATATGTATAGGAAACAGCTGCTATCGGGCTGTCCAGCAATAGTACAGGGGTCCTGAGAAGACCATGATATGTACAAGAAACAGCTGCTACTAGGGGATGTCCAGCAATAGTGCAGGGGTCCTGAGAAGACCATGATATGTACAGGAAACAGCTGCTATCGGGCTGTCCAGCATTAGTGCAGGGGTCCTGAGAAGACCATGATATGTACAGGAAACAGCTGCTATCAGGGGCTGTCCAGCAATAGTGCAGGGGTCCTGAGAAGACCATGATATGTACAGGAAACAGCTGCTATCGGGGGCTGTCCAGCAATAGTGCAGGAGTCCTGAGAAGACCATGATATGGACAGGAAACAGCTGCTATCAGGGGCTGTCCAGCAATAGTGCAGGGGTCCTGAGAAGACCATGATATGTACAGGAAACAGCTGCTATCAGGGGCTGTCCAGCAATAGTGCAGGGGTCCTGAGAAGACCATGATATGTACAAGAAACAGCTGCTACCAGGGGATGTCCAGCAATAGTGCAGGGGTCCTGAGAAGACCATCATATGGACAGGAAACAGCTGCTATCGGGCTGTCCAGCAATAGTGCAGGGGTCCTGAGAAGACCATATGTACAGGAAACAGCTGCTAACAGGGGCTGTCCAGCAATAGTGCAGGGGTCCTGAGAAGACCATGATATGTACAGGAAACAGCTGCTATCAGGGGCTGTCCAGCAATAGTGCAGGGGTCCTGAGAAGACCATGATATGTACAGGAAACAGCTGCTATCGGGCTGTCCAGCAATAGTGCAGGGGTCCTGAGAAGACCATATGTACAGGAAACAGCTGCTGTCAGACTGTCCAGCAATAGTGGAGGGGTCCTGAGAAGACCATGATATGTACAGGAAACAGCTGCTATCGGGCTGTCCAGCAATAGTGCAGGGGTCCTGAGAAGACCATGATATGTACAGGAAACAGCTGCTATCAGGGGCTGTCCAGCAATAGTGCAGGGGTCCTGAGAAGCCCATAATATGTACAGGAAACAGCTGCTAGCAGGGGCTGTCCAGCAATAGTGCAGGGGTCCTGAGAAGACCATGCTATGTACAGGAAACAGCTGCTATCAGGGGCCGTCCAGCAATAGTGCAGAAGTCCTGAGAAGCCCAAGATATGTACAGGAAACAGCTGCCATCCTGGGCTGTCCAGCAATAGTGCAGGGGGTCCTGAGAAGCCCATGATATGTACAGGAAACAGCTGCTATCAGGGGCTGTCCAGCAATAGTGCAGGGGTCCTGAGAAGCCCATGATATGTACAGGAAACAGCTGCTAACGGGCTGTCCAGCAATAGTGCTGGTGTCTTGAGAAGCCCATGATATGTACAGGAAACAACTGCTATCAGGGGCTGTCCAGCAATAGTGCAGGGGTCCTGAGAAGACCATGATAAGTACAAGAAACAGCTGCTATCAGGGGCTGTCCAGCAATAGTGCAGGGGTCCTGAGAAGACCATGATATATACAGGAAAGAGCTGCTATCAGGGGCTGTCCAGCAATATTGCAGGGGTCCTGAGAAGACCATGATATGTACAGGAAACAGCTGCTATCGGGCTGTCCAGCAATAGTGCAGGGGTCCTGAGAAGACCATATGTACAGGAAACAGCTGCTGTCAGGCTGTCCAGCAATAGTGGAGGGGACCTGAGAAGACCATGATATGTACAGGAAACAGCTGCTATCAAGCTGTCCAGCAATAGTGCAGGGTTCCTGAGAAGCCTATGATATGTACAGAAAACAGCTGCTATCGGGCTGTCCAGCAATATTGCAGGGGTCCTGAGAAGACCATGATATGTATAGGAAACAGCTGCTATCGGGCTGTCCAGCAATAGTGCAGGGGTCCTGAGAAGCCCATGATATGTACAGGAAACAGCTGCTAATGGGCTGTCCAGCAGAGCAGCTGACAGTCATCATAACAGAGCGCAACTGGCAGTCATCATCATAGTTTATAACACAGAAGTGATATAACTGATTGCAGAGATGTCCAGGGTCACCAGAGAACATTTCTGGTGTAATTTTCGCCACGTTTGTGATATAGATTCTGATGATTCTGCTGGCTGCGCTCCATCACTGGCCAAGACTTGTGGATCTATAAGATAATTTTAGTTCTATCAAAACTGAATAATCAGAGCTCTGCCTAATTTATTATATTGCAAAAAGCGAGGATCAAAAAACTATTAATTTTTAAAAAATGCACAAAGTAGCCGCTACTTTATCTCTTTAGCCTTTTGTTAAAGGGGATATCCGTGACTTTTTAGAAAAAACAATAATGTGCCTAAGCACAAACATGTAAGTAATTGCAACTTACCCGCCTGTTGTGCACGACGCCATTCCTCCCCGACACAGAGTGCTCACAGACCGCTCCTGCCGAAGATTCAGCTGCCTCTGCTGCTTCTTTTCCACTCTGCTCTGTAGATGGGGCAGGACAGCCAGCATCATTCTTATTGAGAGCCAGATTCCTGCTGCCTAAGGCTACGTTCACATTAGCGTCGCGTCGCTGTTGCGTCGGCGACGCAGCGGCGACGCGCCCCTATGTTTAACATAGGGGACGCGTGCGTCTTTTTGCACGCGTTTTCCGACACGTGCGTCGTTTTAGACGCTAGCGTCGGACGCAAGAAAACGCTACAAGTTGCATTTTTCTTGCGTCCGATTTCGTCAAAAAACGACGCACGCGTCGCAAAACGCGCGCGTTTGTGCGCGTTTTTCCGTGCGTCGCGCGTTGCGTCGCCGACGCAGGGCGGCGCAACGCTAGTGTGAACGTAGCCTAACTGGTGGAGCTGGCTGTCAATCCGAATGAGTCATACGTCACAACCCATCGTGTCAGCAGAGGCAGCTGACACTCCTGCAGGAGCGGTCTGTGATGGGGTGGACGCATCCAGGGACAGCCAGTGTAAAAATCTACATACAGGTAATGTAGCTTTACACATATTTATCCTCCGCTTGTTTGCACCTATATATGAGGTTTATACATACCACTTATCTTACAGACAAAGCAGCCCATATGCACATGCACCTTAAGCAGCCCATATCCACATGCACCTTATTTAGGATACCTACCATGTGCACATGTACCTTATTTAGAATGCCTACCACATGCACCTTATTTAGGATGCCTACCATGTAAACATGAACCTTATTTAGGATGCCTACCATATGCACATGCACCTTATTTATGATGCCTACCAAGTGCACATGCACCTTATTTAGGATACCTACCATGTGCACATGAACCTTATTTAGGATGCCTACCATATACACATGCACCTTATTTAGGATGCCTACCATGTGCACAGGCACCTTATTTAGGATACCCACCATATGCACATGCACCTTATTTATGATGCCTACCAAGTGCACATGCACCTTATTTAGGATACCTACCATGTGCACATGAACCTTATTTAGGATACCTACCATGTGCACATGAACCTTATTTAGGATGCCTACCATATGCACATGCACCTTTTTTAGGATACCTACCATGTGCACATGAACCTTGTTTAGGATACCTACCATGTGCACATATATCTTATTTAGGATGCCTACCATGTGCACAGGCACCTTATTTGGGATACCCACCATATGCACATACATCTTATTTAGGATGCCTTCCATATGCACATGCAACTTATTTAGGATATCTACCATCCTACCCAGTGTTGGACTGCAGTGCCAAGGGCCCACCAGTAAACAACGCCAGGGCCCCCCCACTTTTCAGCCACATGCAAATGTGACATTATCCTTAATCACAAATCTATATAACAATGAACTGGATAGATTGTTAAATGAATAAGATGCTGTCTTTGTCTGTACGTACTGATTCAAATATATTGTGCCAAGAACTGCTCATATAAGAGGGTGGTGGCCCACTCTTGCATAGAAGCCCACTGGAGGATTCTCCTGTGGGCCAGTCCAAGCCTGATCCTACCTACCTGTACTACAATATACAATCGAATGTATTATACATCTGTGACACTAATTTCAGCAATTCTCTCTGCAGGCATCACAGCTATTTAGCTATCTTTATGTACCTATGCACTTTATGAAATATATAAATATATTTATCACCTGATCTCATACTTGTTTTGAATTGTGATGTAAATTGCATTTATATCTATATACAGGTCCTTCTCAAAAAATTAGCATATAGTGTTAAATTTCATTATTTACCATAATGTAATGATTACAATTAAACTTTCATATATTATAGATTCATTATCCACCAACTGAAATTTGTCAGGTCTTTTATTGTTTTAATACTGATGATTTTGGCATACAACTCCTGATAACCCAAAAAACCTGTCTCAATAAATTAGCATATCAAGAAAAGGTTCTCTAAACGACCTATTACCCTAATCTTCTGAATCAACTAATTAACTCTAAACACATGCAAAAGATACCTGAGGCTTTTATAAACTCCCTGCCTGGTTCATTACTCAAAACCCCCATCATGGGTAAGACTAGCGACCTGACAGATGTCAAGAAGGCCATCATTGACACCCTCAAGCAAGAGGGTAAGACCCAGAAAGAAATTTCTCAACAAATAGGCTGTTCCCAGAGTGCTGTATCAAGGCACCTCAATGGTAAGTCTGTTGGAAGGAAACAATGTGGCAGAAAACGCTGTACAACGAGAAGAGGAGACCGGACCCTGAGGAAGATTGTGGAGAAGGACCGATTCCAGACCTTGGGGAACCTGAGGAAGCAGTGGACTGAGTCTGGTGTGGAAACATCCAGAGCCACCGTGCACAGGCGTGTGCAGGAAATGGGCTACAGGTGCCGCATTCCCCAGGTAAAGCCACTTTTGAACCATAAACAGCGGCAGAGGCGCCTGACCTGGGCTACAGAGAAGCAGCACTGGACTGTTGCTAAGTGGTCCAAAGTACTTTTTTCTGATGAAAGCAAATTTTGCATGTCATTCAGAAATCAAGGTGCCAGAGTCTGGAGGAAGACTGGGGAGAAGGAAATGCCAAAATGCCTGAAGTCCAGTGTCAAGTACCCACAGTCAGTGATGGTGTGGGGTGCCATGTCAGCTGCTGGTGTTGGTCCACTGTGTTTCATCAAGGGCAGGGTCAATGCAGCTAGCTATCAGGAGATTTTGGAGCACTTCATGCTTCCATCGGCTGAAATGCTTTATGGAGATGAAGATTTCATTTTTCAGCACGACCTGGCACCTGCTCACAGTGCCAAAACCACTGGTAAATGGTTTACTGACGATGGTATTACTGTGCTCAATTGGCCTGCCAACTCTCCTGACCTGAACCCCATAGAGAATCTGTGGGATATTGTGAAGAGAAAGTTGAGAGACGCAAGACCCAACACTCTGGATGAGCTTAAGGCCGCTATTGAAGCATCCTGGGCCTCCATAACATCTCAGCAGTGTCACAGGCTGATTGCCTCCATGCCACGCCGCATTGAAGCAGTCATTTCTGCCAAAGGATTCCCGACCAAGTATTGAGTGCATAACTGAACATTATTATTTGATGGTTTTTTTGTTTGTTATTAAAAAACACTTTTATTTGATTGGATGGGTGAAATATGCTAATTTATTGAGACAGGTTTTTTGGGTTATCAGGAGTTGTATGCCAAAATCATCAGTATTTAAACAATAAAAGACCTGACAAATTTCAGTTGGTGGATAATGAATCTATAATATATGAAAGTTTAATTGTAATCATTACATTATGGTAAATAATGAAATTTAACACTATATGCTAATTTTTTGAGAAGGACCTGTATATTTATATATATATTATATCTATATATATGTACATATATTTAATTTCAAACAATGTAACTGTTCCTGGGTCTCACGTCCGCTTTTCATCTGGCTATATTCCCCACTCCTATCCAGATTATATTTCTATGTAATTAATAAAGTCATACTATTTATCAAGGACTCCTGTATTCGGTCTGTTCTCTTTTTCTCCATTTACACTCTCACCGATGGGTCTTCACATATCCTATATTTACACATGTGGTGTTGATTTGATTTTTTCTCACCCTTAGTTATCCCCATTGTCGGCCACTATTTATTTACTTCATGTGTTTTAACTTTTGAGATTCTTTTGTCACGCGCATCGGCATCGGGACGAAGTGCTATAGTAAGCACAGTTCCCCGGCGGCAGATGCTGAAGACGGCTCTCATCATTCTTCCCTGCCGGCGATCTGCACAAGCAGAAGAGAATGATTAGAATTACATGGTTTTGTTTAAAACTTGATGCATGTTACAACTAAAATCAGTGTGCCTTAGTTTGACATTTAGTTTTCCTAAAACTAAAGGATATTATAATAGAGCCACATCCACGAATGTGCTAGTTTTGTTGCATGGACTAAGGTAGGTACAGAGGTGTGGACAGGTATATAATGAGCACCGTGGCCTTGAAGTTCAAGAAGGTTGTGGTTGCCTACACATCTTAATCCGAGGTATGTGGCAACAGGTGGAATGGTACCCAGGGATGGTCAGTTTTATGATGAGGAAGAACGTTTCTTCTTACTCATGAGACTGAAAATTCCAGAGCCCTGATTGTTATGATCTGGTGGCCTTGGAGCAGCATGAGACGTACTCTGGAGAAGGTGGTCCCTGTACAGACCGCAAACCCTGAACCTAGCAGCACAACTGAAAGCAGCCGTGGGGGGTACCTAACACTCCCTAGACCCCTCGACACAGCCTAAGATCTAACTACCCCTAAAAAGACAGAAACAGGAAACCTATCTTGCCTCAGAGAAAATCCCCAAAGGATAAATAGCCCCCCACAAATATTGACTGTGAGAGGAGAGGAAAAAACATACGCAGATATGAATTCAGATGTTAGCATAGGAGGCCATACTAGCTAAAAAGAAAGATTAGAACAGAGTACTATGCGGTCAGTATAAAAACACTAGAAAAATATCCACCGCAGAAAATACGGATCACCACACCTGACTAAAGACATGGGGGGTATATCTGCATCTCCAGAGAAATAGCTAGACTGCAAAAAAACCTTCACAGACCAAGCTGGACAGGACAAAAACATGAAAATGCACAGAACTATAAGGTCCACTGCAGGTGGACAGCAAAAACAAAGCCAGGACTTATCTTTGTAGAAAAACACAGCAAACTGGAGAGACCAGCAGGGAAGTGAATCCTTCAAGAACAATGAACAACTGGCTCTGACTAAAGGATCCAGCAAAGCTATATACCACAGTCAGTTTTGCAATTAGTAGATACACCTGTCCACTCCTGCAATCCAGGCCCAACTGCATTACCCTCTACAACCACCGGAGGGAGCCCAAAAGCTGAATTCACAACATTCCCCCCCCCCCTTGAGGAGGGGTCACCGAACCCTCACCAGAGCCCCCAGGCCGATCAGGATGAGCCCGATGAAACGCACGAACCAAATCAACGGCATGGACATCAGAGGCAGAAACCCAAGAATTATCCTCCTGGCCATAACCCTTCCACTTGACAAGGTACTGAAGATTCCGCCTCGAAAAACGAGAATCCAAAATCTTCTCAACAACATATTCCAACTCCCCATTAACCAATACAGGGGCCGGAGGATCAATAGAGGGAACAACGGGCTCCACATATTTCCGCAACAAAGATTTATGGAAGACATTATGAATAGCAAACGAGGCCGGAAGCGCCAGGCGAAAGGACGCCGGATTAATAATCTCAGAATTCCTATAAGGACCAATAAATCGAGGCTTAAACTTAGGGGAAGAAACCTTCGAAGGAACATGACGAGAAGATAACCAAACCAGATCCCCAATCCGAAGCCGGGAACCAACACACCGACGACGATTAGCAAAACGTTGAGCCTCCTCCTGAGACAGCCCCAAATTGTCCACCACATAAGCCCAAATCTGCTGCAACTTATCGACCACAGAATCCACACCAGGAAGGTCAGAAGGCTCAACCTGCCCAGAAGAAAAACGAGGATGAAAACCAAAATTACAAAAAAAGGCGAAACCAAAGTAGCCGAACTAGCCCGATTATTAAGGGCAAACTCGGCCAATGGCAAAAAAGCCACCCAATCATCCTGATCAGCAGACACAAAGCATCTCAAATAGGTCTCCAAGGTCTGATTAGTTCGCTCAGTCTGGCCATTTGTCTGAGGATGAAATGCAGAAGAAAAAGACAAATCAATGCCCAGCTTGGCACAAAAGGCCCGCCAAAACCTAGAAACAAACTGGGAACCTCTGTCGGACACAATATTCTCCGGAATACCATGCAAACGCACCACATGCTGAAAAAACAACGGAACCAAATCAGAAGAAGGCGGCAATTTAGGCAAAGGCACCAAATTAACCATCTTAGAAAATCGGTCACAGACAACCCAGATAACCGACATTCTTTGGGAAACAGGAAGATCGGAAATAAAATCCATAGAAATATGTGTCCAGGGCCTCTCGGTGACCGGTAATGGCAAAAGCAACCCACTAGCACGGGAACAGCAAGGCTTAGCCCGCGGATAAATCCCACAGGACTGCACAAAAGAACGCACATCCCGCGACAAAGAAGGCCACAAAAAGGACCTACTAACCAAGTCTCTGGTACCAAAAATCCCAGGATGGCCAGCCAACACAGAACAATGAACCTCAGAAATCACTTTAGTAGTCCATCTATCAGGAACAAACAGTTTCCCCACTGGACAGCGGTCAGGCTTATCAGCCTGAAATTCCTGAAGAACCCGTCGCAAATCAGGGGAGATGGCAGAAAGAATCACCCCTTCCTTCAAAATGCCGACCGGCTCAAGAACCCCAGGGGAATCAGGAAAAAAACTCCTAGAGAGAAAAACTCCTAGAGAGGGCATCCGCCTTAATATTCTTAGTACCAGGAATGTACGAGACCACAAAATCAAAACGGGAGAAAAACAGGGACCATCGAGCCTGTCTAGGATTCAGCTGTTTGGCAGACTCGAGGTAAATCAGATTCTTATGATTGGTCAGGACCACAATACGGTGCTTGGCCCCCTCAAGCCAATGTCGCCACTCCTCAAATGCCCACTTCATAGCCAACAACTCCTGATTGCCAACATCATAATTGCGTTCCGCCGCAGGCGAAAACTTCCGAGAAAAGAAGGCACACGGTTTCATCAAGGAACCATCAGAACTCCTCTGAGACAAAACGGCCTCTGCCCCAATCTCAGACGCGTCAACCTCAACCTGAAATGGAAGAGAAACATCTGGCTGACGCAACACAGGGGCAGAAGTAAATCGGCGTTTAAGCTCCTGAAAGGCAGAAACAGCCGCGGAGGACCAATTCGCCACATCAGCGCCTTTTTCGGTCAAATCGGTCAGAGGTTTAACCACACTGGAGAAGTTGGCAATGAAACGACGATAAAAATTAGCAAAGCCCAAGAATTTCTGAAGGCTCTTCACAGATGTGGGCTGAATCCAATCATGAATGGCCTGAACCTTAACCGGATCCATTTCTATAGATGAGGGAGAAAAAATGAAACCCAAAAAAGAAACCTTCTGCACTCCAAAGAGGCACTTTGACCCCTTCACAAATAAAGCATTATTACGGAGGATCTGAAATACCATCCTGACCTGTTTCACATGAGACTCCCAATCATTGGAAAAAATCAAAATATCATCCAAATATACAACCATGAATTTATCAAGATAACTCCGAAAGATATCATGCATGAAGGATTGGAACACAGATGGGGCATTAGAGAGTCCGAATGGCATCACAAGGTATTCAAAATGGCCTTCAGGCGTATTAAATGCAGTTTTCCATTCGTCACCCTGATTGATACGAATAAGATTATATGCCCCTCGAAGGTCAATCTTAGTAAACCAGCTAGCCCCCTTAATCCTAGCAAACAAATCAGTAAGCAAAGGCAAGGGGTATTGAAATTTGACCGTGATCTTATTCAAGAGGCGATAATCAATACAGGGTCTCAAGGAGCCATCCTTCTTGGCAACAAAAAAGAACCCCGCTCCCAATGGTGAAGAGGATGGCCAAATATGCCCTTTCTCCAAAGACTACTTAATATAGCTCCGCATGGTGGTATGTTCAGGCACAGACAGGTTGAAAAGTCGACCCTTAGGGAACTTACAACCTGGAATCAAATCAATAGCACAATCACAGTCCCTATGCGGTGGAAGGGAACTGGATTTAGTCTCATCGAGTACATCCTGGAAGTCAGACAAAAACTCAGGAACTTCAGAAGAGGGGGGAAGAGGAGATTGACATCAAAGGAACCTGATCATGAACCCCCTGACAACCCCAACTAGTCACAGATATGGATTTCCAATCTAACACCGGATTATGTAGCTGCAACCATGGAAAACCCAGCACAATATCATCATGCAAATTATGCAACACCAGAAAACGACAATCTTCCTGATGAACTGGCGCCATGCGCATGGTCAGCTGTGTCCAAAACTGAGGTTTATTTTTAGCCAACGGTGTAGCATCAATGCCCCTCAAAGGAATAGGGTTCTGCAAAGGCTGCAAGGGAAAACCACAACGTCTGGCAAATTCTAAGTCCATTAAGTTCAGAGCGGCGCCTGAATCCACAAATGCCATGACAGAAAATGAAGATAATGAGCAGATCAAGGTCACAGATAACAGAAATTTAGGTTGTATAGTACTGATGGCAACAGAACTAGCGATTCTCTTAGTACGCTTAGGGCAATCAGAAATAACATGAGCAGAATCGCCGCAGTAAAAACACAACCTATTCTGACGCCTGAATGCTTGACGTTCAGCTCTAGACAGAATTCTATCACATTGCATAGGCTCAGAAATTTGCTCTGAGGATAACGCCACAGCGCGCACAGTTCTGCGCTCCCGCAAGCGCCGATCAATCTGAATGGCCAGAGACATAGAATCACTCAGACCAGCAGGCGTGGGGAACCCCACCATAACATCTTTAACGGATTCAGAAAGACCCTTTCTGAAAATTGCCGCCAAGGCATCCTCATTGCATTTAGTCAGTACAGACCATTTTCTAAATTTCTGGCAATACAATTCTGCCGCTTCTTGACCTTGACACAGTGCTAACAAGATTTTCTCAGCCTGATCCACAGAATTAGGCTCATCATACAACAACCCCAATGCCTGAAAGAACGAATCAACATTAAGCAAAGCAGGATTGCCAGATTCCAGGGAAAATGCCCAAATCTGTGGGTCACCACGCTGCAGAGATATGATGATATTAACCTACTGAATAGGATCACCAGAAGACCGGGGTCTTAATGCAAAAAACAGTTTACAGTTATTTTTGAAACTCAAAAATTTGGATGTCACCAAAGAACAAATCAGAAGTGGGAATCTTAGGCTCTAAGGCAGGAGTCTGAACAATGAAATCTGAAATCCCCTGTACCCTAGCAGCAAGCTGATCCACCCGAGAAACCAAATCCTGAATATTCATGTTAATACTAGACTCCGTAGCCACCCAGAGGTAAAGAGGGAGGAACAGACCAAACAGGCAAAGGAAAAAAAAATGGCTCAAAATCTTTCCACCCTTCTTCTGAGATGCAATAAACTCATTGTTGGCCAGTTGTACTGTTATGATCTGGTGGCCTTGGAGCAGCATGAGACGTACTCTGGAGAAGGTGGTCCCTGTACAGACCGCAAACCCTGAACCTAGCAGCACAACTAAAAGCAGCTGGGGGGGGTACCTAACACTCCCTAGACCCCTCAACACAGCCTAAGATCTAACTACCCCTAAAGACAGAAACAGGAAACCTATCTTGCCTCAGAGAAAATCCCCAAAGGATAGATAGCCCCCCACAAATATTGACTGTGAGAGGAGAGGAAAAAACATACGCAGATATGAAATCAGATTTTAGCATAGGAGGCCATACTAGCTAAAAAGAAAGATTAGAACAGAGTACTATGCGGTCAGTATAAAAACACTAGAAAAATATCCACCGCAGAAAATACGGATCACCACATCTGACTAAAGACATGGGGGGTATATCTGCATCTCCAGAGAAATAGCTAGACTGCAAAAAATCCTTCACAGACCAAGCTGGACAGGACAAAAACATGAAAATGCACAGAACTATAAGGTCCACTGCAGGTGGACAGCAAAAACAAAGCCAGGACTTATCTTTGTAGAAAAACACAGCAAACTGGAGAGACCAGCAGGGAAGTGAATCCTTCAAGAACAATGAACAACTGGCACTGACTAAAGGATCCAGCAAAGCTATATACCCCAGTCAGTTTTGCAATTAGTAGATACACCTGTCCACTCCTGCAATCCAGGCCCAACTGCATTACCCTCTACAACCACCGTAGGGAGCCCAAAAGCTGAACTCACAACACCTGATGTAGTTCAAGCCAACTATACACAATGAGACTTTGTCTCTGTATAGTCGGTTTGAAGCTATGTACAGAAGAGTAAGTGGCTGCAAGAGTTATATGTTACTCTTCTGAATTGTGAAAATCTGGAAGGGGTGTCGAAGCAATTTATTTGGAGCAGATTAAGAAAATTGTATTTGTTTTGTGGAGTTCAGGAGAGTCTAGGCATTAACTAACTTACTGGGCAGCTCAAGAAAGGTTAACAGGGGGAGGTCACCCTCAAGAAAAAGCATAAATATAGAGCGAGTTTGGTGGGACAGGGAAGCATAAAACAAGGGAGGTTATCCAGTGTGAGGATGTTTATTAACTGCATCAGGAGAACTCCCAGGAGCGCATTGTTCCCTTAATCCTATTTTAGGTTTCTACAGTTAGGTCCATATATATTTGGACAGAGACAACATTTTTCTAATTTTGGTTACAGACATTACCACAATGAATTTTAAACAAAACAATTCAGATGCAGTTGAAGTTCAGACTTTCAGCTTTCATTTGAGGGTATCCACATTAAAATTGGATGAAGGGTTTAGGAGTTTCAGCTCCTTAACATGTGCCACCCTGTTTTTAAAGGGACCAAAAGTAATTGGACAATTGACTCCAGGGCTATTTCAT
Source organism: Ranitomeya imitator (assembly GCF_032444005.1). Lineage (NCBI taxonomy): Eukaryota > Metazoa > Chordata > Amphibia > Anura > Dendrobatidae > Ranitomeya > Ranitomeya imitator. The sequence goes on along the minus strand of NC_091286.1, from coordinate 246,478,793 downwards.
GGACAGGTGTGGGCAATCCCTTCGTTATGTCATTCTCAATTAAGCAGATAAAAGGCCTGGAGTTTATTTGAGGTGTGGTGCTTGCATTTGGAAGGTTTTTCTGTGAAGTAAACATGCGGTTAAAGGAGCTCTCCATGCAGGTGAAACAAGCCATCCTTAAGCTGCGAAAACAGAAAAAACCCATCCGAGAAATTGCTACAATATTAGGAGTGGCAAAATCTACAGTTTGGTACATCCTGAGAAAGAAAGAAAGCACTGGTGAACTCATCAATGCAAAAAGACCTGGGCTCCCACGGAAGACAACAGTGGTGGATGATCACAGAATAATCTCCATGGTGAAGAGAAACCCCTTCACAACAGCCAACCAAGTGAACAACACTCTCCAGGAGGTCGGCGTATCAATATCCAAATCTACCATAAAGAGAAGACTGCAGAAAAGTAAATACAGAGGGTTCACTGCACGGTGCAAGCCACTCATAAGCATCAAGAATAAAAAGGCTCGACTGGACTTTGCTAAAAAATATCTAAAAAAGCCAGCACAGTTCTGGAAGAACATTCTTTTGACAGATGAAACCAAGAACAACCTCTACCAGAATGATGGAAAGAGAACAGTATGGCGAAGGCGTGGTACAGCTCATGATCCAAAGCATACCACATCATCTGTAAAACATGGCAGAGGCAGTGTGATGGCTTGGGCATGCATGGCTGCCAGTGGCACTGGGTCACTAGTGTTTATTGATGATGTGACACAGGACAGAAGCAGCCAAATGAATTCTGAGGTATTCAGAGCCATACTGTGTGCTCAGATCCAGCCAAATGCAGCCAAACTGATTGGTCGTCATTTCATACTACAGATGGACAATGACCCAAAACATAAAGCCAAAGCAACCCATGAGTTTATTAAAGCAAAGAAGTGGAATATTCTTGAATGGCCAAGTCAGTCACCTGATCTCAACCCAATTGAGCATGCATTTCACTTGTTAAAGACTAAACTTCAGACAGAAAGGCCCACAAACAAACAGCAACTGAAAACCACCGCAGTGGAGGCCTGGCAGAGCATCAAAAAGGAGGAAACACTGTGTCTGGTGATGTCCATGAGTTCAAGACTTCAGGCAGTCATTGCCAACAAAGGGTTTTCAACCAAGTACTAGAAATGAACATTTTATTTAAAATTATTTAATCTGTCCAATTACTTTTGGTCCCTTTAAAAACAGGGTGGCACATGTTAAGGAGCTGAAACTCCTAAATCCTTCATCCAATTTTAATGTGGATACCCTCAAATGAAAGCTGAAAGTCTGAACTTCAACTGCATCTGAATTGTTTTGCTTAAAATTCATTGTGGTAATGTCTATAACAAAAATTAGAAAAATGTTGTCTCTGTCCAAATATATATGGACCTAACTGTATGTGGAAGAACACCTATAACTCCAGTGAGAAGACTTCACCTTTTCCCAGATAACCCTGACAGACTCCAGAAGATCCTTTTTTGGGGTCTGGCGCTGAGCTTAAACATCCCTCAGAACTCAGCCTTGAGGAGGCGACTGTAATAAAGCCCAAATCTACCTCTTCCTGTCATTGTTCTCCCGGTCGTAATTATGCATGTTTGTTTCTGATCTGCAGGAGGACCAAAAGACTGGCCACCCAACTGCACCGAAGTCAGGTTGAGCATCATTAACTCAGCTGGAGAAGGAGGTTAAGGACATAAGAACAATCCAGTCCTTTTCCCCGGATCCAATATATAGTATATTGTATATGAATAATGTTGAAAGCGTTGCATTTTATTCTAATTTCTGGGTTTATCGCCTAATGAAATTCCATGTGTGCATATATAGACACATATAGACACTTTAGGTGTAAGTGCAGAACTACCTGTTTGTACATGGACATACTCTGTAAGGCTGGTTTCAAATTTGCGTCTGTGATCCACATACATCCGCATGCGTCATGCGTACATATATTTAACATGGTGTCCGCATGGACATGTTTGCATGAGTTCACATGCTTTTGCATACGTGTGCGTATATGCGCAGTGTGCTACTGGGCGCGGTGAACGCAACATGTTGCATTTTTGGAGGCATCAAAAATCCATCAAATATGCACAGGTATGCACATGCGGATGAGTGCGTTAAAAAACGCATTACTGGCTATGGGAATGCATGTCTTTAAGTACGCATGCGTTCGATGCGCTTGCATACTTCGGACTGCGCATGTCCAGGAACTGATTGAGACACGCCCATTGAGACATGCCCTCCTGGAAATATCGAAATAAGAAACACAAATACAGGCAAAAAAAAACGCATACCAACGTATGCACATGCAGCATTTTTTTTTCCGTCATGCGTAAGTTGATGCGGATAAAAAACACTGCATAAACATGCGTTTGCATATGCAGATGATACGCTGCGCACAAATACGCAAATGTGAACTTAGCCTAAGTGTGTTCATGTGAAGGTGTTCATGTATTTACTGCTGGTAGTTAGCTCCAATTGCACATGGGTCAATGATTTGCATGTGCTTTATGGATCAGTAGAATCCATGCTGTTTTAGCTTAAGTCTTTAACTTAAGTCTCTACATGCATTCAAACCAAAGAGTGAGGTTCTCTAGGGACAGGTCCCCTCACTTTCTAAGACATTTGCCACTACAACTCCAGCAATGGTAAAGTTCGTAAGGGATGGATTGAATGTCGATTAGAATTAAACTGTTTCTTTCCACAGTCAACTTGGGTATTATGACATCACTACTAACTCAACAAATTCTGACCTGCATAGTAAAGATCTGCGTATGTATCCACAGAAGAAGTTTACCAACAATCTTCAATCAAGACTACAGGAGAAGTGTCTGAGCAAAGTCGTTCCTGACCTCAGCAAAGTCATGCCTCTGCTGAAAGAAAATAAGACAAGGGAATAAAAATAGGTCTCTTCGGCTGATAAACAAGTGATAGTTATAAAGGCACAGATGATTGACCTCGGGGAGACCAAAACATCCAACACCGCGGAGACACCATCACGTGTTTCTCAATGCAGTGATTCCAGAACACTGCCCCCATCCCTTATTGTTCTGGAATCACTGCGTTGAGAAACACGTGATGGTGTCTCCGCGGTGTTGGATGTTTTGGTCTCCCCGAGGCCAATCATCTGTGCCTTTATAGCCTTTTTTACTAGGCACTGCTCCTAATAGCCAGATTCCTACTCCATACTGATGAGGGGCAAAAACCCCGAAACAGCTGTCTGTGGATGGATAGCATGCTTGGCATAGGTGGCTTTCCTTCATAGGATGCTGCCCTTCCCGTGGTTGTTCCTTCCCGGGGAAAGGCCTGGCTATTCACTGCTTGCATCGAGAAACACGTGATGGTGTCTCCGCAGCTTCTTTACAAACAAGTGATAGTGTTATGAATAATGTAGACAGTACTGTCCAAGTGACCGGACTGTATTCGCTAGGGGACGGTCGGTGAGAATACATCTACTATATAATTGTCTAAGGGTCACTTCCGTCTGTCTGTCTTTCTGTCTGTCTGTCTGTCACGGATATTCATTGGTTGCGGCCTTTGTCTGTCATGGAATCCAAGTCGCTGATTGGTCTCGCCAGCTGCCTGTCATGGCTGCCGCGACCAAACAGCGGCGGCCACGGTCCGATTAGTCCCTCCCTACTCCCCTGCAGTAAGTGCCCGGCGCCCGCTCCATACTCCCCGCAGTCACCGCTCACACAGGGTTAATGCCAGCGGTAACGGACTGCGTTATGCTGCGGGTAACTCACTCCGTTACCGCCGCTATTAACCCTGTGTGACCAAGTTTTTACTATTGATGCTGACTATGCAGCGTCAATAGTAAAAACATCTAATGTTAAAAATAATTTTTTAAAAAAAAATCATTATATACTCACCTTTCCAGCTCCTCGCAATGCTCCGGTGACTGCTCCATGCAAGCAGCAGGTTCCGGTGCTAAGGATGGTATGCGACAAGGACCTACCATGACGTCACGGTCATGTGACCATGACGTCATCACAGGTCCTGCGCAAGAAGGACCTGCCATGACGTCACGGTCATGTGACCGCGACGTCATCACAGGTCCAGCGCGAGAAGGACCTGCCATGACGTCACGGTCATGTGACCAAACTACAAGGGGCCCTCGGAAGGTAAGTATATGTTTATTTTTTATTTTTTAACCTGTGACATACGTGGCTGGGCAATATACTACGTAGCTGGGCAATATACTACGTGACTCGCCAATATACTATGTGGCTGTGCAATATACTACGTGGCTCTATGCTGTATACTATGTCGCTGTGCAATATACCACGTGGCTCTGTGCTGTATACTACGTCACTAGGCAATATACTATGTGGCTGGGCAATATACTACCTCACTGGGCAATATACTACCTCACTGGGCAATATACTACGTGGCTGGGCAATATACTACGTCACTGGGCAATATACTACGTGACTGAGCAATATACTACGTGGCCCTGTGCTGTATACTACGTCGCTGTGCAATATACTACGTGGCTCCGTGCTGTATACTACATCACTGGGCAATATACTACGTAACTGGGCAATATACTACGTGGCTGTACAATATACTACGTGGTTGGGCAATATACTACGTGGCTGGGCAATGTACTACGTGGGCTGTGCAATATACTACGTGGACATGCATATTCTAGAATACGCGATGCGTTAGAATCGGGCCACCATCTAGTCTAATATATAATTGCAAATAGGCTCTGTCACAGCTTCAGGTAATTGTGTCGCTACCACAATCCACCGTGGCCGGAAGCTGTGACAAAAACAGCACAGCTATTCCATCGGGAGATCAGCTGCACTGATCCGCCAATAGTCGCGGCTCATCTCCTGCAGCAGGGAGGTCAGCGATGACACAGCCGGGAGATGAGCGGCGCCAGCCACTCATCGCCCGGCTGCTTGCATTGGAACTACGCTGACCGCCATATTGGAACACCCAAGTTATGGGTATTCCGATATGGTGGCCGGGATTCATATCCCCCGCTGAGCAACGAGGGATTCAAATACCCCGCCGCGCCGGCTGAGCCAATGAGCATTGCCGCACAGGATTTCAATCCCCCGCAAAGCCGCACAACACCGCTCACTAGCTAAGCACCCCCTGGCCTCAGCCAATGAGCGATGCGGGATTCAAATCCCCAGCCAAAGCCGCGCGGCTCCGCTCATTGTCTGAGGCTTTGCAGGGGATTCAAATTCCATGCGGCACCACTAATTGGCTCAGCCAGCAGGGGCTTTGAATCCCATGCCGCTCATTGGTGGGGGATTTGAATCACGCGCCGCTCAAAGCATGAGGATGAACTGATGAGCAAGCAAATCATTAATAAAATACAGCAAGCAAATCTACTATATAATTGTCTAAGGGTCACTTCCGTCTGTCTGTCTGTTCTTCTGTCACAGTTATTCATTCTCTGATTGGACTCGCCAGCTGCCTGTCATGGCTGCCGCGACCAATCAGCGACGGGCACAGTCCGGAAGAAAATAGCCGCTCCTTACTCCCCGCAGTCAGTGCCTGTCACCCGCATACTCCCCTCCGGTCACTGCTAACAGGGTTAATGTCGGCAGTAACGGACCGCGTTATGCCGTGGGTAACGCACTCCGTTACCGCCGCTATTAACCCTGTGTGTCCCCAACTTTTTACTATTGATGCTGCCTATGCGGCATCAATAGTAAAAAATGTAATGTTAACAATAATTTTAAAAAAATAAACCTGCTATACTCACCCTCCGTAGTCCGCTGAGCCGCTCCTGCCGGCTGCCATCTTCTGCTGCAGTTTCCGGTGGCAAAGATGGTATGGCAGAAGGACCTGCCATGACGTCACGGTCATGTGACCGCGACGTCATCACAGGCCCTGCACGCCTGCGCTAGAAAGACCTGCCATGACGTCATGGTCATGTGACCGCGACATCATCACAGGTCCTGCGCTCTGATACCAACCCTGGGACCACAAGCTGCCGTGGACTACCAGGGGCCTTTGGAAAGGTGAGTATATGTTTATTTTTTATTTTTTTTACCTGTGACAAACCTGGCTGGGCAATATACTACGTAGCTGGGCAATATACTACATGACTGGCCAATAAACTATGTGGCTCTGTGCTGTATACTACTTCGCTGTGCAATATACTACGTGGCTCTGTGCTGTATACTACATCACTCGGCAATATACTACGTCACTGGGCAATATACTACGTTACTGGCCAATATACTACGTGGCTCTGTGCTGTATACTACGTCACTGTGCGATATACTACGTCACTGGGCAATATACTACATGGCTGAGCAATATACGACGTGGCTGGGCAATATATTACGTAACTGGGCAATATACTACGTGGCTGCGCAATATACTTCGTGACTGGGCAATATACTACGTAACTGGCCAATATACTACGTGGCTGCGCAATATATTACGTCACTGGGCAATATACTATGTGGCTGGACAATATACTATGTGACTGGGCAATATACTATGTGGTTGGGCAATATACTACGTGGCTGGGCAATATAGTACGTGACTGGGCAATATACTACGTGGTTGGGCAATATACTACGTGGCTGGGCAATATATTACGTGACTGGGCAATATACTACGTGGCTGGGCAATATACTACGTAGCTGGGCAATATACTACGTAACTGGCCAATATACTACATGGCTCTGTGCTGTATACTACTTCGCTGTGCAATATACTGCGTGGCTCTGTGCTGAATACTACGTCACTTGGCAATATACTACGTCACTGGGCAATATACTACGTTACTGGCCAATATACTACGTGGCTCTGTGCTGTATACTACGTCGCTGTGCGATATACTACGTCACTGGGCAATATACTACGTGGCTGAGCAATATACTACATGACTGGGCAATATACTACGTAACTGGCCAATATACTATGTGGCTGCGCAATATACTACGTCACTGGGCAATATACTACGTGGCTGGGCAATATACTATGTGGCTGGGCAATATACTATGTGGCTGGGCAATATAATACGTGACTGGGCAATATACTATGTGGTTGGGCAATATACTACGTGGGCTGTGCAATATACTACGTGGACATGCATATTCTAGAATACCCGATGCGTTAAAATCGGGCCACCATCTAGTATCTAATAAAATACAACAATATTGATGCCACTGTTGCTCTGTGCTGGAAAATTCTGCATCCTGTAGAGCAGTGGACTCTACTCTACGATCATTGATCCAATAGTCTTTAGTCCATGGCCAGTTTCTCACAGTATCTATCTAAGTATCTGTCTAGCATGTCGCAGGCACATAGTATCTGTATAGTATTAAAAAAAATCAATAGAAAGATGGATGAAAAAATGTGCTATTAGTCCCCATGTCTGTCTCTTACAAATCTATCCTGTCTTGCTTTAATGCTGTTGATTTGTGTGTACTCTAGGGGGCTCAGATACAGTAAGAAAACAATTTCTAATCCATTTAAAAGCCTAGAAACAGCTCTCCTTTCAAAAAGCTTATCTCTGGTTTTGCAGAGCCAAGAATGAGAACTCCTGAATATGTTATAAAGAAAGGCTTTTCAGCATTTTACAGGGCTGATATTAAAATATTTGCTAAATACATGTCAACAAGACAAAGTACAGCAGACATAGCTGTCTAAAACATGAATGAACATTTGTAAAGAAGTACAATTACAATTTTTGACACTTCAGTTCTTCTTAATTAAAATGTCAATCGTACCTATAAATATAATACATATTTGCTACGAGGTCATTGTTAGTGGTATCTTGGAAGCTCTAAAAATGGAAACCACATACAGGCTTTACACTAGCTTTTACAATTATCAGGTCCTAGGGGAGCCCTGGTTTTCCCCCTTTAACCTTGTATAGGTATGTGAACTACAAATTAAAAAAACTGACTGTCACATCCAAACATAGACTAAGTGTGAACACGTGCTGAACCTAGAGTCACCAACTCATATACATACAAACAAGATAAGAGAATCTATGGGGTATTGTAAAGAGAAAGGTGAGACACCAGACCCCAACAATGCAGACGAGCTGAAAGCTGCTATCAAAGCAACCTGGGCTTCCATAACATCTCAGCAGTGCCACAGGCTGATTGCCTCCATGCCACATCGCATTGATCCATTAATTGATGCAAAAGGAACCCCTACCTGACTTGGGTTTTAATTGGCTATAAGACATGATCATCAACAGAACTAAACACATGAAATAAATTACTCTGTTTGTAATGACGCTACATAAAATATACCAGTCTGACTTTTTGTATTGAAGAACTGAAATAAATTAACTTTTTGAGGATATTCTAATGTTGTGAGAAGCACCTGTGTATATATATATATATATATATATATATATATATATATATATATATAAAATGTACAGTTAATGGGTCATATGTGCCTTTGTATTTGCTGTACATTGAATCCAGGATCATGCTTCAGCAAGAATCCTCTGTAAAACAAGGAAATGTTTGAACGTTATTTCTTCTTTGAAAGAGGATTCAATGAGCGTGTGTATTTACGGTATATGTGTGTATCTGTGTGTATGTATGTACAGTGTATATGTGTATGCATGGTATATGTGTGTATGTGCGGTATATGTGTGTATATTTGTGTGTATCTATTGTGTGTATGTAGGGAATATGTGTGTGATTGTATGGTATATGCATATGTATATATGTGTGTATGCATGGTATGTGTGTGTGTATGTATCGTATATGTACATGTGAGTGTGAGAACATATTTGTTTTAAGTTCATGTATGATGCTGTAATTCTAAAGAATAGGAAAATCAACCTGGCTCTTTAACAGGTTGTTCACCAAATAATCAAGTTTTCCCTGATCCATCGTGTGTATGTACGGTATATTTGTGTGTATCTGTGTGTATGTAGGGTACATGTGTATGTGTCTGTATGTATGGTATATTTGTGTGTATGTACGATATGTGTGTTTCTGTGTATGTACGGTATGTGTGTGTGTGCATAAATGCATGGTATGTTTGTGTGCATGTATTATTATTATTATTATTTATTGTTATAGCGCCATTTGTTCCATTTCTCCTCTACTGACTTCATAACCCTTTGTCTAGAAATTTGTTAGTCAGTATCTCCACTTCTTGGTTAAATTCTTGGGGTTTCGAGCAGTTCTGGTTGGCCCACATGAATTGGCTTTTGTGAACGTTAGTTAGCCAACTAGGTAGATGACAACTGTCTACAGAAATGTAACTATTGGAGTCGGTGGGTTTATTGAAAGTGCGAGTATGTATAATTTTTTTTCTCAATGAATATATTTAGATCAAGAAAGTTGATTATTTTTCAGTGCTGGTTGTTGATGTAATTTTTAAAAGGAATTCATTTTTACTAATCTCATTTAAAAATTCCAATAATAATTCAGAACCCCCTCACCATATGAATATGATGTGATCTATGAAGAGTTGCTAGAGGACCAGGTTCACGTACAGCACGCCCCCGGGGTAGATGGTCTCCTCTTCCCATCTCCCATCTTAAATATACTCTGAGACAATAAATTATATGTCAAATCAATGAAGTGTATGTTCTCGGTTGAGGAGATCCCATTCATAAGATACGTTTTAACGTACACTGATTTTTGCATGGATCTGGCGAAAGTCCGGGCGGTATTGGATTGGGATTGTCCAGAGGATTTGAAGGCGTTACAAAGGTTTTTAAGTTTCGCCAACTACTACTGTAGGTTCATAAAGAACTTTTCAGTAGTGGCCAAACCTCTTATGGGTATGACTAGGAAAGGGACGGACTTCTCCAAGTGGTCCAGTCCTGCCAAGTAGGCATTTGATATATTGAAGAGATGTTTTTCTTATACAGCCTGACATCTCTCAGCCTTTTATGATTTTGGTTGATGTGATTGAGATGGGGTGGGAGCTGTATTGTCGCAGGGTGCGTCTTCTGGTAAATGGAAACCATGTTCTTATTTTTCTAAGAAACTGTCACCTGCTGAGAAAAATTATGGCATTGGTAACAGGGAACTCTTAGCAATCAAATGGGCTTTTGAAAAGTGGCATCATTTTTTGGAGGAAGCAGTTCAATCAATTATCGTAATCACAGATCATATGAATCTGGTATATTTGAAATCGACCGAACGTCTAACATCTCGTCAGGCAAGATGGGCATTGTTCTTTACCAGGTTTAACTTTTTTATCACATATAGGCCAGGGAACAAAAACATTAAGGGAGAAAATAAGTGTGAAACGGTACCTATTTTTCAACTAGAATGGTTATAGCGTCTATATGCTCTGATCTGGAAAGAGAGGTTTTTAATGCTCATGGAGATGTGCCTGCTGCCTGTCCACTTGGTAATGTTCCTGTTAATCTCTGTCTTAGAGTCCTTAGTGAAAATCACGATTCAGTGTTGGCCGGACGCCCTGGTAATAAAGCCACTGATGATCTGTTTACTCTGCATTTTTGGTGGCCAGATGCTCATCAGGATGTCTAGGAGTATGTAGCCGCATGCAGTGTCTGTGCGTATTCTAAGACCTCTCATACTCGCCCGTCAGGGGCTCTCCAATGGTTGGAGATTCCCAGTAGACCTTGGACTCGTAGGTCAATTTTATAATAGACCTACTCATGTCAGTGGAGAATACTGTAATGCTGATGGAGGTATATAGATTCAGTAAAATGTCTCACTTTATCGCTTTACCAGCTTTACCGAGAGTCAAATCATTGGCGCAAGTTTTTGTCAGGGAAATAATTAGATTACATGAGATCCCGACCGATATTGTTTCTGATCAGGGGGTGCAGTTTGTCTCCAAGTTCTGGAGGGAATTTTGCACCCGTCTGGGGATCCAATTGTCATTTTCTACCGCATTTCACCTGCAGTCTAATGGGCCGACTGAACAGGTTAACCAGAATCTAGAGACGTATCTCAGGCGTTTTGTAGCTGAAAATCTGGAGGACTGGGTTACTTATTTACCATTAGCCGAATTCACTGTAAATAATCATTGTAAGGAATCGACCGGTAAGTCCCCGTTTTTTGGGGCATATGGGTTCTATCTTCAGTAGTGTTGAGCATTCCGATACTGCAAGTATCGGGTATCGGCCGATATTTGCTGTATCGGAATTCCGATACCGAGATCCGATATTTTTGTGATATCGGAAATCGGTATCGGAGTGTGCGGTGCATATGGTTCCAAGGGTCTGGAGGAGAGGAAACTGTTGTGAATTCCGCTCTTGGGCTCCCTCCGGTGGTTGTAAGTGGCACTTTTGTGAGTTCTGCTCTTGGGCTCCCTCTTGTGGTTTCTAGTGGTATGGCTGCTCCTTGGAGTTAGCTGTCATCAGCTGCCTCCACTTATCGTCTCTTCTGCTCGGCTTTTTAGGCCTGGCTCTTTCTTCAGCCAGTGCCACTTGTAAATGGTTCCTGGTTGGATTCACATCTCTTTGGAGTTCCCTGTTATCCTGACCAGTTCAGCAAAGCTAAGTTTTTGCTTGCTTTTTTCTGTCCATAGATTGTGGACTTATCCATTCTGTGCTTTCTATGTTTGTCCAGCTTATCAGTGTGAATTTATTCTGTCTTGCTGGAAGCTCTGGGAGGCAGATTTGCCCTCCACACCTTTAGTCAGGTGTGGAGATTTTTTGTAAACTCTGCGTGGATTTTTGTAGTGTTTTATACTGACCGCACAGTATTCCATCCTGTCCTAGCTATTTAGCTAGACTGGCCTCCTGTGCTCACCCTGGTTTCATTCTGTGTATGTCTTTTCCCACTCCACTCACAGTCATTATTTGTGGGGGGCTAATCTATCCTTTGGGGATTTTCTCTGAGGCAAGATAGCTTTCCTGCTTCTTTCTTTAGGGGTAGTTAGCTCTTAGGCTGTGACGAGATGCCTAGGGAGAGTTAGGAGCATTCCACGGCTACTTCTAGTGTTGTGTTGAGCTTAGGGACTGCGGTCAGTACAGTTACCACTTCCTTCAGAGCTCGTTCCATGTTGCTCCTAGACCACCGTATCATAACAGGAAACTCTCCTTCAGGCCCTGGGATCCATATTAATGTAAAAAATAAAGAATAAAAATAAAAAATATGGCTCTACTCACCCCTCCGAAGAACCCTGGCTGTCACCGCTGCAAGCGTCCGCCTCCGTCCTTAAGAATGCTGTGAGTGAAGGACCTTCGATGACGTCGCGGTCAGGTGAGCGGTCACTTGAGCGGTCAGGTGACCGGTCACCTGATCGCGACGTCATCGAAGGTCCTTCACTCACATCATTCTTAAGGACGGAGGCGGACGCTTGCAGCGGTGACAGCCAGGGTTCTTCGGAGGGGTGAGTATAGCCATATTTTTTTTTTTTATTCTTTATTTTTTACATTAATATGGATCCCAGGGCCTGAAGGAGAGTTTCCTCTCCTTCAGACCCTGGGAAAGATGCAGGATACATTCCGATATTTGTGTCCCATTGACTTGCATTGGTATCGGAACTCGGTATCGGCGAGATCCGATATTTTGCCGGTATCGGCCGATACCAACCGATACCGATACTTGCAAATATCGGTGTTAGGGCTAGCGGAACGCACCAAATAATAAGACTGATAGTGTACGGTGCGTTCCTAGCCCGGGGTCCACTGTGCAGAGATGGAACCTGCTGCTGAGTAATGACGGACTATATGGCGGTACTCATAAGTATACTCGCGTGGGTTAAACTTCACCCAACGTGAAGGAAGCGATCCTGTTGCGTCACAGGATCGCGGTACCGCACATAGAAGGCGAGCAAGCAGTCAGCGAACTTAACCCCAACTAGGATTGAAGTCCGATTAGACCACTTGCTGACACAACACCGCAACAGGGTGTGTTAGGCAACTCTTATATTTAGAGCACCGAAGTGCGAACTGTGCCGTGCTGGCAGGCACCACTAAGCACCAGGGGTGGATTAAGGGTAGCCAGGGCCCCGGGCTGTTCACACACTGTGGGCCCCCCGGTCATGTGACGGGGGTCATGTGACGGGGGTCACGTGACGGGGGTCATGATATACCCAAACCAGATTATTCCAGAAAAAGGGCCGGGCCCTACTCTACTGTAACCTAGGAAATATTTGTTACAATCTGCAATACAATTTAGGTATATCTTGACCAATAATATCACATACAAGGAACAAATACCACCGCACCATGTCAAGACCACATATTATAACCACAGTGATCGAATAATAGCACATACAAGGGACAAATACCACCGCACCATTTCCAGACCACATATTACCATACCTCCCAACTTTTGAAGTTGGGAAAGAGGGACAAAATTTGCGCGTTGCGCGCCGCAGCAAATTTTAGGCCACACCTCTGACCACACCCATTCACTAGTCACACCCATATCCATGTCTCAACCACACCCATTTAGCACTGCTGATCACACTGTTCATAAAGAATAATTATAAAAAAAAAAATATGGCCACACAGTGCTCGATACTGTATAATGGCCACACAGTGCTCCATACTGTATAATGACCCCACATGACCACATGATGCTCAATACTGGATAATGGCCACACATGATGTTCAATACTGTATAATGACCACACATGATGCTCAATACTGTATAATGGCCACACATGATGCTCCATACTGTATAATGGCCACACATGATGCTCCATACTGTATAATGGCCACACATGATGCTCCATACTGTATAATGACCCCACATGATGCTCCATACTGTATAATGACCCCACATGATGCTCAATACTGTATAATGACCCCACATGATGCTCCATACTGTATAATGACCCCACATGATGCTCCATACTGTATAATGGCCACACATGATGCTCCATACTGTATAATGACCACACATGATGCTCCATACTGTATAATAGCCACACATGATGCTCCATACTGTATAATGACCACACATGATGCTCTATACTGTATAATGACCCCACATGATGCTCAATACTGTATAATGACCCCACATGATGCTCCATACTGTATAATGACCCCACATGATGCTCCATACTGTATAAAGGCCACACATGATGCTCCATACTGTATAATGACCACACATGATGCTCTATACTGTATAATGGCCACACATGATGCTCCATACTGTATAATGACCACACATGATGCTCTATACTGTATAATGGCCACACATGATGCTCCATACTTTATAATGACCGCACATGAGGCTCCATACTGTATAATGGCCACACATGATGCTCCATACTGTATAATGGCCGCACATGATGCTCCATACTGTATAATGGCCGCACATGATGCTCTATACTGTATAATGGCCACACATGATGCTCCATACTGTATAATGACCGCACATGATGTTCCATACTGTATAATAGCCGCACAAGATGCTCCATACTGTATAATGACCGCACATGAGGCTCCATACTTTATAATGACCGCACATGAGGCTCCATACTGTATAATGACCCCACATGATGCTCCATACTGTATAATGGCCACACATGATGCTCCATACTGTATAATGACCACACATGATGCTCTATACTGTATAATGGCCACACATGATGCTCCATACTGTATAATGACCACACATGATGCTCTATACTGTATAATAACCCCACATGATGCTCAATACTGTATAATGACCCCACATGATGCTCCATACTGTATAATGGCCACACATGATGCTCCATACTGTATAATGACCACACATGATGCTCTATACTGTATAATGGCCACACATGATGCTCCATACTGTATAATGACCACACATGATGCTCTATACTGTATAATGGCCACACATGATGCTCCATACTTTATAATGACCGCACATGAGGCTCCATACTGTATAATGGCCACACATGATGCTCCATACTGTATAATGGCCGCATATGATTCTCCATACTGTATAATGGCCACACATGATGCTCCATACTGTATAATGACCGCACATGATGTTCCATACTGTATAATAGCCGCACAAGATGCTCCATACTGTATAATGACCGCACATGAGGCTCCATACTTTATAATGACCGCACATGAGGCTCCATACTGTATAATGACCGCACATGATGTTCCATACTGTATAATAGCCGCACATGATGCTCCATACTGTATAATGACTGCACATCATGCTCCATACTGTATAATGACCGCACATGATGCTCCATACTGTATAATGACCGCACATGATGCTCCATACTGTATAATGACCACACATGATTCTCCATACTGTATAATGACCGAACATGATGCTCCATACTGTATAATGACCGCACACGATGCTCCATACTGTATAATGGCCACACATGATGCTCCATACTGTATAATGGCCACACATGATGCTCCATACTGTATAATGGCCACACATGATTCTCCATACTGTATAATGGCCACACATGATGCTCCATACTGTATAATGGCCACACATGATGCTCTGTACAGTATATTGGCCGCACATGATAATGGCCACACATAGCTACTCCTACACACGCGGCTGCGCTCCGTAAACTTTGCATACACGGCTCCGCTCCGTACACACGGCTCCACTCCATACATCTCATACACACACGGCTCCGCTCCGTACACATTCAGCTCCGCTCCATACACCTCATACACGGCTCTGCTCCATACACCTCATACACACACGGCTCTGCTCCATACACCTCATACACTGCTCCGCTCCATACACCTCATATAGAGACGGCTCCGCTCCATACATCTCGTACACACGGCACTACTCCGTACACCTCATACACACACCGCTCCGCTCCATACACATTGCACACACTGCTCCGCATACCTTGCACACACACAGCTCCGCTGCGTACACCTCATACACAGACGGCTCCGCTCCATACATCTCGTACACACACGGCAGTACTCCGTACACCTCATACACACGTGGCTGTGCTCCGTACACCTCGTACACACGCGGCAGTGCTCCGTACACCTCGTACACACGGCTCCGCTCCGTACACCTCGTACACACGTGGCTGTGCTCCGTACACTTCGTACACACGCGGCTGTGCTCCGTACACCTCGTACACACGCGGCTGTGCTCCGTACACCTCTTACACACGACTCCGCTCCGTACACCTCGTACACACGCGGCTGCGCTCCGTACACCTCGTACACACGCGGCTGTGCTCCGTACACCTCGTACACACGCGGCTGTGCTCCGTACACCTCGTACACATGGCTCCGTACACCTCTTACACACGACTCCGCTCCGTACACCTTGTACACATGCGGCTGTGCTCCGTACACCTTGTACACATGGCTCCGTACACCTCTTACACACGCGGCTGCGCTCCGTACACCTCGTACACACGCGGCTGTGCTCCGTACACCTCGTACACACGCGGCTGTGCTACGTACACCTCGTACACACGGCTCCGCTCCGTACACCTCGTACACACGCGGCTGTGCTCCGTACACCTCGTACACACGGCTCCGCTCCGTACACCTCGTACACACGCGGCTGCGCTCCATACACCTCGTACACATGGCTCCGTACACCTCTTACACACGGCTCCGCTCCGTACACCTCGTACACACGCGGCTGTGCTCCGTACACCTCGTACACATGGCTCCGTACACCTCTTACACACGGCTCCGCTCCGTATACCTCGTACACACGCGGCAGTGCTCCATACACCTCTTACACACGGCTCCGCTCCGTACACCTCGTACACACGCAGCTGTGCTCCGTACACCTTGTACACATGGCTCCGTACACCTCTTACACACGGCTCCGCTCCGTACACACGCGGCTGTGCTCCGTACACCTCATACACATGGCTTCGTACACCTCGTACACACGACTCCGCTCCGTACGCCTTGTACACATGCGGCTGTGCTCCGTACACCTCGTACACACGGCTCCGCTCCGTACACACGCGGCTGTGCTCCGTACACCTCGTACACATGGCTCCGTACACCTCTTACACTCGACTCCGCTCTGTATACCTTGTACACATGCGGCTGTGCTCCGTACACCTTGTACACATGGCTCCGTACACCTCTTACACACGACTCCGCTCCGTACACCTCGTACACACGCGGCTGTGCTCCGTACACCTCGTACACATGGCTCCGTACACCTCTTACACACGACTCCGCTCCGTACACCTTGTACACATGCGGCTGTGCTCCGTACACCTCTTACACACGACTCCGCTCCGTACACCTCGTACACACGCGGCTGTGCTCCGTACACCTCGTACACACGCGGCTGTGCTCCGTACACCTCATACACATGGCTTCGTACACCTCGTACACACGACTCCGCTCCGTACACCTTGTACACATGCGGCTGTGCTCCGTACACCTCGTACACACGGCTCCGCTCCGTACACACGCGGCTGTGCTCCGTACACCTCGTACACATGGCTCCGTACACCTCTTACACTCGACTCCGCTCTGTATACCTTGTACACATGCGGCTGTGCTCCGTACACCTTGTACACATGGCTCCGTACACCTCTTACACACGACTCCGCTCCGTACACCTCGTACACACGCGGCTGTGCTCCGTACACCTCGTACACATGGCTCCGTACACCTCTTACACACGACTCCGCTCCGTACACCTTGTACACATGCGGCTGTGCTCCGTACACCTCGTACACACGCGGCTGTGCTCCGTACACCTCGTACACACGCGGCTGTGCTCCGTACACCTCGTACACATGGCTCCGTACACCTCGTACACATGACTCCGCTCCGTACACCTCGTACACACGCGGCTGTGCTCCGTACACCTCGTACACACGACTCCGCTCCGTACACCTCGTACACACGCGGCTGTGCTCCGTACACCTCGTACACACGACTCCGCTCCGTACACCTCGTACACACGCGGCTGCGCTCCGTACACCTCGTACACACGGCTCCGCTCCGTACACACGCGGCTGTGCTCCGTACACCTCGTACACATGGCTCCGTACACCTCTTACACTCGACTCCGCTCTGTATACCTTGTACACATGCGGCTGTGCTCCGTACACCTTGTACACATGGCTCCGTACACCTCTTACACACGACTCCGCTCCGTACACCTCGTACACACGCGGCTGTGCTCCGTACACCTCGTACACATGGCTCCGTACACCTCTTACACACGACTCCGCTCCGTACACCTTGTACACATGCGGCTGTGCTCCGTACACCTCTTACACACGACTCCGCTCCGTACACCTCGTACACACGCGGCTGTGCTCCGTACACCTCGTACACACGCGGCTGTGCTCCGTACACCTCGTACACACGCGGCTGTGCTCCGTACACCTCGTACACATGACTCCGCTCCGTACACCTCGTACACACGCGGCTGTGCTCCGTACACCTCGTACACACGACTCCGCTCCGTACACCTCGTACACACGCGGCTGCGCTCCGTACACCTCGTACACACGGCTCCGCTCCGTACACCTCGTACACACGGCTCCGCTCCGTACACCTCGTACACACGGCTCCGCTCCGTACACCTCGTACACACGGCTCCGCTCCGTACACCTCGTACACACGCGGCTGTGCTCCGTACACCTCGTACACATGGCTCCGTACATCTCGTACACACGCGGCTGTGCTCCGTACACCTCGTACACACGGCTCCGCTCCGTACACACGCGGCTGTGCTCCGTACACCTCGTACACATGGCTCCGTACACCTCTTACACACGACTCCGCTCCGTACACCTTGTACACATGCGGCTGTGCTCCGTACACCTCGTACACACGCGGCTGTGCTCCGTACACCTCGTACACACGCGGCTGTGCTCCGTACACCTCGTACACATGGCTCCGTACACCTCGTACACATGACTCCGCTCCGTACACCTCGTACACACGCGGCTGTGCTCCGTACACCTCGTACACACGCGGCTGTGCTCCGTACACCTCGTACACACGACTCCGCTCCGTACACCTCGTACACACGCGGCTGCGCTCCGTACACCTCGTACACACGGCTCCGCTCCGTACACACGCGGCTGTGCTCCGTACACCTCGTACACATGGCTCCGTACACCTCTTACACTCGACTCCGCTCTGTATACCTTGTACACATGCGGCTGTGCTCCGTACACCTTGTACACATGGCTCCGTACACCTCTTACACACGACTCCGCTCCGTACACCTCGTACACACGCGGCTGTGCTCCGTACACCTCGTACACATGGCTCCGTACACCTCTTACACACGACTCCGCTCCGTACACCTTGTACACATGCGGCTGTGCTCCGTACACCTCTTACACACGACTCCGCTCCGTACACCTCGTACACACGCGGCTGTGCTCCGTACACCTCGTACACACGCGGCTGTGCTCCGTACACCTCGTACACACGCGGCTGTGCTCCGTACACCTCGTACACATGACTCCGCTCCGTACACCTCGTACACACGCGGCTGTGCTCCGTACACCTCGTACACACGACTCCGCTCCGTACACCTCGTACACACGCGGCTGCGCTCCGTACACCTCGTACACACGGCTCCGCTCCGTACACCTCGTACACACGGCTCCGCTCCGTACACCTCGTACACACGGCTCCGCTCCGTACACCTCGTACACACGGCTCCGCTCCGTACACCTCGTACACACGCGGCTGTGCTCCGTACACCTCGTACACATGGCTCCGTACATCTCGTACACACGCGGCTGTGCTCCGTACACCTCGTACACACGCTGCTCTGCTCCGTACACCTCGTACACACGGCTCCGTACACATCGTACACACACGACTCCGCTCCATAGACCTTTCACACGCTGCTCTGATCCATACACCTCGTACACACACGGCTCTGCTACATCCACCCTGTAAACACCTCCTGACCTCACACATACGCTGCCTTACCCTCCTCCGGCGCCATGGCAACCAGCAAAGTCCTGTACACGGAGGTCCTCCTCCCGATCATGTGACCCCTGACTCCTCCCATCCTGTGACCTCATCACAGGTCCTGTGCACAGAGCAGCCATTATGTGGTGTGCTGCTGTGCAGGCCTGGTGCAGGGACTCGGAGCTCTCAGCTGACCGGCTGATACACGCACCTCCCAACCAATGCGGGCCCCCTCTCTCTGCCCACCGGGTCCGGGGGCACACAAATGCCGGCGGGCATTCAGACAATTAGTGGAGGGTCAATCTGTGCGGTAGCCCAGGGCCCCCCCAGACCACTGGGCCCTGGGCTACCGCCCATATTGACCCTCTGATAATCCGCCCCTGCTAAGCACCCAGACGTGGGTCAGGAAGCGCACTACTGGCGCGTGGCGCCGCACTGGCGGTCACAGCAATAGACACTGATACGTGTGTGACACGTTGAGTGATTTGTCGGGCGCTAGATAGCAGCCATACTCCATACGCGAACAGTCATACAATAGGGTAGGGGTATTTAATGAACGACTTGCACTCACAACAAACACACGTATTCAATTGTACACTAGCGCATGGCCGTGCGGTCATGCGCAGTTTATATAATTGCAGGACAGGAAGTGGCCACAGAAACTTTGCCCTTCCAGGGCCTGCCAAGAGGACCAATGGAATGCGCTGCAGAGCCAGAGCACATGACCCTCGATCTCCAACGGGAGATCTTGCTCTGGGCATGCTCAGTGTGCGCAAACAAGGACTTAGTCCCAGGGAAGTCCGCTCGCCGCTGACCAGCACTGACTTTAATGGCAGGAGCTGAAGAAGCAGCAGTAATTCTCTGTACAGAGTGAGAGCGAGCAAGACACTGGGAGTGACGTCCCTGCTGAGCAGACTCCACTGCGGCTGGAGGAGAATGGGAGACCGCAGCGGAGACGGATCGAGATTCCCCCAGTGCAGCAGAGGAAACTCGACTCCTAACATGCCCCCCCCTCCTTGGGCCTCGCTACGCTTGGAAGGCAGCAATGAGCTGTGGGGCCCGAATGTTTTCAGCAGGCTCCCAAGACCTGTCCTCTGGACCATAACCCTTCCAATCCACCAAATAAAACTTTTTGCCGCGTACCACCTTGCACCCCAAAATAGCGTTCACCTCGTAATCGTCCGTAGACGAACCCGATGTCCCGGCAGATGACTCGGAAAACCGGGACATGTATATGGGTTTCAAGAGGGACACATGAAAGGTGTCGGTGATACCCAAGCGTGGAGGAAGAGCCAGGCGGTAGACCACAGGATTAACCTGTTCGAGAACCTTGAAGGGACCCAAGTAGCGAGGAGCAAACTTAGTGGACTCAACTCGCAGCCTGATGTTACAGGCGGAGAGCCACACCAAGTCGCCAGGGGCAAAAGTCGGAGCGGGGAATCGGCGGAGGACCTCATTCTCTCCTTGGAGGCCCGAATGGCATCCTGCGTGCGATCCCAAATGTCCCGTGCCTCCACAGCCCAGTCTGCCACCCTGGGATCAGCGGAAGACACAGGCATGGGCACAGGAACACGCGGATGCTGGCCGTAATTTAAGAGGAATGGAGTCTGACCGGTAGAGTCGGCTACGGCAATAAGTGCAAACTCTGCCCACGGTAGCAAGGATGCCCAGTCATCCTGTCTGGCAGAAACAAAATGTCGCAGATATGTGACCAAGGTCTGGTTGGCCCTTTCTACCAACCCATTCGTCTCGGGATGATATGCCGAAGAGATATTTAACTCAATACTGAGTAGACGACATAGCTCCCTCCAGAATCGAGACGCAAACTGGGGACCCCGGTCACTAACAATTTTGTCTGGCATACCGTATAAGCGAAAGATGTGCTTGATAAACAAGACAGCCAACGCCCGTGCAGATGGTAGCCGTGGAAGAGGCACCAAATGCACCATTTTGGAAAAATGATCGGTGGTCACCCAGATAATGGTGCAATTACGAGACTTGGGTAAGCCAACCACAAAGTCCATCCCGACCATCTCCCAGGGCCTGTCAGCCACGGGCAGAGGATAAAGCAACCCGGCTGGCTGTTGCTGAGGAGTCTTGTTCCTGGCGCAAGAGACACACGCCCGAACGTACTCCGCGACATCACGAGCCATATGCGGCCACCAGTATGTCCTCGCCAGTAACTCTGATGTCCTTTTAGTACCAAAATGTCCACCCACCCTGGACGAGTGCGCCCAAGAGAGAACCTCCGGTCACAAACTAAATGGAACAAAAGTCTTGCCCGGGGGCACAGACTCCAGCGAAACCGGGGCCATGGTTCTCAAACTCTCGGTGGGGACAATAAGCCGAGGCTCCTCCTCCTCCTCCGCAGATGACACAACGGAGCGAGAGAGAGCGTCGGCCCGAATGTTCTTCTCCCCAGAAAGGAAATGGAGGTTGAAATGAAACCGGGAGAAGAACAAGGACCATCTGGCCTGGCGAGAATTCAACCGCTAAGCTGTCTGCAGATACACCAAATTTTTGTGATCTGTGAAGACTTGGAAGGGAAAACGTGCTCCCTCCAAGAGATGTCTCCACTCCGAGAAAGCCAACTTCATGGCTAGCAACTCCCTGTCCCCGATGGAATAATTCCTCTCTGCTGGTGCGAAGGTCTTGGAGAAAAAGAAGCAAGGATGCTTCCGACCTTGAGCATCCTTTTGGAAGAGGACTGCTCCAGCACCAACAGAAGAGGCATCCACCTCCATGATAAATGGCTTATCAACATCGGGGCGATGAAGAATGGGAGCGCTAGCGAAGTGTGACTTTATAGAGATAAAAGCCTTGGAGACCTCCTCAGACCACAATTTGGGATTCGCCCCCTTCTTGGTGAGGGCAACCAAGGGAGCTACCAAAGTTGAGAAATGCGGGATGAACTGGTGATAATAATTGATGAACCCCATAAAGCGCTGCACCGCTTTAAGAGAATGGGGTTCCTGCCAGTCCATCACAGCCTGTAGTTTGGCAGGATCCATAGCCAATCCCTGGGCTGAGATGACGTAGCCTAGGAAAGGTAAGGACTCCTGCTCAAACATACACTTCTCCAACTTGGCATAGAGGGAGTTTGCCCGTAGGAGGTCGAAGACTTTGCAAACATCTCTCCGGTGGGAGTCAATATCTGGAGAGTAGATGAGAATATCATCCAGATAGACTACGACCGAGGTGGAAAGCATATCCCGGAAGATATCGTTCACAAAGTCTTGGAAAACGGCTGGGGCATTACAGAGCCCAAAGGGCATCACCAGATATTCATAGTGCCCATCCCTGGTGTTAAAAGCCGTCTTCCATTCGTCCCCCTCACGGATGCGAATCAGGTTGTAAGCACCCCGCAGATCTAATTTAGTAAATACCCTTGCTCCCCGAAGCCTATCGAACAGTTCAGATATCAAAGGCAAAGGGTATTTATTCTTAACGGTGATGGCATTAAGACCCCTGTAGTCGATGCATGGACGCAATTCCCCACTCTTCTTCTGCACGAAGAAGAACCCTGCCCCAGCAGGTGACACTGACTTCCTGATGAACCCTCTTGCCAGATTTTCCTGGATGTACTGTGACATTGCCTCCGTCTCCGGGAGAGATAGCGGATAGACTCGACCCCGGGGAGGCTCAGCACCAGGCAAGAGGTCAATAGGACAGTCATAGGGGCGATAGGGCGGAAGGGTCTCCGCCGCCTTTTTGGAGAATACGTCTGCATACGACCAATACTGCTTGGGGAGAGAGGAAAGATCTGCGGGTACCTCAGTTGTAGCTACCTGAACGCACTCCCTCTGACACCTACCCCCACAAGATTCACCCCATCCCAGAATTCTGCCTGAGGACCACTCGATATGAGGAGAGTGGTACCGTAGCCAAGGTATTCCCAACAGGACTTCATCAATTCCCTCTGGAATGACGAGCAGAGAAATAATCTCCTGATGAGATGGCGATATGGACAGAGTAAAAGGGATGGTCTGGTGAGTTATCTGTGAGGGCAGAGTCGACCCATTCACCACTCGTACCGTTACAGGTTGAGCTAGCATAACCAGAGGTATTGCGTGGCGTTGGGCGAAGGCAGAAGACATAAAATTGCCCTCCGCCCCAGAATCCACGCAGAGCTCTACCGAGTGGGAGAATGAGCCTATAGTAATTGTCCCCTTAAAGGACAATTTAGAGGCAAACGTCGCCGTGTCTAGTGTACCTCCACCTACGACCACTAGACGCTGACGTTTCCTCGACCGCTGAGGACATCTGGTGGCTAAATGTCCAGACTGCTGGCAAACATGACAGACCCTGAGTGCACAAGCGGTCCGGGACTTAGGTCCCGCTTGTGACACTTCCCTGGCCTCATGTGACTCAGGAACCAGGACCGGAGATTCCAGAGGTTTGGCGAAAGTAGGAGCCAGCCGAAACCTCTGCCTACACTGGGCTCGCTCTAACCTCCGCTCGTTAAAACGGAGGTCAATTCGAGTGGAGACTGTTATTAACTCCTCCAGTGTGGCAGGAATCTCCCTAGTGGCCAGAGCGTCCTTTACATGGTCAGCCAAGCCCCTCCAAAATATGGGGATAAGAGCTTTATCCGACCATTCCAGCTCAGATGCTAAAGTGCGGAATTGGACGGCAAAATGACTGACCAAGGACTCACCCTGAGTTAATGCCAGCAGTTGGAGCGCAGTGTCATGGGTGACTTGAGGTCCTAAAAAGATCTGTTTTAAAGTGCTCAAAAACAGAGGAGCACTCTGCACCACATGATCGCCATGCTCCCACAGCGGCGTAGCCCATTCCAACGCCCTGTCCGACAATAGAGACACAATAAATCCCACCTTAGCCCGCTCCGTGGGGAAACGTGCAGCCAGAAGCTCGAGATGAATAGAGCACTGACTCACGAATCCCCTACAAAATTTGCTATTACCATAAAATTTTTCTGGCAGCGGGAGGCGAGAAAATGTCGGAACAGGGGTGGCAATGGACAAAGTTGCTGCAGCCACGCTGGCAGCCTGTACAGCAACTGCGGTAACATCCACAGCTGAGGTTGCGCTCTCGAGAGCCGCCAACCTACCCTCCAGCTGCTGTATATACCACAGGGATTGCTGTTTGTCCGTCATCACTAGCCAGACCCTGGCGCTAGTGTAATGTTAGGGCTAGCGGAACGCACCAAATAATAAGACTGATAGTGTACGGTGCGTTCGTAGCCCGGGGTCCACCGTGCAGAGATGGAACCTGCTGCTGAGTAATGACGGACTATATGGCGGTACTCATAAGTATACTCGCGTGGGTTAAACTTCACCCAACGTGAAGGAAGCGATCCTGTTGCGTCACAGGATCGCGGTACCGCACATAGAAGGCGAGCAAGCAGTCAGCGAACTTAACCCCAACTAGGATTGAAGTCCGATTAGACCACTTGCTGACACAACACCGCAACAGGGTGTGTTAGGCAACTCTTATAATTAGAGCACCGAAGTGCGAACTGTGCCGTGCTGGCAGGCACCACTAAGCACCCAGACGTGGGTCAGGAAGCGCACTACTGGCGCGTGGCGCCGCACTGGCGGTCACAGCAATAGACGCTGATACGTGTGTGACACGTTGAGTGATTTGTCAGGCGCTAGATAGCAGCCATACTCCATACGCGAACAGTCATACAATAGGGTAGGGGTATTTAATGAACGACTTGCACTCACAACAAACACACGTATTCAATTGTACACTAGCGCATGGCCGTGCGGTCATGCGCAGTTTATATAATTGCAGGACAGGAAGTGGCCACAGAAACTTTGCCCTTCCAGGGCCTGCCAAGAGGACCAATGGAATGCGCTGCAGAGCCAGAGCACATGACCCTCGATCTCCAACGGGAGATCTTGCTCTGGGCATGCTCAGTGTGCGCAAACAAGGACTTAGTCCCAGGGAAGTCCGCTCGCCGCTGACCAGCACTGACTTTAATGGCAGGAGCTGAAGAAGCAGCAGTAACTCTCTGTACAGAGTGAGAGCGAGCAAGACACTGGGAGCAACGTCCCTGCTGAGCAGACTCCACTGCGGCTGGAGGAGAATGGGAGACCGCAGCAGAGACGGATCGAGATTCCCCCTGTGCAGCAGAGGAAACTCGACTCCTAACAATCGGAAGGTATCGCTCAACACTAATCTTCAGTTTAGTTAATTTAATAGTAATCTCCCTTCTGGATTACCAGAAGAAGAACAGTTTTCATCTTCTATTTCTACCATATGGCAGGGGATTACGAATAATTTGAGGAAGATGAGATCCAAATATAAGAGTGTGGCTGATCGGAGACATTTGGTGGGTCCAGACCTGTGTGTTGGTGACTTGGTGTGGCTGTCCTCTAGAATCATTAAGCTGATGGTTCCGTCCTGGAAACCGGGTCCCAGGTTTATAGGTCCTTATAAGATCGTAGCCATTGTCAAACCCATACAATGAGTTTAAGCAAGCGTTGCTGGGAAATCTAGTTTTAGCTGATAAAAATACGACCACCCATTTTGCTAAATGAACCAAGGGCAGATAGATATAAATACACAAAATTATAAAAATAAACTTTAGTTTGGGCTTAGTATGTATGTTAATAATAAGCATGCATTCACTGTGCTTTGTGAAAAAAAAATTGATTCTGGGACTAACCCTTTAATATTTCTAAGGGGATTTTTTTTTAAAGCAATACACTGGAACACAGTTGCTGATCTAAACAGTCTTTATTGTTGCATGTTGTCAGGATTTCTGACAGTGTCTGTTTAGTGGACAGATTAGGTCTTTTGGGGAATTTTAATTAAAAGCTCTGTGGACAGACTGACATATAGAAAAGCATGACACAAAATTAATTTAGTCTTTCCTGCCACTTACTGAGTGATAAAACATATTTTACAAGGAACAGCAAAGGAGATTGTGAGGTTCTTTATCACTCTAATTCTTTATATGTTCATTTATTCACATAATGTTACTTTTCTGCTTCAAAATGGCAAAGTATTTTTTTCCATTTTCTGTTTACAGTTTAACTGATATATAAGATGAAAAACTATGCAAGCCTAGTAGCATGAAATGACAGAAGAAATCAACATAATTCGCTTCAAATTATAGCAATTTACATTGGCTAAATGTAACCACAAGAAACATAATAAAGATCTTTGCAGCTTTTGAATCTGCATTCAGTGAAAATGTTGGCTATTATTATACTCATACACATTGGACTAAAGTTGATGTAAATTTGATGATTTCAACTGTAATAAAAGCATGTCTAGTCAATGGGTGATCAGCCATGTTTAAGTTTTTTTGTCTGATAGCTACAGATGAGCCACCCGTTCAAAGTACGGTTTGGTGCGGATTCGCTGAACGGACCGCCATTTGCCGAACAGTTTGCCAACCAGCTCGCCGAAAAGTTTGTCGAATGTACCCGAACCACATTAGATTCAATGGGATGAAAAACCAAAAGCAGAGACAACACCTTAACACTAGGACTGTTGTGATAGGCAATTCAGTATCACAATGGACATAGCGGTCAGAGCACATACAGTGATCTGACAATAACCCAAAATAATAGAACGAGCTCTGAGACGTGGGAACTCTGCAGACCGCAATCCCTAATCCTCTCCAAACAACACTAGAGGCAGCCGTGGATTGCGCCTAACTCTGCCTATGCAACTCGGCACAGCCTGAGAAACTAACTTGCCTGAAGATAGAAAATAAGCTTACCTTGCCTCAGAGAAATACCCCAAAGGAAAAGGCAGCCCCCCACATATAATGACTGTGAGTTAAGATGAAAAGACAAACGTAGGGATGAAACAGATTCAGCAAAGTGAGGCCCGACTTTCTTAACAGAGCGAGGATAGGAAAGATAACTTTGCGGTCTACACAAAACCCTAAAGAAAACCACGCAAAGGGGGCAAAAAGACCTTCCGTACCGAACTAACGGCACGGAGGTACACCCTTTGCGTCCCAGAGCTTCCAGCAAAACAAATAGACAAGCTGGACAGAAAAAATAGCAAACAAATAGCAAAGAAGAACTTAGCTATGCAGAGCAGCAGGCCACAGGAATGATCCAGGGAAAAACAAGTCCAACACTGGAACATTGACAGGAAGCATGGATCAAAGCATTAGGTGGAGTTAAGTAGAGAAGCACCTAACGACCTCACCAGATCACCTGAGGGAGGAAACTCAGAAGCCGCAGTACCACTTTCCTCCACAAACGGAAGCTCCCAGAGAGAATCAGCCGAAGTACCACTTGTGACCACAGGAGGGAGCTCTGCCACAGAATTCACAACAATACCCCCCCCCCCTTGAGGAGGGGTCACCGAACCCTCACCAGAGCCCCCAGGCCGACCAGGATGAGCCACATGAAAGGCACGAACAAGATCGGGAGCATGGACATCAGAGGCAAAAACCCAGGAATTATCTTCCTGAGCATAACCCTTCCATTTAACCAGATACTGGAGTTTCCGTCTAGAAACACGAGAATCCAAAATCTTCTCCACAATATACTCCACTTCCCCCTCCACCAAAACCGGGGCAGGAGGGTCAACAGATGGAACCATAGGTGCCACGTATCTCCGCAACAATGACCTATGGAATACGTTATGTATGGAAAAAGAATCTGGGAGGGTCAGACGAAAAGACACAGGATTAAGAACCTCAGAAATCCTATACGGACCAATGAAACGAGGTTTAAACTTAGGAGAGGAAACCTTCATAGGAATATGACGAGAAGATAACCAAACCAGATCCCCAACACGAAGTCGGGGACCCACACGGCGTCTGCGATTAGCGAAACATTGAGCCTTCTCCTGGGACAAGGTCAAATTGTCCACTACATGAGTCCAAATCTGCTGCAACCTGTCCACCACAGTATCCACACCAGGACAGTCCGAAGACTCAACCTGTCCTGAAGAGAAACGAGGATGGAACCCAGAATTGAAGAAAAATGGCGAAACCAAGGTAGCCGAGCTGGCCCGATTATTAAGGGCGAACTCAGCCAAAGGCAAAAAGGACACCCAGTCATCCTGATCGGCAGAAACAAAGCATCTCAGATAGGTTTCCAAGGTCTGATTGGTTCGTTCAGTCTGGCCATTAGTCTGAGGATGGAAAGCCGAGGAAAAAGACAAGTCAATGCCCATCCTACCACAAAAGGCTCGCCAAAACCTCGAAACAAACTGGGAACCTCTGTCAGAAACGACATTCTCTGGAATGCCATGCAAACGAACCACATGCTGGAAGAACAATGGCACCAAATCAGAGGAGGAAGGCAATTTAGACAAGGGTACCAGATGGACCATCTTAGAAAAGCGATCACAGACCACCCAAATGACTGACATCTTTTGAGAAACGGGAAGATCTGAAATAAAATCCATAGAGATATGTGTCCAAGGCCTCTTCGGGACCGGCAAGGGCAAAAGCAACCCACTGGCACGAGAACAGCAGGGCTTAGCCCGAGCACAAATCCCACAGGACTGCACAAAAGTACGCACATCCCGCGACAGAGATGCCACCAAAAGGATCTAGCCACTAACTCTCTGGTACCAAAGATTCCAGGATGACCAGCCAACACCGAACAATGAACCTCAGAGATAACTTTATTCGTCCACCTATCAGGGACAAACAGTTTCTCCGCTGGACAACGATCAGGTTTATTAGCCTGAAATTTTTGCAGCACCCGCCGCAAATCAGGGGAGATGGCAGACACAATTACTCCTTCCTTGAGGATACCCGCCGGCTCAGATAAACCCGGAGAGTCGGGCACAAAACTCCTAGACAGAGCATCTGCCTTCACATTTTTAGAGCCCGGAAGGTACGAAATCACAAAGTCAAAACGGGCAAAAAACAGCGACCAACGAGCCTGTCTAGGATTCAAACGCTTAGCATACTCGAGATAAGTCAAGTTCTTATGATTAGTCAATACCACCACGCGATGCTTAGCTCCTTCAAGCCAATGACGCCACTCCTCGAATGCCCACTTCATGGCCAGCAACTCTCGGTTGCCCACATCATAATTTCGCTCAGCAGGCGAAAACTTCCTGGAAAAAAAGCGCATGGTTTCATCACTGAGCAATCAGAACCTCTCTGCAACAAAACAGCCCCTGCTCCAATCTCAGAAGCATCAACCTCGACCTGGAACGGAAGAGAAACATCTGGTTGACACAACACAGGGGCAGAAGAAAAACGACGCTTCAACTTATGAAAAGCTTCCACAGCAGCAGAAGACCAATTGACCAAATCAGCACCCTTCTTGGTCAAATCGGTCAATGGTTTGGCAATACTAGAAAAATTGCAGATGAAGCGACGATAAAAATTAGCAAAGCCCAGGAACTTTTGCAGACTTTTCAGAGATGTCGGCTGAGTCCAATCATGGATGGCTTGGACCTTAACAGGATCCATCTCGATAGTAGAAGGGGAAAAGATGAACCCCAAAAATGAAACCTTCTGCACACCAAAGAGACACTTTGATCCCTTCACAAACAAAGAATTAGGACGCAGGACCTGAAACACCGTTCTGACCTGCTTCACATGAGACTCCCAATCATCCGAGAAGATCAAAATGTCATCCAAGTACACAATCAGGAATTTATCCAGGTACTCTCGGAAGATGTCATGCATAAAGGACTGAAACACTGATGGAGCATTGGCAAGTCCGAATGGCATCACTAGATACTCAAAATGACCCTCGGGCGTATTAAATGCAGTTTTCCATTCATTGCCTCGCCTGATTCGCACCAGATTATACGCACCACGAAGATCTATCTTGGTGAACCAACTAGCCCCCTTAATCCGAGCAAACAAATCAGATAACAATGGCAAGGGGTATGTTATGAAGGCAATCCAGTAACACAGTGTGCCAGTAATCAGAGCACATACAGTGATCTGACAATACCCCAAAAACAATAGAACGAGCTCTGAGACGTGGAATCTCTGTAGACCGCAATACCTGAACCTATCCTAAACACAACTAAAGGCAGCTGTGGATAGCGCCTGACACTACCTATGCAACTCGGCACAGCCTGAGGAACTGACTAGCCTGAAGATAGAAATACAAGCCTGACTTGCCTCAGAGAAATACCCCAAAGGAAAAGGCAGCCCCCCACATATAATGACTGTTAGCAAGATGAAAAGACAAAACGTAGGGATGAAATAGATTCAGCAAAGTGAGGCCCGATATTCTAGATAGAGTGAGGATAGCAAAGAGAACTTTGCAGTCTACAAAAAACCCTAAAGCAAAAAACCACGCAAAGGGGGCAAAAAGACCCACCGTGCCGAACTAACGGCACGGCGGTACACCCTTTGCGTCTCAGAGCTTCCAGCAAGAACGAATAGACAAGCTGGACAGAAAAAACAGCAACAAAAGCAAAGAAGCACTTATCTAAGCAGAGCAGCAGGCCACAGGAAAGATCCAGAAGCTCAGATCCAACACTGGATCATTGACAAGGAGCAAGGAAGACAGAATCAGGTGGAGTTAAATAACAAGGCAGCCAACGAGCTCACCAGAACACCTGAGGGAGGAAGCCCAGAAGCTGCAGTACCACTTGTGACCACAGGAGTGAATTCAGCCACAGAATTCACAACAGTACCCCCCCCCCTTGAGGAGGGGTCACCGAACCCTCACCAGAGCCCCCAGGCCGACCAGGATGAGCCACATGAAAGGCACGAACAAGATCTGGAGCATGGACATCAGAGGCAAAAACCCAGGAATTATCTTCCTGAGCATAACCCTTCCATTTAACCAGATACTGGAGTTTCCGTCTAGAGACACGAGAATCCAAAATTTTCTCCACAATATACTCCGATTCCCCCTCCACCAAAACAGGGGCAGGAGGCTCAACAGATGGAACCATAGGTGCCACTTATCTCCGCAACAACGACCTATGGAATACATTATGTATGGAAAAGGAGTCCGGGAGGGTCAGACGAAAGGACACAGGATTGAGAATCTCAGAAATCCTATACGGACCAATAAAACGAGGTTTGAATTTAGGAGAGGAAACCTTCATAGGAATATGACGAGAAGATAACCAAACCAGATCCCCAACACGAAGTCGGGGACCCACACGGCGTCTGCGATTAGCGAAAAGTTGAGCCTTCTCCTGGGACAAGGTCAAATTGTCCACTACCTGAGTCCAGATCTGCTGCAACCTGTCCACCACAGAATCCACACCAGGACAGTCCGAAGACTCAACCTGTCCTGAAGAGAAACGAGGATGGAACCCAGAATTGCAGAAAAATGGAGAGACCAAGGTAGCCGAGCTGGCCCGATTATTAAGGGCGAACTCAGCCAACGGCAAAAAGGACACCCAATCATCCTGGTCTGCAGAAACAAAACATCTCAGATATGTTGCCAAGGTCTGATTGGTTCGTTCGGTCTGGCCATTAGTCTGAGGATGGAAAGCCGAGGAAAAAGATAGGTCAATGCCCATCCTACCACAAAAGGCTCACCAGAACCTTGAAACAAACTGGGAACTTCTGTCAGAAACAATATTCTCAGGAATGCCATGCAAACGAACCACATGCTGGAAGAACAAAGGCACCAAATCAGAGGAGGAAGGCAATTTAACCAAGGGCACCAGATGGACCATTTTAGAAAAGCGATCACAGACCACCCAAATGACTGACATCTTTTGAGAAACGGGAAGGTCAGAAATTAAATCCATCGAAATATGTGTCCAAGGCCTCTTCGGGATCGGCAAGGGCAAAAGCAACCCACTGGCACGTGAACAGCAGGGCTTAGCCCTAGCACAAATCCCACAGGACTGCACAAAAGTACGTACATCCCGTGACAGAGATGGCCACCAGAAGGATCTAGCCACTAACTCTCTGGTACCAAAGATTCCTGGATGACCAGCCAACACCGAACAATGAAGTTCAGAGATAACTTTACTAGTCCACCTATCAGGGACGAACAGTTTCTCGGCCGGACAACGATCAGGTTTATTAGCCTGAAATTTTTGCAACACTCGCCGCAAATCAGGGGAGATGGCAGACACAATGACTCCTTCCTTGAGGATACTCGCCGGCTCAGATAAACCCGGAGAGTCGGGCACAAAACTCCTAGACAGAGCATCCGCCTTCACATTTTTAGAGCCCGGAAGGTACGAAATCACAAAATCGAAGCGAGCAAAAAATAACGACCAACGGGCCTGTCTAGGATTCAAGCGCTTGGCAGACTCGAGATAAGTAAGGTTCTTATGATCAGTCAATACCACCACGCTATGCTTAGCTCCTTCAAGCCAATGACGCGACTCCTCGAATGCCCACTTCATGGCCAGCAACTCTCGGTTTCCCACATCATAATTACGCTCAGCAGCAGAAAACTTCCTGGAAAAGAAAGCACATGGTTTCAACACTGAGCAACCAGAACCTCTCTGTGACAAAACCGCCCCTACTCCAATCTCAGAAGCATCAACCTCGACCTGGAACGGAAGAGAAACATCTGGTTGACACAACACAGGGGCAGAACAAAAACGACGCTTCAACTCCTGAAAAGCTTCCACGGCAGCAGAAGACCAATTAACCAAATCAGCACACTTCTTGGTCAAATCGGTCAATGGTTTGGCAATGCTAGAAAAATTACAGATGAAGCGACGATAAAAATTAGCAAAGCCCAGGAACTTTTGCAGACTTTTCAGAGATGTCGGCTGAATCCAATCCTGGATGGCTTGGACCTTAACTGGATCCATCTCGATAGTAGAAGGGGTAAAGATGAACCCTAAAAATGAAACTTTCTGCACACCGAAGAGACACTTTGATCCCTTCACAAACAAAGAGTTAGCACGCAGGACCTGAAAAACCATTCTGACCTGCTTCACATGAGACTCCCAATCATCTGAGAAGATCAAAATGTCATCCAAGTAAACAATCAGGAATTTATCCAGATACTCACGGAAGATGTCATGCATAAAAGACTGAAAAACAGATGGAGCATTGGCAAGTCCGAACGGCATCACTAGATACTCAAAATGACCCTCGGGCGTATTAAATGTCGTTTTCCATTCATCTCCTTGCCTGATTCTCACCAGATTATACGCACCACGAAGATCTATCTTAGTGAACCAACTAGCCCCCTTAATCCGAGCAAACAAGTCAGACAACAATGGCAAGGGATACTGAAACTTAACAGTGATCTTATTAAGAAGGCGGTAATCAATACACGGTCTCAGCGAACCATCCTTCTTGGCTACAAAAAAGAACCCTGCTCCCAGTGGTGATGACAATGGGCGAATATGTCCCTTCTCCAGGGATTCCTTCACATAACTGCGCATAGCGGTGTGTTCAGGCACGGATAAATTAAATAAACGACCTTTAGGGAATTTACTACCAGGAATCAAATTGATAGCACAATCACAATCCCTATGCGGAGGTAGGGCATCGGACTTGGGCTCTTCAAATACATCCTGATAATCAGACAAGAACTCTGGGACCTCAGAAGGAGTGGATGACGAAATAGACAAAAATGGAACATCACCATGTACCCCCTGACAACCCCAGCTGGATACCGACATAGAGTTCCAATCCAATACTGGATTATGGGTTTGTAGCCATGGCAACCCCAACACGACCACATCATGCAGATTATGTAGCACCAGAAAGCGAATAACTTCCTGATGTGCAGGAGCCATGCACATGGTCAGCTGGGCCCAGTACTGAGGTTTATTCTTGGCCAAAGGTGTAGCATCAATTCCTCTCAACGGAATAGGACACCGCAAAGGCTCCAAGAAAAACCCACAACGTTTAGCATAATCCAAATCCATCAGATTCAGGGCAGCGCCTGAATCCACAAACGCCATGACAGAATACGATGACAAAGAGCATATCAAGGTAATGGACAGAAGGAATTTGGACTGTACAGTACCAATGACGGCAGACCTATCGAACCGCTTAGTGCGCTTAGGACAATCAGAAATAGCATGAGTGGAATCATCACAGTAGAAACACAGCCCATTCAGACGTCTGTGTTCTTGCCGTTCAAGTCTGGTCATAGTCCTATCGCACTGCATAGGCTCAGGTTTAATCTCAGACAATACCGCCAGATGGTGCACAGATTTACGCTCGTGCAAGCGACGACCGATCTGAATGGCCAAAGACATAGACTCATTCAAACCAGCAGTCATAGGAAAACCCACCATGACATCCTTAAGAGCCTCAGAGAGACCCTTTCTGAACAAAGCTGCCAGCGCAGATTCATTCCACAGAGTGAGTACTGACCACTTCCTAAATTTCTGACAATATACTTCTATATCATCCTGACCCTGGCACAAAGCCAGCAAATTTTTTTCAGCCTGATCCACTGAATTAGGCTCATCGTACAGCAATCCGAGCGCCAGGAAAAACGCATCGACACCACTCAATGCAGGGTCTCCTGGCGCAAGAGAAAATGCCCAGTCCTGAGGGTCGCCGCGCAAAAAAGAAATAATAATCAAAACCTGTTGAACTGAATTACCAGAAGAATGAGGTTTCAAGGCCAGAAATAGCTTACAATTATTTTTGAAGCTCAGAAACTTAGTTCTATCACCAAAAAACAAATCAGGAATAGGAATTCTTGGTTCTAGCATAGATTTCTGATCAATTGTATCTTGAATCTTTTGTACATTTATAACGAGATTATCCATTGAAGAGCACAGAGCCTGAATATCCATGTCCACAGCTGTGTCCTGAAGCACCCTAATGTCTAGGGGAAAAAAAAGACTGAACACAGAGCTGAGAAAAAAAAATGATGTCAGAACTTCTTTTTTCCCTCTATTGAGAATCATTAGTTTGGCTCCTTGTACTGTTAAGAAGGCAATCTAGTAACACAGTGTGCCAGTAATCAGAGCACATACAGTGATCTGACAATACCCCAAAAACAATAGAACGAGCTCTGAGACGTGGAATCTCTGTAGACCGCAATACTTGAACCTATCCTAAACACAACTAAAGGCAGCTGTGGATAGCGCCTGACACTACCTATGCAACTCGGCACAGCCTGAGGAACTGACTAGCCTGAAGATAGAAATACAAGCCTGACTTGCCTCAGAGAAATACCCCAAAGGAAAAGGCAGCCCCCCACATATAATGACTGTTAGCAAGATGAAAAGACAAAACGTAGGGATGAAATAGATTCAGCAAAGTGAGGCCCGATATTCTAGATAGAGCGAGGATAGCAAAGAGAACTTTGCAGTCTACAAAAAACCCTAAAGCAAAAAACCACGCAAAGGGGGCAAAAAGACCCACCGTGCCGAACTAACGGCACGGCGGTACACCCTTTGCGTCTCAGAGCTTCCAGCAAGAACGAATAGACAAGCTGGACAGAAAAAACAGCAACAAAAGCAAAGAAGCACTTATCTAAGCAGAGCAGCAGGCCACAGGAAAGATCCAGAAGCTCAGATCCAACACTGGAACATTGACAAGGAGCAAGGAAGACAGAATCAGGTGGAGTTAAATAACAAGGCAGCCAACGAGCTCACCAGAACACCTGAGGGAGGAAGCCCAGAAGCTGCAGTACCACTTGTGACCACAGGAGTGAATTCAGCCACAGAATTCACAACAGGGTACTGAAATTTAACAGTGATCTTATTAAGAAGGCGGTAATCTATACAAGGTCTCAGTGAACCATCCTTCTTGGCTACAAAAAAGAACCCTGCTCCTAATGGCGACGATGACGGGCGAATATGCCCCTTCTCCAGGGATTCCTTCACATAACTGCGCATAGCGGTGTGCTCAGGCACGGATAAATTAAACAGTCGACCTTTTGGGAATTTACTACCAGGAATCAAATTGATAGCACAATCACAATCCCTATGCGGAGGTAGGGCATCGGACTTGGGCTCATCAAATACATCCCGGTAATCAGACAAGAATTCTGGAACCTCAGAAGGGGTGGATGACGAAATTGACAGAAATGGAACATCACCATGTACCCCCTGACAACCCCAGCTGGACACCGACATGGATTTCCAATCCAATACTAGATTATGGGCTTGTAGCCATGGCAACCCCAACACGACCACATCATGCAGATTATGCAACACCAGAAAGCGAATAACCTCCTGATGTGCAGGAGCCATGCACATGGTCAGCTGGGTCCAGTATTGAGGCTTATTCTTGGCCAAAGGCGTAGCATCAATTCCTCTCAATGGAATAGGACACTGCAAGGGCTCCAAGAAAAACCCACAACGCTTAGCATATTCCAAGTCCATCAAGTTCAGGGCAGCGCCTGAATCCACAAACGCCATGACAAAATGCGATGACAAAGAGCATATCAAGGTAACGGACAGAAGAAATTTTGACTGTACTGTACCAATGGTGGCAGACCTAGCGAACCGCTTAGTGCGCTTAGGACAATCAGAGATAGCATGAGTGGAATCACCACAGTAGAAACACAGCCCATTCAGACGTCTGTGTTCTTGCCGTTCAACTCTGGTCATAGTCCTATCGCACTGCATAGGCTCAGGTCTAATCTCAGGTAATACCGCCAAATGGTGCACAGATTTACGCTCACGCAAGCGTCGACCGATCTGAATGGCCAAAGACATAGACTCATTCAAACCAGCAGGCATAGGAAATCCCACCATGACATCCTTAAGGGCTTCAGAGAGACCCTTTCTGAATATAGCTGCCAGCGCAGATTCATTCCATTGAGTGAGCACGGACCACTTTCTAAATTTCTGGCAATATACCTCTATCTCATCCTGAGCCTGACAAAGAGCCAGCAAATTTTTTTCTGCCTGATCCACTGACTTAGGCTCATCGTACAGCAATCCGAGCGCCAGAAAAAATGCATCGATATTACTTAATGCAGGATCTCCTGACGCAAGAGAAAATGCCCAGTCCTGAGGGTCGCCACGCAAAAAAGAAATGACGATCCTAACCTGTTGAACTGAGTCACCAGAGGAGCGAGGTTTCAAAGCCAGAAATAGTTTACAATTATTTTTGAAACTCAGAAATTTAGTTCTATCTCCAAAAAACAAATCTGGAATAGGAATTCTCGGTTCTAACAAAGAATTCTAAACCACAAAATCTTGAATATTTTGAACTCTTGCCGTGAGCTGATCCACACATGAAGACAGACCTTTAATGTCCATTGCTACACCTGTGTCCTGAACCACCCAAATGTCTAGGGGGAAAAAAAGGCAAAACACAGTGCAAAGAAAAAAAAAATGGTCTCAGAACTTCTTTTTTCCCTCTATTGAGAATCATTAACACTTTGGGCTTCCTGTACTGTTGTGATAGGCAATTCAGTATCACAATGGACATAGCGGTCAGAGCACATACAGTGATCTGACAATAACCCAAAATAATAGAACGAGCTCTCAGACGTGGGAACTCTGCAGACCGCAATCCCTAATCCTCTCCAAACAACACTAGAGGCAGCCGTGGATTGCGCCTAACTCTGCCTATGCAACTCGGCACAGCCTGAGAAACTAACTAGCCTGAAGATAGAAAATAAGCCTACCTTGCCTCAGAGAAATACCCCAAAGGAAAAGGCAGCCCCCCACATATAATGACTGTGAGTTAAGATGAAAAGACAAACGTAGGGATGAAACAGATTCAGCAAAGTGAGGCCCGACTTTCTTAACAGAGCGAGGATAGGAAAGATAACTTTGCGGTCTACACAAAACCCTAAAGAAAACCACGCAAAGGGGGCAAAAAGACCCTCCGTACCGAACTAACGGCACGGAGGTACACCCTTTGCGTCCCAGAGCTTCCAGCAAAACAAATAGACAAGCTGGACAGAAAAAATAGCAAACAAATAGCAAAGAAGAACTTAGCTATGCAGAGCAGCAGGCCACAGGAATGATCCAGGGAAAAACAAGTCCAACACTGGAACATTGACAGGAAGCATGGATCAAAGCATTAGGTGGAGTTAAGTAGAGAAGCACCTAACGACCTCACCAGATCACCTGAGGGAGGAAACTCAGAAGCCGCAGTACCACTTTCCTCCACAAACGGAAGCTCCCAGAGAGAATCAGCCGAAGTACCACTTGTGACCACAGGAGGGAGCTCTGCCACAGAATTCACAACATAGGACTACTGGACTCGTGACCCCGCCTAGAACTACTGAAAGGAGTCATTTTGACTCCTTGCTTGTTTTAGTTTATTTTTAGAGTTTCATTTGTGGTTATTTATTAATAATTATATTTTTTGTAATGTATTATTATTGTGAGATCCAACAGTAATGCTTTTGATTGTTTTTTTTCTGCTTTTCTTATTTTTCTACAGAAAATAACAATAATTATAATAGACGTTTTTCAAACATTTTTTTTTATTCAAGTGCACACATATAAACAACAACTGAAGAACAAAAAGCAGAGAAAATGTAGGTGGAGGAGCATAAAAATGAAAATATGGCGCAGAATTCACCTTCTAAACATTTGGTGTTTCGCATTTTAGGCATTGCCTTTGATTTATGGCAGTACATTGCCCACACAAAGACTTACCACAAGTCTTACAATTGCCGACAGATCTATTTTTCTTGCACTTTTCTTTGATCTGGCAAAATTTTGTTTGAACCATCACTTCTGAACATGTAGAAACTTGGGACGTGGAACCCTTTTCCCTATCTGTGACATAAGGACCACTCAACTCTCTCACAAGCGTTTGCAAAAATGCCTTGCGTGACATTTTTTGGTGGGTAATCTCCTTGAATATTATACATGCATTTATACCCGCAAAGTCTAAGGCATTTTCAAATGCATGAACAGGCCATCTCCTTGTGGATGTTCGTGTGGTATATTTTCGTGCCATCTGATCCACTACATCTACTCCATATTTTGTTTCATTGTAAAACTTTACCGTTTCTGGAGTTTTTTTAGCAGAATCAGACGCAACAACAACATCTGGATGAACGGAACTCAAAATGACAACATTTTTGTTGGGCTTTCCTTGATACACTGTAAGTGTAAAATTGTCTTCATTTCTAAACACTTTAGTGTTGTACAATTCCTCTTTCATGGATTTTATTTCTTTAGGCACTTCTCGCCTTATCTTATTCAGTGTTCCCACGATGGTTGTTCCTTTGCTTTTTAGCTGTTTAGCTAATTTTAATGAAGTAAAATAATTATCGGTTGTAACATTGCGACCTTTTTTCAAAAACGGGTCCAATAACTTCATTACCACATGGTCAGCTAAACGGTCCTCAGCACGGCGTGTGTCATCTTTGCCTAGATAAGGGAAGCCATTTGCCAGATATTTGCTCTCCATATCAACAGCTAGCCAATATTTGTGGCCATATTTATCTGGTTTGGAAGGCATGTACTGCGTGAATGGACACCTAGTTTTGCTTGGGAAAAGTTGCTCATCCACCGTTATGTATGGGCCAGGTTTGTAACACGCAATACAATTTTCAATAAACCTGTCCCACACAGTAGAAAATAGAGCAAACTTGTCCGTTTGCAGTCTCTCCGATCGAGTAGATTTCTCATCAAATCTGAGAAACCTCATAATTTCAACAAAGCGGTCCCTAGACATTGTCGCTTTGCAAAACGGTATTCCCCAGTCATTACACCAAATACTGCTAATCAAGTGACGGTTCGTGCCAGATATTCCACGAGCATAGAATATCGCAATGAATGCATCTAGCTCCTCATCAGATAGAGTAAACTGTAAATTATTGTTCCTGCATGCTTCTGCAAGCGTACAGTTCTTTATATGTGTCAATATATATGAATCAAAAAATAAACGCCATGCGCTCAAAGGACTATCGATAATGATATTTCTTCTGGCGTATCCTGTAGGGCCAGGTGCTTCTCGAAGAATATTTTGGCTGTCACGCCTACCAGGCAAGTGTTGTCCAATTTCAACAGGTTTCCATTGAATACCATCCGCTGAAACTAGTATTCCTTCAGATTCGCCTTCTCTGGTGTTTGTTGTTGCATTACCTTCGCCGCCATCGTTATCTGTTGTTCTTTCATTTCTGGGACGTTTTGCTGATTTTTTCTGTCCACGACCAGGAGGATGGTCACGAGGCAACATAACTGCATGAGCCCAATCCCCAGTTGATGTGCTTGGAATATCTGGAAAAAAGTTGATGAATATTTAGAATTTTTGTTTTGTAAGGGTCCGTGCACACTGGCTGGATTAGCGGCGGAATATCCGACCGGATATTCTCACCACAATCCGGCCCGTACCTGCCCGCTCAGGTACAGAGCGGAGTTTCATACCTGAAGCTCCGCTCCGAACCCCGGGCTGGAGCCGCTGTCTGGGACGGAGCCGTGCTCGCGCGTAAGCAAGCGCTGCTCTGTCCCTGACAGCGGCTCCAGCCCGGGGTTCGGAGCGGAGCTTCAGGCATGAGCGGGCAGGTACGGCCTGTATTGCGGCAAGAATATCCAGATGGCTATTCAGCCAGAATTCTGCTAGTGTGCACAGGCCCTAACTCAGTGTGTGGAAGA
Source organism: Ranitomeya imitator (assembly GCF_032444005.1). Classification (NCBI taxonomy): domain Eukaryota; kingdom Metazoa; phylum Chordata; class Amphibia; order Anura; family Dendrobatidae; genus Ranitomeya; species Ranitomeya imitator. Next base: position 246,437,654 of record NC_091286.1, on the reverse strand, counting down.
ACAAATTAATACACATAACTACTTACCTTCTGGATTTGTTCCTTCTGAGTCTTCAGATTCACTTGATATGTTCTGAGGAATGAAATCTTCATCACTGTCAGAATCAAATACATGTTCCTGCAATTCGGATTCCGATTCATCCTCCGGTATGGATTGCAAAGTAGCCAGAATATCCTGAGGCTTTATCAAACGTCTTCTCTCCATATTCCTTACAAATTCCATAATTCTATATAGTTCCCTGCGGAAAAATAGAAATGAAATGAAAACTAAAAGAAATAATAACTGTTCTGCCACCTTCAAAAGTAGGTGGGCTGAATCAGTTGACAGACAGCTAAACTATTTCATAACAATTCATACCTGTATGAGTCTTCAGAGCTCGTATGTCTGCGCCTGTTCTCTTTGTCTCTTCAGCTGAACTGAAAGTAAAGTTACTATCCAGAATACTGTCTCCTGCTAGGACCTTAGAAAAACACCACCCTTCATTAGCATAAGATAAGAGCCTAGAGTAAACAAGCTATTTTGTTCAGCATTACACAGTAATACAAGCAGGTAAAACACAAGGAAAATGTGAAAAGTTAACATGTAAATTGAACTACATCTATATGAACATCAGGGTAAATAAGACAGAGTGAAAAAATTATGCACAAAATTTTATAGCAACATTTAGTGACAAAAGGACCTCAAAATATAGTAGGGAGTCAAAATGACTCCCTTCAGTAGTTCTTGGTAAATTTTGAAAAAAACGCGCAAATTTTTTACCAAAATTATTTATTCTCACAAAATCTTTTTTCACATCATATTTGAGGAAAAGTCACCGAGTTTCAAGCCGGAATTCTGAAAAATGTAGTCACAGAAGAGAAATAAAAAACGAAAGGAGTCAAAATGACTCCATCAGTAGTTCTAGTGTTAAGGGGTGACAAAAAGCCTCCCAAACAGCTAAAATTAGGGGTAGACACCATGAAAAGTGTCATCAATTGACCCACAGTAGAAATTTGCAAATGGCACAGCAGCAGTCAGCCATGGGCCAAGCATGACATATCAGGGTCTGGCCCAGCATTTACAGCTTGGAATTGAAGTTTTAATGATGGCCTGGTGGTTAAGGGTAAAGTGTAAGCCTTCTTAGCTGAGAGAACTCACACCTCAAAGAACATCTACATTTTTTTTTTATTCCAGCCACACTCAGATGGCACAAATATCAGTTTCATAGACTACTATTGACAGAAAAATGTAAGAAAAGTAACACAGGTGGTTGACTTAAAGAAAGTGCAGACCTGCCTGTCTGGGAGCCCTACTTTCACAGGCAGCTCACCAGATGGAATCCCAATTTGGAATCTCAACATTTCAAAAGATAATTGTCACCCAGAACTAAAGTGACATCAATTTCCACAGAGGAGAAACAGTATAATAGGCCTCTAACACACCTTCTACTACAGGCAACCCACCAGATGGAGACCCAACTTGGAGTCTCCACATTTAAAAAAAATGTTTGTAATATCAGCAGCAGTAGCAACAGCAGACACAGAAGACACCACAGACTGCCTTAATGCATGATCAATACATGACATTAAAAACGACGCCATCGCCATCGTTCATTTTGATGAAACTTAGGCGGTCTACACTTTGAGGGGATGCCCGGATGCGCTAATCTGTCTGGACACCACCAGCAGTGCTGAAGACACATTCCGAGAGAACGCTGGCTGCCAGGCATGACAAAACCTCCAAGGCATGACAGGCAAGCTCAGAACACTCTTCCATTTTTGAAGATCAAAATGTAAAAAAAAGTCCAAACTCCTCCAATGGCATTGATATTGAGCTCCAGATACTCCTGAACTATCCTCTCCAGTGAATCACAGACTTGTACTCTGATCTATTGGTGCACGGTCTAAAAAATGTGTTAAACGACTCACAGAAATTGTTATGCCACTTACACTGCTGCTGCAGCTAATGTTTTGGTAAAGATGCCTTGACATTCCTGGAGTTGGACGTCTAAAAAAGGGATGCATACTGTGTGACTCACTGCTGTCTTGGGCAAAACCACTCTTAAGATTGTCTACAAGCGTATTTCGATACTCCAGCATACACGCATATCTTTTCAGGGGAGAAGCATATGGCTAAATTTACTCTTGTACCATGGATCTAACAGAGTGGCAACCAATTCAGTAGTCAGCACTATTTCTAACCCTAAGAATACTAGCATCATGTTGCAGAAAGAAGGCGCTAATGCAGAAAGAAGGTGCTCACGTGTTGGGAGTTCCATGAGGTCCAAGTCCATGATGTGTTGGTAACAGGGTAACAATCAAGGTTGCTTCCTCCGTCCCCTCCCGCCAACCACAGACAGCAGAGAATCCATCACCTCATCCTTCTCAATTTGTTCCTCGGCTCCTGCATCTTTACTAAAAGTTTGTCTGGTACCATGAGCCCCACTTGATTGCTATAAACTATCCTCCCATGGCACCCACCTGTACAATTACAGTCAGGAAATGTAAGATATTGATATCCCTTCCGCTTTCTCCTCTGCTTCCACCTCTTCTTTTGGGACCACCACCTCCTCACGCAGACTATTTAAGGTGTGCTCCTGCATGTAGATGACAGGAATAGTGATGCCGATGATGGCATCCTCAACGCTAACCATCTTAGAAAACATTTCATAACTGTGCAGAAGGGTGCAGAGGTCTGGACTGCGTTGGCCCAGGCTATGTAAAAGGACATACTGCATCAAGGTTCATTGCTGCTGCCACAGCACTTCAAGATGTACAGAGTGGAATTCCACCGTGTCGGAACATTGATAATCAAACGGTTAACTGGTAGGCCGAAAGACCTCTGTAGTCAACCTGCAGGGTGTGATTGTTGGAAGTGAGCATACAGAGACCGTGCTTTCTGCAGCAGTGCATCCGAACCAGGATAATGGCATAGAAATTACTGTACCGTGAGGTTGAGGACGTGAGCCATGCAATGCACGTGTGTGAAGTTGCCACATCGTAGGCTCATCACCAGTTTTAGCTCCAAGTGAGTAAAATAGAAAAACTTTAATAAGAAAATTTAAAAACATAATACTCCAATGCTCCATACAGACAACACCATGACCTGAGTGAGTTCGGCAACGCGTTTCGACCGGAAAGGTCTTTGTCAAAGCACAACTACCAAAATTCCAATGGGAATAAATGGAATCTCTCTGCCAATCTGGCAGCTTCAAAGAGGTCACATGTTTTAAGGTCCTATAGGACATGGTATATCCAAAAGAAATGAATTAATAAACAAAGAAAATGCAAAAAAAAACAGATACAAATATACAAATAATAACATGAATATAATACAGAAATATCGTACAAGAATATCATGAAAGACATATCTCAGTAGTGAAACATAATTTCATTACGTTTATTTAACCCATTGGGAAATCTAGTCCCTAGGTTAAAAATCCAGTCCAATCACGTGTGAGTAAAGCTCTGCCGAGATCGCAGCCACGAGGAGGTTTTTTCACTCTTTCAATACCGGTAATTGTTAAAGAACTGGTGTTTCGTGCATGCACATCTATAAAATGTTTTGCTGCAGAAGAAACATTACGATTAATATTCCTAATATTGGAAATGTCATACAAATGTTCCGTAAAACGAGTCTTTAATTTTCTGGTAGTGCAGCCTATATAGGATTTATGGCAAAGGTTGCAATCAATTTTATAGACAACATATTTTGTATTGCAGTTGATAAAATCATGGATATGAAAAGAATTGACATTATTGAAATCATGGAAAAAAATTTCTATTGACTTGCATCTCATCAGGACCTGGTTCCGTGCTCTGCTGGAAATGGTGAGCTGCCTTTTTTTCTTTTTTTTGTATATCATCACCAGTTTTGCACTGTTATCCGCACACGGCCTTCCCTGGAACCAGGTTTAGTGGAGACAGCCATTGCTCTAACTCGGTCTGGATACCTGTCCACAACTCTTGAGCTGTGTGACTGCGAAATCCTAGGCATATTAATTTATACACTGTCTGATTACAGTGAGCCGTGGCTGCACAGTACAGAGGTGGGGGGATTCTATCTGCACTGTTGGAATGCGTACTACCACAAGAAATGATGATACTAGGTCTAATAGAGTATCAAAATTACAACTTTATTAAAATCATTTAGACAAAAGGTGAATGAAGATGACAATACAAAATTGTATATACAAGGATATTGTCTAAAAAGCAACTGGAGATTTTTGTACCCAGGGATCTACTATTATTCACCAATAATAATTATTCAGATATTCCAATTATTTAACAAAAAGTAAATAGCATAAATAGCTATTGCTGCAATAAGTGGGTGGCATCTAAAATAATTAACGCTGCCAAGAAATTCCTATGGCCGGCAAATATTATTCATCGCCATTATGGCGCCCATAGCCACACAATTGGATCCATGCAAAGTGCCAAATAGGCCACTATGTTACCCACCTTAATGCCGACCGGATCACCTGGGACTCACCCCCGCTCCAACGCGTGTTTCGGAAAGACAACCTTCGTCAGGGGGCATGGAATGCGTGTCTGATTAAGCGAGAAGTTGAGGGCACAAGTAGAGGCTCTAGAAGAGGTGGAGAAGGCCGAAGCAATGAGGAACTGCTAAGTACAGAGGTTTGTCTTGGGGATTCAAAGACTTGTGGAGCAGCTCCTTGACCATCTGCCCCACAAACACGAGAGTCATATAGTGTCCAGTCAGTGAGGTGTAATGCCCCTGCCCACGTTTGCTCGTCCAGGTGTCATTGTTGAACTTCACCATGGCAAAAATAGATTTTTTCAGGGAGCAGGTAATGTTGTCGGTGACAATCTGGTGTAGCACAGCTTTTTAAGAGAAGTAGTGGCGAACGGGCAACTGGTACTGGGGGACTGCGACGGCTATCAACTTTTGTAAACCGTATGTATCCACCAAGTGGAAAGGTAACATTTCTGTGGCCAACAGATTGGACATGCTGGAGTTCAACCTCTTAGCTTTGCCATGTGTAGGAGGAAACATTCTTTTACGTAACCACAACTGCGGGACTGAGAGCTGAGAGAGGGCAGAGTATGGAGAATAAGACAAGCTGCTGGTCTGTGAGTGAGGTGCAGGTGGAGATGTTATGGTAGATTGAGAAAGATGTGTTGGGCTAGATGACACAAAAGCAGCAGTCATGTATACTTCCGTAACAGCTGATCAGCTCTCACTCACCCTGACTGTGATGGATAAACAATTGTAGTTTCTTTGACCATAGACCAGTGTGTGAAGACATGTAATGGTGACGGAGGAGAAGGAAGCAACAGATGTGGTCGGTGGGATTGCCGTGGTTGGCGAGGCCTGCTAGTCCACATTTTAGCGAAGTGAGACTCCCACACTAAAGCATATTGATCGCACATATGCCAGTTCATGTATGTAGTTGTCAAATTATTGCAATTTTTGCCTCTACTCAGTTTTTTTCAAATTTGACAGATAAAATGTGTTGGGTCATCCTTTCTGCTCTCACTCTTCTCATCCTCATCCTCTTCCTGCCCTGACACCACAGTACAGTCCGTGTGCACCTCTAGTATCTGAGTCTCATCAGGATCACCTCCACCCTTGGTGGTTAAGGTCTGGTGATGAGGGTCTGGATTCTGCTCATCCAGAAAGAAAGTTGGGCATCAGTGCAGATGCATTCCTCCTCTGGATTCAGTGATACTTTGGAGCAGACCTCTGATGTCCATAGAATACAATGTGTGAACAGCTCTTCAGAATGGCCCATCTGATGTTCCCCACAGTCATTTTTTTTTAAAATTTATAATGCGGGGAGAAACAAGGGATTCCACCTCTGAGGATTATACTGTGTGTGATGTTGAAGTGGGGGAAGAAAAGGAGAGGCCACTTGATGCAGCGCTTGCCATCCACTCGAGCACATTCTCTTTCTGAGCTTCATCTACAGTTAGGTCCATATATATTTGGACAGAGACAACATTTTTCTAATTTTGATAATAGACATTACCACAATGAATTTTAAACAAAACAATTCAGATGCAGTTGAAGTTCAGACTTTCAGCTTTCATTTAAGGGTATCCACATTAAAATTGAATGAAGGGTTTAGGAGTTTCAGCTCCTTAACATGTGCCACCCTGTTTTTATAGGGAACAAAAGTAATTGGACAGATTCAATAATTTTAAATAAAATGTTCATTTTTAGTACTTGGTTGAAAACCCTTTGTTGGCAATGACTGCCTGAAGTCTTGAACTCATGGACATCACCAGACGCTGTGTTTCCTCCTTTTTGATGCTCTGCCAGGCCTTCACTACAGTGGTTTTCAGTTGCTGTTTGTTTGTGGGCCTTTCTGTCTGAAGTTTAGTCGTTAACAAGTGAAATGCATGCTCAATTGGGTTGAGATCAGGTGACTGACTTGGCCATTCAAGAATATTCCACTTCTTTGCTTTAATAAACTCCTGGGTTGTTTTGGCTTTATGTTTTGTTTCATTGTCCATCTGTAGTATGAAACGACGACCAATCAGTTTGGCTGCATTTGGCTGGATCTGAGCACACAGTATGTCTCTGAATACCTTAGAATTCATTCGGCTGCTTCTGTCCTGTGTCACATCATCAATAAACACTAGTGACCCAGTGCCACTGGCAGCCATACATGCCCAAGCCATCACACTGCCTCCGCCGTGTTTTACAGATGATGTGGTATGCTTTGGATCATGAGCTGTACCAAGACTTCACAATACTTTTCTCTTTCCATCATTCTGGTAGAGGTTGATCTTTGTTTCATTTGTCCAAAGAATGTTCTTCCAGAACTGTGCTAGCTTTTTTAGATGTTTTTTTGCAAAGTCCAGTCTAGCCTTTTTATTCTTGATGCTTATGAGTGGCTTGCACCGTGCAGTGAACCCTCTGTATTTACTTTCATGCAGTCTTCTCTTTATGGTTGATCTGGATATTGATACGCCCACCTCCTGGAGAGTGTTGTTCACTTGGTTGGCTGTTGTGAAGGGGTTTCTCTTCACCATGGAGATTATTCTGCGATCATCCACCACTTTTGTCTTCCGTGGGGGCCCAGGTCTTTTTGCATTGATGAGTTCACCAGTGCTTTCTTTCTTTCTCAGGATGTACCAAACTGTAGATTTTGCCACTCCTAATATTGTAGCAATTTCTCGGATGGGTTTTTTCTGTTTTCGCAGCTTAAGGATGGCTTGTTTCACCTGCATGGAGAGCTCCTTTGACCGCATGTTTACTTCACAGCAAAACCTTCCAAATGCAAGCACCACACCTCAAATCAACTCCAGGCCTTTTATCTGCTTAATTGAGAATGACATAACGAAGGGATTGCCCACACCTGTCCATGAAATAGCCTTGGAGTCAATTGTCCAATTACTTTTGATCCCTTTAAAAACAGAGTGGCACATGTTAAGGAGCTGAAACTCCTAAACCCTTCATCCAATTTTAATGTGGATACCCTCAAATGAAAGCTGAAAGTCTGAACTTCAACTGCATCTGAATTGTTTTGTTTTAAATTCATAGTGGTAATGTCTGTAACCAAAATTAGAAAAATGTTGTCTCTGTCCAAATATATATGGACCTAACTGTATATGGTGTACTGCTGTGCACCTTCCAAAGAAAGGGAGTTGAGTAGGCTGGCCAGTAACAGATGTTGTCACTGTTCTTTAAATAGGACGAGATGGTGTTTGTTCAGTTGAGCTTTCATTCACATTAATAGCTAACCCAGGTACACGTCAAACATCTAGCTGATCCTAGCCAATGTAACACAAAAGCATTAATGGAAATGCGATGACTTTCTGAACTGTGACTGACTTTTGCCGACTTTGAGTAAAAATGCTTGTGAAAGCGAACACAAATCCTAGTGTGCTACGTTCGTGCCAAATTTGAGATTGGCGAACATTTTCCGAACACATTCACTCATCTCTAGTCATCTCCTCACATGGGTATAATTTCATCTACAGTCTTTTTTTCCTATCTATTCTGTCCTCATTTCATGTTATCCAATAGGCTTGTCTTGTCTATGGACGAACATCTCACATCTCATAGATGTGTCTTCACACTGAATTTTGACTGATTGCACACATATTATATTATATTACATATGAAATTCATATTCTAGTAACAATATACATCACATACAAGGTGACCTACATGCATTTCTTAAACCATCAACCTGTGTAGAGGAGCACCCCCACACCCATATCATGATACGGTATGGTGGGCTGTACCACCGACATCACCAGTGACATGCCCTATGATGACATGGTTAAAGAGTCGGTATGACTGCTGCTATACACCAAGATTGATCTTAGCAAGGGAACACACCCTGCGCTAACACGGACTTTTGGGCAGCACTACTGATGTCACACACTGGGGATAGTTAGTGCAAAGCAATACACGGATTTCATCATACATTGTGCTGTTATCAACAGCAACCCATATCTTTCTCTGCAATCTGGTAAGCTTGTCTTATGTGTACATATTTATTTTGCAGTACATCAGGAGACATCAAACATCGTGGGACCTTGTTATCCAGATTCCACACCCTTACATGGTTAAATTTGTACTATATCTTTATTTCAACACTATACCACCCCCCTTTTCCCTAACTTCCCCCCCCCCTTTTGCCACCACCCCTTTCCCCCCCTTTTTTTCTCCTTCTCTTGTCCTGGTTTTTCATTGCCATACTATATAATTTACTGGAGGTGACTTCCACTGCTTGCTTGATTAATATCATCTTGTTCTAAGAATATTTCGTCTTCTATTGAATTTGGATAATGTATTTCAATGTTTCTATAATTGGTGTTTCATCCTCTTGTGTACATAGATTTGAGCATAACGTCAATCAGATTCATACATATGCAAATGTCACTATTACCAATAATTTACCTGAGTCTGCTGTTGGTGTGTGTAATAAAGGCGATCTAAAAAAAATTGCTATCTTATTGGTGAAATAGCGTACATTTAACTAGCATTTGTGCGACTGACGTAAAGCCTGCTGGCATACGCAAACATCACTATTTACCAGTAACTTTACTGAGTCTGCTGTTGGCATGTGTAATAAAGGCGATATAACAAAAAAATACTCTGCTATTGGTTAAATAGCATATTTTTATCTAACAGTTGTGCGATTGGCGCAAAGCCTGCTGAGATACGCAAATGCCACTATTTACCAGTAATTTTCCAGGGTCTGCTTTTGGCGTATGTAATAAAGGTGATATAAAAAAAATGACTCTGCTATTGGTTAAATAGCATATATTTATCTAGTAGATGTGTGATTGGCATAAACTCCGCTGACATATGTAAAAGACACTATTTACCAGTGATTTTACTGAGTCTGCTGTTGACTTGTGTAATAAATGTGATAGCTAAAACAAATTACCCGCACATTGCTAGATACAGGGAATTTGTACATAACACCTTTGTGAGGGTACTTGTGACAAATAAAGCTAGGAATCCTTTATTCATAACGCATGCAATATGGAAAAAGTGACATTAAGAAACAGGGATGTGGTTGTGCCCGCCAAGGCTGTGTGACAGATCAGTAGGTTACTTTATCTCATTCTAGCTTCCTGTCAAAACTCGATCTGCATGAAACACTACTGTCAAACCCAGACAAGTGCGAGGATGTTGTGAGTTGGATGGCAGACAAAGGCTCTAGTGTGTTGATAAGCAGCACCACGAAGACTTCCACACAGTCCAGTCTCAGTAGACAAGGGGCTGGGCCACACAATCCTCAACTTGGTCCTATTGAAATGTCTATCTTGAAACAGGGTCTCTCTTTTTGCCCCACGAATGTATTGGACAAATTTACCTTTGTGAAGGATTTGTACTTATTTTGTAGGCAGCTCACCTTTAAGTTGATGTACCATCAGCTTTCTCTTATTGACACTTTGCCTCTGAATGAGAGACAGACACTCAGGGATCTCATTGCACTACTGGAAGAGAACGAGAATCCAACATCTAGAAAATGTTTTCTGAGGAGACTACCCTCGCAGGCCACACCCAGTCTCTCACAGTTTCCAGCAGTTCAAATATTCTTCGATGCAATATGTAGAGATACCTTGAGACTGGAGAATCAACCTAATTGGCTAAATAACATTAATAAAACCGAGAAGAGGGCTATCTTACATTTGAGGGGGAACAAGGATTTGGTTATAAGAGAGGCTGATAAAGGGGGGAATATTGTCATTTGGCCGGCTGACCTCCATTTGAAGGAAGCTAATTGACAACTGCATAACCCTCTTTTTATCAGAGACTTCCCTCAGACCCTACCACAGTCTTCAACTCAAAATTGGACAATCTTGTACATGCTGCCTTTTCATATAACATAATTGACAAGAAAGAAAAGGAATTTCTGACTATAAAACATCCGAAGGTCCCCACGTTCTTCAAGTTGCCAAAGGTGCATAAGTCGCTACATGAACCTCCAGGTAGGCCTATAGTGTTGGGTATTGGGGGCATGTTTGAAAAACCCTGCATCTATGTTGACTTTTTTCTGCAACCTATGGTGACTACTCTCATGTCATATATAAAGTATACATCAAACTTACTGAATATGCTTAAGGATCTCACTATTCCACCTGATACATCTATTATCACTCTAGATGTAGAATCCTTATATAACAGCATCCGACATGATTTGGGGATCCAAGCGGTGTCCTTTTTTTTTAATCAACCTACTACAGGTGATCATCAGCATGATTCTTTTCTTGTGGATCTTCTTCATTTCATTCTGGACAAGAACTACTTCGTATTCGATCGAGTTTTTTACATGCAGGTATCCGGTACCGCTATGTGCGCCCTCATAAGCGAACCTGTTTCTAGGGTGGTGGGAGGTCACTCAGGTGTTCGGTTTACCAGAATTTCAAAAAACACATTTTCAAGTGGTGCTGCTACATTGACGACGTGCTTCTGTTTTGGACTGGGTCTCTTCATGAGTGTAAGAACTTTGTTGATGGCTTAAATAATAACAGCTTTAATATCCGCCTAACAGCCAATTTCTCTGGTTCTGTAGCTGAATTTCTGGACTTAACCCTCACCATTGAGGACTCACTTGTGAAGATCACATTATACCAAAAACCAACGTCTAACAACAATATCCTCCATTTTTCAAGTTTCCACCCAGAACATCTCAAGAGAGGCATCCCAAAGGGGCAATTTTACCGTTTGAAATGGAATTGTTCAACCCAGCAAGATTTGTTGATGCAAGCAAGAGATCTGACTGGCCGTTTCAGGGACATGGGGTACCCCAAGAAGGCAATTACAACAGCCTTTACCTCGGCCAGGGACTCGGATCGGGTACTGCTTTTAAACCCACAGATGCGGGATTCCTCTAGACCTATAGGCTTGATAACAACTTACAGTAATCAGTGGCAGGCACTTTGAGATATTTTATCAAGATATTGGGGAATATTGGTAAATTAACCCAAATTGGCACCCCATATAGCCACAAAACCCACCTTGATAGCCAGGAAAGCTCAATCATTAAAAGACTCGCTGTGTCATAGCCATTTTAAGAGACCCACTCAAAGGCTAGATAGGTACACGATTGAGGGGTACTTTTGCCTGCGGCGGATGCAGCATTTGTCACCTGACCATTGGCAGTCAGGGAATTGCTTTGCCCACTTTAACATCTCCAGCATCCTCCAATACATTTTTTAACTGCAGGTTAAAAAAAATCTGGTCTATGGCCTGGTGTGTAAATGCCCTAAGATCTATGTAGGCCAAACAAGACAAGAACTGAGGCGAAGAGTACAGCAACAGCTCTCTAACATTAATATGGCAAAAACTGATCTGGCTAAAGGTAAATCTTTGATTCCGGTAGCAACTCACTTTTTACAGGCACATAATGGTTCAAGTACGGAACTGAGGGTTCTGGGCTTGCAAGCTGTACAGACTAATATCAGGGGTGGTGATATCACCCTTGAATTATTGAGACGAGAATCAAAGTGGATCTTCAATCTTTGCAGTCTCTCACCCTTGGGACTTAACGAAGATTTGCTCTTCACTGGTTTTTATAAACAAGTGTGATGTTTATGAATTATACACTGGTTGCTGACATTTCTTCTTATTCTCAACTGTTCCGGATTTTCCAGGTTTCCAGGTTCATAATTGGATTTCTCTGTTCCCTCTTCAGTGCAACTGACATGGCGATTCCCTCCTTTGGGGTGATTGGAAAATTTTAAAGTCCCCTAAATCAAGTCTCATTGAACTGCTATCTGCTTCATCGCACTTGGGCTTCTATTCGACAATCAAACGTCATCATTTGATTCTTAAGTCCATTATGCATGTCGATGTATGAGATATTAATTGTGGTTTAGGCGTTAGTATATTGCTTTTATGAAAACTGTTACCACATTACCTCCCTCACCTTATAGGGGAACCCGTGGAGATGGGAGTGTCTGAGGATCTCTTTTAAACCTTTGGCACTCATTTTCTTGGGGCACTTCCCCCATTTTTCAATATTTTCCTGCATTTTCAGAGCTCTTGCTTTGCAATTCATAATGGCTAGACACCAGCGTGGGTTTCCCATGAAATAGTCCACAGTGTAATTTTTGGTGTGATAATATCTGTCTAAGTGCACTTGCTATTCTTCACTAGTGCTATTCTGTCGTATGCAAGGGCGCAGTAAATAGGCTTCTCTTTAGCGAGTTATTTATGTAGTTCAACAAATTGGTTAATCTTGATCAGACTACTTTCCCTTGCACTAGGTCATAATTTGGATTGTATACATTTGTGACTGTGTGCTATGTTTCTAGAACGAGAATGGAACGTCATTAATCCATCCTTCATGTCGTTGCATGGGATAGTGGTCATGGTTTGGGTTGTGGGAGATTTTACCCATAAAAACTGTTATCTCATTACCTTCTTAACCTTATAGGGGAACTCGTGGAGATGGAAGTGGCTGGGGATCTCATTTGATCCTTTGGCACTCATGACTTTGGGGTATTTCCCCTGCTGTCAGTTGTTTGGGTTTTTTTTTTTTTTGTTTTTTATTCTCTGGGTTTTTGCAATCTACTCTGTTATCTTGCTTGCTATTTCTGACCGGGGCTTTATCTGTTGTTTGCAAGGGTTCATCAAATAGATGTCTCTTTAATGATCCGTTTATAAAATGTAACAAATTAACTAATTTTGACCAGACTATTCTCTTTGGGATTAGGTAATAGTGAGGACTGTATATATATGCGTGACTTTGTGAAATTTTTCTAGAAATTATGTGTCCTCAATCTCTTGCGCCTATTATTGGTCTGTAATGTTTGCACGTTCTTCAACAGTGGGCAAATATTAAGACCCGGAGTACTTTGAAATATACATAAGGTTTCATCTGACATGTGTATGGACTTTTTTCCTCTATCTTAACAGGCCTATTGATTTTCTGGTGTATATATGGGTCATTTGAGACCTGTCTCTCGCTATACGATCTTTTGCATTTACAAATTCGCCGATTCTGACTATTAGCGTGACTTTAGTGAGGGCCGTACTAAGGTGCGCAGACGCACCTCCGTTAGAAGCCATGAGTGTCACCGTGGTTACGGTCTGGTTGTACTGCGCAGACGCAGTTCAGACATGACCGATCATGTGCAGTAATATGCATCCTTGACCCGGGAAGCATTCTTGCATTTAGCGTGGGGGTCAGCTTAACATGCCTGTTCTCAGCGTCCCAGAAGACTGCTGCGAGTGTGCTCAAAGATATAAGGTAATCGCCACAGCAGCTGCTTATTATTTAACTATTGATAGTATATTTAAGAATATTGGGCAGATTACACTGTCAGCCCCTGATGAAGCCACCTTGCGGCGGCGACACGCGTCGGGCATCTCCACGGGCTCCCCTATTCCCAGGCCTCTTACACACTATGAGACTTATTGGGTCTGCATTAGCCGTTCAAATGTTACTATAGCAGAATTGTTTGATATTTTTCTCTGCAGAACTGTAGGGCAATGATCTTTACATGTGTTACTTATTATGTCTGTTTTTCTAAATGCATTTTTTGAGTGGCCATTTACCTTTGTGAAGGTGTACTTTGTTGTGCAGGTGTAGTGGGGCAGTATGATGTGGCTTTGCACCACTCAGGGATAGTTTTTGTATAATTCATGTCTTTTTACAGCATGTGATTTTGCATGGTGATTTACTATATATTACTCAATTGGTCATCTGCATTAGCTGGCTGAATCCTGTAAACTAATTTTTTGTACCCACTACAATATATAATCTGTGCACTGGCTCTGGGAAGGGTAGCTCTAAGCTTTATTATAAGCTACTTTGGGTTTTCATTTGTCATGTTGTTTGACGTTTAACTGTTTTTATCATGTGTGTTGGTCCTGTATTCAATAAAAGCATTTTTGTATTTATTTTTTGGTGATCCCCAGTTTATGGTCTGCAGCTTTTCCTTCATATAATTTCCTCAACTTGGTCCTACTTCCTTACCCCATCTGGAGACACAGGAGACATATGACCCCAAAGTTGGCCACTCTGAGGAATTATTTAAGTTCCCTTGTAATTATTCTGGTCTCTCACTGTGCACCATTAAAGAGGGTCATGAGGAGGTGGAGTGCAGTGATGTACAAACATTTGAGCACCCACAGCCAGAAGAAAGCCACGTAGGGGAACATCAATTCCTGTCTGAAGAGGCATAGGATAATGATGATGCACAGTTGCCATCAGGTCAGCCTAGAATCGCAAATCAGAAGGAGGATCAGATTGATGAATTGGAAGACGATGTGGTTGATGATGAGGCCACTGATCCAACTTGTCATGGTGGCACGTGTAGCAAGCACAGCAGTGCAGAAATTGATGGATCCATAGCATGAAAACTGGCAAGAAGTGGTAGTGGTTTGATCAGAGGGAGAACTCGGTCAATTGTTCGACAGAGCACCCCCCTGAGAAACCCTGACAGAGATGCACTATCGCAACTGGGACAGGTAGTGAAACATGTGGAGCGCCCCTGTAGGGCAGTGGGGTACTCGGAGCCGGGCCCTTCGGTTCTCAAGGGGGATGTCACGGTGGCTGACCCACTCCATGGCCCTAGGGATGTCCGTTGTAAAATGGGGGAGAGGTCTCTAAAGGGATAATGTTTGTGACGCCACCTGTGGTATTCGGTCAGGGTGACCGACGCTGCTTAGGGTTCCGCTGAGGTGTTGTGATGGCAGCTAGATGGTATACCTTCCCATAGGTGAGCTATGTCCCCAGGGCTTCCCAGAGTGTAGATGGTGGATGGTGTGAGGCGCAGTGAAGAACGAGAACACAAGGGTGCCGTATCTTTACCTTTACTGAAGGCTTCAGCGTCCACAGTCCAGAGCACGAGATCACAGGGTTGGCAGAGTCGGGCCGGTCTGAAGGCAAATCCAGAGTCCCCTTATCCAGGTGGAAATCAGTAGCCTTCCTCTAGTGCCTGGATGTTGTAGTACCTTACTGCTAAGCTTCTCATAAGGTCCTCATAACTGTTGGTGGTGTTCTAGATGTTATGTCTTTCTCTCTCTGTCCCCCAGATGGATAGGAACAACCCGTATGACTGGTGGCCTGGGGCTTTTTACAGGAGCTCTTAGATACCCCGGCCTCCACAGTTGCCACCGTGCCTCCTGGGTAAAGGTCAGGGAACTAATATGGAATTAGTTGTCCTGCCGGTCTCTGGAGCCAGGCCTGGTGACGATGACTCCCTCGATGTTCCGGCTACCGGAACCTGCGCCTCAGAATGGAGGCAGCCTTTTACTGGGCAGAACTCCTTCTGGTTTCCTCTCCGCTTGCTATGACTTCGTTTCTCACTCTCTGCAACACAATTCTCCTTCAATGTCTCTTTTTTAGGATGCTGCCGCACGTCGGGCTGACGCAGCTCCGTGGCCTTCTGTCTAGGCCTCTGACAGGATCCCACCCCTGTCAGGGACCCACTACCTGAGTGGAGCCCAGATAGCAGCTCACTGGGTGAAGCCCAGCTTGCTTCTGCCTAACTTCCTATCCAGACCACCAGTTTTACCTAATTGTGAAGAGTGCCCTACTAAATACCCTGGTGGACTGGAGTGTGAAGTGTGTTGTATGGTTTGTGATACCTGGTAAAGTGATCTCCTTTATTGCCATCAGACGTAACATCACTCCCCCTGGTGGAAGAATGACATTACTGCAACGACCAGGGCCCTGGGGTGCTGCATTTGTCTGTGTCACCACCAGGAGGTGTCAATCTGTCTCTCCTGCCTTCACATTCTAGTCATCATACATGTCCCTATCCCCAAAAGACACAGGTCAGAGTATTGATTCCACACGTCGTCTGTTGTGAATTCTGTGGCAGAGTTCACTCCTGTGGTCACAAGTGGTACTTCGGCTGATTCTCTTTGGGATCTTCCGTTTGTGGAGGAAAGTGGTACTGCAGCTTCTGAGTTTCCTCCCTCAGGTGATCTGGTGAGCTCGTTGGCTTCTTCTCTACTTAACTCCACCTGATGCTTTGATCTATGCTTCCTGTCAATGTTTCAGTGTTGGACTGGTTTTTTCCCTGGATCATTCCTGTGGCCTGCTGCTCTGCAAAGCTAAGTTTTGCTTATGTTATTTTGTTGCTATTTTTCAGTCCAGCTTGCTTTATTGGTTTTTCTCGCCTGCTGGAAGCTCTGAGACGCAGAGGGACGACCTCCGTACCGTTAGTCGGTGCTAAGGGTCTTTTTGTCCCCTCTGCGTGGTTATTTATAGGTTTTTGTGCTGACCGCAAAGTTATCTTCTCTATCCTCGTTCTATTCAGCTAGTCGGGCCTCACTTTGCTAAATCTGTTTCATCTCTATGTTTGTGTTTTCATCTTACTCACAGTCATTATATGTGGGGGGCTGCCTTTTCCTTTGGGGAATTTCTCTGAGGCAAGGTAGGCTTATTTTTCTATCTTCAGGAATAGCTAGTTTCTCAGGCTGTGACGAGGCGCCTAGGTTCTGGTCAGGAGCGCTCCACGGCTACCTTTAGTGTGGTTTGATAGGATCAGGGATTGCGGTCTGCAGAGTTCCCACGTCTCAGAGCTCGTTCTTTATTTTTGGGTTATTGTCAGATCACTGTATGTGCTCTGACCTCCATGTCCATTGTTATACTGAATTGGTTAACATAACAGTCGTCCACCTGCTTTCTTTTTATTTATGCAAAGTAAAGCACTGGCAAATAATTGTAAAGCTTGAGAGCATCAATGACAAAAACATCAAGAATTTTTACTTAAACATATCATCTGGGTTTGACGTTCCCTGTGATTGCACACTAATTAGCAAGTGTAATTCCCCCCTCACATGCCAACTTTCTATTTGGACCAATTTCTTCTGCCTGCAGTTTGTCTGCAGTTTTTGAGCAAATCTGAGCTCCAACCAGATAAATTACTCTCTGTAAGCATCAAGAGGACATTGCTAGACATGCTAATACTAAACCCTTACTTCCCATGACTCTGCTAAGCAATTTGCAAAGCTGTTCAGTGTGTTAACTGTTTATGCTCTACCTTTATAACTTCCAACATCACTCCTGCTACTCAGTAGCATACTGTCTGGGAATTTCTCCCACAAAAAATATTGTTTCACTCATCAACAATTCAAAGGCAATTATACAGGGGCCAACTGGGCATTTGCCCTGAATGCAAACAGCAAGGGGGCATTGTCAAACTGCCTAATGTAATGACAAAAATATCTCACAGGTAGAATTTTGCTGCTTACAGGGAGTGGGATTTAGTCATTCTCTGAGCTCGTTGTCAAACTGACAGCCATGGCAAAGAACAAGTAACATGGTGGTTCTTACACTCAATTGTACTGGCATCTTTACGACATGAGTACAATCAAAGCCCTGATGTCTCGCAGTTCTGTGGCTAAAGCAACATTAGCAGTGTAATAACAAAAAAAAAAAGTAGCAACAAGAGGTATCTAAGCTACATTCTGTAATGCTTATAGGTCATTGTCAAACCCATTTTCTTTCCCTTTTACAAGTTGTCCAGCCATCAACCTACTTCTTCTAATAAATAGAACCACCTTTAACAATAATAATAATCTTTATATAGCACTAACATATTCCGCAGCGTTTTACAGACATTATCATCGCTGTCCCCAATGGGGCTCACAATCTAAATCCCTATCAGTATGTCTTTGGAATGTGGGAGGAAACCGGAGCGCCCGGAGGAAACCCACGCAAACACAGAGAGAACATACAAACTCTTTACAGATGTTGTTCTAGGTGGGATTTGAACCCAGGACTCCAGCACTGCAAGGTTGCAGTGCTAACCACTGGGCCACCGTAAAGAATGTGAATTGCGTTTACCGGTGCAACGTTGACATCTAAAAATATTTTTGTTAAGTTTAAATTAACACTAAACTGAGAAATTCATGATAAATCATAGAGTGATTCATTGCCCTTAAATAAAAAACATTTGGCTGTCTGCAGCCTCCACAAATGTATGCTGGTAGCTGTATAAATCTGTCTTCTGTAAGCACCCTCTAATGATGGCTGTAGGCAGACAACATTTTATCACTTGATTTTATGGTTGTGTGAAAGGGGTTTTACTGCTATGCAATGGAAAAATAGAGCTCTAGCACATGAAAAATAGAAAAAGTTATACAATTATAAATGCATAAAGGCAAAATCAACAAAAGACAATCGGTAAATTTGCGCACAGTGTTTGCAGCTTTAGCGCCATGGAAAAAAAATTGCTTCAGTTTGTCACAAAACTAAAATCAAGTTTTCTTTCACAGAACTCATTATGATGAATAATATCGTAGTTTCACATTCAATAATTTCGGACATTTATGCACATTCAGAAAATTGAGGTTTTACTGGAACTTCATTTGCATAACAATGCTTTTAACTATTGCTGCAAGGCTGGACATACAAAATACTTTTATTCTTCTTTAGTGGATTTATAGCTGGTCTTGTAAAATCATGATCTTGTTTAATAAAATTGTTGCACTAAAATAATTTTAAACACTTCACAACCAAGCCATTACCAGACACTGCCTGACTAGTGACATTTTGTTTTTTTTCCATACAAGCACTTTTAATAACTTTATAATTTATTCTCGTTTTGATATTCAAACAATTTTGGCCTTTTATTTGTGATAGATGGGGCTTAAATTTTATGATATTTTTGTATTCCTTTTTTTCAGTGTTGAAGTAGTTAAGAATAATAAAAAAAAAGTGGCATGGCTAAATGACTTGCTTTGGTGACCCCAAATTCTCCATTGATTGGTAACATTTTTTGTTGTAAACTACTCGCATATTACAGTCATGATGAGGTATGCTAAATGTGTCTAATATTTCCAAATGCATTCTAGTCTTAAGTTTCTGTTTGTCCTATTTCTCTTTGTTCTTATGCTACTCAATACCATTAGATAGACCAAACTCATAATTCACACCAATGCTTTCATCTTTTTTTTCCAGAGTGCTGTCATCTTTGAATAGGAAATTTTACAAGAACAGTTCAACATAGGCTTCCTGCCATCAATTAGATACAACCATGTGCACCAAGACCTGGGAACATTCTGCTATTGAAGTGTATGTCTTCTTCTTGGAAGGGCCAGTGTCCTCTGTTCTCTATGAGTACAACAACAAAGATACATGAAAATGAACCTTCATATCCAAAGTATTGGAAAAGATAAGACTTTATTTAAAGATTAGAAATAGACAAGCACACAGCAAAATCAACGCTGAGAATAAATGAAAACACCTAAAAATGTGAGAAAAAAACATTAACCACACCCTCCAAAACACAATAGTTTAATACTGAGTAAAAATACAAATTTGTAAGAAATATCAAGAGCAAAGAAAAGTGTATAAGAAGTATAGAAATTAATTCGTTGTTAGTAAATACCATATCTGAATATTAATCTTCTATTACTCGTAGACAATTTTACAAGGGGTAAATAACGGTGTAACCCAAACTCGACATCAACCCCTTTTACAGTTGGAGGCAAAAGGTCTGTATACAGACTAATCATGCCTGAAAGGAAAAAGGTGTGTTGTATCGACACGTTACGCATATCACCGCCTCAGAAACGGCTTAATCGGGGTGATGTCAATTCTGAGAATACTGTGTATTATAGGAGTGGCATATAACTTATCAATAATGTATGTACAAAATAAAAAGCAGAAAAGGTCCAAAGAATGACAAAAAAAAAACATTAAAATAGAATACAGAAGGTCATGGCATATTGTTATCGGCTTGTGACTGCGGAAAGAACAAACCCTGAGAAATAGAAGCAATAGATCAATTTTTTTACACACTACATTTGTTATGCTATGGGGTCGAGAGAGACAACAGAGCTTAATAAGGAAGATTCAATTAGAGGTGAATATCTTCACTGGAAATAAATTTCCTGGAAAAATTTAGCGACTTCAAATTTTGTCAGGTTAGCTCATCTCCACCCATTAAATTTATGCATATGGGCATAAGATTTATGAGGGAGGAGGCAGTTCACATCGAAACTGCAGCTCTGGGAGGCTACTAAGACATCCCGCAAAGAAATTCAAGCATAACTATTCCAAAAATTCAAAAGTTCAATGGATGCAAGAATTGTGAAGGTGATATCAAAGAAGGGTCCTATGTTAACATGTAACTTGTCCTCTTAAGATGTTTTCATTTGAAAAGTCTTTATATTTCAGTAAATGTGACCTCTTGATACTGCAACTTCAGCAAATAACCATTTTCAGTTCTTTACAATCTATAAAACGTTTAGAAACTCTGTTGTGCATAATAACTTAGAACAGTGCATGTTGATTTTTTTTTAGTTGTGAAACAATATAATTGAGAGGTTTGTCCAAAAATTTTTTATTTATACTCTAATAGTTGATGATTTGAACATTATATTGGCTTATTTGCCTTGACCATTTTGGAAAATCAGAGAAAAATGGCATTTTCATAATAAGTTGGAACGTGGTGTATGTCAAGCTTGTTTGTTTTTGATACTTCGTGATGTTTGACTTTGTGCTGATTACATGTGTTCTTGAGCAATTCCAGTGTGGAAAACACAAAAAATGCATATTTCATACATATTTACCTGCAGATTTTCCACCTCTGAAACAATTCTATGTGGAAAATCATCACATAAAACTGAGAGTACCCTTTTGAGTAGCTAACATATTATGAATTATAAAAACACCACAGGGGAGTGTACACAGCATAAAAAAGCACAATAGGCATAACATTTATATTAATATTATTTATATAGCAAATATATGTTCCGTTGATGACCAAGAAAATTGTGAATCCTATAACAATATTCAAATAGGGGGCATATCTGAAAACATTGCTGCACAAGCTCATATACCAAAACTTTGAGCATATATAAGAACATTTTTAGCAAGTTTAGAAGATAGAAATTGATAGGGCTCATCTCATGTTGGGACCTCGTAATCCTGATCCTGAAGGATTCAGATATATTATTATTTGCCATTTACACATTTCTTTATTATGAAAGAAACTATTATGGGAAAAAGGCACTGTCGAATTTGACTGGAGAAGCATACAACTGATTATGCATCTATCTAGAATGACATTTTACAAAACCACTGCCTAGTGCCTAATATACTCCTGTGAGTATGCCTTCCACTGTCAATGGGCCGAAGAAATGGAACATTGCACATTTTGAAAAACCGAAGTGATGTACGGTCATTTTGTGATACCTTGGATTTGCCTATAATCCTTATCTTGGACAGGCCACTTACTCCATCATTATCACAGAGACCACCTGCACATCACAAAAATGTCCATTTGACCCTGGGCAAGATGGAGATGCTCTTAGGTATGAGAGGAGCTTGCCGGACAACTATTATCTAAGGAGTGACTTCTATACTTGAATGGTTATGATTTATCCCTTGCTTTGCAGGTAAAAAATGTAATTTTTCTTTAGTTAAAACTGATTTCAGTCACTACTATCATTTTGAGTTTCTTTGACCTCTTTTCTAGTTATATGGTGCTGTGTTGCTCATGCAGGATTCCGAAAAGAATAATGGTTAAAGATTATTCCTAAGATTTATTCTACATGATCAACCTAGATTGCAATTTAGGTCAAAATAGCAACGTCCAACTTAAATAGTCAATATTTTAATATGACAATATATATAGTCTCTCTTCTAATACAGTAAGTTCTATGCAATAATAGGTGATAGTTTGGAAAGAATATTATTCTAAACATTAAAAGGAGAGACGAAGCCAGCTCAACAACAGTCCTGAAAGGTGCACGAAACTCCATCCTGATGAGTCGTAATCAAATACTAGGAAAAACGAAGTCTTTTCCAGTTCCTTAAAAATGTATTCAGTCCATATAAAATTAAAAAAAACTCCAAATAAGCCCCCATATGAGGAGGATAAGGTAACACATTCCAATTGCAGTCCAACGATCCTTATTTGAGCCTATATTAACTCTATATTCACACAATATACAACAGAGAAGCAATGAAACAGTTTGAAGACATCAAATGATATACAGCAGATATATATATATATATACTACCTATTGAACCCGTTCTACGCCCGGGTGGCGAGCATTTATATTGGTATATGGTCTCCATCCTGGTATGTGGTGCTCCATCCTGCACCCCCATCCTGTCATGTGCTGCTCCCATCCTGCATCCCCATCCTGTCATGTGCTGCTCCCATCCTGCATCCCCATCCTGTCATGTGCTGCTCCCATCCTGCGTCCCCATCCTGTCATGGGCTGCTCCCATCCTGCGTCCCCATCCTGTCATGCGCTGCTCCCATCCTGCGTCCCCATCCTGTCATGCGCTGCTCCCATCCTGCGTCCCCATCCTGTCATGCGCTGCTCCCATCCTGCGTCCCCATCCTGTCATGCGCTGCTCCCATCCTGCGTCCCCATCCTGTAATGCGCTGCTCCCATCCTGCGTCCCCATCCTGTCATGTGCTGCTCCATCCTGCGCCCCATCCTGTCATGTGCTGCTCCATCCTGCATCTCCATCCTGTCATGTGCTGCACCAATCCTGCGTACTGAGTACGCTGATACCCCATATGTTGGGGTAAACCCCTGTTTGGGCACACGGGAGAGCTCGGAATGGAAGAAGCACTGTTTTACTTTTTCAACGCAGAATTGGCTGGAATTGAGATCGGACGCCATGTCGCGTTTGGAGAGCCCCTGATGTGCCTAAACAGTGGAAACCCCACAATTATAACTGAAACCCTAATCCAAACACATCCCTAACCCTAATCCCAACAGTAACCCTAACCACACCTCTAACCCAGACACACCCCTAACCCTAATCCCAACCCTATTCCCAACTGTAAATGTAATCTAAACCCTAACCCTAACTTTAGCCCCAACCCTAACTGTAGCCCCAACCCTAACCCTAACCCTAGCCCTAACCCTAGCCCTAACCCTAACCCTAGCCCTAACCCTAGCCCTAACCCTAGCCCTAACCCTAACCCTAGCCCTAACCCTAGCCCTAGCCCTAACCCTAACCCTAGCCCTAACCCTAGCCCTAACCCTAGCCCTAACCCTAGCCCTAACCCTAACCCTAGCCCTAGCCCTAACCCTAACCCTAGCCCTAGCCCTAGCCCTAACCCTAGCCCTAGCCCTAACCCTAGCCCTAACCCTAGCCCTAACCCTAGCCCTAACCCTAACCCTAGCCCTAGCCCTAACCCTAACCCTAGCCCTAACCCTAGCCCTAACCCTAGCCCTAACCCTAACCCTAGCCCTAGCCCTAACCCTAACCCTAACCCTAGCCCTAACTCTAACCCTAGCCCTAATGGGAAAATGGAAATAAATACATTTTTTTAATTTTTCCCTAACTAAGGGGGTGATGAAGGGGGGTTTGATTTACTTTTATAGTGGGTTTTTTAGCGGATTTTTATGATTGGCAGCCGTCACACACTGAAAGACGCTTTTTATTGCAAAAAATATTTTTTGCGTTACCACATTTTGAGAGCTATAATTTTTCTATATTTTGGTCCACAGAGTCATGTGAGGTCTTGTTTTTTGCGGGACGAGTTGACGTTTTTATTGGTAACATTTTCGGGCACGTGACATTTTTTGATCGCTTTTTATTCCGATTTTTGTGAGGCAGAATGACCAAAAACCAGCTATTCATGAATTTCTTTTGGGGGAGGCGTTTATACCGTTCCGCGTTTGGTAAAATTGATAAAGCAGTTCTATTCTTCGGGTCAGTACGATTACAGCGACACCTCATTTATATCATTTTTTTATGTTTTGGCGCTTTTATACGATAAAAACTATTTTATAGAAAAAATAATTATTTTGGCATCGCTTTATTCTCAGGACTATAACTTTTTTATTTTTTTGCTGATGATGCTGTATGGCAGCTCGTTTTTTGCGGGACAAGATGACGTTTTCAGCGGTACCATGGTTATTTATATCTGTCTTTTTGATCGCGTGTTATTCCACTTTTTGTTCGGCGGTATGATAATAAAGCGTTGTTTTTTGCCTCGTTTTTTTTTTTTTTTTCTTACGGTGTTTACTGAAGGGGTTAACTAGTGGGCCAGTTTTATAGGTCGGGCCGTTATGGACGCGGCAATACTAAATATGTGTACTTTTATTGTTTTTTTTTTTTATTTAGATAAAGAAATGTATTTATGGGAATAATATATTTTTTTTTTTCATTATTTTGGAATATTTTTTTTATTTTTTTTTTTACACATTTGAAAATTTTTTTTTTTACTTTTTTACTTTGTCCCAGGGGGGGACATCACAGATCAGTGATCTGACAGTTTGCACAGCACTCTGTCAGATCACTGATCTGACATGCAGCGCTGCAGCCTTCACAGTGCCTGCTCTGAGCAGGCTCTGTGAAGCCACCTCCCTCCCTGCAGGACCCGGATCCGCGGCCATCTTGGATCCGGGGCTCGAGCAGGGAGGGAGGGAGGTGAGACCCTCGCAGCAACGCGATCACATCGCGTTGCTGCGGGGGGCTCAGGGAAGCACGCAGGGAGCCCCCTCCCTGCGGGATGCCTCCCTGCACCGCCGGCACATCGCGATCATCTTTGATCGCGGTGTGCCAGGGGTTAATGTGCCGGGGCGGTCCGTGACCGCTCCTGGCACATAGTGCCGGATGTCAGCTGCGATAGGCAACTGACACCCGGCCACGATCGGCGGCGCTCCCCCCGTGAGCGCCGCCGATCGCGCTGGACGTACTATCCCGTCCATGGTCATAGGGGCCCACCCCACATGGACGGGATAGTACGTCCGATGTCAGAAAGGGGTTAAGCAAGGTCCTGACTAACTAGACTTAAGCGGAACATATGAAAGGTTCTCTGGAGCACATGCCGGCGAGCTAAGATCATTTGTAGTGATGAGCGAACGTGCTCGCCACTACTCGTTGCTCGCCCGAGTATCGCTATTAAGGCGTACTCGGTGAGCAGCGAGCATTTCCAGGATTATTCGGTGGTAACTGCAGTCTCCACCTAGCAGTTTTGGCGGACTTTAGAGACCCAATCATGGTGCAGGGATTGTCTGCCAGGTCATGAAACGCCGCAGCCATCTTTGTTGTGGTCGTGCAGTGATTGGCTGGGCCTTACACCATCATCCCGAGTATAAGAGACCAGGCGCCGCCCTGCTCGCAGCATTCTGTTCCTGTTTCAGCGAGAGTAGGGAGAGCAGCTGACCCTATCGTGGTTTTAGAGTTAAGGTAGGTCCGAAACTCTTACATCCACAAATCCTCAGAAACCAACAGTCCTTTTTAGGGCTAATTTGAGGGTCCCGATATTGCAGCGCTAGGTAGGCACAGCATATCCACATCAGTGTGTAAGAGGGTGAACTGTAGTCCCACTGAGAGGGCACTAGGACCCTGTGGTTTTTGCCTGTTGCAGCAGAAGACAGACCTCCCAGAGACAATGTGTGCTGCGGGGTGGGGTCTAGTGTCTCGAGTGTAAAGTGAAAGTAGGAAGTGAGAGCTGAGAGAGAAAAGGCGGGAAGAAAAGGAGAAGCTGCTGTGAGATCTTAAAAAGAGACTGTGTGGATTTACTGCAAGTGTTTTTGGAGGAAAAGAAGCTTTTGAGAGACTTTTTGTTGCTAACGTTCCCCTGGAGAAGAGCTAACCTTTTGTTTAACTCTGTGAGAGACTTGTGTTGCTAACGTTTCCTGGAGAGGAGCTAACCCTTTATCTAAGAAAAGACGGAGACTTTGCTAAGAACCCAGTACGAATTTGGAAGTCTGTGGATTCCCTGTGCATTGAGTGGAGGAACAAGTCTGGACAGACTGCTGATACAGAGACGGACGGATTGTCGTGGAACCATTCCTAGGAGCTACAGAAGCAGAGACTACATCGTGAGACCACTAACTAAGTCCCCGGCGTTTGGGCTCAGCATCGGACGACAAGACAAGAGGAGCTTGCTGTAACTTATTGGCGCTGAAGATATGAACTGGCTACAGCCTCTGCGGATTCCTGCCTGAGAGGAAATCCATCTCAGGATACGGTACCATAGTTATAGATACCCGGGTATCTCTGCTCAGAGTGTTAAATTGTTACTTTAGAGGTGTATCTTATATTAGAGTTGTGTAAGTTATACTCAATGTGCCATTCCAGGGGCTCCCTTAATAACACTACATTCAATTTACACTTGTTCCTGTTTTTAGTTGCCTGTTAGGTAAATTTCTTACTAGTCTGTTGTAGTACACAGTTCTCAGGAGACCTTTGAGTGGCACAGTGATTTCAGCTGCTGCTGAATTAGTGTATCTTTGGGGTGCATCTGCCTTAATATTCTCCATATTACCTTGATTAATTTGCCTTTGAGTAAATACCGTTGGAGATTTCTGCCTTGGTCTTGGTTTGTGACTCACTGGATCTTATTCGGACCTCTGGTCATTACATTTGTGGCGTAGTCGGCAGGATCCAGTGTTTGTCATGGACGAGGGCGAGGGTGGAAATGACCCCGCTGTATCCGCATCCTCCTCGGGGGTTGGGGTTCCCCTGGCAGCCGCTGCGACTCCGGGAGGGTATGTGCCTGTAGGAGCTTTACTTCAGCACATGCCGAAATACGATGGGCGCAATATGGCGTTGCAAGATTGGGCTGAGAGAATCCGGAGTATTCTGCGCATGTGTAATTTGACCCCCGCGTTACGCGCTGAGCTGGCATTAAATGCACTGGAGGGTGATATTAGCCGTATGGTGATGGTGCGCCCAGAATCAGAGAGGGATACATTAGAAAAGATTTTGGAACTGTTAGAGGGGAGTTTGGGGGGCCGAGCGCGTGTGGCCCAGCTTCGGTCCCTATTCTTTAATCGTCCCCAGAGAGAGTGTGAGTCCCTGATGCAGTACTCTAATATTTTACAAGAGATGTTGAATGAGATGCAGCGACTAGACCCGGGGGCCATGGGGGCGTTCCGGGAGGTAGACCGCTTGCTCCGGGACCAATTCATCACCGGTTTAGACCATAGACTTCTCCGGGACAAGCTGTTGGAAATGGCCCGGGTTGCACCAGAGTTATCTTTCTGGCAGATTTACCGAGCTGCAGTGGAAAGGGAAGAGAAATCAGCCTATGTTCCCGAGGGGTCAGTGAACAGTGCCCAGCTGGAGGAAGGTGTGTCATCAGGGTCGGGGGGAGAGGGGCTTGTAAGCGTGGTACAAGCTTTGCGTGCTGAGGTGAAGGAGTTGAAGCTGAAATTGTCTCAACTGACAGTTGATCCCGCCTCTACCACCTCACGGGAACCTCCTGCCCCACCCCCTGGAACGGTGACCCCGCAAATGGCCAGGTCGTCCTATCAGAATGAGTCAAGCCCTCGCCCACGAGGAACAATCACCTGCTGGAAGTGTGGCCGCCAGGGACACATCTCGCGTTACTGCCGGGCGCTTACAGCCCCAGAAACCCCGTCGCCGGCTTTAAACTTCCGGCCGCTGCCATGAGAGGGCAAGCAGCAGCGGCCCCACCCACACAAAGCCCTCGACGGAATGAACAAGATTTGTTTGCATGTAGTCCAGTGATAGAAGCAGAGTTTGAAGGGCGGAAGATGAGGTGCTTGGTTGACACGGGATCCGAATGTACTATAATGCCTCTAGAAGTATATGAGAGATACTTCAGTCGACTAGTGATTCCAGAGGATGGCCGAGTGATACGACTGACCGCCGCAAATAATGGTCAATTGTCAGTCAAAGGGATCGCGTGGATGCAACTAAAAATGTTTGGTCAAGAGCTGGGGCAGAAAGGGGTAGTACTGGTGGATCACCCCCCTAGAAGAGGGATGGAAGTGACGCTCGGAATGAACGTGCTGCGAGATTTGAATCACCAGATGTATGCCAGTGAAGGACCCCGATATTGGGCCCGTGCGACAAGACACCGACCCACACAGAGAATTCTACACCGTCTAGTGCTGAGTTGCGACTTGCTGAAAAGTGCGGTCCCAGGTGGCCGGGTGGGCCGGGTCCGAGTGACTTCGAGGGCCCCGATCCTGCTGGGACCCAGACAAGAGGAACTCTTAATGCTGCCTGTGGGAGCTGCACAGAGATTGAATGGGCTTGAAGTGCTACTTGAGCCCACCCGAGAGGGTTCCTCATTTGCCAAGGTACATGTGGCCCGGTCTTTGGCGATTGTGAAGAATGGACGAGTGCCGGTCCGATGCATCAATGTTTTAGATGAAGCTGTTGCAATTCCCGCTGGGACCATACTGGCTGAACTGTTCGTGCCAGCAGAGAAGGTGCCGGAAAATGCAGGGTTCGAATTGCGACCAGACCAACAGTCATCCTGGACATTCGCGGTCGAGGTAGGCCGGACTGAACCTCCTACGGAGGAATGGAATGTTCATGTGATCATGGAGCAGATGGGAGTGGATCGGGAGAAGCTGACCCCCGTGCAGTTGGAGCAGTTGGAGAGAGTTTTGTGGGAACATCAAGAGACATTTTCCCGACATGGAGAGGACTTCGGGTGTACCCAGACGATTGAGCATGAGATTCCAACGGGGGATACTCCACCCATTAGAGAAAGATATCGTCAAATTCCTCCGGCGCTCTATCAAGAGGTGAAGAGCATGGTGGCCAGTATGCTGGACAACCAAGTGATCCGAGAGAGCCGGAGTCCCTGGGCGGCCCCTGTAGTCTTGGTCCCCAAGAAGGATGGGACACTCCGATTTTGTGTGGACTATCGGAAATTGAATGCCCACACCGTACGGGACGCATATCCTTTACCCCGTATTGAAGAATCCCTGTCGGCCCTGGGTCGGGCCAAGTATTTCTCAACGTTGGATTTGGCAAGCGGGTACTGGCAGGTCCCAATGGCTGAAAAAGATCGGGCCAAGACGGCGTTTGTCTTGCCAATGGGGCTCTTTGAGTTCAACCGGATGCCCTTTGGCCTCGCTACCGCCCCAGGAACCTTCCAACGCCTGATGGAACATTGCTTGGGCGATCTAAATTTTGAATCAGTCCTGATATATCTAGACGACATTGTGGTGTTCGGAACCTCATTTGAAGATCATCTGGAGAAGCTGCGTCAAGTTCTCCGGCGGCTCAAGAGCTACGGCCTGAAAATAAAGCCAAAAAAATGTCAACTGTTACGAAACCAGATTGAATATTTGGGGCATCTGGTGACCCCGGACGGGGCACTACCTTTAGCCAGTAAGATTAAGGCGGTGCAAGAGTGGCCACCTCCTTGTGACCTGCGAGAAGTGCGGGTCTTCCTGGGCCTAGCAGGATACTATCGGCGGTTTGTGCCTAAATTCTCACAAGTGGTGAGTCCCTTGAATGAACTTTTGAGAGGGACAGCGCTGGGTCCTCGAAATCGCCCCATTCCATGGGGGCCCCTACAGAAAAAGGCATTTGATGGAGTGAAAACCGCCCTAACGAGTGCCCCATTGCTGGCCTACGCCCGGTTTGACACCCCTTTTTTGTTGTATACCGATGGTAGTCTTCATGGGTTGGGGGCAGTACTAGCACAGGTGCAAGACGGCCGAGAACGAGTGATTTCTTATGGCAGCAGATCTTTAAGAGACTCCGAGCGAAATCCGGCTAACTACAGCTCATTCCGGCTGGAATTGCTGGCCCTGGTGTGGGCAATGACAGAACGCTTCGCCGAGTATCTAACAGGGGCTGAGGTGCTAGTCATGACAGATAACAACCCGCTAGCTCACTTAGAGAATGCAAAACTGGGGGCGTTGGAGCAGCGGTGGGTCGCCAGACTGGCCAAGTTCAATTACCGCATTAAATTTCGCTCTGGTCGAGAGAACGGCAATGCAGATGCATTGTCAAGGGTGCCCCTTGGGTCATCCGGGGAAGATGTTGACGAACAACTTGAGGATACTGAAACTCCAGCTTTGGGGCAGATACCTATCTTCCAAAGTGTGGTACACTCAAGTGGGGTGGCCACCGGGATGCCCTGTGTCCTGGGTAAAACACCCTCAGATTGGACAAGAGTCCAGGATGAGTGTCTGGACATTGCACTTGTGCGCCGTTGGGTACAAAACAAGGCCTGGCCCAGTGCAGAGGACAAGGCTCAGTTGTCCATGGAAGGAATGAAACTCCTTCGACAATGGGATAAATTGTGTGTGGAGCAAGGTCTTTTGTATCGTAAGGTGTACCTGCCATCGGAGCTGCAGCATCGGTACCAACTGATAATTCCTGTGGGGATGGGGCCAGTGGTCGCTCGTGAGGCGCATGAGAAGGGGGCCCATTTTGGAAGTGAAAAGACACTTCAGTGGTTGCAGCGAGTCCTCTACTGCCCTGAGTTGGGAGGGATGGTGGCCGACGCGTGTCGGCAGTGCCGAATTTGTGGGCTCAACAAAAGCCCTGAGCAGCGGGCTCCCACACAGTCTATTAAGACTTCAGCTCCACTGGAGCTACTCATGATTGACTACGTGTTGATAGGGTACTCTACGTCAGGGTACTCCTATTGCCTGGTGATGACAGATCACTTTACCAAGTATGCTGTAGCGGTGCCGACAAGAGATCAGACGGCCAAGTCGGCGGCTGAGGCAGTGTGCCGACATTTCTTCCAAGTGTTCGGGTGTCCGCAGAGAATACATTCAGATCAAGGGGCCTGCTTTCAGGGGACGCTGATGAAAGAGTTGCACCAGCTCTATGGTATCGAGCAGTCGAGAACAACGCCTTACCACCCTCAGGGTAACGGGGCGTGTGAGCGTTTTAATCGGACCCTGTTGCAAATGTTGAGGTCCTTAGAGAGTCAGCAACAGACATGCTGGCCTGAGTATCTCCCCGAATTGATGTGGGCTTACAATAACAGGGTGCACAGTACTACTGGTTACTCACCACACATGTTGATGTTTGGTAGACCTGGCCGAGACATTGAGGATTTGAACATGCCAGATCCCTCCTCCGCCCCCCTTTGGACTGCATCCGAGTGGGTACGAGAGCATCGGCGGCGGTTGAGGGTGGTGCATCAGGTGGTGGGCGACCGCCTTCGACAGGTGGTCCATAAGGACACGCGACCTGTACAAACAGAGCTGTTCTCTCCGGGAGACAGAGTGTTGGTGAGGACAAAACGACGGTCAGGAAAGCTGAGTGACCGATGGGAGGCGATACCGTATCTGATAAAAAAAACAGGTGAACCCTGAGATTCCAGTGTACAAGGTCGAACCGGTGGGGACAGGGGGGCCAACCCGTAATTTGCATCGTAACATGTTACAACGGTGCTGGTTTGAAGATTCGGCGCCTACCCCCCTAGAGCCAGAGGCCATGTTCCAAGGGGCGGAAGCTCTGAATGATCTTGAGTTTGATGGTGTGCTTACTCCTGCGCCTGCTTATTTGCCCCCTGTGACTGATCTGGCCTCGGGTGATGAGAATGTTGGGGATATGGAGGATGTTGTTGAGGAGAGTGCATCAGGTCAACTGCTTGGTCCTGACGCTGTATCACAGGACATCGAGCCGCAGGAGGAGACAACTCCACTTACGCCCACTAACACGACCACGGAAGAGACTCTAGCTCCCTCTAAGGTCGCACCTGTTGATGTAGGACTCAGGAGAACTACACGATCTACGGCAGGAATACCGCCTCAGCGATATGCTCAAGATGAATTTGAGTGGGAAGGTATGTCGAGGACGCCAACCTCTAGTGGGGTGGCATGTAAGAGGGTGAACTGTAGTCCCACTGAGAGGGCACTAGGACCCTGTGGTTTTTGCCTGTTGCAGCAGAGGACAGACCTCCCAGAGACAATGTGTGCTGCGGGGTGGGGTCTAGTGTCTCGAGTGTAAAGTGAAAGTAGGAAGTGAGAGCTGAGAGAGAAAAGGCGGGAAGAAAAGGAGAAGCTGCTGTGAGATCTTAAAAAGAGACTGTGTGGATTTACTGCAAGTGTTTTTGGAGGAAAAGAAGCTTTTGAGAGACTTTTTGTTGCTAACGTTCCCCTGGAGAAGAGCTAACCTTTTGTTTAACTCTGTGAGAGACTTGTGTTGCTAACGTTTCCTGGAGAGGAGCTAACCCTTTATCTAAGAAAAGACGGAGACTTTGCTAAGAACCCAGTACGAATTTGGAAGTCTGTGGATTCCCTGTGCATTGAGTGGAGGAACAAGTCTGGACAGACTGCTGATACAGAGACGGACGGATTGTCGTGGAACCATTCCTAGGAGCTACAGAAGCAGAGACTACATCGTGAGACCACTAACTAAGTCCCCGGCGTTTGGGCTCGGCATCGGCCGACAAGACAAGAGGAGCTTGCTGTAACTTATTGGCGCTGAAGATATGAACTGGCTACAGCCTCTGCGGATTCCTGCCTGAGAGGAAATCCATCTCAGGATACGGTACCATAGTTATAGATACCCGGGTATCTCTGCTCAGAGTGTTAAATTGTTACTTTAGAGGTGTATCTTATATTAGAGTTGTGTAAGTTATACTCAATGTGCCATTCCAGGGGCTCCCTTAATAACACTACATTCAATTTACACTTGTTCCTGTTTTTAGTTGCCTGTTAGGTAAATTTCTTACTAGTCTGTTGTAGTACACAGTTCTCAGGAGACCTTTGAGTGGCACAGTGATTTCAGCTGCTGCTGAATTAGTGTATCTTTGGGGTGCATCTGCCTTAATATTCTCCATATTACCTTGATTAATTTGCCTTTGAGTAAATACCGTTGGAGATTTCTGCCTTGGTCTTGGTTTGTGACTCACTGGATCTTATTCGGACCTCTGGTCATTACAAGTTCAAGGCCTGCAGGCACTGTATGTGCGTCCATTGGTCCCACTGCATCCCTCCCAAAGCTCCATAACTGCCTGCTGCTGCAGCTTATTTACTGTCTATAAACCTTTTTTTTTTTTTCAAAACTCCCCCCCCCCTCAAAAAAGAATATACAGTCTGTTCTGTCAGACTGAGGCCTGTTGAAAAATTATAGTTTGTCAGGCATACGTACTGTAGCATAGTTGTGCGTGATACACTTGTGCACACCCCCCCCTTTTTTTTTTTTCGTGTGGTATTTGTGTTACAGCCGTCATATATCTCTGCTCCAAGTTTCGGCATTGGAGGCCGGTGTACTTATTTTTGGGCTGTGTATTACTCCAATTCTATACAGCGCTATTCAGCCTAAAAAATTTTTTAAAGGCCACAGATTTCCCAGTGTGGCATTTCTGTTACAGCCGTCATATATCTCTGCTCCAAGTTTGGTAATTGTAGGCCAGTGTACCCCTTTTTTTTTGCTTTCTGATACTCTAATTCTATAGAGCACTATTTAGCTTCCAAAATAAAAAAAAAACACACATTTGCCAGTTTTATCGCTGTCAGACGTCTGATGCATTTGTGGCCTACATTCAGCTGTATTTGCTGTCTGTTACCCTAGTTCAGTACACTATTTTAGTTTACAAAATTAACAAATACAGGTCACATATCGAACAGTGTGGTATCTCGTTAAAAATACTTCTCTTTCAAGTTGCTAGGGCTGCTTCGTGACTGTGTTAAATGGTCCAACTCCAACTACCACCATCATCATTTTCTTCCTAGTGGCAGTCACTGCTCACATAGAAAGTCTGAGGAGCAGAGTGTGAATGCTTTTGCACGAGCAGGGTTGTTTCATTTCTGTTTAATTATTGTATTATTGTTATCATTTTTACTTAGGACTGTTCTGTTTCAAACTGTAAATATGTTGACGCTATATAAATAAGTATAAATATTTATATTAGAACACAGAGAAGCAGGATGGAGATGTTAATTATGGCGTCATTGCCGCTCACCATCTTGGTGAATTCCTCAAAGTTTTGGAGGATGGTACATATGTTTGACATCCATGTCCACTCCTGAGATCTTATGTGTGAAGTCAGAACTGAATACCAAAGGCCTTGTTGATGTTGGTAGTCAACAACTGCCCTCTTCTCCTCCCAAATCCTTTCCAAAATATGCAGTGTAGAGTTCCAATGCATGGGCAGGACATCACACACCAGTCAGTGAGCCAAAAGCTGCAAGCGCTGCAAAATCACGGCAAGGGCGGATGAAGCTGTAGCTGACTTTCTAAAATGGGTACGCAGAGCCTCATACTTTTCCTATCAGATCTGGCACCTCTGTGTCGCTTTTCAGGAAACGTTGAACAATGAGGTTAATCACATAGGTCAGGCATGGCACGAGTGTGAGCTTGCCTCGACACAGAGCAGCCACCAGGTTCCAGCCATTGTCACACACGACCATGCCTGGCTGTAGGTTCAGTGGTGTCAGCCACAGATCTGCCTGCTCTTTCAGAGCAGTCCACAACTCTTCATCATTGTACGGTTTGTCACCTAATCATATTAGCTTCAGCACAGCCTGTTGCCAATTGCCAGAGGCAGTGCTGCAGTGCTTCCAGCTTGTGAATGATGTGTTACTTTCGGAGATGGAGGCAGAAGAGGATGCGAAGGAGGAGGTGCAGGAGCTATCGACTGTGGTGGCAACCCAGATTGATGTGCACCATCCCAAGGTTGGACTGCATCCCGGCTTCGACTATGTTAACCCAGTGTGCCTTTAGTGAGATGTACCGTCCCTGACCACAAGCACTTGTCCACGTGTCTGTGGTTAGGTGGACTTTCCCAATAACAGCATTGTGGAGGGCACGGGTAATGTTGTGGGACACGTGCCTGGGTAATGCCAGGATGGCACACCGGTACTAATAGTCCCACATGTTCTTGGCCTCGGTGTGATCCTCGACTCTGCCCTCTCTTTCAAGATACATATCCAAGCCCTTGGCCACTACAACTCAAAAACATTTCCAGGATCCGTACATTCCAAGAAACTGCAAAAATGTTTGTGCATACCCTCATGATCTCCCGCCTACACTATTGCAACCTTCTACTCTCTGGCCTCTCCTCTAGCATTCTTGCACCACTCCAATCTATCCTAAACTCTGATGCCCGAGTAAACCAGCTGTCCCTCTGTTATTCCCCAGCCTCTCCTCTCTGCCAGGCCCTTCACTGCCTTCCAATTGCCCAGAGGCTATAGTTCAAAACCCTAGCTATGACAGACAAAGCCTTCCACAACCTGTCTCCATACCTCTGCAAAATGGTCTCCCAATGTCCGACTGGTTCATGGCTTCCTCTACGCTAACCAGTGTGCCGTCAGTGAGATGTACCATCCCTGCCCACATGCACCGTGTTTAGGTGCACATTCCCTGTAACAGCATTGTAGAGGGTCCGGGTAATGTTGTGGGATATATGCTTACTTGTCGAATGTCATGTTGGCAGACAGTGTACCTTGTGATGGTAACCAACATCAGGTTGCTGAAAGCTTAGGTCTCACAGGGGCATAAAATGCAACATTTCGCACGCAAGCAGACGAGAAATGTGTGAATTTAGTACTGTGGCATTGGCTGCTTATTTCCATTTGCATTCCAAAGAATGGGGTATGGACAACTGAACGCTGTGATGAGACAAGACGTGGACGTGCTTGTTGATGGTGCTAGTTGAGTTTGTGTGCAACTGCAGATGCAGGGCATGAGGCATCTTTGCATGCACCATGGACAGGGGATTTGCTTGCACGCACAACATTGGAAGAAGCAATGGTATCACCCGCAGACACTGTACATCGTCATGCAGCCTGTGTTCAACCAACAAAGTCGGGTGATTTGCTGCCATGTGCCTGATCATGCTTGTGGTGGTTAGGATGGGAGTTTTGCTACCCCTGCTGATGCGGGCATGGCCGTTGGTGCAAATGGCCTTCTGGGGGCTTATTGGCAGAGTCTTTGAAAAACAACCTGGGTGTTACGGGGACATTCAGTGTCTCCCTCTCCCACACCACCTCCTCACCTCGACTATGATTTTTCATTGTTCCCCAAGGCTCAGTACTAGGACCCCTACTCTTCTCCATCTACACCTTCGGCCTGGGACAGCTGATGTAATGGCACAGTTTTTATATCATCAGTACGCCGATGACATGCAGATCTACCTATCTGTACCTGACATTACCTCCTTAGTGCCCCAAATCACACATCTTGCCGCTATTTGATCCTTCTTTTATGCTTGCATCGTCATGCAGCCTGTGTTCAACCAACAAAGTCGGGTGATTTGCTGCCATGTACCTGATCATGCTTGTGGTGGTTAGGATGGGAGTTTTGCTACCCCTGCTGATGCGGGCATGGCCGTTGGTGCAAATGGCCTTCTGGGGGCTTATTGGCAGAGTCTTTGAAAAACAACCTGGGTGTTACGGGGACATTCAGTGTCTCCCTCTCCCACACCACCTCCTCACCTCGACTATGGTTTTTCATTGTTCCCCAAGGCTCAGTACTAGGACCCCTACTCTTCTCCATCTACACCTTCGGCCTGGGACAGCTGATGTAATGGCACAGTTTTTATATCATCAGTACGCCGATGACATGCAGATCTACCTATCTGTACCTGACATTACCTCCTTAGTGACCCAAATCACACATCTTGCCGCTATTTGATCCTTCTTTTATGCTTGCTTTCAAAAAGTGGACATGGTTAAAACAGAATACAACATCTTTCAACCATCTCACGCTAAATAGTCATGAGAGCTGTGTATGCATCATGCGGTACCACTTTAGTAAGAGGGAAAGTTTGCCCAAGAGAAAATGATTTTCCAGACATTCACAGCGCAAGGCAAGATTGCTTTGTGCAGGCGTGTACTACGGAGGACAGAGAATGAACTTCAATCCAATATTGCAGCCAGCATGCAGCCAGCGGGTAAGGAAAGGGTGAATCAAAAACCCCAAAACCCCGCCTCCATGGCTGAAGATTGTTCCCTCCAAATCCAGGTGACAGTGTCCCTTTAAACAGTGTTCGTTACACTAGAACAAGTAATTTGCAACTGTGACATTTGGATATTATTGATTCGTGAGGGCGGAGGGCACCACTAAATATATAACTGTTGGGGCTCACCATGGACTTGGAAACATAGCAACTAAACCCATAGAGAAACATCAAGTCCACACAGAAGGGAGCACCACAACCATATATAAAAAATACAAAATATTTTATTAGTAAGCTTTTTACAAAAAAAATGCAACACACAAAAAGATACATCACACAGAAAAACGGATAAAAACATTAAAAGTGCAACAACTGCACAAATCTTGTACACAAGTCATATCCTAATATAATAATGTAGGAAAAGAGTGACAACCCACATCCCCAACTACTCCAGCATGGTCATACAATACAATATAATGGCCTGTGGTATAACCATATACAATGTGCTTAGTATACAGAAACAATTAATTATATATACATGGTTCACAGATCAAAACAACACAACAATATGAGCAAATAAGTGTAGACCTGCTAGTATCACAGTACCATATAGCCCTACAGGTATCAATAGAAAACAATGGACCCCACAGGCAAATAAAGATCAATGCCTAAGCGGCCTTTACCCAATGCAGCCATGCTAAATGAAGGGACCACAAAGTATGATAAGGTCCTGCATGTCAGAAAAAGAATCAAATACATACACCATGTGGGATCCAAATGTTGAGATCAGGCTAAGGCCATGTGTATACCGATGGAAAAGAGAGGAGTGAAGGAGATGTGGGAAAAGAGACCCACGCGTAACGCCGCAAAAGTTGCGGCTTCCTCAGAGAGAGGTAGCATGCTGTGTGACGTATCAATCCAATATTTATGTAGAACAAATGAGCTAAATGATGTTCACCTGTTAGGAAGCAACAGTGAGGAATGCACATGGAGCAGACTGGTCGCGGCCATCTTGTGAATCCACCAGAGCAGTAAACTGACAATAAAGTTGTCAAAAAAAAAAAATGCAATGTAAAAGTACCTGCCATATTTTACCCCCAGAGTAATCGTGCCTGTGTTGTTGCCACATGTTAACACAGTGCACACACATATCAGAGAGAGCAAGACGGTGCAGGCACAAGATCATAAATGTCCTATCGTACCAACACCAATGGCGTATCTGGGGTGGGGCAGCCGGGGCATGTGCCCCGGGCGCAGCTGGCAGGGGGGCGCAGTCAGGCCGCCTAATGTGGCAGCCCGCAGTGTCTCCCCTAGCAGCTGCATTCTGCTGCCCCCTTGGACTGGGAGTCAGCTCTTCTCTGTGCCGACTGTCAAGCTGACAGCCGGCACAGAGAAGCTGCAGCGCGCCGGCTCCCAGTATTCAATTGTACTCGTATCTTAGAGACACGAGTACAATTGAAGATCTGACTGCAGTGCCTTGAACGGAGGTGATTTAGGGAGGTAATGATGTCACCGGAAGGGGCGGCGCCTCCTTCAGTCCAGTGAAGATACGATAGCAGGAAGCTGCTGAGGCTGCTAGAGAACCGAGGGCATGCAGCATGGAGCCGTGCGAGGAGATTACCGAGGTGTGTGGGGAATGGGGGGGGTGATGAGGTGCTGTGTAGTGGATGATAAGAGGCTGTGTTGGGAATGGGGGGATGATGCGAGGCTGTGTGGGGAATGGGGGGATAATGAGGTGCTGTGTGGTGAATGGGGGGTGATGAGGGGTTGTGTGGGAGAAGGGGTGATAATGAGGGGCTTTGGGGGACAAAGGGGGTGATGAGGGGCTATATGGGGTGATGGGGGGCTGTGTGGGGAATGGGGGGATGAGAGGCTGTGTGGGTGATGATGAGGGCCTGTGTGGGGAATGGGAGGGGATGATGAGGATCTGTATGGGGT
This sequence comes from Ranitomeya imitator, assembly GCF_032444005.1. Lineage (NCBI taxonomy): Eukaryota > Metazoa > Chordata > Amphibia > Anura > Dendrobatidae > Ranitomeya > Ranitomeya imitator. Next base: position 246,398,763 of record NC_091286.1, on the reverse strand, counting down.
ATGATGAGGGCTGTGGGGAATGGGGGGAAGATGGGGGCCTGTGTGGGGGTGATGAGGCAGAGATGGGGTTGATGAGGGGCTGTGGGGAGATCAGGAAATGGGGTGATGAGGGGCTGTGTGGGGAATGGGGGATTTATTGTGTGGGGAGAATTGGAGTGGGGATGGGGGGATTTAATGTGTGGGGGAGATTTGAGGACACAAAATGAAGAGCAAAGGGGGAGATGGGGGCATATATGAGGAAACAGTACGGGGGAATGAGGGCATGTATGAGGAAACATTTATGAGGGTGATGAGCAGGCAGTGTAGAAAGTGAGGTGTAAATATATGAGGAGACAGTATGGTGAACAGGAGGGATGTGAGAGGAGACAGTATGAGGAGGGAGGGGAATAGTGTGATTAGACAGTATGGGGGAGACAAGTGAATGGGCACAGAATAGAAACTGAGTAGTGGGGGCATAGCATGGAGGGACAGTGTAAGGGCACAGCCAGGAGGGGACAGTATACCAGGAAGGGGGAGTGTGATGAGAGAGTACAGTATAAATGCTGTGCCCTATAGGGAGGACACAGTGTGAGAGGACAGTGTGAAGAGGCGGTCGGTATGGAAAGGAGAGGTCAGTGTGAAGAGCATGTACCATAAGAGGGACAGTGTGGGGGTCATATTTTGTGCAGACAATATAGTGAGGGGCAATTTTTTATTCAGGAGCATTATAATGACACTTGTATCTTTAAGGGCATCATGTGGAGATTTTCTGCAAAAGAGCGGAGAAGATAGAGCTGTGGATGAGAAAACTCATCATGGGGTCTGGACAAGATGAAGAAAAGAAGGAGAACGACACCAGAGACGACGTCATCTATAAGGTACCTGGATGTAAATGTTATTTGTGATACTAATTAATTCTCATGTTTTTATTTATGTTAGGAGCATTAAAGGGGATGTCCAGGTTTGTAATGAGTCTGCAGTCATTCTTTGTGACTGCAGACTTTTGATTCTCACAATGCGCACTGCACGCTGTCAGGATTATCTCGTGCTGGTGATTTACATACATGCAGTCACATGCTGACTAGACATGTGTGGCCTCACTCAATGAAAATGAACTGAGCGAGGCCGGGCACGTCTAGTCGTAATGTGTTCAGAAGTATCCAAATCACATACTTGTGCTGACATGACCGTCCACCGGCCAGGAAGAATCCTAAAAGTGTGCAGTGCATTAGTAGTGAGAATTCAGTAGCCGACGATGTCAGGATTCAGCTGTGCAGGTTCCAGTATTCGTCACATGGACACTTCACTCACATGCGACTTTCATGCTTGTGGTCTTGTGACAACGAGCTTCTCTTCTGCTTCTCAGTTTTTCACTGAACATTGAGAGCATTAGGGAGAGAGGCTCGTGGGCACATGACTAAGTGTGAAAATCCCATATGTCCTGGGGGGGCGCCAAACTGAACTCTTGCCCCGGGTGTCAGAAACCCTAGATACACCTCTGACCAACACCATAGATAAGCTGCACTCATATGCCAGCTGCACTCATATGCAGACTCATAATGCGCTTAAAGGGTCAGTACTATGCGAAGAGCCCCACCTAGTGTCATTGCATATATTGCAACGTTCAGGGAGTAAAAAGATGCAAATACAGATAAGTATGATTATATATATATATATATATATATATATATATATATGTATGTATATATATATAGACATAAAGGTAACTGCCGTATTTTACCCCCGAAGTAATCATGCCCGTATGGTTATTGCATGTTGGCACAGTGCACACAAATATGTTAGAGAGAGCAAAGCGATGCAGACACATGATCATAAATGTCCCATCGGACCAGCACCGTAGATAAGCTGCACTCATATGAAGGCTGCACTCATATGCAGACTCATAATATGCTTAAAAGGTCAGTTCTATGTGAAGAGCCCCGCCCAGTGTCATTGCATATATTATAACGCTCAGGGAGTAAAAAGATGCAAAGATAAATGAGTATAATTATGCATATAGGCATAAAAGTACCTGCCATATTTCACCCCCGGAACGATCATGCCCGTATTGTTAATGCATATTGACACAGTGCACACAAACATATTAGAGAGAGCAAAACGACGCAGGCACATGATCATAAATGTTCTATCGGACCAACACCATAAATAAGCTGCACTCATATGCAGGCTGCACTCTTGTGCAGACTCATAACACGCTTATAGGGTCAGTGCTATGCGAAGAGCCCCATCCAGTGTCATTGCATATACCATAGCGCTGAGGGAATAAAAAAATGCAGAGATAGATGAGTATGATTATACATATAGGCATAAACAAGAATCAAAGGAAAATATATAGTAATAATACCAATGAGTGTATAATACGAGTACATAAAATTATCTGATTACCCCAAAGATGGCACACAAAATGATGGTATTAAGTGAGCAAACTATGTTACATAAGTAAGGGATAAAAAACAAACAAACGAAGACGCATATAAATGCGCCCACACGCAAGATACAGAATCAGAATCAGGCGGGGGACCCAAGCTGTGAAATGCAAGGGAGAAAGCAAAAAATAAATAAATAAATAAAATTAAAAAAAATAAAAATAAAAAGCGTATTAATGATTCTTAGGCAGTTTTTGGGCACTAAGATGGCCATTACGCCCGCACCCATAGACATCTATAAATAACACCCAGATATTATAAAGAAGCCAGAACACTGGTTACAAGAATATGTATATTCAAGTCCCCGTTAGCTGGACATGAGCGTATGCATTAGAAACACTCAAGTCCGTCCCAGGGAGAATAGCCAAATTAGGTAGTTGGTTAAGTAGCCAAGTTACTATCTAGAAGGATAAGCAATTCAACCCACATAAACGAACGCCTGATGAGTAAAAGTGTAGACATATAAAGATATGGAGATATAGACCTATGGGCAGGTCATTTTGGGATATGACCGATAATATACCGATACAAAAAACCTTAGATATCCCATTCAAAATAGAATCATAAAGTTGTACATATTATCCTACCCAATTGGGTTGGTCCTATATGGTACTGTGATATATGGACCTGCCTAGATAGTAATACTAAAGTGCCAGAGAAAATTTTATCTGGAACTAGGCTCTAAAAATGGTCGAATATACACTATATGATACTGTGATAAAAGATGGATTCAATGAAAAAGGCCTATATTCTATATTCAAGGAGGCATCGATTACGTCATAAATAAATCTTTAATTATGCAAACTGTCAATCCTTGAAAGGGGGCAGAGTGCAATATATCATATGAAAAACACAGAATCTGTTATGAGGTATGACACCTACAGATCAGGAACCAAAAAAACAAAACAGGAACAAAAAACCCGAGGCAAATCCAGCCACAACGTATCCTAGATTGGCCGAGAGCAGCCCATCAGGCATAAAAGCCCGTGAATAAAATCTCCTCATTAAGTCCATTTGGTGACATGCTGTTGAGATTGTAGATCCACCGTGACTCTCGTCGGAGGAGCTCTTTTGTTAGATCTCCACCACGGATATTGCTCCAAACTTGATCGACCACCATAATGTATATATCCCGCTGTCTGCTATTATGATGTCTCAGGAAATGGAGTGCGACAGATGAAACAATTTTTTCTTTCTCAATATCCACCCTGGCTTTGGTGATATTTGACATATGCTGTTGAACCCTTCGCCTTACTTCCTGGGTTGTCTGCCCAACATATATCTTCGGGCATGTGCAAATCAATAAGTAAACCCCGTTCCTAGATCTGCAGTTAGAGTATTGCCTCGCATGCACCATGGACAGGGGATTTGCATGCACGTACAACATTGGAAGATGCAGTGGTATCACCCGCAGACACTGTTCATGGTCATGGAGCCTTGTGTTCAACCAACAAAGTCAGGTGTTTTGTACCATGTGCCTGATCATGGTTCTGGTGGTTAGGATAGGAGTTTTGCTACCCCTGCTGATGCGGGCTTGGCCGTTGGTGCAAATGGCCTTCTGGGGGTTATCGGCAGAGTCATTAAAAAACAACCAGGGTGTTACAGGGACATTCAGTGTCTCCCTCTCCCACACCACCTTCTCACCTCCATCACAGTCTTTCGGTGTTCCCCAAGGCTCAGTTCTAGGACCACTACTCTTCTCCATCTACACCTTCAGCCTGGGCCAGCTGATGTAATGGCACGGTTTGCAATATCATCAGTACGCCGATAACATGCAGATCTACCTATCTGTACCTGACATTACCTCCTTACTGACCAAAATCACACGTCTTGCCGCTATTTTATATTTCTTTTATGCTCACTTTCAAAAAGTAGACATGCACAAAACAAAATACATCATCTTTCAACCATCTCACGCTAAATAGACATGAGAGCTGTGTTTGCATCATTCGATACCACTTTAGTAAGAGGGAAAGTTCGCCAAAGAGAAAATGATTTTCCAGACATTCACGGCCTTTTTTTCACATTTTTTGCAGCTGTGATCTTCATCTTCTTGGTGTGGATGTGGTAAATTAATTTCAAAGTCGTCATCAATACCATCATCATCCATATCTTGTAAAGCTGAAATTTGGTGTTTCCCAGGGTCATGGATATCTACGCTTAGTGCCATTCCTTTAACAGTGTTCGTTACACTAGAACAAATAATTCTTGACTGTGACATTTGGATATTATTGGTAATATGTTTGGGTGCAGATGAAGAAGCTTGTGCCACGTGTGTGTTTATAGTTACGGACGGTGCACTCCTCTTTTTTTAAATCTTATAATTTTGTATTAAAGCATATGACACGCAGTAACACAGTCTGACACATTTTCCATACAGGTACCACTAATATAAAATCGATTAATACATTTTCATTTTACGAAAACAGGACCCTTACCCCATAACCAACCCTCCCTCACCCCAGTCCCTTACCCATTATCCAATACAACCAACTGACAACATCACCTCTTGAAAATTGTTCAACAGTACATGTAAAAGTCCCTCCAGAAGTAACTAAACGACCCACATTCTACTTTGCAATAACTCAGCAGACGCCACGCCTGGGTAATCCATCCATCCGCCCAACACATTTTCAAATTTTGTATTCTGACCTCTCTTGATGTGGATATTCCTTTCCATAAGGAAAATAAAATTAATGTTATTCATAGATTCCTTTTTCCCTGGTGGTTTTTCAGCCAACCAGTAAATCGCAATAAGCTTTCTCGCAGCATACAACAATCTCACAATAATCAGCCTTACACATTCATCCGTAGCAATATCATCCATACAACCCAGAAGGCTAGTCAGCTGGTTACGCACCACATTTACCCCTGTCACCTCTTGAATCAAGTTAAGCACCTTCACCCAAAAGGGTTGGAGGCGAGCTCACGACCACATCATATGTATGAAATCTGCATCACCCTTAATGCACCTTCGGCATTTTGAGTCACCTCTCAGTCCTGCATTCCTCATCCACGCCGTGGTCCTGTACACCCTATACAGAAGGTATAACTCCGACACTCTCTTAACCTCACTCAAGGACTCCCTGGGGATGTATTGAAGTATAGACTCCCACTATTACTCCGACAAAGGACCCATGTCCGCCACCCATTTTTCATTTAGCCTTAACGGATGTTTCAATAAGAAGGTATCCATCAGACCCCTGTACATCATGGTAATGAACCCCCTCGTACTCCTCTGAGACCCGATAAGATTCAACAAGCTATCAGAGTGCAGAATCACTCGCGACCCCTCCTTTTGTCGCAATGGCAAATATTGAAAGAACATCTTCTGGGACAAAGGAAACTCAGTCCTAAGTGTCTCTAATGTTTTAATAACATCCCCATCAAGCAACTGAGACACGAACCAAATGCCAATGCACCTCCACTGACCGAACCCCGCAATCTCATGAGCTGTAAAATTCCGTTACTCCCCTCCATTACTTAATTTTCTGCCACACTGTCCCCATCATAGCTATTGTTGGGAATTGTTTAGGGTTCATTCTGAATCTGCCTGCTTCTAGACTCGCTAACAATGGGCCTTTCCCTACCACGTGTTCAATGATTATCCCCGCTTAAGCGCTCTGTTCCGGTTCTCCCCAACCTACCATATGCTTGCATTGAAATGCTATATAGTAAATCCATGGATTGTGGACAGCCAAACCACCCTCATCCTTCACCCTTAGCAGATGTTCCAATTTGTTGCCCGCCAGGCCACCCTTTCAAATTAAGTCCCTAAATAGAGTCTTGATCGTATAAAATTTACTCTGAGGCAGCCACACTGGAGCATTATGCAATATGTATAGGAGCTGAGGCATAAGTATCATTTTGATCAAATTTACTCTTCCTGCAACAGACAGAAATAGCTTCTTACAGACCCCAATCTTCAGCTGGAACTTCACAAGCATAGGAGCCAGGTTGAGACGCGCATAGGAGTCAGGTTGAGCCACACATAGTCCTCTATTTTGCCCGAAACCACAATGTCCAGATATTGAAACTCATGAACCACCCTTAAGGGAACCCCATGGTCTAGTGTCAGAGGAGCAGCCGCGTCCATGGGCAACAATACAGACTTATCCCAATTAATAAATAATCCAGAAAGAGCCCCAAATTTTTTAATGCTGTTCATAACAGCACCCAAAGACTACTGCACATCTTCCAAGAACAGTAACACATCATCCGCGTACAGGGCAATCTTTTCTTCATAGTTTTCGTATCTAAATCCCTTTATGTCCCTATACCTAGGTATCACTGCCATCAAGGACTCAACAGCACTTGCAAACAAGAGAGGAGACAAGGGGCACCCCTGCCGTGTTCCCCTATAAAAAGGTAAATCCCCTGACAAGAGCCCATTCACCTGTATCCTGGCTCTTGGAGAGGCATATAACAATTGCACCCAAATTATGAATCTATCGCCAAAACTCATAGCCTTCATAACAGCCCACAAATAACACAATTCCACACTATCAAAAGCCTTTGCAGCATCTAAAGACACCACAACCCTCTGACCCATATTGTCTGACTTCACCTGCACATTGAGAAACAATCGTCTAAGATTACATACTGTAGAACTATTGTGCATATAACCGGACTGTTTCTGGTTTATTAGTGTCGTGATCACCTTGTTAAGACAATTAGCCAACATTTTGGCCAAGATTTTGATATCTATGGTTAATAATCAGATTGGGCGAGAAGAAGCTGGATCCGTCGGATCCTTACCCTGTTTTGGCAACACTTCAATTATTGCCTAAGGCATGGACCGCAACAACTCACCCTCCACCACACCAGCAGCATACACCTCCAACAAAACGTGAAACAATACCTACTCTTTACATTTTATTTACACCTCCCCTGGGATACCATCCACCTCTGGGGCTTTAGCATTAGGCATAGAGGACAGTGCGGCGTCAAGGTCCTCCAAATTAAACGGCTTTTCAAGAAGTCCCTGATCAACCGTACAAAGTCTAGGAAGCTGAACCTCTGCCAGAAAACTATCCTCCTCCTCCATCATTGGTTGTACCCGTGACTTAGAAAGATCTGAATAATACTCTGCCATCACCTCCGAAATTGCCCTGCGACCAGTATGCTCCGACGCATCCTTTCCCTTTAAAGCAACTATATGTGTGGAGTCTCTCTGCGCCACCAGTATTCTAGAATGGAGATGACCCGCCTTGTCCCCCTCCTCGTGCACTCCTCTTTAAACTCAGCTTTTCACAAGCATCCATCAGTTTGTTTGGTTTTCCTCCAACACTGATCTGCTTTCTATAATTCAGCATCTCACAAACATATTGCACTTTGCCCTTTAGACAGACACGTGCGTCTTTGATTTGGCAGCATATTTTTGACAGGCATTTTTTAGGCCGAGTCAAACACGCACATCTGTTACACCCATCTTCTGATGGGCATGAAACACATTCTGGTAATTGGTGGTGGCTGAACGACTAATCATTGTAGGCTGTATCCTGGATATCATACCTCCCATAGCCACCACTGTTATTAATCATGTAAGTTCACCACGGCCCTTTTCCTGATCACTTCATCCAACGATTCGTCCGCCATATTTTTACTACTAACCTGCATCTTCCCAGCAGCAACTGTGTACGAAACCGCTGTATAGTTTTGCAAGGTGATTATGATGGCCGTAAACAAGTTTTTAAAAAAAATTGCCACCGCCATGGGGAAATGTTTGTGAGCCCATGCACTTAGTGTATGGGCATTACAAGTGTAGGAGACACAATCCTTTATATTGGGCCTAGGTTTTAATGAGGCCTTCAGCAATGTCTCCTTATATTCCACCACTAGAACACCATTGTTCATGTGTTCCCTGCTGCTACAGAAAGTCAGTTTTTGGGAAAGGGTGTCTAGGATCCACATGAACAATTTTTTACAAATTAACCACCTATGAGCAAATGCTTGTCAGTAGAGTTGAGCGACCTTGACCTTTTTAGAGTCGAGCCGGGTTTTGCGAAACCCGACTATGTCCAAAGTCGGGTCGAGTGAAATCGGCCGATTATGACGTAAAGTCGGGATCGACCGAAACACGAAACCCAATGCAAGTCAATGGGGCAGCATAGTCGGCAGTGAGTGGGGGCCAGGAAAACACCTAGAGTACCCATTTTAATGTCAAAACCATCCATTCTTCTTAATGAAGCTTGTCAAGCGTAATTTACCTTAATAATAATTGGAAGGCATTTGAAATTGGGGGTCATTTGGCTAAAGTTGTGGGGGGTAGGGCTGGTTCAAGTAATTAGTGTGCCCAGGAAATCTGGACCACGTCACGGCAGTGGAGCAGGGAGAGGTAAGTATTTCAACTTTGCAAGTGCTGTGAACCTGAGCAAGCAGGGGGGGCCCACTCGTTGGCATTGGCACTGGCACAGGGCCCCTCAAAGTACAGCGGTGTGTTTGCACGGCGGGGGCGCCTCCCACCGGCAGCAACACTTTTGCGTACTATGAGAGGCCCTGTGCCAGTGACGTCGCCAACTAGTATTCCTCCCCCCACCTGATGAAGGAACCTGCACTTTCATCTGCACCTTCCTCTTTGTCCCCGTGTAAGGTGGTATGGTATGCGGGAAGAGCAACCTGACTTTCAGCAGGGTCACAATGTTGTTGTGTAGCGTGCACGGGGAATGTTGCGTTATGGGTCAATGTACCAGCAGACTCATCTATCACTGGCTGGGCAATGGGCACGATGAAGTGGAAACACAGATATAGGCCCAAAGAAGAAAGTGGGCTAAATGCAGTTCAAAATTGGTAACACAGGAATAACCAGGGGGCATTGCAGTGGAGGACAACTGGAATGAGAGGCTGACACAGAGAGTAGGGCCAAATCAGTAAGTAGTCGAAATGCAGTTCAAAATTGGCAACCGTAGTAAACAGGCGGCACAGCTTTGTTCAGTGGAGGAGAACAGCAAGGAGTGGCAGACACCGATAGTAGGCCCCAACCCAACTAGTAGGCCAAATGCAGTCTAACATTAACAACTACTTAACGAGAGGCTGAAAATGGAATTTCAGGACAGGAAACCAGGAGAACAGCAAGGAGTGGCAGACACCGATAGTAGGCCCCAAACCAACTAGTACGCCAAATGCAGTTGTTCCATTTAACCACAATTTAATGAGAGCCTGAAGATAGAAGCTCAGGAAAGGCAACCTGGGGAACACCTTGGAGTGTAACACACCATCTCTCTCCACCCCATACCCATTTTGTAGGCCTAATGCTGTGTACTTTTCTACAACTACTAAACGAGAGTCGGAAGACCGAAGCAATGGCAAGGAAACCTGGGGAACACCTTGGAGTGTAACACACCATCTCTCTCCACCCCATACCCAATTTGTAGGCCTAATGCAGCCTACTTTCCGACACCTACTAAACGAGAGCATGAAGATCGAAGTTCAGGAAAGGCAACCTGGGGAACACCTTGGAGTGTAACACACCATCTCTCTCCACCCCATACCCATTTTTTAGGCCTAATGCAGTGTACTTTTCTACAACTACTAAACGAGAGTCGGAAGACCGAAGCAATGGCAAGGAAACCTGGGGAACACCTTGGAGTGTAACACACCATCTCTCTCCACCCCATTCCCCATTTTTTAGGCCTAATGCAGCCTACTTTCCGACACCTACTAAACGAGAGCATGAAGATCGAAGCTCAGGAAAGGCAACCTGGGGAACACCTTGGAGTGTAACACACCATCTCTCTCCACCCCATACCCATTTTGTAGGCCTAATGCTGTGTACTTTTCTACAACTACTAAACGAGAGTCGGAAGACCGAAGCAATGGCAAGGAAACCTGGGGAACACCTTGGAGTGTAACACACCATCTCTCTCCACCCCATACCCAATTTGTAGGCCTAATGCAGCCTACTTTCCGACACCTACTAAACGAGAGCATGAAGATCGAAGCTCAGGAAAGGCAACCTGGGGAACACCTTGGAGTGTAACACACCATCTCTCTCCACCCCATACCCAATTTGTAGGCCTAATGCAGCCTACTTTCCGACACCTACTAAACGAGAGCATGAAGATCGAAGCTCAGGAAAGGCAACCTGGGGAACACCTTGGAGTGTAACACACCATCTCTCTCCACCCCATACCCATTTTTTAGGCCTAATGCAGTGTACTTTTCTACAACTACTAAACGAGAGTCGGAAGACCGAAGCAATGGCAAGGAAACCTGGGGAACACCTTGGAGTGTAACACACCATCTCTCTCCACCCCATTCCCCATTTTTTAGGCCTAATGCAGCCTACTTTCCGACACCTACTAAACGAGAGCATGAAGATCGAAGCTCAGGAAAGGCAACCTGGGGAACACCTTGGAGTGTAACACACCATCTCTCTCCACCCCATACCCATTTTGTAGGCCTAATGCAGCGTACTTTTCTACAACTACTAAACGAGAGCATGAAGATCGAAGCTCAGGAAAGGCAACCTGGTGAAAACCTTGGAGTGTAACACAACCTGTCTCTACACCCCATACCAAATTTGTAGGCCTAATGCAGCGTAGTTTCCACCAACTACTAAACGAGAGCCGGAAGATCGAAGCTCATGAAAGGCAACCCGGGGAACACCTTGGAGTGTAACACAACCTCTCTCTACACCACGAAAGGGCTGATTCTTAGGAAGGAAGGCTGTTGTAAATAAGCATTGCGCGTCCGAGGGTGATTATATTCTTATTCGGTATCTACTCACCCTCGGACGCGCCATGCTTCTTGATTTGTAATTAATGTTTATTTGCAATGTGCTTTTGACTTACTCAATTATTTTTTTAATTATTGATTTTATTAAATTAATAGTTTAACATCTTATTGGAAATAATTTAAAGGAGACGCGACAGGACAACACTCGGTGGATGCCATATCTGTGTTAACAACTCCAAAAAACTTTCAGTTAACTTCTTGCAGGAGAAAGAAATTGTAGCTGTTGGACCTTTGTAGTACAGTTCCAGATATTTGTTGTGTGTTTGTTTTGATTGTTAAAATGTCTGCATTTGAGATCTCAACACGATCTTATTTTTTATAATCAAATTAATTTTTTTTATATTTAATGATGTTGGTTCAAGGGGTACACGGGCAGCAATAGACAGGTCAGTGGAGGCCTAGTGGAAGGAGTGACGGCAGACAGGCATCAAAGGCCTAACATTGGGCTGGCTGTAGGCAAGTTAAAATTGGTTCCAGGGGAACACGGCCATCAGTGGCCTGGTCAGTGTAGTTGTAGTTGAAAGAACGGGACGCAGACAGGCTTCGAAGGCCTAACATAATAACATAGGGCTGGCTGTAGGCAAGTTAAAATTGGTTCCAGGGGAACACGGCCATCAGTGACCTGGTCAGTGTAGTTGTAGTTGAAAGAACGGGACGCAGACAGGCTTCGAAGGCCTAACATAACAAACTTGGGCTGGCTGTAGGCACTTTTAAATTTGTTCCAGGGGTACATGGGCAGCAGTGTATGGTCAGTGGAAGTCTAGTGGAAGGAGTGACCGCAGACAGGCTTCCAAGGCCTAACATTACAAACTTGGGCTGGCTGTAGGCACTTTTAAATTGGTTCCAGGGGTACACGGGCAGCAGTGGTCTGGTCTGTGGAAGTCTAGTGGAAGGAGTGACCGCAGACAGGCTTCGAAGGCCTAACATAATAAACTTGGGCTGGCTGTAGGCACTTTTAAATTGGTTCCAGGGGTACACGGGCAGCAGTGGTCTGGTCTGTGGAAGTCTAGTGGAAGGAGTGACCGCAGACAGGCTTCCAAGGCCTAACATAATAAACTTGGGCTGGCTGTAGGCACTTTTAAATTGGTTCCAGGGGTACACGGGCAGCAGTGGTCTGGTCTGTGGAAGTCTAGTGGAAGGAGTGACCGCAGACAGGCTTCGAAGGCCTAACATAACAAACTTGGGCTGGCTGTAGGCACTTTTAAATTGGTTCCAGGGGTACACGGGCAGCAGTGGTCTGGTCAGTGGAAGTCTAGTGGAAGGAGTGACCGCAGACAGGCTTCCAAGGCCTAACATAACAAACTTGGGCTGGCTGTAGGCACTTTTAAATTGGTTCCAGGGGTACACGGGCAGCAGTGGTCTGGTCTGTGGAAGTCTAGTGGAAGGAGTGACCGCAGACAGGCTTCGAAGGCCTAACATAATAAACTTGGGCTGGCTGTAGGCACTTTTAAATTGGTTCCAGGGGTACACGGGCAGCAGTGGTCTGGTCAGTGGAAGTCTAGTGGAAGGAGTGACCGCAGACAGGCTTCAAAGGCCTAACATAACAAACTTGGGCTGGCTGTAGGCACTTTTAAATTGGTTGCAGGGGTACACGGGCAGCAGTGGTCTGGTCAGTGGAAGTCTAGTGGAAGGAGTGACCGCAGACAGGCTTCGAAGGCCTAACATAACAAAATTGGGCTGGCTGTAGGCACTTTTAAATTGGTTCCAGGGGTACATGGGCAGCAGTGTATGGTCAGTGGAAGTCTAGTGGAAGGAGTGACGGCAGACAGTCTTCGAAGGCCTAACATAACAAAATTGGGCTGACTGTAGGCACTTTTAAATTGGTTCCAGGGTAACACGGCCAGCAGTGGCCTGGTCAGTGTAGTAGTTGTAGAAAGAAGGGACCGCAGACAGGCTTCGAAGGCCTAACATAACAAAAATGTCAAAACAATGGTATTGTCAGTGCCAGGCATTGAAGGATGTCAGCGCCTAGACTACACATTGGTGAAGCTGTGAGAGATAATTTTGCTAGTGGTAGAGCACTGTTTGAGCTGGGGGGGGGGAACTGTCTTGTGGCCGGCGGTACAGGCACAGGGCCCCTCATATTACAACGGTGTGTCTGACGTTGGGTGCGCACCACCACCGCCAGAGACACTTTATTGTACTATGAGGGACCCAGTGGCAGTGCCGTCGACCAAAAGCGGCCACACCCACCTCTTCAGACAAACAGCACTCTCAAGGGTCCAAGCGCAAAGTGGCGATAGCACGGCCCCGTGTGGGGAGTTTGGCCATTTCGTGAGGTGGAAACATGTCGTATGCTGGACAATCAGGTGAAGAAAATTACGAGATTGGAAAAGTCATTCAGAATAGTCCACAGGCAAGACCTTTTCATAGGAAAGCTAGGTGTCAGCCGGGCAGGGTGGGGCAAAAGATTTTGAAATCCAGTTGTGGTTCATTTTAATGAAGGTTAGATCATCTACATTTTGGGTAGCCAGACGAGTCCTTTTTTCTGTTAGTATTGAACCTGCAGCACTGAATACTCTTTCTGATAGGACACTAGCTGCCGGGCAAGCAAGCTCCTGCAATGCATATTCTGCCAATTCTGGCCAGGTGTCTAATTTGGATGCCCAGTAATCAAATGGGAATGACGGTTGAGGGAGAACGTCGATAAGGGATGAAAAATAGTTTGTAACCATACTGGACAAATGTTGTCTCCTGTCACTTTGAATTGATGCTGCAGTACCTGTCCTGTCTGCGGTCATAGAAAAATCACTCCACAACCTGGTCAGAAAACCCCTCTGGCCAACGCCACTTCTGATTTCTGCCCCTCTAACACCTCTGGTCTGCTGGCCCCTGGAGCTCGTGTGAGAACGATCACGGGCGCTGTGTGCAGGGAATGCCAGAAGCAAACGGACAACAAGAGTTGATTGTTTTGTTGCTAATATTAGTTCCAAGTTCTCATGTGGCATAATATTTTGCAATTTGCCTTTATAGCGAGGATCAAGGAGGCAGGCCAACCAGTAATCGTCATCGTTCATCATTTTTGTAATGCGTGTGTCCCTTTTGAGGATACGCAAGGCATAATCCGCCATGTGGGCCAAAGTTCCCGTTGTCAAATGTGCGGTTGTGCTTGGTTGAGGGGCAGTTGCAGGCAAATCTACGTCACTTGTGTCCCTCAAAAAACCAGAACCCGGCCTTGCCACGCCACCAATTTCCCGTGCCCCCGGGAAAGCTTCCTCATTAAAAATATACTCATCCCCATCATCCTCCTCATCCTCCACCTCCTCTTCGCCCGGTACCTCGTCATGTACACTGCCCTGACCAGACAATCGCTGACTGTCATCAAGGCTTTCCTCTTCCTCTGGTGCAGACGCCTGATCCTTTATGTGCGTCAAACTTTGCATCAGCAGACGCATTAGGGGGATGCTCATGCTTATTATGGCGTTGTCTGCACTAACCAGCCGTGTGCATTCCTCAAAACACTGAAGGACTTGACACATGTCTTGAATCTTCGACCACTGCACACCTGACAACTCCATGTCTGCCATCCTACTGCCTGCCCGTGTATGTGTATCCTCCCACAAAAACATAACAGCCCGCCTCTGTTCGCACAGTCTCTGAAGCATGTGCAGTGTTGAGTTCCACCTTGTTGCAACGTCTATGATTAGGCGATGCTTGGGAAGGTTCAAAGAACGCTGATAGGTCTGCATACGGCTGGAGTGTACAGGCGAACAGCGGATATGTGCGCAAAGTCCACGCACTTTGAGGAGCAGGTCGGATAACCCCGGATAACTTTTCAGGAAGCACTGCACCACCAGGTTTAAGGTGTGAGCCAGGCAAGGAATGTGTTTCAGTTGGGAAAGGGAGATGGCAGCCATGAAATTCCTTCCGTTATCACTCACTACCTTGCCTGCCTCAAGATCTACAGTGCCCAGCCACGACTGCGTTTCTTGCTGCAAGAACTCGGACAGAACTTCCGCGGTGTGTCTATTGTCGCCCAAACACTTCATAGCCAATACAGCCTGCTGACGTTTGCCAGTAGCTGCCCCATAATGGGAGACCTGGTGTGCAACAGTGGCAGGTGCGGATGGAGTGTTTGTGCGACTGCGGTCTGTGGACGAGCTCTTGCTTCTGCAGGAGGACGAGGAGGAGGAGGAGGAGGAGGGGGTGCGAACGGCTACAGACAACTGTTTACTAGACCGTGGGCTAGGCAGAACTGTCCCAAACTTGCTGTCCCCTGTGGACCCTGAATCCACCACATTTACCCAGTGTGCCGTGATGGACACGTAACGTCCCTGGCCATGCCTACTGGTCCATGCATCTGTTGTCAGGTGCACCTTTGTGCTCACAGATTGCCTGAGTGCATGGACGATGCGCTCTTTAACATGCTGGTGGAGGGCTGGGATGGCTTTTCTGGAAAAAAAGTGTCGACTGGGTAGCTCGTAGCGTGGTACAGCGTAGTCCATCAGGTCTTTGAAAGCTTCGCTTTCAACTAACCGGTAGGGCATCATCTCTAACGAGATTAGTCTAGCTATGTGGGCGTTCAAACCCTGTGTACGCGGATGCGAGGCTAAGTATTTCCTTTTTCTAACCATAGTCTCATGTAGGGTGAGCTGGACTGGAGAGCTGGAGATCGTGGAACTAGCGGGGGTGCCGGTGGACATGGCAGACTGAGAGACGGTGGGAGATGGTATTGTTGCCGCCGGTGCCCTAGATGCAGTGTTTCCTACTACGAAACTGGTGATTCCCTGACCCTGACTGCTTTGGCCTGGCAAAGATACCTGCACAGATACAGCAGGTGGTGCGCTAAATGGTGGTCCTACACTGCCGGAAGGGATGTTGCGTTGATGACTAGCTTCATTGGCCGAGGGTGCAACAACCTTAAGGGACGTTTGGTAGTTAGTCCAAGCTTTCAAATGCATGGTGGTTAAATGTCTATGCATGCAACTAGTATTGAGACTTTTCAGATTCTGACCTCTGCTTAAGGAAGTAGAACATTTTTGACAGATGACTTTGCGCTGATCAATTGGATGTTGTTTAAAAAAATGCCAGACTGCACTCTTTCTAGCATCGGATACCTTTTCAGGCATTGCAGACTGAGCTTTAACCGGATGGCCACGCTGTCCTCCACCAGGTTTTGGCTTTGCCACGCGTTTTGGGCAAGATACGGGCCCGGCAGATGGAACCTGTGGCGATGTTGATGCCTGCTGCGGCCCCTCCTCCTCCTCTGCTTCAGAACTGCTGCCGCCTGCACCCTGTTCCCCCAATGGCTGCCAATCGGGGTCAAGAACTGGGTCATCTAATAACTCTTCTTGTACCTCCTGCGCAACTTCGTCTGTGTCACCGTGTCGTTCGGTGGTATAGCGTTCGTGATGGGGCAACATAGTCTCATCAGGGTCTGATTCTTGATCAGCACCCTGCGAGGGCAATGTTGTGGTCTGAGTCAAAGGACCAGCATAGTAGTCTGGCTGTGGCTGTGCGTCAGTGCACTCCATGTCAGATTCAACTTGTAATGGGCATGGACTGTTAACTGCTTCACTTTCTAAGCCAGGGACGGTATGTGTAAAGAGCTCCATGGAGTAACCCGTTGTGTCGCCTGCTGCATTCTTCTCTGTTGTTGTTTTTGCTGAAGAGGACAAGAAAGTGACTTGTCCCTGACCGTGAACATCCACTAACGACGCGCTGCTTTTACTTTTACCAGTTTCACGAGAGGAGGCAAAAGAGCTAGAGGCTGAGTCAGCAAGATAAGCCAAAACTTGCTCTTGCTGCTCCGGCTTTAAAAGCGGTTTTCCTAATCCCAGAAAAGGGAGCGTTCGAGGCCTTGTGTAGCCGGACGACGAACCTGGCTCCACAGCTCCAGACTTAGGTGCAATATTTTTTTCCCCACGACCACCTGATGCTCCACCACTACCACTACCCTCATTACCAGCTGACAATGAACGCCCCCGGCCACGACCTCTTCCACTAGACTTCCTCATTGTTTTAAAAACGTAACCAAACTAACGTTATTTGTTGCAGTCACACAACTTACACGGTGAGCTATAACTTCAGTATGATTTAGCTACCCCTTTACAGGTTGGTGAGACCACAGCGAAAATCAGGCCCAATGTTACACACTCTTTTTTTGGTGGCTGCAAATTAGAGAGATGCCCCACACGCAGGACTGTCACTGAAGCACAAATGTTAATATTAATGTCACACTATTATTTTTTTTTTATTTTTATTTTTTTCAGGAACACTTTAGAAACCCCCCCCAAAAAAAAAAATAGATTTTTGCAGGGAGAATTTAGAAAACAAATGTAACAAACTATATGCTTTCTATGGGCCACTGAGTGAGAGATGACGCACACAGGAATCAGGAGTGGCACACAAGCCCAGAGGCCAATATTTTTCTACCAATGATTGATGGAGTTATTTTCTCTGGTAGATTTTGGAACCCAAATCAAGGAAAAAAAATATAGGCTTTCTATGGACCACAATTGGAGAGAGAGAGAGAGAGAGAGAGAGAGAGAGAGATGGCACACCCAGGAGTCAAGACTGGCACACAAGCAGAAAGGCCAATATTAATCTCCCATTTTTTTTTTGGGTTTGGTTTTTTTTTTTTTTTTCAGGGAGACTTTAGAAAAAAAAATAATAAAAAAAATATGATTTTATCAGGAAGAATTTAGAAACCAAATAAAATAAAATGATTTTTTCAGGGAGAATTTATAAAACAAATAAAAACAAAAATAGGCGTTCTATGGCCCACTGACTGAGAGATGACGCACACAGGAGTCAGGAGTGGCACACAAGCCCAGAGGCCAATATTTTTCTACCAATGATTGATGTAGTTATTTTCTCTGGTAGATTTTGGAACCCAAATCAAGGAAAAAAAATATAGGCTTTCTATGGACCACAATTGGAGAGAGAGAGAGAGAGAGAGAGAGAGATGGCACACCCAGGAGTCAAGACTGGCACACAAGCAGAAAGGCCAATATTAATCTCCCACTGTTTTTTTTGGTTGTTTTTTTTTTTTTTTTTTCAGGGAGACTTTAGAAAAAAAAATAATAAAAAAAATATGATTTTATCAGGAAGAATTTAGAAACCAAATAAAATAAAATGATTTTTTCAGGGAGAATTTATAAAACAAATAAAAACAAAAATAGGCGTTCTATGGCCCACTGACTGAGAGATGACGCACACAGGAGTCAGGAGTGGCACACAAGCCCAGAGGCCAATATTTTTCTACCAATGATTGATGTAGTTATTTTCTCTGGTAGATTTTGGAACCCAAATCAAGGAAAAAAAATATAGGCTTTCTATGGACCACAATTGGAGAGAGAGAGAGAGAGAGAGAGAGAGAGAGATGGCACACCCAGGAGTCAAGACTGGCACACAAGCAGAAAGGCCAATATTAATCTCCCACTGTTTTTTTTGGTTGTTTTTTTTTTTTTTTTTTCAGGGAGACTTTAGAAAAAAAAACAATAAAAAAAATATGATTTTATCAGGAAGAATTTAGAAACCAAATAAAATAAAATGATTTTTTCAGGGAGAATTTAGAAAACAAATAAAACCAAAAATAGGCGTTCTATGGCCCACTGACTGAGAGAGAGAGAGAGATGGCACGCTTAGTACTGGCACACAAGCCCAAAGGGCAATATTAATCTCCCTTTTTTTTTCAGGGAGAATTTCTAAAACCCAAAAAAAAAAAAAAATAGGCTTTCTATGACCCACTATTTGTGAGAGAGATGGGACGCTCAGGACTGGCACAGATGGCACGCTCAGGACTGGCACAGAAGCCCAGAGGCCAATATTAATCTCCCTTTTTTTCTGGGAGAATTTATAAAACCAAAAAAATATTTAAATAGGCTTTCTATGGCCCACTATTTGTGAGAGAGATGGCACGCTCAGGACTGGCACAGATGGCACGCTCACAACTGGCACACAAGCCCAGAGGCCAATATTAATCTCCCTTTTTTCAGGGAAAATTTATAAAACCAAAAAAAAAATTAAATAGGCTTTCTATGGCCCACTATTTGTGAGAGAGATGGCACGCTCAGGACTGGCACAGATGGCACGCTCACAACTGGCACACAAGCCCAGAGGCCAATATTAATCTCCCTTTTTTCAGGGAAAATTTATAAAACCAAAAAAAAAATTAAATAGGCTTTCTATGGCCCACTATTTGTGAGAGAGATGGCACGCTCAGGACTGGCACAGATGGCACGCTCACAACTGGCACACAACCCCAGAGGCCAATATTAATCTCCCTTTTTTTCAGGGAGAATTTATAAAACCAAAAAAAAAAATTAAATAGGCTTTCTATGGCCCACTATTTGTGAGAGAGATGGCACGCTCAGGGCTGGCACAGATGGCACGCTCACAACTGGCACACAAGCCCAGAGGCCAATATTAATCTCCCTTTTTTCAGGGAAAATTTATAAAACCAAAAAAAAAATTAAATAGGCTTTCTATGGCCCACTATTTGTGAGAGAGATGGCACGCTCAGGACTGGCACAGATGGCACGCTCACAACTGGCACACAAGCCCAGAGGCCAATATTAATCTCCCTTTTTTTCAGGGAGAATTTATAAAACCAAAAAAAAAATTAAATAGGCTTTCTATGGCCCACTATTTGTGAGAGAGATGGCACGCTCAGGGCTGGCACAGATGGCACGCTCAGGACTGGCACACAAGCCCAGAGGCCAATATTAATCTCCCTTTTTTTCAGGGAGAATTTATAAAACCCAAAAAAAAATAAAATAGGCTTTCTATGGCCCACTATTTGTGAGAGAGATGGCACACTCAGGACTGGCACACAAGCCCAAAGGCCAATATTAATCTCCCACTGTATTTTTATCAGGGAGAATTTATACACCCCACAAAAAAAAATACAGAAAAATGAAAAGGCTTTCTATGGCCCACTATGTGAGAGAGATGGCACACACAGGGATGGCACTCTAGCAGAAATGCCAAATTGCCAATCTTAATCTCCCACCAAAAAAAAAAAAAAAAAAAAAACAGGGAATGTCCTACAATTACTATCTCCCTGCCTGCAGTAATCTCAGCCAGGTATGGCAGGCAGCTACTATCTCCCTGCCTGCAGTAATCTCAGCCAGGTATGGCAGGCAGCAATAAGGAGTGGACTGATGCACAAATGAAATAAAAAGTGTGGACAAACAAAAAAGATAGCTGTGCAGAAAGGAAGGAACAAGAGGATTTGTGCTTTGAAAAAAGCAGTTGGTTTGCACAGCGGCGTACACACAGCAATGCAGCTATCAGGGAGCCTTCTAGGGCAGCCCAATGAGCTACAGCGCTGAGGGGAAAAAAAAAAAAAAAAACTTCCACTGTCCCTGCACACCGAGGGTGGTGATGGACAGTGCAAATCGCTGCAGCACAAGCGGTTTTGTGGTTAATGGACCCTGCCTAACGCTATCCCTGCTTCTGACAAAGCGGCAGCAACCTCTCCCTAAGCTCAGATCAGCAGCAGTAAGATGGCGGTCGGCGGGAACGCCTCTTTATAGCCCCTGTGACGTCGCAGACAGCAAGCCAATCACTGCAATGCCCTTCTCTAAGATGGTGGGGACCAGGACCTATGTCATCACGCTGCCCACACTCTGCGTTTACCTTCATTGGCTGAGAAATGGCGCTTTTCGCGTCATTGAAACGCGACTTTGGCGCGAAAGTTGCGTACCGCATGGCCGACCCCGCGCAGGGGTCGGATCGGGTTTCATGAAACCCCGACTTAGCCAAAAGTCGGCGACTTTTGAAAATGTTCGACCCGTTTCGCTCAACCCTACTTGTCAGGCCAGGCACTCCATTACAAGTCTAAGAGACCCACACCCCAACATTGGACCTACTTCTTAACTCTTGTCACCTGCAATGTGTCCTTTACCTGCCACTAGATGACCAGGGTTAACGTGCTCTGTACGGTGCATTTTGGGCAAGGGGACGGTGATGGCAATCTTTTATTTTTTTTAAAAAGGACCACACATTGGTGAATTGGGCATGACATTACATTGGGCCTACTTCTTCATTCTGTCTCCTGAAATGTGTCCTTTAACTGCCACTAGATCATCAGGGTGAACGTGCTCTGTACTCTTATAGGCCGATGAATTTTGGGCAAGGGGCCTGCGACGGCACTAGTATATTTTTAAAAAAGGTACCCCACATTGTTGAAACCACATCCTTGTTGGCAAAGACTTCATAACGTTTGTGTACCTTAAAGAGCTCCCTTAAAAAGCTCCTTTTTGTGTTGCCTGGTTGCTTACATTGGACACAATACACTTCATATAAATTTGATAAAGCAATGCTGTTAGTTTGGCTCTGTAGTTCATTACAAATACTTTTTTGTCGACTAGATTAGTATCTCTCCTTGAGAGCCATAACTTTGGCTGCCTCAAATGAACAAGTGGCAAATATACAAATGGCGATTTGTAACCAAGATTTAAATACTGTACACAGAATGCATTCAGACAATCACGTAGCTGCATTTCTTGTAAAACATTTACAGATGTGACAGACAATGCTCATAGTGACAGAATATTGATAAATGTTTGTTTATTCACTTCACAAACAGTTCTAAGCCTCTATATGTTTGCTGATTGTCATTGTAAAACATTAAGGTTTTCTGAAACTATGCCTGTGGTGGTTTGATCTAAATCCTTGTGGCTTTTATTTTCTAGGGGTTTATGGCCCCTTGTCTGATGAGTCCATGATATCTCAGTTTCATCCAACCTTGAAAAGTGGCCACTTGAAGGTCTGGATGAAACTAGAGTTACTACCTAATGTAAATCACTATATAAAACCAGAGAAACATGACTAAGACAGATGCCAAAACTGGGGTACCTGTACATGTACATTGTGCTGATACCTGCTTAATTGGGGACGCCCATGCAGTGTAGGTAAATCTCCCAGGGGTTCTCTGTCTTGGTGTTGCTTCGCTGATATTTCAGACGGATGATGTTTAAAAGCCTCTTGGTGATGATGATCTAAGTATACTGTATGTAGTGAATCTTCAGATATACATAAAATCACTAAATTTATTTAATTATTATATGTACTTATTAACCTGTGTATGTTAACATATACAAAAGTGTATGCACTCACACTATTCAATCATACTATTCCTTGAATTTTGTTGTTAGCAATAAAATTGCGTTGTTTTGCAAATATTATCCTTTTTAAAGCCTTATCTGAGCCTTACTGTTAACAACATGGCAAATAAAATTGCCAAATTCTCCTGTAAATAATTGTGCAAAGTAGGGTTGAGCGAAAAGGATCGGTCATTTTCATAAATCGGCGACTTTTAGGCAAAGTCGGGTTTCATGAAACCCGAACCGATCCTGCAGTGGGATCGGCCATGCGGTACACGATCAGAGCGCCAAAGTTGAGTTTCATATGACGCTGTCACCGCCGTTTTTCATCCAATGAAGGAGGACGCAGAGTGTGGGCAGCGTGATGACATAGGTCTCGGTCCCCACCATCTTTGAGAAGGGCATGGCAGTGATTGGCTTGCTGTCTGTGGCGTCACAGGGGGTATAAAGGGGCATGCACGCCGACCGCCATCTTACTTCTGCCGATCTGAGCATAGGGAGAGGTGTTGCTGCAGTTAGTCAGAAGCAGGGACAGAGTTAGGGAGGGAATATAAACCCCCAAACCGCTTGTGCTGAAGCGATTTTCACTGTTCCACACCACCTTTTTGTGCAGGGACAGTGGAGGTCGTATTTTAGTGCAGCAGCTGCATAGCTGTGTGCACGGTGCTGTGCAAACCAACTGCTTTTTTTAAAGCAAAATTCCTGTTGCTCCTTTCTGCACAGTTACCTATCTTGTTTATTTGTCCACATTTTTGTGTTAAGCAGTCCTTTTTATTGCTGCCATACTTGTCCTGAGCTCATTGTAGGGAGCTTGTTATTTATTTATTTTTTTTTAAATAATAATTCCAGCCACTTTCTGGCACGTTCATAGTGTTGTGTTATACCACTGGGCCAGAGTTGTGGTTCTGTGTCTCCCCCCCAAAAAAAAGGGAGATTAAAATTCGCACACAGTGTATATTCTGCTGTACTGCTAGTGTGTCGTATATATCAGGCAGCCACTTTCTGCCATGTTCATAGTTTACTGTTATACCACTGGGCCAGAGTTGTGCTTCTGTGTCTCCCCCCAAAAAAAGGGAGATTAAAATTCACACACAGTGTATATTCTGCTGTACTGCTAGTGTGTCATATATATCAGGCAGCCACTTTCTGCCACGTTCATAGTTTACTGTTATATCACTGGGCCAGAGTTGTGGTTCTGTGTCTCCCCCCCCCAAAAAGGGAGATTAAAATTTGCACACAGTGTATATTCTGCTGTACTGCTAGTGTGTCATATATATCAGGCAGCCACTTTCTGCCACATTCATAGTTTACGGTTATACCACTGGGCCAGAGTTGTGGTTCTGTGTCTCCCCCCCAAAAAAAAGGGAGATTAAAATTCGCACACAGTGTATATTCTGCTGTACTGCTAGTGTGTCATATATATCAGGCAGCCACTTTCTGCCACGTTCATAGTTTACTGTTATACCACTGGGCCAGAGTTGTGCTTCTGTGTCTCCCCCCCAAAAAAAGGGAGATTAAAATTTGCACACAGTGTATATTCTGCTGTACTGCTAGTGTGTCGTGTATATCAGGCAGCCACTTTCTGCCACGTTCATAGTTTACTGTTATACCACTGGGCCAGAGTTGTGGTTCTGTGTCTCCCCCCCAAAAAAAGGGAGATTAAAATTCGCACACAGTGTATATTCTGCTGTACTGCTAGTGTGTCATATATATCAGGCAGCCACTTTCTGCCACGTTCATAGTTTACTGTTATACCACTGGGCCAGAGTTGTGCTTCTGTGTCTCCCCACCAAAAAAAGGGAGATTAAAATTCGCACACAGTGTATATTCTGCTGTACTGCTAGTGTGTCGTATATATCAGGCAGCCACTTTCTGGCACGTTCATAGTTTACTGTTATACCACTGGGCCAGAGTTGTGGTTCTGTGTCTCCCCCCAAAAAATGAGGAAGTCTGGTGGAAGAGGCCGTGGGCGGGGGTTGTCAGCTGGTACTGATGGTGGTGCTGCATCTGGTGGTAGTGCTAAAAGCACAGTAGCACCTAAGGCTGGAGGTGTTGAGCCTGCATCATCGTCTGGCTACACGAGGCCTCGAAGGCTCCCTTACCTGGGAGTAGGAAAACAGCTTTTAAAGCCGGAGCAGCAGAAAAAAGTTTTGGCTTTCCTTGCTGACTCAGCCTCTAGCTCTTTGGCCTCCTCTTTCCAAAGTTCAAAATGTCACAGCAGCCAGTCGTCAGTGGATGCTCCCGGTCAGGAACAAGACGTTTCCTTGTGTCCTTCTCCCAAACCAAAAGTGAAGGATGCGTCAGGCGACACAACAGGTTACTCCATGGTGCTCTTTACACATACCGTGCCTGAGTTAGAAAGGGAAATTGTACCCTGCCCATTACAAGAAGAATCGGACATGGAGTGCACTGATGCACAGCCACAGCTAGATTATGATGCTGTTCCATCGAGTCAGATCACTACATTGCCCTCGCAGTTTGCTGAGCCAGAATCTGACCCTGATGAGACTATGGTGCCCTGTCCCGAAGGCTATAGCACCTTACACGGTGACACTGAGGAAGGTGCACATGACATTGAGGAGGAGGAGGTGATAGATGACCCAGTTGTTGACCCAGATTGGCAGCCATTGGGGGAAGAGGGTGGCACACGAAGTGTCCCATTACGTAACAGCTAGTGGGAAGCGTCAGCAGGCCATGTTTGAAATGAAGTGTTTGGGCGACAACAGACACACCGCGGAAGTTCTGGCCGAGTTCTTGCAGCAAGAAACTCAGTCATGGCTGGGCAGTGTACATCTTGAGGCAGGCAAGGTAGTCAGTGATAATGGAAGGAATTTTATGACTGCCATAGCCCTTTCACAACTCAAACACATATCTTGCCTGGCTCACATTTTGAACCTGGTGGTGCAGTGCTTTCTTAAAAATTATGCAGAGTTACCAGCCCTGCTCCTGAAGGTGCGAAGACTTTGCTCGCACATCCGCCGGTCGCTCGTACACTCCAGCCGTATGCTGAACCATCAGCGATCGCTCAATCTTCCACAGCACCGACTAATTATCGACGTTGCAACAAGGTGGAACTCCACATTGCACATGGTTCAGAGGCTGTGTGAACAGAGGCGTGCTGTCATGTATTTGTGGGAGGATACGCATACACGGGCAGGCAGTTGGATGGCAGACATGGAGTTGTCTGGTGTGCAGTGGTCCAAGCTTCAAGACCTCTGTCAAGTCCTTCAGTGTTTCGAGGAATGCACAGGGCTGGCAAGTGCAGACGACGCCATCATAAGCATGAGCATCCCACTTATGCGTCTGCTGATGCAAAGTTTGACGTACATCAAGGAGCAGGCATCTGCAGCCGAGGAGGAGGGAATCCTTGATGACAGTCAGCCATTGTCTGGTCAGGGAACTGTCCAGGACGAGGTGGCGGTCGAAGAGGATGAGGAGGAGGATGATGGGGATGACTATGTATGGGAGGAGGATGCTTCTCAGGGGCCACTTGAAACTGGTGGCGTTGCAAGGTCAGGTACAGGTTTCTTGCGGGACACTTGTGATGTGGATTTCCAAGAAAGTGCTCCTCAACCCAGCAGGACCAGTGAATTGACACCAGGAACATTGGCCCACATGGCTGAGTATGCCTTGCGTATTCTATAAAGAGACCCCCGTATTGTCAAAATGATGACCGATGACGATTACTGGTTGGCCTGCCTCCTGGATCCACGCTATAAAGGGAAAATGCAAAACATCATGCCACATGAGAACCTTGAGCAAATATTGGCTACCAAACAAGCAACTCTTGTAGACCGTTTGGTTCAGGCATTCCCAGCACACAGAGGTTGTGATGGTCCTCACACTTGCCGTAGGGGGCAACATGGCAGAGGTGCTAGAGGTGCAGAAATCCGAAGTGGCGTTGGACAGAGGGGTTTTCTGACAAGGTTGTGGAGTGATTTTTCAATGACCGCTGACACAACAGGGAATGCTGCATCTATTCAAAGTGACAGGAGACAGCATTTGTCCAGTATGGTTACAAACTATTTTTCATCCCTTATCGATGTTCTCCCTCACAGGTCATTCCCCTTTGATTACTGGGCATCTAAACTATCCACCTGGCCCGAATTGGCAGAATATGCATTACAGGAGCTCGCTTGCCCTGCTGCCAGTGTGCTTTCAGAAAGAGTCTTCAGTGCTGCTGGTTCAATACTGGCCGAAAAAAGGACACGTCTGGCTACCCAAAATGTAGATGATCTAACCTTCATTAAAATGAACCAATCATGGATTGCCAATTCTTTTGCCCCACCTTCCCCTGCTGACACGTAGCTTGGGTGATAAATGACTCGCTTTTGCCCTCCTCTTACTGACTTTGCCAATTCCTCCATTTGCAGTTGCTGAATGTCCACCATAGGCCATTTTTATACCTCCCTAAATGGGCTGACTCCCCCCACAGGACCATGGTCACCACTTGGCGCAAGCACCCGTGCAAGTGCCGTTTGCCTGGACAGGTGGGTGCGCCCACTCTACCTCTACTAAACAAAGCTGAGTTTCAATCTACAGGCTTTTGGCCTCTATCAACAATATGAAACTGCATTTGGCCTGGTTCTTGGTTTGGGCCTATTGACGTCTGCTGCTGCCTCTTGGTTTCCTCAAAGAAACAAAGCTGAGTTTGAATCTACAGGCTTTCGGCCTCTATCAACAATATGAAACTGCATTTGGCCTGGTTCTTGGTTTGGGCCTAGTGACATCTGCTGCTGCCTCTTGGTTTCCTCAAAGAAACAAAGCTGAGTTTCAATCTACAGGCTTTCGGCCTGTATTTAGAATTTGAAACTGTATTTGCCCTACTAGTTTGGTTGGGCCCTACTAACAGTGTCTGCTGCTGCTTGTTGTTGTCATCCACTGAACAAAGCAATGCTGCCTGTTTACTCCTGTTACCAATTTTTTTCTGCTTTTAGCCTCCTTTTTTATTTTGGGCCTATATCTGTGTTTCCTCCTCATCCTGCCTATTACCCAGCCACTGCTTGATGGGTCTGCTGGTACATTGACCCAGACCACTACATTCCCCTTGCACTCTACACAGCCAGAATCTGACCCTGCTGAAAGTCAGGTCCCCCTTCCCGCATACTATACCACCTTACACGGGAACAAAGAGGAAGGTGCATATGAAAGTGCAGGTTCCTTCATCAGGTGGGGGGGCATACTTGTTGGCGATGTCACTGTCACAGGGCCCGTCATAGTACGCATAGTGTCACTGCCAGTGGGAGGCGCCCCCGCCGTCAAACACAACGCCGTACTTTGAGGGGCCCTGTGTCAGTGCCAATGCGAACGAGTGGGCCCCCCTGCTTGCTCTGGATCACAGCACTTGCAAAGTTGAAATACCTCTCCCTGCTCCACCGCCGTGATGTATTCCACATTTCCTGGGCCCAAGAAATAATTGAGCCACCCCTCCCCCCCCCGCACAACTTTAACCAAATGACCCCCAATTTTCAATACCTAACTATTATTATAAGGTTAATTAAGATTAACAAGCTTAAGTAACAAGAATTGATGTTTTTGACATTAAAATGGGCTCTGTAGGTGTTTTTCTGTCCTCCACTCACTGCCGACTTTTATTACCCATTGACTTGCATTGGGTTTCGTGTTTCAGTCGGGCCCCCGACTTTTCTCAATGATCGACCGATTTCACCCTACCCGACTTTTGACAAAGTCGGGTTTCGTGAAACCCGACTCGATCCTGAAAAAGTAAAAGTCGCTCAATCCTAGTGCAAAGAGGGAACCATCATACCATTAGAAAATACGAGTGGATTTTCATGGGCCCATCCAGTATGTGGGTTCCGAGGCCTAATGGGGTGTATATGACTGACTATGCAGCAGGGCTGGCCTCGCCGCCAATGTGTAAAACCAAGGAGGACAGGAGTACAAAATACATATTGTGAAGTGGATTTTCATGGGCCCATCCACTATGTGGGTTCCAAGGCCTAATGGGGTCCATATGAGTGACTATGCAGCAGGGCTGGCCTTGCCGCCAATGTGTAAAACCTAGGAGTATGGGAGTACAAAATGCATAATGTGAAGTGGATTTTCATGGGCACATCCAGTATGTGGGTTCCAAGGCCTAATGGGGTGCATATGACTGACTATGCAGCAGGGCTGCATGTATAAAACAAAGGAGTATAGAGCACACAATGCATATTGTGAAGTGGATTTTCATGGGCACATCCAGTATGTGGGTTCCAAGGCCTAATGGGTTGCACATGACTGACTAGCCAGCAGGGCTGACCTTGCCGCCAATGTAGAAAACAAAGGATTATAGAGCACACAATGCATATTGTGAAGTGGATTTTCATGGGCGCATCCAGTATGTGGGTTCCAAGGCCTAATGGGGTGCATATGACTATGCAGCAGGGCTCGCCTTCCTGCCAATGTATAAAACAAAGGAGTATGGAGCACAAAATGCATATTATGAAGTGTATTTTCCTGGGCCCATCCAGTATGTGGGTTCCAAGGCCTAATGGGGTGCATATGACTGACTATGCAGCAGGGCTGCATGTATAAAACAAAGGAGTATAGAGCACACAATGCATATTGTTAAGTGGATTTTCATGGGCACATCCAGTATGAGGGTTCCAAGGCCTAATGGGGTGCATATGACTGACTGTGCAGCAGGGCTGGCCTTGCTGCCAATGTATAAAACAAAGGAGTATGGATCACAAAATGCATATTGTGAAGTGTATTTTCCTGGGCCCATCAAGTATGTGGGTTCCAAGGCCTAATGGGGTGCATATGACTGACTATGCAGCAGGGCTGCATGTATAAAACAAAGGAGTATAGAGCACACAATGCATATTGTGAAGTGGATTTTCATGGGCCCATCCAGTATGTGGGTTCCAAGGTCTAATGGGGTGCATATGACTGACTCTACAGCAGGGCTGGCCTTGCCGCCAATGTGTAAAACCAAGGAGGACGGAAGTACAAAATGCATATTGTGAAGTGGATTTTCATGGGCACATCCAGTATGTGGGTTCCAAGGCCTAATGGGGGTGCATATGACTGACTATGCAGCAGGGCTGGCCTTGCCACCAATGTATAAAACAAAGGAGTATGGAGCACAAAATGCATATTGTGAAGTGGATTTTCCTGGGCCCATTCAGCATGTGGGTTCAAAGGCTTATTGGGGTGCATATGAATTGGTAGCAGGGCAGGCCTTGAATTCAATGCAACACTTTTTCAGGAGTCCCCCCTGGTCATCTTATGAAAGGGGTATTGTGGTGCGTCATAATTCTTGGCAGCCCATCCACTCACAGCATAGGCTACAACACCTTAGGAGACCCACTGTTTCACAATGGCCCTTTAAGAAGATTAATGCCGCCTGATGCACCAGTAAAAATAGTAAAAATAGGCTCTGTGACTTTAAGAGTCCCTCCTTCGTAAATGAAACGAGATGGGCCTGCTTATGTGTCACACACCACATTGTCAGCTAGGGTTGTTAAATGTTACAATGCAATTTCCCAGTGAATGCATTTGTAGTGGTTGAAAGCAATGTTAAAGTTGAAAAATGCTTCAAAAACGAGCGTCTGAACTAAGCCTAAGGGGGGAGGAAATTTTCGGTCTGGGGTGAAATATTTGGTGTTATTAACCTGTCATTAACCTGCAAAGGATGTACCTTGACATATTTCCAAGCAAAATCCATTTTCGTTTCGTTTTCATGTGTTTTTTGTGGCACCAGGAAAAATGTCATGAATCTCGGAAAAAAATGATTAAGGCTGTGAACTAGGAGACAGGAATGCTTCCAGGGGCGATCCCCATGAGGTCCCTGTGTCATTTGAGCAGTGTTTCCATAGTGCAGAGGCGTAGCTAGAGCTTTTGCCGCCCGGGGCTGTTCCCGAGTTTGGCGCCCCCCCCCATCCCCCCCCAGCTCAATACACACAAAGGTTACCAAAAATGGTTTTCCTGTTTTGTAGAACTTAAACTGGGCCTAATGGTGTCACCCCCACATGCCACACCTGTGACTTAATACCACCACACCATGACCAGGCCACATAGTGACCGAATAATACTACATACAAGGGACAAATACCACCGCACCATTTCCAGACCACATATTACCACCACATAGTGACTGAATACTACAATACTGATCAGTAATAAAAAAAACCCACAATACTATCACCATAAGTGCCAGTATTCATAGGAGATCTGTACTTAGTATGCAGTGTCTGTGTAGAGGTAATACAGAGATCGCTGGTGACATTATACACAGGACCTCTATATAGTATACAGTGTATAGTGTCAGTGTATAGGTAACACTGACTCACCAGTGACGTCTCTAGGTGAAGTCCTTCATCTTTCATCCAGCACAGACCGCCATCATTCCTTCCAGCCAGGACTCGTTTCTGCAGGAAATAACACAGTTATCTCGAGCTCCGCTTGCAGAACACATTACTTAATTTTTCACAACTTCTACATTACACCACATGAAGAAAAAAAGGTGATATAGTGTCACTCTGCACAGTAACAGGACCGCCCCCCCATTTAAAACAGTATACTCAAAAAATAAAATAAATACATCACTGCAGTAACAATATCCCTTAATTATCCCCTATGGTAATAATATTCCCCACCCTGGCCCCGTTTATCTCATTCCTGGCTCCAGCCATATGTTGTCGTATCCTGCCCTCATGAGTATCCATTCTACCCCATATGATCTCCCCATCCTGCCCCACCAGCCTCCATCGTATCCGTCCTGCCCCATGATCCAATCCTGCCCCGTGTCTCCAATCATGCCCCGTATCTACATTCTGCCCATGCCTCAAGTCCTGCCCCCAGTGTGTCCAGCATATTACCCCCATGTTGTCCAGCAATCTGCCCCAGTGTGTCCAGCATATTACCCCCAGTGTGTCCAGCAATCTGCCCCAGTATGTCCAGCATATTACCCCCAGTGTGTCCAGCAATCTGCCCTCAGTGTGTCCAGCAATCTGCCCCAGTGTCCAGCCTTTCCCCAGTGTGTCCAGCAGTCTGCCCCAGTGTGTCCAGCATATTACCCCCAGTGTCCAGCATTGCCCCAGTGTGTCCAGTATATTACCCCCAGTGTGTCCAGCAATCTGCCCCAGTGTCCAGCATTGCCCCAGTGTGTCCAGAAGTCTGCCCCAGGGTCTCCAGCATTGCCTCAATCTGTCCAGAAATCTGCCCCAGGGTCTCCAGTATTGCCCCAGTGTGTCCAGCAATCTGCCCCAGGGTCTCCAGTATTGCCCCAGTGTGTCCAGCAATCTGCCCCATGGTCTCCTGTATTGCCCCAGTGTGTCCAGCATTCTGCCCCATGGTCTCCAGTATTGCCCCGGTGTGTCCAGCAATCTGCCCCATTGTCTCCAGTATTGCCCCAGTATGTCCAGAAGTCTGCCCCAGGGTCTCCAGCATTGCCTCAATGTGTCCTGAAATCTGCCCCATGGTCTCCAGTATTCAGTGTGTCCAGCATTCTGCCCCATAGTCTCCTGTACTGCCCCAGTGTGTCCAGCATTCTGCCCCATGGTCTCCAGTATTGCCCCAGTGTGTCCAGCATTCTGCCCCATGGTCTCCAGTATTGCCCCAGTGTGTCCAGCATTCTGCCCCATGGTCTCCAGTATTGCCCCAGTGTGTCCAGCATTCTGCCCCATGGTCTCCAGTATTGCCCCAGTGTGTCCAGCAATCTGCCCCATAGTCTCCTGTATTGCCCCAGTGTGTCCAGCAATCTGCCCCAAGGTCTCCTGTATTGCCCCAGTGTGTCCAGCAATCTGCCCCATGGTCTCCTGTATTGCCCCAGTGTGTCCAACAATCTGCCCCATAGTCTCCTGTATTGCCCCAGTGTGTCCAGCAATCTGCCCCATGGTCTCCTGTATTGCCCCAGTGTGTCCAGCATTCTGCCCCATGGTCTCCAGTATTGCCCCGGTGTGTCCAGCAATCTGCCCCATGGTCTCCTGTATTGCCCCAGTGTGTCCAGCAATCTGCCCCATGGTCTCCTGTATTGCCCCAGTGTGTCCAGCATTCTGCCCCATGGTCTCCAGTATTGCCCCGGTGTGTCCAGCAATCTGCCCCATGGTCTCCTGTATTGCCCCAGTGTGTCCAGCAATCTGCCCCATAGTCTCCTGTATTGCCCCAGTGTGTCCAGCAATCTGCCCCATGGTCTCCTGTATTGCCCCAGTGTGTCCAGCATTCTGCCCCATGGTCTCCAGTACTGCCCCAGTGTGTCCAGCAATCTGCCCCATGGTCTCCAGCATTGCCCCAGCCCCAGACAGTCAGACATAAAGAAAAAAAAAAAAAAGTAAAATCCTCACCTCTCCCGTTCCCAGCGCAGGTCCGGTGCAGTCAGCGTCTCTCGGCTCTGCGACGCTCAGGACAGAGAGGCAGAGCGGCGCGCACAGTAGTGACGTCATCGCGCCCTCTGCTCTGAGACGTCGCAGAGTCAGAGGACGCTGAAGCCGCAGGAACCAGGAGAGGTGAGTATTAGAGCGGGGGGCGGGACCCGGGGGTGGGGGGAGCTGGCCCTGGTCGTGGCGGCGGACGGCGCCGCCCGAAGATTTAAAGGGGCGTCTTTTTTTTTTTTTTTATCTTCTTCTCCTGCAGCGCCGGCCGCCCCCAGCATTGTGCCGCCCGGGGCGGACCGCCCCCCCCCGCACCCCCCTTCCTACGCCACTGCCATAGTTTCAGACGTTTTTAGACCTTAAAAGGACCCCCGGGGGGGGGATCACGGTAAAAATACTCGGGTCTCGGATTAGACTTACATTGCGCTCGTTGTTCTGGCCGAGTACCCAAGTATTCCAATCTGCTTGACCCGAGCAACAAGCACCTGAGCATTTTAGTGCTCGCCCATCACTAATCATTTGTATCATATATGTGTGTGGAACATAACTATTGTGTGAATTTGTCTGCGTGTGCTCAGGGCAGGCGTATAACCTTTAGAATTCTGGCACCTCCGGAGCAGAGTTCGTGTGTGTGCATACACTGTTATTGAGTTCAATACCTGTTCCCTTGCCCCTGTGAGGGTTCACCTGTGAAGTAACAGGGGATTTCACATAGTGAACGCCAAGAAAAACCAGATATACAATAGGCAGTGAAAAGAGGGAGACACAAAAGCGCAAATAGGGTCTTATCAAACGTTACACAAAGTTGCCCACCAAGAAACCTACTCACCTGGTGAGATTAAAGGAAGGACATATATTAATGGCGGCTGCTGCAGATCCACAGGTCAGTGCAGGACCTGATTGAAGCACACACTTAGATAGGAGAAAAAAGGATCATCCCCGCGCTGCCGCAAGTAGAATTTCAAAAATTGTAGAGGTTTTCAACGTGGTTTATTCTACGCGTTTCAGGGTTCAGGTGACCCCTTCATCAGGAGTCCTGATGAAGGGGTCACCTGAACCCTGAAACGCGTAGAATAAACCACGTTGAAAACCTCTACAAGGACATACCACAAATATTGTGGCGCGGGGATGATCCTTTTTTCTCCTATCTAAGTGTGAGATATACAATAGGGAAATTATAAACTGTGTAACATGTTGTCCCCTTAAAAATATAATTTTATTATGATTACCATAAAAATACCTATTCCCAGTGAAACACAAAAACAAAAAAAGAATCTAATTGTGCACCTAACCTAACATATCACCCTACGCTTATCTGCTGTCCCTTACTAGCAGTGGAGGTTGGCACCCTGATAGAGCATTTTTTGGTGCCCCCACTCCGCGGCGGCTATCCCCAGCTCACCCTGTTAAATTACTAACACGCTATAGGTGGGAAAACAATGAGCGTATAAAAGAAATGAAAGAAAGCGTAGGGTAAAAAAAACTAAAGTGCACAAATAATATATCAACCCCCAAGCAAAATCCCACATAAGACAATAGATACACTGAAAATGAGCAATTATATTAACACTAGATGGCAGCCCGATTCTAAAGAATCGGGAGTCTAGAATCCATATATACTTTATTTATTCAAATGTAAGAATAATACAATTAAGGCTACGTTCACATTAGCGTCGCGTCGCTGTTGCGTCGGCGACGCAGCGGCGACGCAGCGGCGACGCGCCCCTATGTTTAACATAGGGGACGCGTGCGTCTTTTTGCACGCGTTTTCCGACACGTGCGTCGTTTTAGACGCTAGCGTCGGACGCAAGAAAACGCTACAAGTTGCATTTTTCTTGCGTCCGATTTCGGCAAAAAACGACGCGCGCGTTTTTCCGTGCGTCGCCGCTGCGTCGCCGACGCAACAGCGACGCGACGCTAATGTGAATGTAGACTAATAAATAATAGTAAGAAAGAACAAAAATAATAGGCAGTATATGGAGAAAACACCAAACAAAAGTTCAAAATTGGTGTGAAAATGTCACTGAACCACTTCACAACTAAATATATATAGTTTTGGTAAATGGTATTATCATTTTTTTGACGAAATTCGGCAGGAGCTTGAAGAGCAACGTCACTGGGCCCGCCTCCACGCAGTAGAAACTTGCTGTGAGGTAAAAATTCAAAAATCACACCAAAATGGCGGGCGGAGTGTGTCACAGTACAGCACGTTTCTGATTGGTCGCTCGCAGCAGGCGGCAACCAATCAGACACTGGACACTGTTGACGTCACTTATCTCCGGACATTAGCTCCGGACATTAACTCCGGACATTAGCTCCGGACAAAGCAACGGAAGTTGGCACAAATTGCAGGAAGTAGTATTCTAGGCAATTATATATTAGATATGGCTATATGCCCAGAGCGCACTTGCTCCAATAGTCACTGCAGCCAAGATTTAGATAAGGCTGCAGACACAACTATAGACACAACTGCAGACACATCACCACACATAATCCCGCCCCCAACACATCACCACACATAATCCCGCCCCACCACATCACCACACATAATCCCGCCCCCACCACATCACCAACATAATCCCGCCCCCAACACATCACCACACATAATCCCACCCCACCACATCACCACACATAATACCGCCCCCCACCACATCACCACACATAATCCCGCCCCCCACCACATCACCACACATAATCCCGCCCCAACACATCACCACACATAATCCCACCCCACCACATCACCACACATAATCCCGCCCCCCCACCACATCACCACACATAATCCCGCCCCCCACCACATCACCACACATAATCCTGCCCCCCACCCCATTACCACACATAGTCCCGCCCACCACCACATCAACACACAGAATCCCGCCCCTCCACAACATCACCACATATAATCCTGCCCCCTCACCACATTACCACACATAATCCCGCCCCCCCACCACATCACCACACATAATCCCGCCCCCCCACCACATCACCACACATAATCCTGCCCCCCCACAACATCACCACACATAATCCCACCGCCCCACCATATCACCACACACATTCCGGCCCACCCACCACATCACCACACATAATCCCACCCCCCACCACATCACTACACATAATCCTGCCCCCCAACACATCACCACACAGAATCCCGCCCCCAACACATCACAACACATAATCCCGCCCCCAACACATCACCACACATAATCCCGCCCCACCACATCACCACACATAATCCCACCCCCCACCACATCACCACACATAATCCCACCCCCCACCACATCAACACACATAATCCCGCCCCCCAACACATCACCACACATAATCCCGCCCCCCACCACATCACCACACATAATCCCGCCCCCCAACACATCACCACACATAATCCCGCCCCCCACCACATCACCACACATAATCCCACCCCCCAACACATCACCACACATAATCCCGCCCCCCACCACATCACCACACATAATCCCGCCCCCCAACACATCACCACACATAATCCCGCCCCCCACCACATCACCACACATAATCCCACCCCCCAACACATCACCACACATAATCCCGCCCCCCACCCCATTACCACACATAATCCCACCCCCCACCACATCACCACACATAATCCCGCCCCCACCACATCACCACACATAATCCCGACCCCCCACCACATCACCACACATAATCCCACCCCCCACCACATCACCACACATAATCCCAACCCCCACCACATCACCACACATAATCCCACCGCCTCACCATATAACCACACACATTCCGGCCCACCCACCACATCACCACACATAATCCCACCACATCACCACACATAATCCTGCCCCCCAACACATCACCACACAGAATCCCGCCCCCAACACATCACCACACATAATCCCACCCCCAACACATCACCTCACATAATCCCACCCCACCACATCACCACACATAATCCCGCCCCCCACCACATCACCACACATAATCCCACCCCCCCACCACATCACCACACATAATCCCGCCCCCAACACATCACCACACATAATCCCGCCCCCCACCACATCACCACACATAATCCCACCACCCAACACATCACCACACATAATCCCACCCCCCACCACATCACCACACATAATCCCGCTCCCACCACATCACCACACATAATCCTCCCACCACATCACCACACATAATCCTGCCCCCCACCCCATTACCACACATAATCCCGCCCCTCACCACATCAACACACAGAATCCCGCCCCTCCACCAAATCACCACACATAATCCTGCCCCCTCACCACATTACCACACATAATCCCGCCCCCTCACCACATCACCACACATAATCCCACTCCCCCCACCACATCACCACACATAATCCCGCCCCCCACAACATCACCACACATAATCCTGCTGCCCCACCATATCACCACGCATAATCTGGCCCACCCACCACATCATTACACATAATCCCACCCCCCACCACATCACCACACATAATCCCGCCCCCACCACATCACCACACATAATCCCACCCCCAACACATCACCACACATAATCCCGCCCCCCACCCCATTACCACACATAATCCCGCCCCCCACCACATCACCACACATAATCCCGCCCCCACCACATCAGCACACATAATCCCAACCCCCCCACTCATCACCACACATAATCCCGCCCCCACCACATCACCACACATAATCCCGCCCCCCATCACATCACCACACATAATCCCGCTCCCCACCACATCACACATAATCCCCCCACCACATCACCACACATAATCCTGCCCTCCACCCCATTACCACACATAATCCCGACCCCCACCATATCAGCACACAGAATCCCACCCCTCCACCACATCACCACACATAATCCCACCCCCTCACCACATTAACACACATAATCCTGCCCCCCACCACATCACCAAACATAATCCCGCCCCACCACATCACCACACATAATCCCACCCCCCCACCACATCACCACACATAATCCCGCCCCCCCACAACATCACCACACATAATACGGCCGCCCCACCATATCACCACACATAATCTGGCCCACCCACCACATCACCACACATAATATAACCTGCATCAACGAAGAAGGAATTTGACACCTGCGGAAGTTGAAAACAACGATTCCCGTCGATGTAAACTGCCACCACCTTCAAGGTATGCAGCAAGAAATCCAGAGAATATACTCAGTGAACACCACTGGGAAAGTGAGACGTTACGTGTAGTGATTGCGGTGCATCTCACTTTTGGAAAGAAAAATTACACAGTGCAAAGTTTGCGTCGTACTGCGGAAGTGGTACCATACACTTACGTGAAGCAAATAAATATCCTCAGCAGTTTCAAGCATGGTTAAATGAAGATACGAACAAGGCAAAAATTTTTAGAAAGAACATCAGAAAGTACAACAGTGCTTTTGCCTTTGCATCCTTTGGATTTCAGTCAATGAAATTTTCCGGTGGCCCACCCGTTTTAGTCATTCATGGACAAGTGTACCACTGTACATCAACTTCTCTAAGGTAAAAGACCTGAATACAATTAAATGTACATTTTTAATTCATTCCTACTCTTTTTTAATAATTAAAAATATATTTGTGCTTTCTTTAGATCTGATACTCCTTCATATTCACAACTCTACATATTGGATCCTGAGTGTGCAAACATTCAACGATTAAATAACGAGCAAAATGAAGGATGCAAGCAGGACATAATGTATACTATTGACTGTTTACTCAGAGATATCAACCCATTTGCTCAGGCTTTCAAGATGATGAAGGATTTGATTGATCAGCGTGGCTACGACTGGCATAAAATCGAAATGTGGATAACCAAGGATAGACAACACGACCCTCGCCGATACAACTTGCCGACAGCCAATGAAGTTGCAGCTGTGTTTGTCTCCGATGATGGAGAACCGCCGATCAAAAGAGACATTGCCGTTCATCCCATTGGGCAGAGAGGACTACAGAATATTGTGTACCATAGCCCAAACTGTGATCCAATGGTGTATCCACTCCTCTTTCCATATGGTGAACACGGATGGCAACCTGGAATATGGAAGCAAGGGAGAACTGCAAAAAGGAAAAGTCATGAAATGGAGTAAGGTGACAATGAAGTACAATAAGATATCAGTCACGATGCAGGGGAACAAGAAAAAAAAAAGAAATGTGTCACAATACTATATGACTAAATCATAAATGAATATATGCATATTAGCCATTGTATCATGCTACAAAGCAGGCAACACCTGCATGATGAATGTTCTTTTTTTCCCCACACAATATTTTATGAAATATGTAAAATTGGGGGCAATAAGCCCATAAAGATGAATAAATAAACAGTGTGCCACATACAGCCCAGCCCACAGGCCTGCCCCAAAGCACGAGAATCTCATTAACTGAAAACTGCAAAATAAAGATTAAATAACAACCAAAAGACAGATTTCATCATCCAAGGTATCATTTTAATCAGTATAACAGCGTCAACTTGGCAGTGTCCGGGGCCGGACTGGGACTAAAATTCAGCCCTGGCATTTGAAGTTACACAGGCCCACTTGTCACATGGTGACTGTATAATATCTTTGTACACTTGTAGGTTACAAGAAGTGAAGGGAGTGTAACACGACTATATAACATATAATTACAGCTGTATCCAGCATTACAGCTCAGTCCCCATAGAATGTAATGCAGCCAGTCCCCATAGAATGTAATGCAGCCAGCCAGACCCCATAGAATGTAATGCAGCCAGTCCCCATAGAATTTAATGCAGCACAGCCCCATAGAATGTAATGCAGCACAGCCCCATAGAATGTAATGCAGCCAGCCCCCATAGAATGTAATGCAGCCAGTCCCCATAGAATATAATGCAGCACAGCCCCCATAGAATGTAATGCAGCCAGCCCCCATAGAATGTATTACAGCACAGGCCCCATAGAATGTAATACAGCACAGGCCCCATAGAATGTAATGCAGCACAGCCCCGATAGAATGTAATGCAGCCAGCCCCCATAGAATGTAATGCAGCCAGCCCCCATAGAATGTAATGCAGCACAGCCCCATAGAATGTAATGCAGCCCAGCCCTATAGAATGTAATACAGCACAGGCCCCATAGAATGCAATGCAGCACAGCCCCCATAGAATGTAATGCAGCCAGTTCCCATAGGATGTAATGCAGTACAGCCCCCATAGAATGTAATGCAGCCAGTTCCCATAGGATGTAATGCAGCACAGCCACCATACAATATAATGCAGCCCAGCCCCATAGAATGTAATGCAGCTCCCCCCCTGTTATGACCTGGTGGTCAGGACAATAATGGACCTGGTGGTTAAGAGCACACGGAATGACCTGATAGTTACTGATAATAAAGGGCGAGTTCTGGGACGTTGGAACTCTGCTGACCGCAATCCCTAATCCTATCAAACACACTAGAAATAGCCGTGGATTGCGCCTAACGCTCCCTATGCAACTCGGCACAGCCTAAGGAACTAGCTAGCCCTGAAGATAGAAAAATAAAGCCTACCTTGCCTCAGAGAAATTCCCCAAAGGAAAAGGCAGCCCCCCACATATAATGACTGTGAGTAAAGATGAAAATACAAACACAGAGATGAAATAGATTTAGCAAAGTGAGGCCCGACTTACTGAACAGACCGAGGATAGGAAAGGTTACTTTGCGGTCAGCACAAAAACCTACAAAAAGACCACGCAGAGGGCGCAAAAAGACCCTCCGCACCGACTCACGGTGCGGAGGCGCTCCCTCTGCGTCCCAGAGCTTCCAGCAAGCAAGACAACAATAAAAATAGCAAGCTGGACAGAAAAATAGCAAACCAAAGAAATACAAGCTGGAACTTAGCTTCTGCTGGGAAGACAGGTCACA
Source organism: Ranitomeya imitator (assembly GCF_032444005.1). Taxonomy (NCBI): domain Eukaryota; kingdom Metazoa; phylum Chordata; class Amphibia; order Anura; family Dendrobatidae; genus Ranitomeya; species Ranitomeya imitator. Next base: position 246,358,346 of record NC_091286.1, on the reverse strand, counting down.
AGAACGATCCAGGAGTGATCTAGACCAATACTGGAACATTGACAGGTGGCATGGAGCAAAGATCTAAGTGGAGTTAAATAGAGCAGCCAGCTAACGAATTAACCTCGTCACCTGTGGAAGGAAACTCAGAAACACCCACCAGAGGAAGTCCATGGACAGAACCAGCCGAAGTACCATTCATGATCACAGGAGGGAGCCCGACAACAGAATTCACAACAGTACCCCCCCTTGAGGAGGGGTCACCGAACCCTCACCAGAGCCCCCAGGCCGACCAGGATGAGCCAAATGAAAGGCACGAACCAGATCGGCAGCATGAACATCAGAGGCAAAAACCCAGGAATTATCTTCCTGACCATAACCCTTCCACTTGACCAGGTACTGGAGTTTCCGTCTCGAAACACGAGAATCCAAAATCTTCTCCACCACATGCTCCAACTCCCCCTCAACCAACACCGGGGCAGGAGGATCAACGGATGGAACCACAGGTGCCACGTATCTCCGCAATAACGACCTATGGAACACATTATGGATGGCAAAAGAAGCAGGAAGGGCCAAACGAAATGACACAGGATTGATAACCTCAGAAATCTTATACAGACCAATGAAACGAGGCTTAAACTTAAGAGAGGAAACCTTCATAGGAACATAACGAGACGACAACCAAACCAAATCCCCAACACGAAGTCGGGGACCCACACAGCGCCGGCGGTTAGCGAAACGTTGAGCCTTCTCCTTGGACAATGTCAAATTGTCCACCACATGAGTCCAAATCTGCTGCAACCTATCCACCACAGTATCTACACCAGGACAGTCCGAAGACTCAACCTGCCCTGAAGAGAAACGAGGATGGAAACCAGAATTGCAGAAAAACTGTGAAACCAAAGTAGCCGAGCTGGCCCGATTATTAAGGGCGTACTCAGCCAACGGCAAAAAGGACACCCAATCATCCTGATCAGCAGAAACAAAGCATCTCAGATATGTTTCCAAAGTTTGATTAGTTCGTTCGGTTTGGCCATTTGTCCGAGGATGGAAAGCCGAGGAAAAAGACAAATCAATGCCCATCCTAGCACAAAAGGATCGCCAAAACCTCGAAACAAACTGGGAACCTCTGTCACAAACGATGTTCTCCGGGATACCATGTAAACGAACCACATGCTGGAAAAATAATGGCACCAAATCAGAGGAGGAAGGCAATTTAGACAAAGGTACCAAATGGACCATCTTAGAAAAGCGATCACAAACCACCCAAATGACCGACATCTTTTAAGAGACGGGGAGATCCGAAATAAAATCCATAGAAATATGCGTCCAGGGCCTCTTCGGGACCGGCAAGGGCAAAAGCAACCCACTGGCATGAGAACAGCAGGGCTTAGCCCGAGCACAAGTCCCACAGGACTGCACAAAAGAACACACATCCCGTGACAAAGACGGCCACCAGAAGGATCTAGCCACCAAATCTCTGGTACCAAAGATTCCAGGATGCCCAGCCAACACTGAACAATGAATCTCAGAGATAACTCTACTAGTCCATCTATCAGGGACAAACAGTTTCTCCGCTGGGCAACGGTCAGGTCTATCAGCCTGAAATTTTTGCAGCACCCGCCGCAAATCAGGGGAGATGGCAGACAAAATTACCCCCTCTTTGAGAATACCCGCCGGCTCAGGAACACCCGGAGAGTCAGGCACAAAACTCCTTGACAGGGCATCAGCCTTCACATTCTTAGAGCCCGGAAGGTACGAAACCACAAAATCAAAACGGGAGAAAAATAACGACCATTGAGCCTGTCTCGGATTTAACCGTTTGGCAGATTCAAGATAAGTCAAATTCTTGTGATCTGTCAAGACCACCACGCGATGCTTGGCTCCTTCCAGCCAATGACGCCACTCCTCGAATGCCCACTTCATGGCCAACAACTCACGATTACCAACATCATAGTTAAGCTCAGCAGGCGAAAACTTTCTAGAAAAGAAAGCACATGGCTTCATCACCGAGCCATCAGAACTTCTTTGCAACAAAACAGCCCCTGCTCCAATCTCAGAAGTATCAACCTCAACCTGAAACGGGAGCGAAACATCTGGCTGGCACAACACAGGGGCAGAAAAAAAACGACGCTTCAACTCCTGAAAAGCCTCTACAGCTGCAGAAGACCAATTGACCACATCAGCACCCTTCTTGGTCAAATCAGTCAACGGTTTAGCAACAGTAGAAAAATTAGTGATGAAGCGCCAATAAAAATTAGCATAGCCCAGGAACTTTTGCAGGCTCTTCACAGATGTCGGCTGAATCCAATCGTAAATGGCCTGGACTTTAACAGGGTCCATCTCGATAGTAGAAGGGGAAAAAATGAACCCCAAAAATGAAACCTTCTGAACTCCAAAGAGACACTTTGACCCCTTCACAAACAAGGAATTCGCACGAAGGACCTGGAACACCATTCTGACCTGCTTCACATGAGACTCCCAATCATCCGAAAAGACCAAAATATCATCCAAATACACAATCAGGAATTTATCCAGGTACTCTCGGAAGATGTCATGCATAAAGGACTGAAATACTGATGGAGCATTGGAAAGCCCGAATGGCATAACCAGGTACTCAAAATGGCCCTCGGGCGTATTAAATGCTGTTTTCCATTCATCGCCTTGTTTAATACGCACAAGATTATACGCCCCTCGAAGAGCTATCTTGGTGAACCAACTAGCCCCTTTAATACGAGCAAACAAATCAGACAGCAACGGCAAAGCATACTGAAATTTGACTGTAATTTTATTAAGAAGGCGGTAATCAATACAAGGTCTCAAAGAACCATCCTTCTTGGCCACAAAAAAGAACCCTGCTCCTAACGGTGATGACGACGGGCGAATAAGGCCTTTCTCCAAGGATTCCTTTATATAACTCTGCATAGCGGCGTGTTCTGGCACAGATAAATTGAACAATCGGCCCTTAGGAAACTTACTACCAGGAATCAAATTAATTGCACAATCGCAATCCCTATGAGGAGGTAGGGCACTGGCTTTGGGCTCATCAAATACATCCCGATAATCCGACAAAAACTCTGGAACTTCAGAAGGAGTGGAAGACGAAATAGACAAAAATGGAACATCACCATGTACCCGCTGGCAACCCCAGCTGGACATAGACATAGATTTCCAGTCCAATACTGGATTATGAACCTGTAGCCATGGCAACCCCAAAACGACCACATCATGCAGATTATGCAACACCAGAAAGCGGATATCCTCCTGATGTGCAGGAGCCATGCACATGGTCAATTGGGTCCAATACTGAGGCTTATTCTTGGCCAAAGGCGTAGCATCAATTCCTCTCAATGGAATAGGATACTGCAAGGGCTCCAAGAAAAAACCACAGCGCCTAGCATACTCCAAGTCCATCAAATTCAGGGCAGCGCCTGAATCCACAAATGCCATAACAGAATAGGATGACAAAGAGCAAATCAGAGTAACAGACAATAGAAATTTAGACTGTACCGTACCAATGGTGGCAGACCTAGCGAACCGCTTAGTGCGCTTAGGACAATCGGAGATAGCATGAGTGGAATCACCACAGTAAAAACATAGCCCATTCTGACGTCTGTGTTCTTGCCGTTCAGCTCTGGTCAAAGTCCTATCACATTGCATAGGCTCAGGCCCATGCTCAGATAGTACCGCCAAATGGTGCACAGCTTTACGCTCACGCAAGCGTCGATCGATCTGAATGGCCAAAGACATAGACTCATTCAGACCAGCAGGCATGGGAAATCCCACCATGACATCCTTAAGGGCTTCAGAGAGACCCTTTCTGAAGATTGCTGCCAGGGCACATTCATTCCACTGAGTGAGCACAGACCACTTTCTAAACTTCTGACAATATATCTCCGCTTCATCCTGACCCTGACACAGAGCCAGCAAGATTTTCTCTGCCTGATCCACTGAATTAGGTTTGTCATAAAGCAATCCAAGCGCCAGGAAAAACGCATCAACATCACGCAATGCCGGATCTCATGGCGCAAGGGAAAATGCCCAGTCTTGAGGGTCACCACGTAACAAAGAAATAATGATCTTTACTTGTTGAACAGGGTCACCCGAGGAGCGAGGTTTCAAGGCAAGAAACAATTTACAATTATTTTTGAAATTCAAGAACTTAGATCTATCACCAAAAAACAAATCAGGAATTGGAATCCTAGGCTCTGACATCGGATTCTGAACCACAAAATCTTGAATATTTTGTACCCTTGCAGTGAGATTATCCATCAAAGAGGACAGACCTTGAATGTCCATGTTTACACCAGTGTCCTGAACCACCCAGAGGTAAAGGGGAAAAGAGAGACAAAACACACTGCAAAGAAAAAAAATGGTCTCAGAACTTCTCTTTTCCCTCTATTGAGATGCATTAGTACTTTGGGCCACCTGTACTGTTATGACCTGGTGGTCAGGACAATAATGGACCTGGTGGTTAAGAGCACACGGAATGACCTGATAGTTACTGATAATAAAGGACGAGCTCTGGGACGTGGGAACTCTGCTGACCGCAATCCCTAATCCTATCAAACACACTAGAAATAGCCGTGGATTGCGCCTAACGCTCCCTATGCAACTCGGCACAGCCTAAGGAACTAGCTAGCCCTGAAGATAGAAAAATAAAGCCTACCTTGCCTCAGAGAAATTCCCCAAAGGAAAAGGCAGCCCCCCACATATAATGACTGTGAGTAAAGATGAAAATACAAACACAGAGATGAAATAGATTTAGCAAAGTGAGGCCCGACTTACTGAACAGACTGAGGATAGGAAAGGTTACTTTGTGGTCAGCACAAAAACCTACAAAAAGACCACGCAGAGGGCGCAAAAAGACCCTCCGCACCGACTCACGGTGCGGAGGCGCTCCCTCTGCGTCCCAGAGCTTCCAGCAAGCAAGACAACAATAAAAATAGCAAGCTGGACAGAAAAATAGCAAACCAAAGAAATACAAGCTGGAACTTAGCTTCTGCTGGGAAGACAGGTCACAAGAACGATCCAGGAGTGAACTAGACCAATACTGGAACATTGACAGGTGGCATGGAGCAAAGATCTAAGTGGAGTTAAATAGAGCAGCCAGCTAACGAATTAACCTCGTCACCTGTGGAAGGAAACTCAGAAACACCCACCAGAGGAAGTCCATGGACAGAACCAGCCGAAGTACCATTCATGACCACAGGAGGGAGCCCGACAACAGAATTCACAACACCCCCCCCCAATAGCCCGACAATCCAGTTATCACTCATTGATATATAATAATAATAAAAAAACAAACACTCTACTCACCTTTCATCTTGCCCCGAGCTGCTCCTGGCTCCGGTCTCAGCAGCTGCAGTCTGCCTGTCCGGTCACACAGCAGGTGCGCGATGATATGACATCATCGCGCTCCCGCAGTGTCAGCGGCAGGCAGAGCGGGGAATGATGGGAGAGGGAGCGACAGCAGACGCTCTCTCCTCCATCATTGCATTCAACTGTACCGGCGTCTATGACGCCGGTATAGTTGAATGTGGGGCCGGGAGTGTGCCAACAGCGGGGGGAGTGTGCTGACAGCGGCACACTCGAGCGGCCCTCTACTGCCACCGGCTCTTCTGGCATTTGCCAGCACTGCCCGATGGCCAGTCTGGCTCTGGCAGTGTCTGTAGCTTACTGAACACAATCCTGCTGACAGGTTTGCTTTAAGTGAGTGAGTTACATTTAAATAAATAATTAAATTAAAAAACATGAAAAAAAAATCCCCCCAAAAAATCAATGCTGGATTGCTCCTCCCTTAACTCCTTATTTTTTTATTTAGTTATATAGTGTCAATATTTACACAGCACTTTACAGACATTATCGGCACTGTTGCCATTGGGGCTCACAATCTAATTTCCTTATTAGTATGTCTTTGGAGTGCGGGAGAAAACCCACACAAACACAGGGAGAAGAAACAAACTCCTTACACATGTTGTCCTTGGTTGCATTTGAACCCATGACCTTAGCCTAGGGAGAGGACACAGCTCTAGCGAGGAACATTATTAGGTTTTGTTTCCCAAAGAGTAGAACAATGCTAGGACTGCAATAAAATAGTTAATCGGCAGCCAGTCAACAATAATTTAGTGACAATAAGGGCCAACAGTCATTCTCACATGAACTGTAGCTCATATCCCTGGACCTACTGAACTAATATGTCTGGATAATTCAGATTAAATGTGATGTCACCACATATCTCCCCCATCTTAGCTAGCCAGACATGATATGCTTCCAATCATCCTTCTCCACTTATCTGGGACAATCCATTAGCATGTCTTTAAGGAAAGAAACGAATGTAAGAGGTTTCACCATCATGAAAACAAAACTTTGTATCATCTAGTTTCCTCAAAGCATATACCATGTCATCCTTGCGAACAAACTCCACAATCTCCATGCCACACTTATGCACATCAGCATGGCAGACATCACCATCTTCTCTCATACGATCTATTAGATCCTGCCAAATTCCCAAGGGGAAGCTCTGAAACAAGGACTCTGTATTCAGTTCGCCGAGAAAGATTTGTTCCTCCAGCAGAGTCCTCCATAACCTCCCCCTGGTCTCCTGCTTGACCTGGGAAACCCCACACATAAACGACGAGAACCGAACTCGTATCCATTACTTCCACTCACTGCATTCTCTGCCTCCCGCGGATCCAGGAAGTTGATGAAGGCGAATGGTGTGGCACCGCATCCCACATAATTCTTCAGCTCGATGGTACAGATCCTCCCATACTGATGGAACAACTTCTCCAGCTCCTTCTCTTGAACATTGGCCAGTAAATTGCCCACAAAAATGCGCCCATTCCCCAAGTGCTGACCAGCCTTGGAGAAGGCCACTTGATGGCCTGGTAAATGATAATCTGGTGGTAGTATATCTGGGATGGCTTGGATGATGGAAGACCCAGTGTTCCGAGGTCCCTGGGCCTTGATATCACTGACCTTGACTGGCTAGAGGTGGCTATGGAGGTTAGCTGGTGTAGGGTGGTCAACCTATAGTGTGAACAGGGTATATCCCTTCATCCTTTGCTGGTGCACCCCGGGGGTAGTGACCCTCAGACGCTGATTGCTCATCTTGGCAGACATTGACTGGATTTGCCTGCAGATGGGATCCAGGAATGAGACCCCAGCCCTGGGAACTATCTTTGGCAATGTGTACAAGGCCCCCGCATGTATAGCAGCACCATGGTTGAGGCAAATTAATGGTACTGTTAATAACCCATTGTTGTAGTGGGTTGTGGTGGGTTTTCTGCTGGGAAGCGGGAAAATCCTGCTTGAGCAACTGGTGGTCCGCCAAATCTTTGGTTGATGGGTCTTCTGGGATCGGTGGTCATATTGGGTCTCCAGCAGGGTCGGTTGGCTGTAAACTCATCAGCCAATCGGGCTGCTTGCTTTGGGGTGTCGGGCTTCCGGTCGGCTACCCACTCTCGTATTTCTAGGGAAAATTTTCTCCATAAGTTGCTCAAGCACTATCACGTCACTGAGAACACCAGTTGAGTGGGCAGCCCGCCCATCGAGCCAGCAGTTGCAGTTTAATCGTAGATGACTGCTAAATTCTACATTGGAGACCCCCTATAGAGACAGTGTCCAGAACTTGGTGCAATATCATTTGAGGGTGATGGTAAAAAGGGACAATTGGGTGTCCTTAATAGTCCAATAGTCCAGACACTCCTGAGGTCCAAGAAACCAAACAGCATCCTGTGCCCAGCCAGTCAAGCTAGTCCACAAGTATTTGGCCCAATCAGCTGTGGACACCTGGTGCATCATCATTAGGGTCTCAAAGCTTTGCAGATGTTCATTAACCTCTGTGTTGGACTCATTAAACACTGGAACGTCTCTGTAGGAAAGCAGAGTTCCTTGGTGGGGGACTATGATGGGGGTAGGATCCGGTGCTGGCTGTAGGGGTATTGGAACTCACAAAACTGTATTGATAACAGACACTCTTTCCCGACTTGAGGCTCCAGGTTCCAATGCAACCAACAACTCCTGGATTCGGGCTGTGGGTCACTGGGTTGGTTCCAGACTGGCAATGGGTCATTGCTCTGGCAATACCTCTGGGTCCATTTCAGCAGAGTTTTCAACATCCTCCACAACATTGTGAGCATCCCAATGAAGTAATTCCTTCATCAAATCTGACCAAAGTCAGTGGTCTGGTATTCAATTCTTCGAAGCTGGCACAGGTCCTGTAGTTGTTGTTTCTTGTTGTGGCCATACATCTACTCTGATCCTCATCTCAAGGCCGAGTTGTTGGGGTTGGAGATGGTGGCATCTAAAACCTACTGCTTATGCCTCTTCAATGGTCTGCTGGGTCTGTCTGTATGCCTCCCTGGTTGGGGAACCCTGGACAGTGTCTATGAACAACAGTCACCTGCAGCTCCCCCGGTTCCAACGGTCTGAGTAGTATCACACTGCTGCCACCAAGTGTGGAGACACGGGGATCAATGGGAACTCTCATCCGCTGGCCTGGCTGTCACGGGGATCAATGGGAACTCTCATCCGCTGGCCTGGCTGTCTTTAGGAAGACTGCATGGACCAGGGCTCGTACCACTGAATGCCTGCTCCCTCTCCCCGTGGGCAGAACCCTACTCATACAACACCGGATGAGGGTAAAACAGTGTGGCAATAATTTATTGAACCACCAGCACACAATAGCATACAGAACAGTCACAGAAAATACCCAAGCTGGTGCAAATTGCAGAGTCTCACCTTTCCGCTGACTCACTGGAATTAGAGCTGCTTCCAATCCTGAATACCCCCACCAGTGGCTCCCAGCTTTTGGCAGGCCCCACAGTGAGGAGGTAATGACAAGCTTATAAAACTGACAGTCCATTGATGTACAAGGCCAGGTAACTTGATTGTCCCATCATGGATTCTCTAAATGTCTTTCAAGGTTCAATGACGGTCAATGAGACAGCTCTGTATTTCTTCTTTTGGAGTGATGATGCCATGACTTCTGTAATATAATGTGATATAGAAGATGCTAAGCACAGCCTAAATAGGGGAGGTGCACAGTCATAGGTGCCCAAACCTGAACGTATACAATATAAAGTGACTAGCACACTCCAGGGTGTTGTGATGCAAAAAAGTGGGGATTTATTACATACAGTAAATCACAAACGTTTCGGTCGATACTGGACCTTCATCAGTGTGCTACAAAAAAGGAATTATATACAGAACAAAAAACAATAAATGTGTTGTACATATGAAAGACAAAAACAAAACAGAAACAAAAGTATATACATCACGGAGACACAGGTCATAAAATGAGGAGAGAGAACAATGACCCTGGAGGACATTCAACTTGCGTGGATACAGGTGTATATATATATATATATATACATACATAATTCTTTAAATCATAGGCTGCAAGTTCTAACATGGAAAAGCCGTTGGTACGCTGAGGACATAGGTCCAAGAGGGAGTGTGAGAGGACTACTTTGTGGAACACGAGCGGTGAAGTGATATGCCGAGGGGAGAGTTGGTGTACAGTGAACACATACCTAGGTATAATTGTATACTTGTATGGCCCCAAAAACAATAGACTACTCGGATTTGCATCTAGAGATGAGAAAACGGGGTTACGGTCACAGACACTAATGGTGCCGAGTGTGTGTGGAGCTAAATAAGGCTACCTACCAATCAGACATGCTGGAAAAAAGCAACAAGCCGGGAAGAAACAGAACCAGGCTGGTCTGTGGAGTAATGGTGAAATAATAATGGAAATGTAAGACAAGATGCTATTATGTGTACATGGAGAGTAATAAGGAGGGGTACATACCAACTGACGGTGAGTCAGAATAATGGGTGGCGCTGAGGCTCAAAAGAGCTGTCTGTAGGAGGAGGGTAAAAATCTATTGTTAATGTACTACTACAGAGACCATGTAAATTGTACCGCCATAAGTTGCAGAGTGACGCTGAGAGACTTACCAGTACGCCAGGACACTAGGGATAAATGCGGTATCCACCGCTAATAGAGTGTGTGCAGGGATTGCCGGCATGGCCCTTTATATAGTGGGGCAGAGCACATAGTGTGCTGTGTGAGCTGGCAAGACACAGGAAGGGGTGGGGCGGTGATGACATGGGAGTCAGCTGACTAATGGGGCGGTGATCTGAGCGCTCCACTGACAAAAAAAAAAAAAAAAAATATTAGAGGTGTATTCCAGCTGCTGGGATGAGGTGTTAGCTGACCGCAGAGGGCGGTGATGTGAGCGTTCCACAAATGGAGGTGCATTCCAGTTGAGAGGAGCAGTGAATAGCCGTGCATTAGTGGTGGCCGAAAGGTGTCACAAAACGGCAGTGGAGAAGTGAAGTCAGAGTGGGCGATTCTGTGAAAAAGAGCAAAGATAATTACTATGCTATATTGAACACATTAAGCAGCAGACATGATAACTACATTGGAATATACCAAACGTGCAATATTGATACCGATATAGATGCAAACCAAGGGGTTATACAGGTAAAAAAAAACTGGGTTATATTACAGACCTGGAGAATAGGAATAACAATAATTATTGTTAGCAAAAAACTCACAGTGAGTTGCGGGGGTGAAAAGGACAACCCCTTAATTATGGGATATACAAGACCCAAAGATACTATACCATAGCATAATGGTTGCATGATAAAAAAAGGTGCACTTAGGTATAAACCTGATGAAAGAAACCATATGGGGCCACTAAAGATAGAGGTACTCCTGTCAAGGAAACAGAACTGCAGGTTATAAATAATATGATAACAAAATGTAGAATCATAAGGCAACAATAGCACATTGATGTTACAGATGATCAGAAATTGGATTTTTAATTTCAAATGAAGGACATTAGTTCGTAATCCCTGTTGAGACCTTTGGGACTTAAGGTGTTAAGCTCGTGTATCCAATAAGCCTCCCTACGCTTCAGTATAGTAACTCTGTCTCCCCCGCGGCGAGGTGGTGTGACCTGTTCGATTATTTGAAATCTGAGTTGGGACAGGTTGTGGCCTTTCTCTATAAAATGAGACGGTAATGGGAGCATGAGATTTTTGCACCGAATGGTGGACTTATGTTTAGATATACGTGATTTTACTGACTGAGTGGTCTCGCCCACATATAAAAGACCACAGGGGCATTTGATCAAATAGACTGCGTAATTAGTATCACAGGTAAAAAAGTTGTTGATTGGGTATCTCTTTCCTGTGTGTGGGTGATGTATGGTATTGCCCCGCAGTACGTTGTTGCACTGATTGCAACTCAGGCACGGGAAGGTACCCGTTTTGGGGTTGGCTAGAAAACGCTGAGTTGGGCCAGAGTGTGTGGGGCCAATGTCTGCACGGACTAGGTTATCCTTGATATTACGCGGTCTTTTAAAGCATGGGAGAAAAGGATGTTGAAATTCTTGGATCGTGGGGTATGCTTCTTGAAGAATATGCCAATGTTGGCGAATGGTTCTGTGTAGTTTATAAGCTGCAGGATGGTACTGGTGTACAAATGGGATCCGTGACGTAGCGGATATCCTGTCTCTGGTAGTACTGTTGGCCTGGGCGGTATCAAGGATACGTGGTGGATAACCCCTTTCACGGAATTTTGACCTCATCTCAGTTGTTCTAAGGTCTTTGGTGGCAGGGTCTGAGACTATTTTTGATACCCTGTTTAGTTGTGATTTGGGAATAGATTTTATCATGTTTTTGGGGTGGAAACTACTGTAATGCAACAGACTGTTGCGGTCCGTAGGTTTTGAGTATAAATCTGTTGACAAATTCCCATTATCATCTTTGATGACCAATGTATCGAGGAAACTGATTTGGTGAGTGTCATACGTCATCGTGAAATCCAATCCGGGCCACGAGGTCCTAAGAACTTGAAAAAAGGCTTGTAGGGTTCTAAGATCACCCCCCCAGACACAGAAGACATCATCTATATAGCGCTTCCATGTCAATGCATGGCTACGAAAGAGATCTTGAGTGTATATAGATGTGTCTTCGTAATGGGCCATGTAGGCATTGGCATATGGAGGTGCCACGTTCGAGCCCATGGCCGAGCCCTTTATTTGGAGATAGTAGGTGTCTTCGAACAAGAAAAAGTTATTATTCAGAACGATAGACAGGAGCTCACAACACAGGTCAGAAAGATCGGGGTTCATGTGATTAGTGGTGAGTAGCCAGCGGACAGATTGTATGCCATTTGTATGGGGTATGGACGTGTACAAGTCCTTCACGTCAAAGGATACTAGATAGGCGTCAGGAGGGACAGGGGATATGTTCCTAACAGTTTCCAGAAAGGCACCCGTGTCAAGAAGGAAGGAAGTGGTGTTCCTAATGAGGGGTGTCAAGATCTTTTCTAAGTAGATAGAAATGGGAGCCAAGATCGAATCAGTAGATGCCACAATGGGTCTACCAGGTGGATTATGTAAACACTTGTGGATCTTGGGTAGGATGTAAATTACTGGTGTAATCGGATGTTTCTTAGTCAAAAAGGCCCGAGTTTTGCAATCTAGGATGCCCCGGGTTTGAAACCCATCTAGAGTTGTGCGGATGACATCTTGGATGGTTTGAGTGGGATTATAGGAAAGTTTTTTGTATGTGGTAGTGTCGCTGAGTTGGCGGTACACTTCATTCTTATAAAGGGTTTTGTCCATTACCACTATGGCCCCACCCTTATCTGCTGGCTTGATAATGATGTCCTTCTCTTGTTTTAAGGATGTTAAGGCCTGTCTCTCGGTAACGGAAAGATTTGAAGGGTAGTGGATCCTACCTCTATCCGTGTCGTTCCTCAGTTTTTGAAAAGATTTGTCTACAAATTGGATGAAGGTCTCAAGGGGATGTGACCCTTTTGGTGGCTGATATGTGCTCTTATCACGTAGCCCAAGGCTAGCTGCAGTAATCCCTATAGGTGCCATGGCTTGTAGGTTAGGGGGTGTTGCATGGTCTGTATCAGCAAAGTGTAACTTGAGTCTTAAGGATCTGTAGAACTTCTGCAGATCCATATCCATTTGGAACGTGTTGTGTTTGTAACTCGGACAAAATGAGAGCCCTTTCTGTAAGGCGCTGTGTTCAGCTACCCCTAGAGTTTTGGAGGAAATATTTACGACTAACGGTTGTGTACCTGAGATCGTGTCACTCTCGCAAAGTCCATGTTTCTGGGTCCTGTGAAGCCCCCGTCTGGCCCTCTTCTTTTGCCTTGTCGTTTCTGTCGGCCTAAAAAACGACCCGGATACGGGTATCTGCCAGGTCGCTCTGGATCCGAATCTGACGTAGTGTAGTCTACTGATGAATGGTAGCCTTCCTGCCTGGAAGGTTTTCTGGAGGTAGACTTGTCCTGCCATTGGTACACTCTATTTAGTTCATAGTCCTCAAGGTCCCTTTGGAACTTGGTCCTTTTTTTCAGCTCGATGTCGCGGCGATGTAGACTGATGTTAGAATCGATTTTCTTCTTAAGGGAATTAAATTCGTCAACCGATATGGTGGAAGAGAGTTGACTCTCGAGATTCTTGATCTGTTCCTGGGTGGTAGAGATCTCCTTGTGAAGGTGTTCTAATGTTAGGACCATAAGATCAAAGGAGCATTTGTTTAAAATCAATTCAAACTTAGTACAGAATTCAGTGGAATTGCTAAATAGGGTGGGACGGAGTGAAACCCTTAGGCCCCGGGGAATCCTCTGAGCTTTGAGATACTCAGTTAGAGTGGCCCCATGCAGTTCGAGATTGGTGCAGCGTCGGAGTTCGCGCTCCCAATCCCTACCCCGTATTTCACAGGGGGGGATCTTAAGGAAGTCGCTAGGAACTTTGGACAACGCGATAATGTTGGATGTCTCCTCTGGGTTATATGAAAAGGTTAAAGCTGACATGACAATGTCGGCGTGCTGAGCATATGGGAAGATACTGTGATATAGAAGATGCTAAGCACAGCCTAAATAGGGGAGGTGCACAGTCATAGGTGCCCAAACCTGAACGTATACAATATAAAGTGACTAGCACACTCCAGGGTGTTGTGATGCAAAAAAGTGGGGATTTATTACATACAGTAAATCACAAACGTTTCGGTCGATACTGGACCTTCATCAGTGTGCTACAAAAAAGGAATTATATACAGAACAAAAAACAATAAATGTGTTGTACATATGAAAGACAAAAACAAAACAGAAACAAAAGTATATACATCACGGAGACACAGGTCATAAAATGAGGAGAGAGAACAATGACCCTGGAGGACATTCAACTTGCGTGGATACAGGTGTATATATATATATATATATACATACATAATTCTTTAAATCATAGGCTGCAAGTTCTAACATGGAAAAGCCGTTGGTACGCTGAGGACATAGGTCCAAGAGGGAGTGTGAGAGGACTACTTTGTGGAACACGAGCGGTGAAGTGATATGCCGAGGGGAGAGTTGGTGTACAGTGAACACATACCTAGGTATAATTGTATACTTGTATGGCCCCAAAAACAATAGACTACTCGGATTTGCATCTAGAGATGAGAAAACGGGGTTACGGTCACAGACACTAATGGTGCCGAGTGTGTGTGGAGCTAAATAAGGCTACCTACCAATCAGACATGCTGGAAAAAAGCAACAAGCCGGGAAGAAACAGAACCAGGCTGGTCTGTGGAGTAATGGTGAAATAATAATGGAAATGTAAGACAAGATGCTATTATGTGTACATGGAGAGTAATAAGGAGGGGTACATACCAACTGACGGTGAGTCAGAATAATGGGTGGCGCTGAGGCTCAAAAGAGCTGTCTGTAGGAGGAGGGTAAAAATCTATTGTTAATGTACTACTACAGAGACCATGTAAATTGTACCGCCATAAGTTGCAGAGTGACGCTGAGAGACTTACCAGTACGCCAGGACACTAGGGATAAATGCGGTATCCACCGCTAATAGAGTGTGTGCAGGGATTGCCGGCATGGCCCTTTATATAGTGGGGCAGAGCACATAGTGTGCTGTGTGAGCTGGCAAGACACAGGAAGGGGTGGGGCGGTGATGACATGGGAGTCAGCTGACTAATGGGGCGGTGATCTGAGCGCTCCACTGACAAAAAAAAAAAAAAAAAAATATTAGAGGTGTATTCCAGCTGCTGGGATGAGGTGTTAGCTGACCGCAGAGGGCGGTGATGTGAGCGTTCCACAAATGGAGGTGCATTCCAGTTGAGAGGAGCAGTGAATAGCCGTGCATTAGTGGTGGCCGAAAGGTGTCACAAAACGGCAGTGGAGAAGTGAAGTCAGAGTGGGCGATTCTGTGAAAAAGAGCAAAGATAATTACTATGCTATATTGAACACATTAAGCAGCAGACATGATAACTACATTGGAATATACCAAACGTGCAATATTGATACCGATATAGATGCAAACCAAGGGGTTATACAGGTAAAAAAAAACTGGGTTATATTACAGACCTGGAGAATAGGAATAACAATAATTATTGTTAGCAAAAAACTCACAGTGAGTTGCGGGGGTGAAAAGGACAACCCCTTAATTATGGGATATACAAGACCCAAAGATACTATACCATAGCATAATGGTTGCATGATAAAAAAAGGTGCACTTAGGTATAAACCTGATGAAAGAAACCATATGGGGCCACTAAAGATAGAGGTACTCCTGTCAAGGAAACAGAACTGCAGGTTATAAATAATATGATAACAAAATGTAGAATCATAAGGCAACAATAGCACATTGATGTTACAGATGATCAGAAATTGGATTTTTAATTTCAAATGAAGGACATTAGTTCGTAATCCCTGTTGAGACCTTTGGGACTTAAGGTGTTAAGCTCGTGTATCCAATAAGCCTCCCTACGCTTCAGTATAGTAACTCTGTCTCCCCCGCGGCGAGGTGGTGTGACCTGTTCGATTATTTGAAATCTGAGTTGGGACAGGTTGTGGCCTTTCTCTATAAAATGAGACGGTAATGGGAGCATGAGATTTTTGCACCGAATGGTGGACTTATGTTTAGATATACGTGATTTTACTGACTGAGTGGTCTCGCCCACATATAAAAGACCACAGGGGCATTTGATCAAATAGACTGCGTAATTAGTATCACAGGTAAAAAAGTTGTTGATTGGGTATCTCTTTCCTGTGTGTGGGTGATGTATGGTATTGCCCCGCAGTACGTTGTTGCACTGATTGCAACTCAGGCACGGGAAGGTACCCGTTTTGGGGTTGGCTAGAAAACGCTGAGTTGGGCCAGAGTGTGTGGGGCCAATGTCTGCACGGACTAGGTTATCCTTGATATTACGCGGTCTTTTAAAGCATGGGAGAAAAGGATGTTGAAATTCTTGGATCGTGGGGTATGCTTCTTGAAGAATATGCCAATGTTGGCGAATGATTCTGTGTAGTTTATAAGCTGCAGGATGGTACTGGTGTACAAATGGGATCCGTGACGTAGCGGATATCCTGTCTCTGGTAGTACTGTTGGCCTGGGCGGTATCAAGGATACGTGGTGGATAACCCCTTTCAGGGAATTTTGACCTCATCTCAGTTGTTCTAAGGTCTTTTGCTGAAAGCGTCATATTGTCCCGCAAAAAAAGAGCTGCCATACAGCATCATCAGCAAAAAAATAAAAAAGTTATAGTCCTGAGAATAAAGCGATGCAAAAATAATTATTTTTTCTGTAAAATAGTTTTTATCGTATAAAAGCACCAAACCATAAAAAAATGATATAAATGAGGTATCGCTGTAATCGTACTGACCCGAAGAATAAAACTGATTTATCAATTTTACCAAACGCGGAACGGTATAAACGCCTCCCCCAATAGAAATTCATGAATAGCTGGCTTTTGGTCATTCTTCCTCACAAAAATCGGAATAAAAAGCGATAAAAAAATGTCACGTGCCCAAAAATGTTTTCAATAAAAACGTCAACTCGTCCCGCAAAAAACAAGACCTCACATGACTCTGTGGACCAAAATATGGAAAAATTATAGCTCTCAAAATGTGGTATTGCAAAAAATATTTTTTGCAATAAAAAGGGTCTTTCAGTGTGTGACGGCTGCCAATCATAAAAATCCGCTAAAAAACTCGCTATAAAAGTAAATCAAACCCCCCTTCATCACCCCCTTAGTTAGGGAAAAATAAAAAAAAATGTATTTATTTCCATTTTCCCATTAGGGCTAGGGTTAGGGCTAGGGTTAGGGCTAGGGCTAGGGTTAGTGCTAGGGTTAGGGTTAGGGCTAGGGTTAGGGCTAGGGTTAGGGCTAGGGCTAGGGTTAGGGTTAGGGCTAGGGTTAGGGCTAGGGTTAGGGCTAGGGTTAGGGCTAGGGTTAGGGCTAGGGTTAGGGCTAGGGTTAGGGCTAGGGCTAGGGTTAGGGTTAGGGCTAGGGTTAGGGCTAGGGTTAGGGCTAGGGTTAGGGTTAGGGCTAGGGTTAGGGCTAGGGTTAGGGCTAGGGTTAGGGTTAGGGTTGGGGCTACAGTTAGGGTTGGGGCTAAAGTTAGGGTTAGGGTTTAGATTACATTTACAGTTGGGAATAGGGTTGGGATTAGGGTTAGGGGTGTGTCAAGGTTAGAGGTGTGGTTAGGGTTACCGTTGGAATTAGGGTTAGGGGTGTGTTTAGATTAGGGTTTCAGTTATAATTGGGGGGTTTCCACTGTTTCGGCACATCAGGGGCTCTCCAAACACGACATGGCGTCCGATCTCAATTCCAGCCAATTCTGCGTTGAAAAAGTAAAACAGTGCTCCTTCCCTTCCGAGCTCTCCTGTGTGCCCAAACAGGGGTTTACCCCAACATATGGGGTATCAGCGTACTCAGGACAAATTGGACAACAACTTTTGTGGACCAATTTCTCCTGTTACCCTTGGGAAAATACAAAACTGGGGGCTAAAAAATAATTTTTGTGGGAAAACAAAAAGATTTTTTATTTTCACGGCTCTGCGTTATAAACTGTAGTGAAACACTTGGGGGTTCAAAGTTCTCACAACACATCTAGATAAGTTCATTGAGGGGTCTAGTTTCCAATATGGGGTCACTTGGGGGTTTCTACTGTTTAGGTACATTAGGGGCTCTGCAAACGCAATGTGACGCCTGCAGACCAATCCATCTAAGTCTGCATTCCAAATGATGCTCCTTCCCTTCCGAGCCCTCCCATGCGCCCAAACGGTGGTTCCCCCCCACATATCGGGTATCAGCGTACTCAGGACAAATTGGACAACAACATTTAGGGTCCAATTTCTCCTGCTAACCTTGGAAAAATACAAAACTGGGGGCTAAAATATAATTTTTGTGGAAAAAAAATATTTTTTATTTGCATGGGTCTGCGTTATAAACTGTAGTGAAATACTTGGGGGTTCAAAGCTCTCACAACACATCAAGATGAGTTCCTTAGGGGGTCTACTTTCCAAAATGGTGTCACTTGTGGGGGTTTTCTACTGTTTAGGTACATTAGGGGCTCTGCAAACGCAATGTGACGCCTGCAGACCATTCCATCTAAGTCTGCATTCCAAATGGCGCTCCTTCCCTTCCGAACCCTCCCATGCGCCCAAACGGTGGTTCCCCCCCACATATGGGGTATCAGCGTACTCACGACAAATTGGACAACAACTTTTGGGGTCCAATTTCTCCTGTTACCCTAGGGAAAATACAAAACTGGGGGCTAAAAAATAATTTTTGTGGGAAAAAAATTTTGTTTTATTTTTATGGCTCTGCATTATAAACTTCTGTGAAGCCCTTGGTGGGTCAAAGTGCTCACCACACATCCAGATAAGTTCCTTAGGGGGTCTACTTGCCAAAATGGTGTCACTTGTGGGGGGTTTCAATGTTTAGGCACATCAGTGGCTCTCCAAACGCAACATGGCGTCCCATCTCAATTCCTGTCAATTTTGCATTGAAAAGTCAAACGGCGCTCCTTCCCTTCCGAGCTCTCCCATGCGCCCAAACAGTGGTTTACTGCCACATATGGGGTATCAGCGTACTCGGGACAAATTGGACAACAACTTTTGAGGTCCAATTTCTTTTCTTACCCTTGGAAAAATAAAAAATTGGGGGCAAAAATATAATTTTTGTGAAAAAATATGATTTTTTATTTTTACGGTTCTGCATTATAAACTTCTGTGAAGCACTTGGTGGGTCAAAGTGCTCACCACACCTCTAGATAAGTTCCTTAGGGGGTCTACTTTCCAAAATGGTGTCACTTGTGGGGGGTTTCAATGTTTAGGCACATCAGTGGCTCTCCAAACGCAACATGGCGTCCCATCTCAATTTCTGTCAATTTTGCATTGAAAAGTCAAACTGCGCTCCTTCCCTTCCGAGCTCTCCCATGCGCCCAAACAGTGGTTTACTGCCACATATGGGGTATCAGCGTACTCAGGACAAATTGGACAACAACTTTTGAGGTCCAATTTCTTCTCTTACCCTTGGAAAAATAAAAAATTGGGGGCAAAAATATAATTTTTGTGAAAAAATATGATTTTTTATTTTTACGGTTCTGCATTATAAACTTCTGTGAAGCACTTGGTGGGTCAAAGTGCTCACCACACATCCAGATAAGTTCCTTAGGGGGTCTACTTTCCAAAATGGTGTCACTTGTGGGGGGTTTCAATGTTTAGGCACATCAGTGGCTCTCCAAACGCAACATGGCGTCCCATCTCAATTCCTGTCAATTTTGCATTGAAAAGTCAAATAGCGCTCCTTCCCTTCCGAGCTCTCCCATGCGCCCAAACAGTGGTTTACTGCCACATATGGGGTATCAGCGTACTCAGGACAAATTGGACAACAACTTTTTGGGTCCAATTTCTCCTGTTACCCTTGGTAAAATAAAACAAATTGGAGCTGAAGTAAATTTTTTGTGTAAAAAAGTTAAATGTTCATTTTTATTTAAACATTCCAAAAATTCCTATTAAACACCTGAAGGGTTAATAAACTTCTTGAATGTGGTTTTGAGCACCTTGAGGGGTGCAGTTTTTAGAATGGTGTCACACTTGGGCATTTTCTATCATATAGACCCCTCAAAATGACTTCAAATGAGACGTGGTCCCTAAAAAAAAATGGTGTTGTAAAAATGAGAAATTGCTGGTCAACTTTTAACCCTTATAACTCCCTAACAAAAAAAAAAATTGGTTCCAAAATTATGCTGATGTAAAGGAGACATGTGGGAAATGTTACTTATTAAGTATTTTGTGTGACATATCTCTGTGATTTAATTGCATAAAAATTCAAAGTTTGAAAATTGCGAAATTTTCAAAATTTTCGCCAAATTTCCGTTTTTTTCACAAATAAACGCAGGTACTATCAAAGAAATTTTACCACTATCATGAAGTACAATATGTCACGAGAAAACAATGTCAGAATCACCAGGATCCGTTGAAGCGTTTCGGAGTTATAACCTCATAAAGGGACAGTGGTCAGAATTGTAAAAATTGGCCTGGTCATTAACGTGCAAACCACCCTTGGGGGTAAAGGGGTTAAATGCAATGTCGCCACACAAATATTGTTTGTTTGAGTGTATATACTATATCTCTCTAGTTACATTACAGTAACGTCTTGGTCCCTGAAAAAAGAAGATTGAATGTCTGTCTGGCTGGACCCTCCTTTCTTACATTTAACTTCCGTCCTGTGGCAGAGCCACGTCCTTGCTTTTGACTCAATAGAAACATTTCACTATGAGCTGGAAATTTATCCTTCTCTAGTTGTCAGTTGTCAATGCTGACTCATGGTCAGTATGAGCTCCCTGCTCACAATGCTATATTTTTTTCGATGCGCAATGACAGTGCGGTTCTTGGTCAGGTCTAATGGAAAGTTATGTTGCAGCAAAAAACTCGACACTCAAACTTAACTTAATCAGATAGGTGGTTTAATGGTATCCATGCTTAGTAACATAAGAAACGTTTCGGTCCTATAGCCGGACCTTCATCAGTCACAGTGGTAAATCGTTGCAGGTGGACCCAACAGATTGTGGGTTTTCATTAAGATCATAGGAATCGGTGGAAACAGCCAATGTCTTAGGGGAATAGCCAGATCCGGCGGTTTTGCCTTTAGAGATCTAGAGCATGTGTGTCCTGTCTGTGGAGGATGCGGTATCCACCATAAGTCTGTGCGGCAAGAGAGCAGGCAAGAGAGCACTCTGTCAGTATGCCTTGAAAGCGAGAAAACGCAGCAAGCAGGAAGAGCAGAGACAAACCCAGCCCTCGAAAAACAGAAGTCATCTGTGAAATCTGTATTGGGGCTGGGTTGCTCTTTCTTTTCCTTACTTGTCACATTCTCTCATTTAGGCCGGGGTCATATGTCTGTGCTCCGAGCCTCTCGTACATAGAGGATCAGAGCACAGCTGGGGAGGAGGTGGAGAAATGAATTTCTCCCTCTCCTCCATTGCCGGGGTCAGTGTATAATGCAAATCACTCGGATGTGAGCCAATTGTCGGTGACAATCGCAGCATGCTGCGATTTTACTCGCATGTACAATACGGCAGAGGAAAAAAACGGTGATGGGAGCTGCCCCATAGATGAATACTGGTCCGAGTGCTATGCAATGTTTTATCGCATAGCATTCATCCGTATTCCTCGCAAGTTTGACCCTAGCCTTAAGGAGATATACATTTAGGTTTAGGTTTAAATTCAAGTTTGGTTTTGGACCACCCTTTAATTATATTATGCTAATGCCATTACTAATTATAGGCTTTTGGAGGCTTCACAGGTAAAAGTGAAGCAAGAAGCACCTGAAATCTGTAAAACAGTGTCCAATTCAGAGCATAAGTTACAGTACAGCATAAAAATACTTATTAATAGGTATCGACTGCAGGAATACATAATGATAGAAAACACAGATTAATAAACATTATCTCATTAACAGAAAAATCATTAAATATGGGAGCTAGTGTCAAAAGGTAACATAAATAGAGGTGGTGGCAAGAAAATCCAAAAATAAGCATGCCCGGGCCAGCTAGTTTAAAGGCTCTTAGTTTTAAAGAAACTTAGAAGGACATGCTTTAGTAAAATTAAAACTATGAGAATAAAAGGGAAAAATATTAAATATAAAGCATCTCACAAAGTATGAACGTTGATGCATTTAGAAGCTCCCAAGGTTTTGATGAGAGTCATTAGGCCATCTTTTTGGACTGTGGTTTGCTTTCCATGTAGTGCTGGCAGTGAAGCTCTTTTACCTCAAGGAGTTGCGAGCCACATAGATATCAGGTCTCATTCTTTACACCATTTGTGCATTTCTTTGAGGTAAGGTCAATTTATTTTTGATCCACTTTTTCCTAGTAATGATAACTTAACAGGGAATCCCCATTTGTACTGAATTCCATTTTCTTTGAGGACTTTGATGCTAGAAGCGAAGTCTCATCTTCGTCCTAAAGTGATCACTGAAAGATCTGTGAACTGCAAGATATTCTTAAAGCTATTGTGCTGGGGAGAGGATCTGGAGGCATCCATAATTTTTTTTTTTACATGAAAAAAGTAAACTCTGGCAATCATGTCTCATGAGGTAATGTAGCTTGCGAAAGAGACTTTTGGTTTAGGGAGACAGTAAATGGGATCTATGGTCTTATCACTCTGTGAGGCATCTGGTAGAAGGGAAGCAAACAAATTCTGTTACGACTTTTTCATCTCTATTATTAAGTGCATATGCCTACAGTGTGGTCTTTGGTGGACAATCTGCCAAAAGCAAGTCATTCAAATCTGACGTTCAATTTACTATCATAGGTTAAACTACATTAAATTGAAAAAATGATATTATTGACTGCTGTGGGCAGATCAATAATAGGAACTTTTGCTGAAATGAGGAAAGAGCATAAAATTATCCAGAGAAAGGCACTTAAGCAAAGAATCTAAAGACTTCTAATAATATCATATTGTGTCTTGAGGTAATGCACAATATCAATAACTCTGATGTGATTTCAGTTTGGAGCCAAAGGCTCATGTCTATTCTTCAATCTCATTCCTAATTGCAGCATGCTCAGCAGCACTAGACGCAGTACATGGCCAAAACACATTAATCTTCACAATACTTTGTCATAAACTCAATATAAGTTTTATCATTCTACAACATGCAGTTCTAAGCCTTCAAACGGATTCTGAAAATAAATTATTCTTATAAATAACCAAAGATTATGAGTTTGTTTGAAGGAAATGAAAGAGATTTGCATTTTACTGTAGAAGTGACTCCAGTGTTTAAAATGAACATGTATCAAAACTGCAGTTTATTGAGCTGAATCTATAGGAAATAACTAAGTTAATACCTAATTTAATTGTGCACTGATCTTATATTCTTAGGAAGTTATCAGTGTTGCATGCTTCGGTAAACAAGCAAACAAACTTTGATCGACATCTTTGCAGAGGTGACTTATTTGCGTCTGCCTGTGCAAAGATGCATGTTAATAAAAAGTGTCATTTAGTCAACAGTTCATTGCATCAGTATAGCACAATATGCTTCATGACTGCATCAAATTCGCAAAAACGTTGAAAAGATTTCTTTTAATTTGGCAGAGTAACTTACCTAGAATTTACTAATTTACTTAATTTACTTAATTCTACAATATTTAAAAAAAAAAAAAAATAAGCAGCTTCCAGACCAGCATCTATCTCATTTTACAGATCATATTGCTATCATAAATTTGTGTCATAAGAGAACCACATGTGTGGAGATTGTTCATAGTAAACTGTTCAACTAGTCACCAAATCTAATTTTGTAAAGAATTTACCTCAGATGAAACAAGTAACTGTATTTAAACATTTTTAACTAGATGGAGGCCCGATGCTATCACATCGTCAGGACGGTAATGTCATTTCTTTCATTGTCACTGGTGTACTTTTTAGGAGGAGCCATGTTGGCGTTGATATTTGCTTTTTAAAGGGGTTTTCCCACGAACAAAAGTTCATTTTAAAAATTGCCTGTGTCTGACCGTGTACCGAACATACGGCAGCTCCTGGACAGGGGAGGAAGCAAAAGACAATACTGACATTATAGCAGGAGAACGCAGAGGATACATTTTGTGAGGTAAAATATT
Source organism: Ranitomeya imitator (assembly GCF_032444005.1). Classification (NCBI taxonomy): domain Eukaryota; kingdom Metazoa; phylum Chordata; class Amphibia; order Anura; family Dendrobatidae; genus Ranitomeya; species Ranitomeya imitator. The sequence continues at coordinate 246,334,411 of NC_091286.1, read as the reverse complement.
GTTTAAAAACATATTTTACCTAACATAAGAAATCCTCTGTGATCCCCCACTGTAATGTCAGTATTGTCTATTGCTTCCTCCCCTGCCAAGGAAATGTGGTATGCTCCGTACACGGTCAGACACAGGCAATTTTTTAAAATGAACTGGAGAGGATCTGCAAGGAAGAAAGGCAGAGGATCCCCAAATCCAGGTGTGAAAAACTGGTTGCATCATTCCCAAGAAGACTCATGGCTGTACTAGCTCAAAAGGGTGCTTCTACTCAATACTGAGCAAAGGGTCTGATTATTTATGACCATGTGATATTTCAGTTTCTACATAAATTTCTACATTTCTGTTTTTTCAGTCAAGATGGGGTGCATAATGTATATTAATGAGAAAAAAATGAACTTTTTTGAATTTACCAAATGGCTGCAATGAAACAAAGAGTGAAAAATTGAAAGGGGTCTGAATACTTTCTGTACCCACTGCAGGTGATAACTTGTTGATCAATGGGGCTTCGACCACTGGCACCTGAACCGATCGGGAGAACATACATCCCTGTAAAAATGGAGCGACAATGTGCATACCCAACAGTAGACCAATTAACTATGGGGCTGCCAAAAATCTCCACTTGCCTTTTTCAAGCAGCACCATAGAAAATGAATGGTCGAGCGTGCTATTTTGTAATGGGGTTAAAAGTTCTCTGCTAACTCTAGAAATTATAGTTAGGTGCGGGTCCCAGACGTGGGACACTCACCACTCACCTATCTTAACTTATCTAAGTTGTCACCATCCTACAGATACAATATTTTCATTGGACAACTTCTTTAATGCCCCCATAAACATGTAACAAAACTCAGCTGAAACCGTGGGAAAACATAAGCACAGTGCTTTATTAAAGGCTGAAGAACTTAACATGGTCAATGCAATTTGAGTGTTTGTCTAAGCCATTGCCATAAGAGCATTTGCAGATAGATTCATAGACACCAATTTAGTACAGATGAGCGTATCTCTTCACACAACTCTGGTCTACGGTCTAAGTCATTGCTCGCTGGCCATGAACAGGAGCTATGTAAATTTCTTGACCTTAAGGCCCCTTCACATTAAGCGACGCTGCAGCGATACCGACAACGATCCGGATCGCTGCAGCGTCGCTGTTTGGTCGCTGGAGAGCTGTCAAACAGACCGCTCTCCAGCGACCAACGATGCCGGTAACCAGGGTAAACATTGGGTAACTAAGCGCAGGGCCACGCTTAGTAACCCGATGTTTACCCTGGTTACCATCCTAAAAGTAAAAAAAAAACAAACACTACATACTTACCTACAGCCGTCTGTCCTCCAGCGCTGTGCTCTGCACTCCTCCTGTACTGTCTGTGTGAGCACAGCGGCCGGAAAGCAGAGCGGTGACGTCACCGCTCTGCTTTCCGGCTGACCGACGCTCACAGCCAGTACAGGAGGAGTGCAGAGCACAGCGCTGGAGGACAGACGGCTGTAGGTAAGTATGTAGTGTTTGTTTTTTTTTACTTTTAGGATGGTAACCAGGGTAAACATCGGGTTACTAAGCGCGGCCCTGCGCTTAGTTACCCGATGTTTACCCTGGTTACCAGTGAAGACATCGCTGGATCGGTGTCACACACGCCGATCCAGCGATGTCAGCAAGAGTCCAGCAACGAAATAAAGTTCTGGACTTTATTCAGCGACCAACGATCTCCCAGCAGGGGACTGATCGTTGGTCGCTGTCACACATAACGATTTCATTAACAATATCGTTGCTACGTCACAAAAAGCAACGATATCGTTAACAATATCGTTATGTGTGAAGGTACCTTTACTGGTTCCTCAACACAGTGTTTAAATTGCCAACCTGGTGTGATGTTATCTGTTCGTCATATGGCACACAGGTGATAATGTGCCAGCACAGATAAGCCCAGGTTCCCAGAAGGTCATAAAATTCACACATCTCCTGCAGATGGTCAGAGAGCACTGATTTAGACCATCAACTGGGGATGTGTGAAGCAATGCACTCATCTCTATAGTTTAGTATGAGCTGTGGAACTTGTATGTGCAGTGGTGGGATTCAGGGGTCTCCGTTTATTGCAGGACTCTGCTGTGCTGGTTGTCATGGTGCTGGACGATGGTAAGCTTATTTGTGAGGTCAGGAGTTGTTCACAGTGTGGATATAGCAGAGCCGTGTGTGTGTACGAGGTGTGTTCGAGGTGTGTGTGTATGAGGAGTACAGAGCGGAGCTGTGTGTGTACAAGGTGTACAGGGCTGAGCCGTGTGTGTGTATGAGGTAAGAGGAGCCGTGTGTGTATGAAGTGTATGGAGCGGAGCCATGTGTGTGTATGGCGTGTACAGAGCGGAGCCTTGTGTGTGTATGAGGTGTACAGAGCAGAGCCTTGTGTGTGTATGAGGTGTATGGAGCAGAGCCGTGTGTGTATAAGGTGTATGGAGCAGAGCCGTGTGTATATGAGGTGTACGGAGAAAAGCCATGTGAGTGTATGAGGTGTATGGAGCTGAGCTGTGTGTGTATGAGGTGTATGGAGCAGAGCCGTGTGTGTATGAGGTGTACGGGGTGGAGCCGTGTGTGTGTATGAGGTGTACGGAGCAGAGCCGTGTGTGTATGAGGTGTAGGAAGCGGAGCAGTGTGTGTATGAGGTGTACAAAGCGGAGCCACGTGTGCAAGGTGTATGGTGTGGAGCAGTGTATGCAAGGTGTACGGAGCAGAGCCGCGTGTGTAGGAGTAACTATGTGTGGCCATTATACTGTATGCAATATCATGTGTGGCCATTATACAGTATGGAGCATCATGTGTGGCCATTATACAGTATGGAGCATCATGTGGGGCCATTATATAGTATGGAGCATCATGTGGGGCCATTATACAGTATGTAGCACTGTGTGGCCATTAACAGTATGGAGCATCATCTGGGGCCATTATACAGTTTGGAGCATCAAGTGTGGCCATTATACAGTATGGAGCATCATGTGGGGCCATTATACAGTATGGAGCACTGTGTGGCTATTATACAGCATGGAGCATCATGTGGGGCCATTATACATTATGGAGCATCATGTGGGTCCATTATACAGTATGGAGCATCATGTGTGGCCTTTATACAGTATGGAGCATCCTGTGTGGCTATTATACAGTATGGAGCATCATGTGTGGCCATTATACTACAGTATTGAGCATTGTGTGCGGCCATTATACAGTATGGAGCATCATGTGTGGCCATTATACAGTATGGAGCAACATGTGTGGCCATTATACAGTATGGAGCATCATGTGTGGCCACTATACAGTATGGAGCATCATGTGTGGCCATTATACAGTATGGAGCATCATGTGTGGCCATTATACAGTATGGAGCATCATGTGTGGCCATTATACAGTATGGAGCATCATGTAGGGCCATTATACAGTATGGAGCATCATGTGTGGCCATTATACAGTATGGAGCATCATGTGTGGCCATTTTACCTTATGGAGCACCATGTGTGGCCATTATACAGTATAAAGCATCATGTGGGGCCATTATACAGTATGGAGCATCATGTGTGGCTATTATACAGTACGGAGCATCATGTGTGGCCATTATACTACAGTATTGAGCATCATGTGCGGCCATTATACAGTTTTGAGCATCATGTATGGCCATTATACAGTATGGAGCATCATATGTGGTCATTATACATTATGGAGCATCATGTGTGGCCATTATACAGTATTGAGCATCATGTATGGCCATTATACAGTATGGAGCATCATGTGTGGCCATTATACAGTATGGAGCATCATGTGTGGCCATTAAAGAGTATGGAGCATCATGTGTGGCCATTATACAGTATGGAGCATCATGTGTGGCCATTATACAGTATGGAGCATCATGTGTGGCCATTATACAGTATGGAGCATCATGTGTAGCCATATTTTTTTGCTTATAATTATTGTTTATGAAACAGTGTGATCAGCAGTGCTAAATGGGTGTGGTTGGGATGTGGATATGGGTGTGACAAGTTGTGAAATGGGTGTGGTCAGAGATGTGGTCTAAAATTTGCCGCGCTGCGCGCGATGCAAGCTTTACCCTCTTTCCCTTTTTCAAAAGTTGGGCGCTATGGTTTGACTGCACACTTACTTGTATATGTTTGAGGAAAAGGTGTGTGTAAATGAGTGTGGCTTAAAAAATTGGTGTGGTTTTCCTACACATAAACACAGAAACCACTCCTGTGTATATGCCCTTTGATTAGTTGTGAACAATTATTTGTATTTCTCCTTTTAAACCTATCATCATCAGATAAGCTGATGTGACATGATAGGTGGTTCAGGTAAGGTGATGTTATATCACAAATGCGTTAAGGGACATTTATATTGCTAGATAATTGCTATCAAGCATTGTTTAAAATGACATTTCACGATTACCTTGCAGAGTAAACAGATTGCTGCTCACCCACTAAACGAGCAAAATGTGGTGAAATGATATTTTGTGCAGCTTTAAAGATCATATTTCTCAACAGTGCATCATCATGTATTAAGAGGACTTGCTGAGTGTGCATTGTTAACTTTGGTCTGCCTGTGTAAACAGGTAGTCAAACGATCCTTGATTATGAAAAGTTTGCCAATCAGTCATTGTATCATGACGCAGGTCAATCTGTGTAAGTGGGCCCATAGTCAGGTATGCTTCTGTTACATGACAAGGGATTTTAAGTCAGGTTACATCATATGTGGGTTTCAGTCAGGTATCTGCTGTGATATTACAAGTGGGTCTTAGTCAAATGGCATCATAAGTGATTTACGGTCATGCATGCTACTGTGATATCATAAATGCATTACAATCAGGTCATTGCTTTGAGATCACAATTCATTTTCAGGTTAATGCTAAAATTAAAGAATGCAGCTTCTCCACCAAAATAAAAACCTCATATGACTATGTGGGCAAAAATATTTAATCTGTTATGGCTCTAGGAATGTAGGTTTAAAAAATGTTAAAATTCAGTATGTGCACTGACAAAAATATCTGCTCTTAAATTTTTTTACAAATTTTGCAGCCCCAATCATTTTCTGTTTTGCTGTAAAGTGCCTGTAGAGAATAAGTAATAACACTTGTCAAAGTAATCATCTAGATAACACATCAAATATCAAGCACTAAAAGAAGCGCTCCCATTAAAGTTTTTATCCCATTAATATATTGCAGTTATCATATTATATAGCACTGTGTACTTAACAATTGCTCATTTTGCCTTTCTACTCAGTTAATTCTTCTCATTTCCACTAGGTCTATGATTAAAAACAGACTAGCTAAATCCTTTGAAGTTCTATGTAGAAACATGAAGTCTCTTTTCCCTGCCCTAGAACTACAATTCTACATCACTGCAAAGTCCCTGGCTGGGGTAGGAACAGAACAGCTTGGTCAGGAGTTTAAGAAAAGATGGAGCTGGGCTGCGAGGGACTTTGCTGTGATGTAGAATTGTAGTTTTAATGATGACTCATCCAGAGAAAAGAGACTACCTGTTTGTACATAGAGCTTACAAGGATTCAGCTAGTCTGTTTTAATCATGTGTTGTCACAGACCTAAAGGAAAATTATCTGAGTAGAAGGGCAAAATGAGCAATTGTAAGTACACAGTGCTACATAATATGATGACTGTAGTATAAAAATATAAAAACTTTGGTGGGTGTGTTCTTTAAATAACAGTTTCTATGTTCAATAAGTGCTTTATCATGAGTCATTCAGTTGCAGGATTTAAATTAAGTAAACCTTCACATTTGCCCATTAGGGTTTGACCTGGAACATAGCTAAAACCCAATGTCAACAACCGCTTTACAACTAGAGTTGGTCCAATTTTTGGCAGCTTATTTCACAACACTTGGCAGCAACAACAGGGGAAATTTGAAGACAGTATTCCAATTTCTTGCTTGTGCTAGCTAAAGCCTGAATAGCTTACATTTTTTTTGCTATACAAGGTTCAATACCAACTCAACAATATTTTAATTACATCGAAGTCTGTCATGTTTTCAGCAAATTCATATGCATGAATTATTATTAAGACTGCAAGAAACGGCATGAATAAAATATGGTTAAATATGTTTTCGCTTTAGAAATGCTTGCAGTGCACATAAAATTATATTTTGTGACACTGTCATCATACTTATTACTAGCATATCTTATGAGGATTACAGGAGAAATGTCAACATACAGTAACAACACAACATGGAAAGAATAATTTATTCTTATTGGTTTATTATTGCAGTTTTTATTTCCTAAAAAATGTTGGGGCATCCAGAAAGAAAATTGTAGTCATTTTAATTAAAGGCAATTTGTCAGCAGGATTTCAAACTCAAGCTATTTATAGACAGTTGTGCTCAAAAATTTACATACGCCGGCAGAATTTTTGCTTTCTTGGCCTTTTTTCAGAGAATATGAATGATAACACCAAAGCTTTTTCTCCACTCGTGGTTAGTGGTTGGGTTAAACCATTTATTTTCAAACTACTGTGTTTTCTCTTTTTAAATCATAATAACAACCCAAAACATTCAAATGACCCTGATCAAAAGTTTACATACCCCATTTCTTAATATTGTGTATTGCCCCCTCTAACAACAATGACAGCTTGAAGTCTTTTGTGGTACTTGTGGATGAGGTACTTTATTTTTTCAGATGGTAATGGTGCCAACTCTTAGCGAAAAGCCTCCAGTTCCTGTAAATTCCTGGGCTGTCTAGCATGAACTGAATGCTTGAGATCTCCCCAGAGTGGCTCAATGATATTGAGGACAGGAGACTAAGATGGCAACTTCAGAATCTTCACATTGTTCTGCTGTAGCCAATGAAAGGTCGACTTGGCCTTATGTTTTGGATCATTGTCATGTTGGAATGTCCAAGTACGTCTCATGCGCAGCTTCCGGGCTGATGAGTGCATATTTGCCTCCAGTATTTTCTGATAACATGCTGCGTTCATGTTTCCTTCAACATTGACCAAGTTTCCTGTGCCTTTTTAGCTCTCACATCCCCAAAACATCAGCAATCCACCGCCGTGCTCAACAGTAGAAATGGTGTTCCATTCATCATAGGCCTTTTTGACCTTTCTCCAAATGTAACATTTATGGTTGTGTCAAAAAGTTCAATTTTGGTCTCATCACTTCAAATTATCTTTTTCCAGAAGTTTTGAAGCTTGTCTCTGTGCTGTTTTGCATATTGTAGGCAAGATACTTTGTGGCATTTGCGCATTTATGGCTTTCTTCTGGCGACTCGACCATGCAGCCCATTTTTCTTCAAGTGCCTCCATATTGTGCATCTTGAACCAACCACACCACTAGTTTTCAGAGTCCAGTACTTCAGCTGATGTTATTTGTGGGTTTTCTTTGCATCCCAAACAATTTTCCTGGTAGTTGTGGGCAACATTTTTGTTGGTCTACTTGATTATGGTTTTGTTTTTACAGAGCCCCTGATTTTCCATCTGTTAATCACAGTTTGAACGCTGCTGACTGGCATTATCAATTCTTTGGATATCTTTTTGTATTCCTTTCCTGTTTTAACCCCTTCATGACCCAGCCTATTTTGACCTTAATGACCTGGCCGTTTTTTGCAATTCTGACCAGTGTCCCTTTATGAGGTAATAACTCAGGAACGTTTCAATGGATCCTAGCGGTTCTGAGATTGTTTTTTCGTGACATATTGGGCTTCATGTTAGCGATAAATTTAGGTCAATAAATTCTGTGTTTATTTGTGATAAAAACGGAAATTTGGCGAAAATTTTGAAAATTTTGCAATTTTCACATTTTGAATTTTTATTCTGTTAAACCAGAGAGTTATGTGACACAAAATAGTTAATAAATAACATTTACCACATGTCTACTTTACATCAGCACAATTTTGGAAACAAAATTTTTATTTGCTAGGAAGTTATAAGGGTTAAAATTTGACCAGCGATTTCTCATTTTTACAACGAAATTTACAAAACCATTTTTTTTAGAGACCACATCACATTTGAAGTCAGTTTGAGGGGTCTATATGGCTGAAAATACCCAAAAGTGACACCATTCTAAAAACTGCACCCCTCAAGGTGCACAAAACCACATTCAAGAAGTTTATTAACCCTTCAGGTGCTTCACAGCAGCAAAAGCAACATGGAAGGAAAAAATAAACATTTAACTTTTTAGTCACAAAAATGATCTTTTAGCAACAATTTTTTTATTTTCCCAATGGTAAAAGGAGAAACTGAACCACGAAAGTTGTTGTCCAATTTGTCCTGAGTACGCTGATACTTCATATGTGGGGGTAAACCACTGGGCGCACGGCAGGGCTTGGAAGGGAAGGAGCGCCATTTGACTTTTTGAATGAAAAATTGGCTGCACTCTTTAGTGGACACCATCTCACATTTGGAGAGCCCCCGTGTGCCTAAAAATTGGAGCTCCCCCACAAGTGACCCCATTTTGGAAACTAGTTGCCCCAAGGAACTTATCTAGATGCATAGTGAGCACTTTAAACCCCCAGGTGCTTCACAAATTGATCCGTAAAAATGAAAAAGTACTTTTTTTCACAAAAAAATTCTTTTAGCCTCAAGTTTTTCATTTTCACATGGGCAACAGCATAAAATGGATCCTTAAATTTGTTGGGCAATTTCTCCTGAGTACACAGATACTTCACATGTGGGGGTAAACCATTGTTTGGGCACATGGTAAGGCTCGGAAGGGAAGGGGCGCCATTTGACTTTTTGAATGAAAAATTATCTCCATCGTTAGCGGACACCATGTCGCGTTTGGAGAGACCCTGTGTGCCTAAACATTGGAGCTCCCCCACAAGTGACCCTTATTTTGGAAACTGGACCCCCCAAGGAACTTATCTAGATGCCTAATGAGCACTTTAAACCCTCAGGTGCTTCACAAATTGATCCGTAAAAATGAAAAAGTACTTTTTTTTCACCAAAAATTTCTTTTCGCCTCAATTTTTTCATTTTCACATGGGCAATAGGATTAAATGGATCCTAAAAATTGTTGGGTAATTTCTCCCGAGTACGCCGATACATCATATGTGGGGGTAAACCACTGTTTGGGCACACGGCAGGGCTCGGAAGGGAAGGCGCGCCTTTTGACTTTTTGAATGGAAAATTAGCTCCAATTGTTAGCGGACACCATGTCGCGTTTGGAGAGCCCCTGTGTGCCTAAGCATTGGAGCTCTCCCACAAGTGACCCCATTTTGGAAACTAGACCCCCCAAGGAACTTGTACGCTGATACCCCATGTGGGGGTAAACCACTGTTTGGGCACATGTCGGGGCTCAGAAGGGAAGAAGTGACCTCTGAAATGCAGACTTTGATGGAATGTTCTGCAGACGTCACGTTGCGTTTGCAGAGCCCCTGGTGTGCCTAAACAGTAGAAACCCCCACAAGTGACCCCATTTTGTAAACTAGACCCCCCAAGGAACTTATCTAGATATGTGGTGAGCACTTTCAATCCCCAAGTGCTTCACAGAAGTTTATAGTGCAGAGCCGTGAAAATAATAAATACGTTTTCTTTCCTCAAAAATAATTATTTAGCCCAGAATTTTTTATTTTCCCAAGGGTTACAGGAGAAATTGGACCCCAAAAGTTGTTGTCCAGTTTCTCCTGAGTACACTGATACCCCATGTGGGGGTAAATCACTGTTTGGGCACACGTCGGGGCTCAGAAGGGAAGTAGTGACTTTTGAAATGCAGACTTTGATGGAATGGTCTGCGGACGTCACATTGCGTTTGCAGAGCCCCTGGTGTGCCTAAACAGTAGAAACCCCCACAAGTGACCCCATTTTGTAAACTAGACCCCCCAAGGAACTTATCTAGATATGTGGTGAGCACTTTGAACCCACAAGTGCTTCACAGACGTTTACAACGCAGAGCCGTGAAAATAAAAAATCATTTTTCTTTCCTCAAAAATGATGTTTTAGCAAGCAATTTTTTATTTTCTCAATGGTAACAGGAGAAATTGGACCCCAATAATTGTTGCGCAGTTTGTCCTGAGTATGCTGGTACTCCATATGTGGGGGTAAACCACTGTTTGGGCACACGTCGGGGCTCGGAAGTGAGGGAGCACCATTTGACTTTTTGAATACAAGATTGGCTGGAATCAATGGTGGCGCCATGTTGCGTTTGGAGACCCCCTGATGTGCTTAAACAGTGGAAACCCCTCAATTCTAACTCCAACACACCCCTAACCCTTATCCCAACTGTAGCCATAACCCTAATCACAAATCTAACCCCAACACACCCCTAACCACAACCCTAATTCCAACCCAACCCTAACCCTAAGGCTATGTGCTCACGTTGCGGATTCGTGTGAGATTTATCAGCACCATTTTTGAAAAATCCGCGGGTAAAAGGCACTGTGTTTTACCTGCGGATTTACCGCGGATTTCCAGTGTTTTTTGTCCGGATTTCACCTGCGGATTCCTATTGAGGAACAGGTGTAAAACGCTGCGGAATCCGCACAAAGAATTGACATGCTGCGGAAAATACAACGCAGCGTTCCCGCGCGGTATTTTCCGCACCATGGGCACAGCGGATTTGGCTTTCCATATGTTTACATGGTACTGTAAACCTGATGGAACACTGCTGCGGATCCGCAGCCAAATCCGCACCGTGTGCACATAGCCTAATTCTAAAGGTATGTGCACACGCTGTGGAAAACACTGCGGATCCGCAGCAGTTTCCCATGAGTTTACAGTTCAATGTAAACCTATGGGAAACAAAAATCACTGTACACATGCTGCAGAAAAACTGCACGGAAACGCAGCGGTTTACGTTCCGCAGCATGTCACTTCTTTCTGCGGATTCCGCAGCGGTTTTACAACTTCTCCAATAGAAAATCGCAGTTGTAAAACCGCAGTGAAATGCGCAGAAAAACCGCGGTAAATCCGCGATAAATCCACAGCGGTTTAGCACTGCGGATTTATCAAATCCGCTGCGGAAAAATCCGCAGAGGAGCAGAATACGTGTGCACATACCATACCCTAACCCTAACCCTAGTTCTAACTCCAACCTTAGTGGAAAAAAAAAAATTCTTTATTTTATTATTGTCCCTACCTATGGGGGTGACAAAGGGGGGGGTCATTTACTGTTTTCTTTTTATTTTGATCACTGTGAGGTTTTATGACAGTGATCAAAATTCACATTGGAATGAATCTGCCGGCCGGTAGATTCGGCGGGCGCACTGCGCATGCGCCCGCCATTTTGGAATATGGCGGCGCCCAGGAAAGAAGACGGATGGACTCCGGGAGGCTCGGTAAGTATGATGGCTTGGGGGGGGGCACGGGGGGGGGGGTGGATCGGAGCATGGGGGGGTGGATCGGAACACGGGGGGATGGATCGGACTACGGGGGGTGGATTGGAGCCCGGGGGTGGATCGGTGTGCGGGGGGGTGGATCGTAGTCCGGGGGGTGGATCGGAGTGCGGGGGGGTGGATCGGAGTGCAGGGGGTTGGATTGGAGCACGGGGGGTGGGATTGGAGCACTGGGGGAGCGGACAGGAGGATGGGGGAGCGGAGCACAGGACGGAGGGGAGCGGACCACAGATCGGAGGGCTGGGGGGGCGATCGGTGGGGAGGTGCACATCAGTGTTTCCAGCCATGGCCGATGTTATTGCAGCATCGGCCATGGCTGGATTGTAAGATTTCACCAGTTTTTTAGGTGAAATATTACAAATCGCTCTGATTGGCAGTTTCACTTTCAACAGCCAATCAGAGCGATCGTAGCCACGGGGGGGTGAAGCCACCCCCCCTGGGCTAAAGCCCACTCCCCCTGTCCCTGCAGGCTGGGTGAAATTACAGTTAACCCTTTCACCCGGCCTGCAGGAGCCCAATCCGGCCATGACGCATATGCTGCGTCACAGGTCGGAATGGCACAGGTTTTCATGACGCATACGGTGCGTCAAAGGTCGGGAAGGGGTTAAACAGTTCAACTATCTTTTCCCACAGATCGGTTGACAATTCTTTTGCTTTCCCCATGACTCACAATCCAGAAACGTCAGTGGCTGGATAATAGATGCAAAAGTCTGTTTGCATACCAGAAACTCACTCAGCTTTTATGCAAACACCAGTGTGTAATAATCAGTATTACATAAGTATTACAAGCAAACAGGTCACAGGTGAGGATGTTACCTTTAGTAGCCATTCAAACTCATTTGTGACAAATTCTGTGCATGTTATCAGGTGTCAAAATCACAAGGGTATGTGAACTTTTGATCAGGGTCATTTGGATGTTTTAGGTTGTCATTATGATTTAAAAAGAGAAAACACAGTAGTTTGACAATAAATGAAATGGCTTAACCCAACCACTAGCCATTAGTGGTGAAAAAGTTTTGGTGTTATCACTCATATTCTCTGAAAAAAGGCCAGGAAAGCAAATATTCTGCTGGGGTATGTAAACTCCTGAGCACAACTATATATATATATATATATATTTACAGTATATATATATACAGTATATATATATATATATATATACTAGATGGTGGCCCGATTCTAATGCATCAGGTATTCTAGTTTATTTATGAAGATTTTAGAATAATACAATGAATACACAGAATTCGGCTGGCTGGGCGCGACCAATTAGCGAAGCGTGGTTCAAATCCCATGCCAATTCGCGGCCAAAGTGCGCCTGTCACTGATTGTTCGCGGCCGGCCACATTGTATATAGCACAGCCACGTAGTATATAGCACAGCCACGAAGTATATAGCAGCCCACATAGCATATAACACAGCCACGTAGTATATAACACAGCTCATGTAGTATATAACAGTCCACATAGCAAATAATACAGCCACGTAGTATATAACACAGCCCACACAGTGTACAACACAGCCACATAGTGTATAACACAGCCCACATAGTATATTGCACAGCCCATGTAGTATATTGCACAGCCACATAGTAAATTGCACAGCCACGTAGTATATAGCACAGCCACATAGTATATTACACAGCTCATGCAGTATATAACAGCCCACACAGTATATAACACAGCCCACGTAAGGTATAACACAGCCACGCAGTATGTAGCACAGCCCACGTAGTATATTGCACAGCCCACGTAGTACATTGCACAGCCACGTAGTATATTGCACAGTCACGTAGTATATAGCACAGCCACGTAGTATATTACACAGCCCACATAGTATATAACAGCCCACACAGTATATAACACAGCCCACGTAGTGTATAACACAGCCATGCAGTATGTAGCACAGCCCACGTAGTATATTGCACAGCCCACATAGTATATTGCACAGCCACGTAGTATATTGCACAGCCACGTAGTATATTGCACAGCCCACGCGGTATATTGCACAGCCAAGTAGTATATTGCACAGCCACATAGTATATTGCACAGCCGATGCAGCATATAAAACAGCCCACACAGTATATAGCACAGCCCATGCAGCATATTACAGCCACGTAATATATTACACAGCCCACGTAGTATATTGCACAGCCAACGTAGTATATAGCACAGCGACATAGTATATAACACAGCTAATGCAGTATATAACATAGCCCACGTAGTCCCATGTAGTATATAGCACAGCCATGTAATATATTGCACAGCCATGAAGTATATTGCACAGCCACGTAGTATATTGCACAGCAACATAGTATATAGCACAGTCCATGTAGTATATAGCACAGCCACGTAGTATATTGCACAGCCGACGCAGTATATTGCAGAACCAACGCAGTATATAACACAGCCCACGCAGTATATAGAACAGCCCACGCAGTATATTACACAGCCCACGTAGTATATAGCACAGCCACGTATTATATTGCACAGCCGATGTAGTATATAACACAGCCCACGAAGTATATAACACTGCCCACGCAGTATATAACACAGCCCACACAGTATATAACACTGCCCACGTAGTATAGAGCAATGTGCGCACCATATCCCTGTTAAAAAAAGAATGAAAATAAAAATAGTTATATACTCACCCTCCGACGGCCCCCGGATCCAGCCCAGGCCTTTCCCGCTCCTCGCATGTCGCTCCATATAATGATTTTTTTGTTATTTTTAACATTATTGTTGATGTTACTATTGATGCTGGATAAGCAGCATCAATAGTAAAAGTTGGTCACATAGAGGGTTAATGGCAGCGTTATGCTGCGGTGTAAGGCAGTCCGGTTAACGCTATGTGGGGGCTGACTGGGGTGGAGTAGGGAGTTGGCACTGATTGCAGAGGAGGAGGGAGGGGGCAATTCGCGGCCGGACTGTGCCCATCGGCCGGACTGTGCCCATTCGAGCCGCGACCAATCAGCGATGCGGGATTTCCGTGACAGACAGACAGATGAAAGTGACCCTTAGACAATTATATAGTAGATATATATATAATGTGTGTGTGTGTTTTAACAAATATTTCCTTTGAAAACAATGTGTAAATGACAGAGAATTGGTCTATGTAAAAGCTCATGTTAAAATCGCATTGCAATCGCAGTGCATTCAGATATACGGTAAATTGGATGCTAGGAGTGAAAAATCGTATTGTACTAGCATGGCACTCTCATTACACTCATGGGACTGTTGGCAGGGAGAATCTGACTGATTTTTCATATGTTTAGTATGACACCGGCCTAATGCTTCTTACCAGGAGCTGAACAAGGTTCCTGTGCAAGAACAACATATGAGCCCTTTGAAGTTCAACATAATGGACAAGTCCACCTGCTTGGGAGGTGGAAAGTGGAGCAGACTTACCTCTTAGGCTACAGAATGCTAAAAAAGGTATGCCTGCTCCTGTCCTATATTTCAGAAGGAGGACAAAAGTGTGTCCATTTGGCCTAAATCTGTTCAGCATGCTTCTGTATAACATTTATTTAAACGTATAGTAAGGCTCAGTGGACTGCACTTTCCAATGCTGGGAGTGATCATAAAAAACATACAGTACAGCATTTCCCATGGTAGTCTGATCCCTACGTATCCATCCATACTGTGGCTACAGTCAGGTGTCTACCTCCTGGGCACATACAACTGACAATGGCCATAAGCACAGTTTGCACTTACCCTGAGAATAAGGGTTCAGTTATAGATCATCCTGAGCACATGGCTTGATTAATGCTCAATTTTATTAAGTGTTTTATAATATAATTTGTGTTTTATTAGAAGATAATGCAGGCAAACATCTATGGAAGGCGTTATCCACACAATCTGTCATTCCAATTATCCTTTTACTTGTTATCTTGTATTTTTACTGTTCCACATTGTGTCATTGATTTTCTTTCCAATCTGAGGGAAATGATTTATAAAATGTATCAGCCTATGTTAGACTGCTCAGGGTAGTCATAATTTATAGCTTTATTGGATACCTGCTGTTCTACTGATGATTGTAGTGTTTAATGAATGGAGTAAATAACATTTAATAGACCTTCTCAAATTCCATTATTAAAAGAGATGACGACTATGCCACTGTGTAACTACCACTGCTAACTGAATAATAAAGACTTCTTTGATGATCATTATCCTTTATAATTATTAATTAAATTGTTAGGAAGTTGTATAGGCAATGCGACTATACAAGGGCATCATAAGGAGGAAGTTTCAAGTACCTGGGCACACCCTTCCCAGAGTTACTGATGTATTTCTTATTTTTAGGGACTCTATAGCGACAGGGTCTGTTCCGCAGGATTGGCGCATAGCAAATGTGGTGCCAATATTCAAAAAGGGCTCTAAAAGTGAACCTGGAAATTATAGGCCAGTAAGTCTAACCTCTATTGTTGGTAAAATATTTGAAGGGTTTCTGAGGGATGTTATTCTGGATTATCTCAATGAGAATAACTGTGTAACTCCATATCAGCATGGGTTTATGAGAAATCGCTCCTGTCAAACCAATCTAATCAGTTTTTATGAAAAGGTAAGCTATAGGCTGGACCACGGTGAGTCATTGGACGTGGTATATCTCGATTTTTCCAAAGCGTTTGATACCGTGCCGCACAAGAGGTTGGTACACAAAATGAGAATGCTTGGTCTGGGGGAAAATGTGTGTAAATGGGTTAGTAACTGGCTTAGTGATAGAAAGCAGAGGGTGGTTATAAATGGTATAGTCTCTAACTGGGTCGCTGTGACCAGTGGGGTACCGCAGGGGTCAGTATTGGGACCTGTTCTCTTCAACATATTCATTAATGATCTGGTAGAAGGTTTACACAGTAAAATATCGATATTTGCAGATGATACAAAACTATGTAAAGCAGTTAATACAAGAGAAGATAGTATTCTGCTACAGATGGATCTGGATAAGTTGGAAACTTGGGCTGAAAGGTGGCAGATGAGGTTTAACAATGATAAATGTAAGGTTATACACATGGGAAGAAGGAATCAATGTCACCATTACACACTGAATGGGAAACCACTGGGTAAATCTGACAGGGAGAAGGACTTGGGGATCCTAGTTAATGATAAACTTACCTGGAGCAGCCAGTGCCAGGCAGCAGCTGCCAAGGCA
Organism: Ranitomeya imitator; assembly: GCF_032444005.1. NCBI lineage: Eukaryota > Metazoa > Chordata > Amphibia > Anura > Dendrobatidae > Ranitomeya > Ranitomeya imitator. Next base: position 246,317,976 of record NC_091286.1, on the reverse strand, counting down.
AACAGGATCATGGGGTGCATTAAAAGAGGTCTGGATACACATGATGAGAGCATTATACTGCCTCTGTACAAATCCCTAGTTAGACCGCACATGGAGTACTGTGTCCAGTTTTGGGCACCGGTGCTCAGGAAGGATATAATGGAACTAGAGAGAGTACAAAGGAGGGCAACAAAATTAATAAAGGGGATGGGAGAACTACAATACCCAGATAGATTAGCGAAATTAGGATTATTTAGTCTAGAAAAAAGACGACTGAGGGGCGATCTAATAACCATGTATAAGTATATAAGGGGACAATACAAATATCTCGCTGAGGATCTGTTTATACCAAGGAAGGTGACGGGCATAAGGGGGCATTCTTTGCGTCTGGAGGAGAGAAGGTTTTTCCACCAACATAGAAGAGGATTCTTTACTGTTAGGGCAGTGAGAATCTGGAATTGCTTGCCTGAGGAGGTGGTGATGGCGAACTCAGTCGAGGGGTTCAAGAGAGGCCTGGATGTCTTCCTGGAGCAGAACAATATTGTATCATACAATTGTTAGGTTCTGTAGAAGGATGTAGATCTGGGGATTTATTATGATGGAATATAGGCTGAACTGGATGGACAAATGTCTTTTTTCGGCCTTACTAACTATGTTACTATGTTACTAGTCAGATATAGGGTATGTGCACACGTTGCGGTTTTTACTGCGCATCCGCAGCGTCAAAAACGCAGCAGTTTTCCATGCGGTGTACAGTACCATTTTAACCTATGGAAAACAAAAACCGCTGTGCACATGCTGCAGAAAAAAACATGCGTAAACGCTGCGGTTTATTTTCCGCAGCATGTCAATTCTTTGTGCGGAATCCGCAGCGGTTTAACACCTGCTCCATATTAAAAACGCAGTAGAATCCGCACAAAAACCGCGGAAAATCTGCAGAAAATCCCCGATAAATCTGCAGGAAATACACAGTGATTTTGCCCTGTGGATTTATCAAAATCAGTGCGGAAAAATCCGCACACCAGGACGCAGCGTGGGCATATACCCTAAAACTTTATTTTTCTGCATATGGATTTAATATTATTATTATCATTATTATCAAACAGAATAATAAATGTATCAATCCATATCTTCTGTTTTATTTTAAAAGTTGCAAAAACATCAGTACATCCAAAAGCCGTCCATATTCATAAACGTCGACACTTATCTGGTGTCCATCAGTTACAGTGGCAAGAGCACCAGAAACTTGTTGGTGTTTATGCTTATGGCCGGCGTTTGGATTTACTGATGTTTTTACAATTTCTCAAATAAAACTGAAGATTTTATGTCTGTTAAACTCTATCTTTTTCTCTGAACACTATAGATACTTTATAAGGCTACTTTCACACTAGCGTTGTGCACTGCACGTCGCAATGCGTCGTTTAGGAGAAAAAACGTATCCTGCAAAATTGCTTGCAGGATGCGTTTTTTTCTCCATTGACTAACATTAGCGACGCATTGCGATGCTTTGCCACACGTCGCAACCGTCGTGCGACGGTTGCATTGTGTTGTGGCGGAACGTCGGCAGCAAAAAACGTTACATGTAATGTTTTTTGCTGCGTTGTGTCCGCCATTTCCGACCGCGCATGCGTGGCCGGAACTCCGCCCCCACCTCCCCGCAACTCACAATGGGGCAGTGGATGCACTGGAAAAATGCATCCGCTGCCCCAGTTGTGCGGCGCTTGCACAGTATGCGTCGGTACGTCGGGCCGACGCAGCGCGACGGCCCCGTACCGACGCTAGTGTGAAAGTAGCCTAACAGGGGTGTCAAACGGCATTCCTTGAGGGCCGCAAACCATGCATGTTTTCAAGATTTCCTTAGCTTTGCACAAGGTGCTGTAATCATTATGTGTGTAGGTGATTAACCCCTTCCCGACCCATGACGCCACGTAGGCGTCATGAAAGTCGGTGCCATTCCGACCCATGACGCCTATGCGGCGTCATGGAAAGATCGCGTCCCTGCAGGCCGGGTGAAAGGGTTAACTCCCATTTCACCCGATCTGCAGGGACAGGGGGAGTGGTAGTTTAGCCCAGGGGGGGTGGCTTCACCCCCTCGTGGCTACGATCGCTCTGATTGGCTGTTGAAAGTGAAACTGCCAATCAGAGCGATTTGTAATATTTCACCCATTATAACGGGTGAAATATTACAATCCAGCCATGGCCGATGCTGAAATATCATCGGCCATGGCTGGAAATACTAGTGTGCCCCCACCCCACCCCTCCGATCGCCCCCCCACCCCCCCGATCTGGCCGGTACACTGCTCCGGCTCCCCTCCGTCCAGTGCTCCGCTCCCCCCCGTGCTCGTGTCCGCTCACCCCCGTGCTCCAATCACCCCCCCGTGCTCCAATCACCCCCCCTGCACTCCGATCCACCCCCCCGTGCTCCGTTCCACCCCCCCGTGCTCCATTCCAGCCCCCCGTGCTCCGTTCCACGCCCCCCGCGCTCCGTTCAACCCCTCCCGCGCTCCGATTCCCCCCACGTGCTCCGATCCCCCCCCCCCGTGGTCCCCCCCACCCTATCATACTTACCGATCCAGCCGTGGTCCCGTCCGTCTTCTCCCGGGCGCCGCCATCTTCCAAAATGGCGGGCGCATGCGCAGTGCGCCCGCCGAATCTGCCGGCCGGCAGATTCGTTCCAAAGTGCATTTTGATCACTGAGATATAATCTATCTCAGTGATCAAAATAAAAAAAATAATAAATGACCCCCCCCCCCTTTGTCACCCCCATAGGTAGGGACAATAAAAAAATAAAGAAATTTTTTTTTTTCCACTAATGTTAGAATAGGGTTAGGGTTAGGGGTAGGGTTAGGGTTAGGGGTAGGGTTAGGGGTAGGGCTAGGGGTAGGGTTAGGGTTAGGGGTAGGGTTAGGGCTAGGATTAGGGCTAGGGTTAGGAATGTGCACACGTATTCTGGTCCTCTGCGGATTTTTCCGCTGCGGATTTGATAAATCCGCAGTGCTAAACCGCTGCGGATTTATGGCGGATTTACCGCGTTTATTTCTGCGCATTTCACTGCGGTTTTACAATTGCGATTTTCTATTGGAGCAGTTGTAAAACCGCTGCGGAATCCGCACAAAGAAGTGACATGCTGCGGAATGTAAACCGCTGCGTTTCCGTGCAGTTTTTCCGCAGCATGTGTACAGCGATTTTTGTTTCCCATAGGTTTACATTGAACTGTACACTCATGGGAAACTGCTGCGGATCCGCAGTGTTTTCCACAGCGTGTGCACATACCTTTAGAATTAGGCTATGTGCACACGGTGCGGATTTGGCTGCGGATTCGCAGCAGTGTTCCATCAGGTTTACAGTACCATGTAAACATATGAAAAACCAAATCCGCTGTGCCCATGGTGCGGAAAATACCGCGCGGGAACGCTGCGTTGTATTTTCCGCAGCATGTCAATTCTTTGTGCGGATTCCGCAGCGTTTTACACCTGTTCCTCAATAGGAATCCGCAGGTGAAATCCGCACAAAAAACACTGGAAATCCGCGGAAAATCCGCAGGTAAAACACAGTGCCTTTTACCCGCAGATTTTTCAAAAATGGTGCGGAAATATCTCACACGAATCCGCAACGTGGGCACATAGCCTTAGGGTTAGGGTTGGAATTAGGGTTGTGGTTAGGGTTAGGGGTGTGTTGGGGTTAGTGTTGTGGTTAGGGGTGTGTTGGGGTTAGGGTTGTGGTTAGGGGTGTGTTGCGGTTAGGGTTGTGATTAGGATTATGGCTACAGTTGGGATTAGGGTTAGGGGTGTGTTGGGGTTAGTGTTGGAGTTAGAATTGAGGGGTTACCACTGTTTAGGCACATCAGGGGTCTCCAAACGCAACATGGCGCCACCATTGATTCCAGCCAATCTCGTATTCAAAAAGTCAAATGGTGCTCCCTCACTTCCGAGCCCTGACGTGTGCCCAAACAGTGGTTTACCCCCACATATGGGGTACCAGCATACTCAGGACAAACTGCGCAACAATTACTGGGGTCCAATTTCTCCTGTTACCCTTGTGAATCTAAAAAAATGCTTGCTAAAACATAATTTTTGAGGAAAGGAAAATGATTTTTTATTTTCACGGCTCTGCGTTGTAAACGTCTGTGAAGCACTTGGGGGTTCAAAGTGCTCACCACATATCTAGATAAGTTCCTTGGGGGGTCTAGTTTCTAAAATGGGGTCACTTGTGGGGGGTTTCTACTGTTTAGGCACACCAGGGGCTCTGCAAACGCAACGTGACACCCGCAGACCATTCCATCAAAGTCTGCATTTCAAAAGTCACTACTTCCCTTCTGAGCCCCGACGTGTGCCCAAACAGTGGTTTACCCCCACATATGGGGTATCAGCGTACTCAGGAGAAACTGGACAACAACTTTTGGGGTCCAATTTCTCCTGTAACCCTTGGGAAAATAAAAAATTCTGGGCTAAATAATTATTTTTGAGGAAAGAAAACGTATTTATTATTTTCACGGCTCTGCATTATAAACTTCTATGAAGCACTTGGGGGTTCAAAGTGCTCACCACACATCTAGATAAGTTCCTTTCAGGGTCTAGTTTCCAAAATGGGGTCACTTGTGGGGGGTTTCTACTGTTTAGGCACATCAGGGGCTCTGCAAACGCAACGTGACGCCCGCAGAGCATTCCATCAAAGTCTGCATTTCAAAACGTCACTACTTCAATTCCAAGCCCCGGCATGTGCCCAAACAGTAGTTTACCCCCACATATGGGGTATCACCGTACTCAGGAGAAACTGGACAACAAATATTGGGGTCAAATTTCTCCTGTTACCCTTGGGAAAATTAAAAAATTCTGGGCTAAATAATTATTTTTGAGGAAAGAAAACGTATTTATTATTTTCACGGCTCTGCATTATAAACTTCTATGAAGCACTTGGGGGTTCAAAGTGCTCACCACACATCTAGATAAGTTCCTTTGGGGGTCTAGTTTCCAAAATGGGGTCACTTGTGGGGGGTTTCTACTGTTAAGCCACATCAGGGGCTCTGCAAACGCAACGTGACGCCCACAGAACATTCCATCAAAGTCTGCATTTCAAAACGTCACTACTTCACTTCCGAGCCCCGGCATGTGCCCAAACAGTGATTTACCCCCACATATGGGGTATCAGCGTACTCAGGAGAAACTGGACAACAACTTTTGGGGTCAAATTTCTCCTGTTACCCTTGGGAAAATAAAAAATTGCAGGCTAAAAGATCATTTTTGAGAAAATAATTTTTTTTTTTATTTTCATGGCTCTGCGTTATAAACTTCTGTGAAGCACTTGGGGGTTCAAAGTCCTCACCACACATCTAGATTAGTTCCTTTGGGGGTCTAGTTTCTAAAATGGTGTCATTTCTGGGGGATCTCCAATGTTTAGGCACACAGGGGCTCTCCAAACGTGACATGGTGTCCGCTAATGATTGGAGCTAATTTTCCATTTAAAAAGCCAAATGGCGTGCCATCCCTTCCGAGCCCTGCCGTGCGCCCAAACAGTGGTTTACCCCCACATATGGGGTATCAGCGTACTCAGGACAAACTGGACAACAATATTTGGGGTCCAATTTCTCCTATTATCCTTGGCAAAATAGGAAATTCCAGGCTAAAAAATCATTTTTGAGGAAAGAAAAATTATTTTTTATTTTCATGGCTCTGCGTTATAAACTTCTGTGAAGCACCTGGGGGTTTAAAGTGCTCAATATGCATCTAGATAAGTTCCTTGGGGGGTCTAGTTTCCAAAATGGGGTCACTTGTGGGGGAGCTCCAATGTTTAGGCACACAGGGGCTCTCCAAACGCGACATGGTGTCCGCTAACAATTGGAGCTAATTTTCCATTCAAAAAGTCAAATGGCGCGCCTTCTCTTCCGAGCCCTGCCGAGTGCCCAAACAGTGGTTTACCCCCACATATGAGGTATCGGCGTACTCGGGAGAAATTGCCCAACAAATTTTATGATCCATTTTATCCTACTGCCCATGTGAAAATGAAAAAATTGAGGCGAAAAGAATTTTTTTGTGAAAAAAAATTACTTTTTCATTTTTACAGATCAATTTGTGAAGCACCTGAGGGTTTAAAGTGCTCACTAGGCATCTAAATTAGTTCCTTGGGGGGTCTAGTTTCCAAAATGGGGTCACTTGTGGGGGAGCGCCAATGTTTAGGCACACAGGAGCTATCCAAACGCGACATGGTGTCCGCTAACGATGGAAATAATTTTTCATTCAAAAAGTCAAATGGTGCTCCTTCCCTTCCGAGCCTTACCATGTGCCCAAACAGTGGTTTACCTCCACATGTGAGGTATTGGTGTACTCAGGAGAAATTGCCCAACACATTTTAGGATCCATTTTATCCTGTTGCCCATGTGAAAATGAAAAAATTGAGGCTAAAAGAATTTTTTTGTGAAAAAAAAGTACTTTTTCATTTTTACGGATCAATTTGTGAAGCACCTGGGGGTTCAAAGTGCTCACTATGCATCTAGATAAGTTCCTTGGGGCGTCTAGTTTCCAAAATGGGGTCACTTGTGGGGGAGCTCCAATTTTTAGGCACACGGGGGCTCTCCAAACGTGACATGGTGTCCGCTAAAGAGTGGAGCCAATTTTTGATTCAAAAAGTCAAATGGCGCTCCTTCCCTTCCAAGCCCTGCCGTGCGCCAAAACAGTGGTTTACCCCCACATATGAGGTATCAGCGTACTCAGGACAAATTGGACAACAACGTTCGTGGTTCAGTTTCTCCTTTTACCATTGGGAAAATAAAAAAATTGTTGCTAAAAGATAATTTTTGTGACTAAAAAGTTAAATGTTCATTTTTTCCTTCCATGTTGCTTCTGCTGCTGTGAAGCACCTGAAGGGTTAATAAACTTCTTGAATGTGGTTTTGAGTACCTTGAGGGGTGCAGTTTTTAGAATGGTGTCACTTTTGGGTATTTTCAGCCATGTAGACCCCTCAAACTGACTTCAAATGTGAGGTGGTCCCTAAAATAAATGGTTTTGTAAATTTCGTTGTAAAAATGACAAATCGCTGGTCGAATTTTAACCCTTATAACTTCCTAACAAAAAAAAATTTTGTTTCCAAAATTGTGCTGATGTAAAGTAAACATGTGGGAAATGTTATTTATTAACTATTTTGTGTCACATATCTCTCTGGTTTAACAGAATAAAAATTCAAAATGTGAAAATTGCGAAATTTTCAAAATTTTCGCCAAATTTCCGTGTTTATCACAAATAAATGCAGAATTTATTGACCTAAATTTACCACTAACATGAAGCCCAATATGTCACGAAAAAACAATCTCAGAACCGCTAGGATCCGTTGAAGCGTTCCTGAGTTATTACCTCATAAAGGGACACTGGTCAGAATTGCAAAAAACGGCAAGGTCTTTAAGGTCAAAATAGGCTGGGTCTTGAAGGGGTTAAATTATCACCTGTACAGGAAATCGTGAAAACATGACCTGTTTGCAGCCCTTGAGGATTGCAGTTTGACACCTGTAATGTATAAGAATTAGATCTGTCTCTTTAAGAAAGCGAGGGCGGGAGTTGAGAGTAGTTTCTGTTTCAGTTCTGGCCTGAGGAGGAAAATGTTATGCTGCTGTTATGCTGTGTGCTGGAGGAAATGAGAAGAATAAACTACAGTTAAAACTTACTCTCTCTTAAATTCCTTACACCGTGTGGACATTACAACAAAATGTTATGCTGCTGTTATGCTGTGTGCTGGAGGAAATGAGAAGAATAAACTACAGTTAAAACTTACTCTCTCTTAAATTCCTTACACCGTGTGGACATTACAACTGGCGACGAGGATCGGATAGAATCACCTGCTTCTGTGAGTACTGACCCCTGCTCTACTGCTTCACACGCCAGCGCCACTGAGAGACTTATTGAAGAGATATAGTTTAAAAAAAAGGGGAATAAGACAATACAGACATATGGTTTTTCTTGGACATTTTTGTGTTGTTACATTGTCAATATTTGTTTTAGGTTGCTAATATATGTATATAAAAGAAAAAAAAAAAGAAAAGAGGGATGATGTAATGTATAAGAATTAGATCTGTCTCTTTAAGAAAGCGAGGGCGGGAGTTGAGAGTAGTTTCTGTTTCAGTTCTGGCCTGAGGAGGAAAATGTTATGCTGCTGTTATGCTGTGTGCTGGAGGAAATGAGAAGAATAAACTACAGTTAAAACTTACTCTCTCTTAAATTCCTTACACCGTGTGGACATTACAACACCCCTGCTTTATAACATAGCTGGCTTCTGCTTTCAGCAGCAGTGATTTGTGCTATGGCTAATTGCTGCTGTTAAAGGGACACTGTCACCTGAATTTGGAGGGAACAATCTTCAGCCATGGAGGCGGGGTTTGGGGGTTTTTGATTCACCCTTTCCTTACCCGCTGGCTGCATGCTGGCTGCAATATTGGATTGAAGTTCATTCTCTGTCCTCCGTAGTACATGCCTGCACAAGGCAATCTTGCCTTGTGCAGGCGTGTACTATGGAGGACAGAGAATGAACTTCAATCCAATATTGCAGCCAGAGGGTAAGGAAAGGGTGAATCAAAAAACCCCAAACCCCGCCTCCATGGCTGAAGATTGTTCCCTTCAAATCCAGGTGACAGTGTCCCTTTAACCTCTGTCAATCACTATTGTGATGTGATCCTAGGGAGCCGATGGTTTTCAATGACAGCTGGAGACCTGCTGAAGATCCCTGTGGCTGTCATTTCAATTCTTTTGTGATGTCCAGCCACAGACTGACTGATAAAGGATACACTGATTTTTCCTATGTAAATATTTAGTTAGGCCGGTTTCACATTTGCGGTTGTGCCCGCAGCGTTTCTTCCGCAAATATCCGCATGCGTTGTGTATTCCTATATTTAACATTAGGGACGCATGCGTCTGTGATCGGTTGCTTTTTGCCGCATTTGACGACGTATGCTGTTGTGAATTCTGTGATCAAGCTCCCTCCTGTGGTCACGAGTGGTACTGCGGCTTCTGAGTTTCCTTCCTCAGGTGATGAGGTTAAGTCGTTAGGTGCTGCTCTATTTAACTCCACCTAGTGCTTTGATCCTGGCCTCCAGTCAATGTTCTAGTACTGGTCTTGCTTCCTCCTGGATCGTTCCTGTGGCCTGTCTGCTCAGCATAAGCTAAGTTCTGCTTGTGTTACTTTTGTTGCTATATTTTCTGTCCAGCTGGCTTTTTTGGTTTTGCTTGCTTGCTGGAACCTCTGAGACGCAGAGGGAGCACCTCTCTAAAAAGGTCAAGGTCGCTCAACTCTAATCCCTACGTTTGTCTTTTCATCTTACTCACAGTCATTATATGTGGGGGGCTGCCTTTTCCTTTGGGGAATTTCTCTGAGGCAAGGTAGGCTAATTTTTCTATCTTCAGGCTAGCTAGTTTCTCAGGCTGTGCCGAGTTGCATAGGGAGCGTTAGGCGCAATCCACGGCTACCTCTAGTGTGGTTTGATAGGTTTAGGGATTGCGGTCAGCAGAGTTCCCACGTCTCAGAGCTCGTCCTATGTTTTGTGGTTTTTGTCAGGTCACTTGTGTGCTCTGAACTTCAAGGTCCATTGTGGTTCTGAATTACCTATTCATAACAGTATGCGTCCTTTCGCTGTCTGTGGGTTGGTGCGGTAAACGCTACATGTAGTAATTTTAGAGGCGTCAATTTGTCGCCTAGAAACGTTTGCGGTCGGTTGCGTAAGGAATGCGCCAAATTAACGCATTGTTGTCTATGTGAACGCATGCGTTCACAAGCACATGCATTTGCTTGCGTTCGTGAACGCATGTGTTGCACCAGAGAAAAACATGTCTAGACACTGATAAGCCACCCCCCACATACAAGGTGAGGGAGAGGACAGTTGCAGGTCACTATGCAGCAGACAGAGAAGCTTTCCAGACGCAGCAGACCAGGCACAGGAAGGAATCTATACTCAGAACAATGTGAGTATATCCTAGCCAATGCCTTCTATTTTCTGTCTCTATATGTCCTAATTTCTGCCATTTCTTTGTTTCTGCATGCATCAGAATGTCTTCTTCTTCTGATGAGGAGCAACGTCCTGGGCCTTCTGAAGCCGAACATGTCAGTGAAGTGAGTACTCACCTCATCAGATTGGTAAGTATTCACTGTCACATCTACACATATGACAATTTTTGTTTTAATTTTTTTAGAGCACTTCTACTGCGGAAGAGGCTGGGCAGGAGCAGAGGGGTCACGATCGAGTGTCAAGGCGGCAGCGTGTAAGTATACCTGGCTGACTGTTTACTGTATCTTCACTTTAGTATTCTTGAATCTTCCTTTCTTTACATTCCTACTTCTTTACAATTTTCTTCTGGATTCTTTTTGTATCTTGACTTTCCTTATTCATGCCATTTCTCAGCCTCTGTTTTCTTTCTTTTCCTTATGTTAATGTATCCAACATTAATGTCTTTATTTAATTTTTAGGTTCCAGAATGGGATGAAGACCTCATAGAAAATGACCTCCTCATCACCCTGGTCCAGGAGCGAGTCCCGTTGTGGGACACCCGGGTTCTACAGCACTCGGACAACGTGACGATCCGGTGCCTATGGAATGAGGTGGCCAAAGCGATGTGGGATGGCTGGGGCAACGCCCCTACTCGGGTCCAAAATGCATTTTGTAAGTATTAGAATGCAGTGTGAAGCAGCAGAGACCTTGGCCGTGCTCACACAACTGTGTGTGATGAGAGAAACTCTCAGAAGTTTCTCTCATCACACACAGTTGTGTGAGCATGGCCAAAAGTACATTGTCTAACCATAATTTTTTGCTTTTTCAACAGTGCTCAAAGTCAAAACACGTTGGCGTTCGATGAAGGACCACTTCAACAGGGACCTGCGTCAAGAGAGCCGTGTTCCCAGTGGTTCAGGAGCAAGGATCCGAAAGTACAAATACCATCACGTTCTGGCATTTTTAAGACCAATCCTTGCCCAGAGAAAGTATTTCTCCCATGCATTAGGTTGTGTTGTATTGCCATAATCTGTATGTTTCTATTCCACAGGAGTTGCAGTTGTTATTAATTTTTTTTCCTTTTTTCACAGCACATGGAGCAGAACTGTTGGCCCAGGTTCTGGAGCGGTACTTGATCAGACAGCCACGGACCCGTCCCAGCCATCCAGCAGCGCTGCAGCAAGTGGGCCTGCCACACAAACTGGAGACAAGGAAGCTGGTCCATCAGGTCTTCCCTTTTCCCAGTCCTCTGCCTCTGCCCCTTTTTTGGGGGGCTCCTCCCGGCAGCGGGCATCGGACAGGTCCTTCATGCCCGAGTTTTTGCACTTGAGCTTGGTTTTTCACAAAGGACTCAAGGCTTTGGGTGACCGAATGGATATTTCCCTTAGCCACATGAATACACATATCCAGGTGGTCACCAAAAGCCTTGACCAAGTAAAAGCCGACCTCCAGAGGCCAGCACATCATTTTTTTAACCAAATTGAGCAGGGCATGTCGGAACACCTTACTCCTGATCTCCAGCTTAGTGTCATGCAGGCCTGCAATGCTGATTATGTGCAGGCTATGCAGCAGAGTCAGAATTTTCAGCAGACAGTGGCAGCATATCCTCCTGTGCCTTCACTGTCATGATTAACATCAATGCCGACCTCTGCTGCATACCACTGCATGGCCACCTCTACTCCTAGCACTGCCGGACACCAGTACAGCACCACCACCATGCCGAGTGCTGTTGGACAGCCCACCGCCACCACCATGACAACCGCTGCTCCTGCTTGGACCTCCTCCACTGACACCATGATGCAGCAGGACCTTGGCATGGCCTTCCGTACCGCCACCATCACGATGCAGCAGGACCCTGGCATGGCCTTTCGCACCGCCACCACCGTGATGCAGCAGGACCCTGGCATGGCCTCCTGTACTGCCACCACCATGATGCAGCAAGACCCTGGCATGGCCTTACGTACCGCCACCACCATGATGCAGCAGGACCCAGGCATGGCCTTCCGCTCTACAAGCACTATGGATTCTGCCATGGCCTTCTGCTCTACGAGCACTATGGACTCTGGCATGGCTGCACGCTCTGCGAGCACTATGGACTCTGGCATGGTTGCACGCTCTACGAGCACTATGGACTCTGGCATGGCTGCACGCTCTACGAGCACTATGGACTCTCACATGGCTGCATGCTCTAGGAGCACTATGGACTCTGGCATGGCTGCACGCTCTACGAGCACTATGGACTCTGACATGGCTGCATGCTCTAGGAGCACTACGGACTCTGGCATGGCTGCACTCTCTACGAGAACTATGGACTCTGGCACAGTGCAGCCGGACGCTGACAGGTCATCAACCACGACCATGCCACAACATATGAGCCCACCAAGGCTTACCAGAACCCGGCAATCCCAGAAAGGGAGAAAAAATAAAAACAACATACTCTTAGTATTCCTCCCCCCTCACCTCCCAATGTGTCTGTAATGTTAGGTTTGTCTCACCCTTCCAGTGCGTCTCAGGCCTCTCATGTGTCAAGCCCTATCCCCGAACTACCAGACCCCACAAGTTTCATTGCCCCTTCTTCTGCCACCCCTGCGTCATCCACTGTTAGCCAGGCCTCACTGCTTCACACCCCCTGTTTCCATCACTCTAACCCAAGCAGGCGCAGTTAAATAAAAAGTTTGTGTATAACAAAATAAATAATATTATTTTTAGCCCCCAATTATGTGTGGTTTAATTGTGTATTTCACCACCGTCAACACACACCGTGCGCCGAACACTTAATTTTTTGGCCACATCATAGCTCCAGTAGTTAGCAAGTAAAAGACTGCAGCTTTGTGTGTCTTTAGTATACAGATATGAGGTGAGCCAAAAAATTAATACTTGTATTATCTCCATAATCTCTTCCTTCTGCTTAGTCTGTGACTAGTGTTGCAGACTGAAGAGAAAATGGCGGAACTACAATGCAGAACTATACTCAACAGGTTAGGTGTCCAAAAACTAATTAGTTAGGACACCTGACCTGGTGAGTAGAGAACTGCCCTGTATAACCTCCATTTTCTCTAGGTAATCTATTTCACACAAAGTGAATAGACGATGGTGGTCATACACGGCATATCTATGCTCACCTGGACATGTGTCAGAAATAGTGAATTCATGAGGCTGCTATATGTGCAACATGAATTTATTATTTCTGACACCTGGCTTGATAAGTATAGATCTGTTTTGTATGACAGTCATTGTCTCTTCAGTCCGTGTCAAATGGATACTGCAGAACAGAATCAGGACGAAATGACGTCATCAACCTTACCACTAAAACAACATGGCTGCCGTCACAATAACAGTATGTGGTCAGTATTTTATATCAGTATTTGTAAGCCAAAGCAAGGATTGGAACAATTAGAGGAAAATTATAATAATAACATATCTAGCACCTCAGCTTTTATCACCCACTCCTGGTTTTAGATTACAAATACTGATATTAAATACAGAAACATATAGTTTAAACCAGGCCCATATAAATGACTCTTCCAAAGATCATAGAAAAACCCAAAAAATAGAGCGGAAGCCAATGTCATAAGTGCATATACAACCAGACTTTATTTAAATCATGGTTAAAAACACTTTCATTAAAAAAAAGTATAGTTTTACCGTCCACAATGGAAATACACACGCAAATTAAACTGCAAAAATGCAGATCATGCATCACATACCATTAGCGTATCCACAAAAACCAGTATGCAGAGGGGTCAAATGCAAAATGCAAAATGTTTTAACCCCTTCAGAAGGATTTACATCATTGGACGTTACAGATCTGCGGAGGGTAAGTATATTGTTGGTTTATTATGTTTTTTCGTTCACAGAACGAGGGTCTTCAGTGACTGGATTGGGCGTAGAATAAAATACTCCAACAACCATTGTTTTTATTTCATTAAAATAATTTTAAATAATGTGTTTGTCTTTTATTTAACCCTTTACTACAATTGGATTAATAATGGATAGGTGTCAAAATTGACGCCTCTCCATTATTAATTAGGCTTAATGTCACCTTACAATAGCAAGGTGACATTAACCCTTCATTACCCCATATCCCACCGCTACACGGGAATGGGAAGAGAGTGGCCAAGTGCCAGAATAGGCGCATCTTCCAGATGTGCCTTTTCTGGGGTGGCTGGGGGCAGATATTTGTAGCCAGGGGGGGCCAATAACCATAGACCCTCTCCAGGCTATTAATATCTGCCCTCAGTCACTGGCTTTACTACTCTGGCGGAGAAAATTGCGCGGGAGCTCACGCCAATTTTTTCCGCCATTTAACCCTTTATTTTAAGAGCTAGAACGGCCAAATTTTGCAGATACACACTACTGACATTAGTAGTGTGGAATCTGCAAAAAAAATGGAGAGAAGACCTGGTTTACTGTATGTAAACCATGTCTCAAATCATGTCGGGTTTTAGGAAGGAGAAAGAAAAAGCCGGTAATTGAATTACCGGCTTTCAAGCTGTATAGCGCTGGAAAAAATATTAATATATATACATATATGTGTCTCACTGACATATATATATATATATATATATATATATATATATATACCTATTCTATGTGTACACATTTATTCTACCTATTCTACTGTAAGCTGTCAGTGTGATTTTACTGTACAACGCACTGAATTGCCGGCTTTTCTCTCTAACAGCGCTGCGTATTTCTCGCAAGTCACACTGCTTGTCCGTGTGTAATCCGTATTTTTCACGCTTCCATAGACTTTCATTGGCGTATTTCTTGCGCAGTACGGTGACAAACGCAGCATGCTGCGATTTTGTACGGCCGTAGAAAGCCGTATAATACTGATCAGTAAAATACGGTAGATAGGAGCAGAGGCATAGAGAATAATTGTGCCGTATTTTTTGCGAGTTTTACGGACGTAGTTTCTGCGCTCTTACGTCCGTAAAACTCGCAAGTGTGAAGCCGGCCTTACACAACATTGTCCTGCCATGACACACGCCCAATATCCGAATCAAAAAAGGCAGCAAATTGGTCCTGCATGTCGCCAACTTCAGCTGTTGACCGCAGCGGGTGATGCTGGTAATCATGCAGTGGGTGTGCAACTGGTTCATCCAGTTCAATGTTGGGCCATTCCTTAGCCATTATGTAATTGTGCAGATCCACACAGGCTTTGACCACCTCATCGACTGTCTCCATTTTTAGATTAATGGCTGATGCAAGAATGCACCATTTTGAGACTAGAATCCCAAAGGTACACTCTACTGTTCTTCGGGCCCTGGTCAGTCTGTAGTTAAAAATCCTTTTAGTATGGTTCAAGTACCGAATGGAATATGGCTTCAGTAGGTTTTCACACATCTGAAAGGCCTCATCACTAAGGCTACATTCACATTTGCGTTGTGCGGTGCTGCAACGCAAGCAAAATGCATTGTTTTGTGATGCATGCGTCCTGTTTTGGCATGATTTTGGACGCAAAAAAAATGCAACTTGCTGCGTCCTCTGCGCCCTGACGCTTGCGCCAAAAATGACGCATGCATCACAAAACTCAAGACAACGCATGTCCATGCGCCCCCATGTTAAATATAGGGGCGCATGACGCATGCGTCACCGCGGCTGCGCCCGACGCAGCCCCGCAAAACGCTAATGTGAACTTAGCCTAACCATAACAAATGGCATTAGCGGAGCGGTCGTGGCCGTGGAAAATTAAAATTTTTGCCATACACACGGCGGCCCATATAAGAGTTCTTAAAAGTCTGGGAATCGTTGCCACGGCCAAAAGCTCCAATGTCCTCGGCGATGAAGCGACAGTCCGCATCAGCTATTGCCATGAGCACAACAGAAAAATATTTTTTATAATTGAAGTACTCCGATCCTGTTCTGGCTGGTTTGATAATGCGGATGTGCTTTCCATCCACCGCTCCCAAACAGTTGGGGAAATTACACACACTCCAGAATTTTTCCGCAATTCCAATCCACATGTCCAAGGTCGGTAGGGGTATAAACTCATCCCGGAGTACATTCCACAAAGCCCGGCAGGTGTCCGCAACTATTCCGGACAGGGTGGATATTCCAAGCCGATATTGGAAGTGGAGGGATGATAAACTATCTCCGGTTGCCAGAAATCTGGAAGAAAATTAAAAAAAAGAAATTACAATCAATTCTATTTATGGTGTTGTTATGCTAAAGTCATAAAGGAAAATAACCAAAAAATACATGTCAGAACACCCAAAATTTGCACTGCCTTAATGTAACCAGCAGACATTCCTGTGGTGGAATCGCTCTACGGAGCTGGGTGTCCTATCTGCATATGGCTCCTTGGACACGAGCAAGCAAATCCCGGAACGAGTCTTGCGACATCCTTGTATATTCCGGGAATTTGTCCGGGTTGGCATTAAGCTCGCCATACAGCGTGTGATATGCTCCACGGCTCTCACGTAGTTCAATAATGGGGTGTCTCCAAAAACACCTACGAAGTCTCCTTCTCCGTCTTTCTCGATTTATGTCTTGCTCCCAAGCAAACGCACAGGCAAGAAACAGCTTGATGCTTAAATCCAGGTTGAAATAAAAGCTCTCGAATAAAAGCATGTGAAGATCCATTATGACACAGGATACAGGAGCAAAATCTGAAGATTTCAGCTGTTCAGGGGTCTATATAAAGATATCCCATAATACACGCCCTCTGTAGTCACATTGGCAGTGTCTGGTTATCTAGATTTTTCTCCTGTAAAAATTGTCACCATGCGCACCAAAAACGCAAACGCAGGGAAAAACGCATTGAGAAGCATGCAAACGTCGCATTTTTTTAACCGCATGCGTTCCCGCATGCGTCTAAAAAACGCCGCGTTTGTACGTGTTTATCTGGCTTTTTTCCTGTACTTGCGGATGCAGATTAAACACTGCGGATTCTAATGCAAATGTGAAACTAGCCTTAGTCTCTTAATTAGTATCATCAGGAGTGCTTTAGACTGAACTTTCAAATTTGTGCTCTTCTGAAGGACACAATTCAAGGGCATAAATAATTTTGAGATGGCAGTAGTCATTAAATGTTGAATTTTGTGATGAATTTGGTGAAACCACTTTTTATTAGTTGTATTGACTGGTGAAAAAAAATCCAAATGCAGTGACATCATGAGAAAAAAAATCAACTGTGCAACTATTTGTTTTTTTTTGTTTCATTTTTACCGCATTCATTGTGCCGTAAAAACGATCCAACAAAATTATTCTCTGGGTTATCACGATTGCCGTGATGCCCAGTATGAATAAATATAAATTTTTTACTATATCAGTGGTGTAAAAATCCTAAACTTTGGAAAAACAACGTGGGTTTTGTGCCATCATGTTCTCAGACCTATAGCTTTTTTTTTTTAATCAATGGAGTCTCATTGGTATTGCTGAATATAGTACAAGCAATCAAACATCAAGTCTCCTATGGGTGCTTTATTTTAAAAATAATATAGTAGAAAAAAAGTTTATAACTATATTGAAAAAATAAAAAAGCATACAATTTCAAATAATGCCCAATAAAATACCCTATTTAAGAATACAGAAATGTAAAAAATACATATTTTTTTATCACAATCAAAATATGACATTTATTAATCCAATCAGTAAACATTGTAAAGAAAATAGGAATCAGTAAGTCAAAATTACAGTTTTTTGGTCACAGCAAAAAAAATTAAATAAATAAAAAGTGATCAAAATATAGAGTACACCCCAAAGTGATATAAAAAAAAACACCACAAAAATAACAAGCCCTCATACATCTCCATTGAAAAAAAGAAAATTAAGAAACAAAATGGTGGCACAAAACACATACCTTTTCAGTAAAAAAAAAACTAAGCCACTAAAGTAGTAAAAAAAAACTCTAAAAGTTTACCTACAATTAAGCATTTTTGTGGCTCGATGATGCCTTTGCTTTGCTAAAAGCCTGGAGTATGTGGAAGGCAAGATGGATTCAATTGATTATGAGTAAATTCTAGGAAAAATCATTATGCGTTCTATGAGGAAGCTGAAGCTTGGGCGTCACTAGATCTTCCAATAGTACAATGATTTCACAAATACTTCACTATCCACCAAAGCTTGGTCCTATAAAAAAAATCTTAGGTGAGAAATGAACACAGCTGCAGCACACGAACTCAAAAATATTAGTTAACTAGAAGCCATTGCCCAGCCATAAGGACGGAGCTAAGATTCCTCAGGAACGCTGCCAAACAGGAGCTGGTGTCTATGTATTACATTTGCACCAGATCGTAATAGCTAAGGAGTACTGAACTAAGTACTAAAGACACTTATCATGAAAGGGTTGACTATTTCTGATACAGAAGGAATTAGAAGGCAGGGGTCACACTTGCAAGTGCAATGCAAAAAAACTCGCGCGCGTCTCTCGCCTCAATACCCGGTACTCGGAACCGAAGCGTGCAGCTTTCTGCATTTCTATGCAGCTGAACGCTCCGGTCCCGAGTGCCGGCAGCAATGTCGGGTATTGAGGCTAGAGACACGCATGAGTTTCCCACAATGCACTCGCAAGTGTGACCGCGGCCAAAGTGGCGTTTTGTGATGAATTTGGAGAAATCACTTGTTATATTGAGCTAGAAACATTGTTCTTGTATAATTTATTTCAAAGAATAGAAATTTTGAAAATGTTGCTAATAAACCTAATCTGCAATGGGTGTTTGATCATCTTGATTAGACCCGCAGGTAATGTCATTGCCTTGTTTTTTAGACTGATCTGTATAGTATTTGATGACTATTTTATGTAAATTGTCAATTACTGAATGTATTTGTTAATTTAACATTTTTGAACGGAGAAAGATAAAATGTACAATTAATATGTATTCATTTTGTTCTAAGTAGTTTCGCTATATTGTAAATGGTTTCCTCAAGATTTAATATTTATATAGCGCCCTTAATTTCACAGTGCTTTAATTTAATTTGGCCTAAAAAATTTTAAGGAGCTACGATTCTCAAGTGTTCAAATTATTTATTATTTATTGACATTATTAATGAATAAATCCCACAAACAAAGCCACACCACCCCACAACAATAAAAAATATATATCTTATTAATTAAATATAAAAATGGGGGCTAGATTTAAAAGTGACTGAAAAAATGCCAGCAACACAGCAGGAGATATACATACACTACAAATAAATAGGCTAAATGTAAATAAGGTGCCAATTACACAAAGTGTTGTGTGCATGCTGCATTTTTTCTGTCACATTTTATTTGTTTCATTTTATGTGTAATTAATAAAGTTTACTTTTTTGTTTTTGTGTGGTGATTTGGCTTTGTGGGATTTATTCTTGATTTAATAACATTATTATAAAGCAAGGTAGTGGTGAAAAAATTAATAATAAACTTTTATTAATTCCTTAAAAAAGACCCCTGGTCTATTAGGCAAAAACAACAAACAAACTGACATATACTATAAATGTAAAAATAGGACTCAACAGCTTTATATATAAACGGTAAATTCCTTAACAGCCGGGCCCATCCACCCCTGCTGAGGAGTATACCCTTCACCTTCTATATTCAATTATTTTGAGCCCACAATAACTACTACAAATAGGTGGTTAACCCCATTGTCAAGGAATGTGTGATAAGAAACACAATAATGCCACAAAGTGCCACCACGTTATTGTATCAAAGTCATAGGTAGAAACATAAGAGAATAACCTTAGATCATAATAATATTAATCAAGGAACAGTCTCACCTGGTTAGTTCATAGATAGGACCAGCTTATGTTCCCAACTTGTCCAAAGGTCCTGGCAATCCAAAGGAGGGGGGTAGCAAGTTCCACTACCACATCGACTCCCCCCATAGCAGTATCCAGGTATCCTTTAATGCTCATATCCCCATCATCTCCAGACACGTGTCATTTTACCAAATCATCAAGGGAGGAGAGTAAATGAGGGGGTTCCTTCATATGAGAGAGTGTACATGTTCAATGCTCCATTTGATCCGGTCAATTATCATATAATGGTTGTGATTTAAATAGACAACTCATCTACCTGTTTGGCGGTCACTTCTTATGCGCCCTTTGAAAATATGTGTCCACCCACATACGTCACTTCCTTTGTGTCTATGTGTTCCACCCTGGAATGCATCAATTGTATCTGCCCAAACTCAAGTGTTTCCGGTATGACCGTGCACATGGACTAATAATTTGCATATTTGTTTTGCTTTAGCTATGAAGCACAAAGGCCCGGAGGGCGTACCTACCCAACTTGAGTGGGTGGTAGATCACGGAATGCCCCCTGATGCGCTCCAGGGGTGGAGCGCATGAACCAGAAGTGTTGAACAACTTCCGGAGCCTGCATAGCTGTCTGCCATAAATCTTGGCCAGACCGAACCTCATGTACAGGGATGCAGTTCCAGGGGAACATATTAGGTCCTGCTCACAGTAACATTGGTTTAATCACTGGGTGCAGAATTAAATTCTATTATGTCTCAGAAACAAAATCTCCATTAATCAATATGGGGAGAGAAAAAGGAGGGGCGGTAAAGGACAAATGTGTTTCCTCAGGGTTTCATATGGCAGCATGTTAAAACAAGGATGGATAAACAATATTCCTACTACCCCCAATAGGAGGGGGGGGAATTAATTATGGCATTTTGGAGGCTATATGGCCTTGACTACAAGACAAGGACATCAATGGATCAGGGGATCAATCAATCCAATTTCATTATATGATGGGAACATCAAGGACTCTGAAAGGAGATAAAATTCTATATCTCCATAATCAGATCTTGTCTGAAAGCTGCCTGTCAGTGGGGGTTGGCACCCTAGAATACGCAAGAGGTGGCATCCCCACTCCTCGGCGGCTGACCCAGAATGTCCCTGTGTGGCCCTAATTAGCAATTTGTGTTGTCAAACTAGGAAACTATGGATTTTGTTTAGTAGACATGATTCTATTATAAGAAAGGTGTAAACGAAGGTCAGCATTACAAACTTGTGCCGCAGTGTGAAGGCCTCGTATGTCACCTGCAGAGGTCCCTGCACATCTACAGTATATGCCATGAGTTGTTAGGATACCATATATTTTTTGATTATCTTAATTATTTATAGTTATTTTGGCTTCGTATCACTTACTCTGTTAACTTATGACTCATTAATAATGTAAAAATCCAGAAAAATTGGAGGCAGCACACCGTTTGTAGTGAAAAGGAGGTTTTTAATCAGCCCAGAAAGATATATTTTAAAAATTGTGTCCTATTTTACCACATTATAAAGAAATGATTGCTGCACTTTATGTCCAGAATGAAGGAATGTAAATATTATAGAATCATGATGCTGTTGCATTCCTTTGAGTTCAGGACTGGCCCACCACAAGTGATACAAAATTGGGCCCCAATAGTACAGAGCCTCAGAGGTCCAGCAGAAGACAATGCTATTTGAGGCCAATCACTTTTCTTTAGGGCCTATTTTATATGAGGTGATTCAAAATGAACCTGTGTGTGCAACAATGATACAATGATTAGGGGATGAGTGAACCCGAACGGTAAAGTTCGGGGTCTGTACCGGGTACCGAACATGGACTTTTTAATGCATGTCCAGTTTCCTGTTCATGTTCGCCAGTCTAATAAAGCTTGTTGAAAGTTTGCAGCGCAGTCAATCAACAAGCTTTTAGACTGTGGGTACTTCTGAAGCGATCACAGCCTTGCCGCTGTGTATTTTCTAGTAGAGTTGCAAATAAATAGTAGGCATCAGCCATCTTGTTGCCATTGGGAGGCCAAAGAAATAATTTTTCAGGATCGGTGTGTGTTTTCTAGCAGTGTGGCATATAAACAAACTAGCTATTGAACCCGTTCTACGCCCGGGTGGCGAGCATTTATATTGGTATATGGTCTCCATCCTGGTATGTGCTGCTCCACCCTGCATCCCCATCCTGTCATGTACTGCTCCATCCTGCGTCTCCATCCTGTCATGTGCTGCCCCATCCTGCGTCCCCATCCTGTCATGAGCTGCTCCATCCTGCATCCCCATCCTGTCATGTGCTGCTCCATCCTGTGCCCCCATTCTGTCATGTGCTGCTCCATCCTGCGTCCCCATCCTGTTATGTGCTGTTCCATCCTGCGTCCCCATCCTGTCATGTGCTGCTCCATCCTGAGTCCCCATCCTGTCATGTGCTGCACCCCTCCTGCATCCCCATCCTGTCATGTGCTGCTCCATCCTGCGTCCCCATCCTGTCATGTGCTGCTCCATCCTGCGTCCCCATCCTGTCATGAGCTGCTCCATCCTGCGCCCCCATCCTGTCATGTGCTGCTCCATCCTGCGCCCCCATCCTGTCATGTGCTGCACCCATCCTGCACCCCCATTCTGTCATGTGCTGCACCATCCTGCGTTCCCATTCTGACATGTGCTGCTCCCATCCTGCACCCCCATTCTCACATGTGCTGCACCCATCCTGCGCCTCCATTCTGACATGTGCTGCACCCATCCTGTGCCTCCATTCTGTCATTTGCTGCTCCCATCCTGCGCCCCTATCCTGTCATGTGCTGCTTCCATCCTGCACCCCCATTCTGTCATGTGCAGAGCCTGTACACACGCTACCTGATTCCTTTCCGCCGCCATTTTCTTGGTCCTCCTGCTGCCGGGATCGGCGCCTGCGCAGTCCATGCTTTCCGGCGCCATTTTCTTGAAGACACACTGCAGTGTGTCTTCAAGAAAATGGCGCCGGAAAACGCGGACTGCGCAGGCGCCGATTCCAGCAGCAGGAGGACCAAGAAAATGGCGGCGGAAAGGAATCAGGTGGCGCAAGTAACAAATTGCTGTGGCATGAACTGCCACAGCATCATCAGGGTGCAATCATGTCCACGGTGTCCCCATGTCCAGGTTACGGATCATAAATGTCCCCCTGCTCCCGGCAGTCCGCGCTTTCCGGCGCCATTTTTTTTTTCTGACACTGGCTATAATGTAACGCTAGGAGCGTCGCGCCTGCGCAGTCTATAAAGGCTTCGGACAGAGTGATGCTCCCAGCATTATAATATAGATATCAGCAGCTGTCTAGCTGGCATTTGTAGGGCAAAAAAATAATTTTTCTGTAATGCTTTGTCATTTCTAGTAGTGTGGTAAATAAAAAATTCTCTGCAGCAGTCTGTTTGCCATCTGTTGGCAGACAAATAATTTTACTGCACAACTGTTTCTATACTAGTAGTGTTTAATAAAACTGTTTCTACTCGGCAGCTGTGTTTTTAGGAGTAGTGTTTCTTTTAAAAAATGTTCTCTGAGTCGTCTCTTTCCCATTTGTGGACCCAAAAATTTCTTTATTGCACTGCTGTTTGTATGAGAGCAGTGTTTCTAAAAAAAAAAATTATACTGTGTGGCTGTCTTTTTGTCAGTGGCGTATCTAAAAATGTTTATACTACTGTGTGCAGCCATCTCTTTCCCATTTGTGGGACTAAAAAATGATTTCATTGTACTGCTGTGTCCATATGAGAAATGTTTCAAAAAACATGTTACACTCTGCAGCTTTTTGTCAGTAGTGTATGTAAAAAACGTTCTACTCAGCATCTGTGTTTTTGAGAGTAAGTCTATCTAGAAATGTTAGACTATGCAGCTGTCTCATTTCCATTTGTGGATAGAAAAAACAATTTTATTCTTCCACGAGTAGTGTTTTTTTTTTTTTTTTTAATGTTCTAGTCTGAAGCCATCTTTTTGTCATATGTTTAAAAAAATATACTATGCAGCTGTGTCTTTCCCATTTGTGGACCAAAAAAGTCTCTTTTTGTACTGTACCAAAAAGCCTCTTGGAGTACTGTGCCAAAAAATATTTTGTTCTACTTTACCAAAAAGCCTGTATGTGTACTGTACCAAACAGCCTTTGTTTCTACTTTACCAAAAACCCTCTACGAGTACTGTGCCAAAAAGCCTCAGTTTGTATTGTAACAAAAAAAATCTGTTTGTACTGTGCAAAAATAGGGACCATATCGGATGGTGGTGCTGGATTTTGCAATGTGCTGAGTGAGGTTTTCCACATTTCAGCCATGCTAACCATCTCTTCTGAGCTTCTTCCAGTGCCCCAAATTTGTTGATGACTTCATCCTCCTCTGCCTTGTGCTTCCACTGAGCCCCCGATGTCAGGTGAGGATGCTGTCAGTAATGCGTCTACCACAGACGCTTGTATTTCCACATTTTCCTATCTTGCTCCAATGACGGGAGCACGGATGGCAAGTTGTACTTGTAAAAGGGATCCAGCAGGGTGGCAACCCAGTATTTAGCATTTGTGTGCCAGGCTGCCCATTGGCAACAACAAGCTGTCCTCAGTTCGAGGTGTATCATCTGGGTCTTCTCTTCTTCTCGTATTTTTTATTTTGTGTATCCCTCAGCCAGGCTCCAGGTTGTTTCTTATCCTCCTCCTCATTCTGCTACTCATCCTACAAAACTATCCCCTGGCTGGACATTTGTGTACCTGTCCACTTTTGGTACAGAAACCCATCCTCCAAGACAGGTGGACGCATGGCCTGATAATGGTGTGAATAGTCCCTGTCCTCCTCCTGTGCCACCACCTCATGATGATGATGGCACTGCCAGTTCGGGTTTGAGGTTTTTCAACATCAACTACACATCTCTGTTTTTTGATCCCCATTCTCAGTAGGGAAATTCCATGCCAAGTGGACCAGTGGTCCCCACTCGACCTTCTCCGATTTTGCTGAAAATTTATAAGGATGTACATGTATGTTTGAAAAGAGGTTCTGTAAATTTTTAGGGCCAGATCTCAAATACATTGGGCACTGTTGACCTTTCACTGGAGGTTCCACCAAGCCTGCGGCTTCAGCTAAGTGGATTTTGCAAACTTTGGCACATAGCCATTAGAGTTCTATACTGGCTATGATGCTGAAATTTGGCATACTAGCTCAACTTTTGGTGCTAAATACGATAAAAATTATTACCGGCTATGACAAAACAATATTTCGGCCGCAATTTTGTGTCAAAGTAGCTTGAAAAACGCGTCACATAAAATTTATGCCGAACTTTGCCCATATATAACTCAAGACCAAAAACCAATAGTAACTGGTGCTTTGCCCTGTACACCAAACATATACATGACTTTGCATTGCTGCAATATCACGGTCAAAGCATATGTATTTGTGGAAATATTCACACCCACATATGATGAAAAACTTAAAAAAACCCAATTTTACCTATTTTTAGGTCAAATTTCTCAAAAAGGGTACCCCTAAAATATATTAATTCTGATATCATTAGAAAGAGCACATTTGTCTCTACAAGGATCATTGTTTGTTTTTTTGGAGTCTCTCAGTTTAAGAAATGAAAAATGCCACTGAACATGGTGTTATTTATTAATACGCAATGAATGGTAACTGCACTATTCAAACCCTTGCGTTGGTCCATGGTGGTTATACCACAACCAATTCCCTAAGAATTGGTATTATAATCCTATTAAGAATTGTAATAATGCTGTCTTTTGAGAATTGGCAGCCCCATCGCCTAGGAGCCATGGCCGATAGATGTGCAAGGCGAGCCTTGGGCGGTCTCTTTATCGCAGGTTCCGAAGCCTGAGGGTGGTTGTCTTTGCCTAGGATCCCAAGCCTAATATTGGGTATCTTTTGTTGGTTCCCAAGCCATAATGTTCAGTCTAAGTGGTCTGGAATTGTTGCTGAATTTGCAACATAATCGGTTCACTGAAGCTGTATTGTCGGCCCATTGCTGTTGCAGCTGGTGCTGGAATTATTGCAATGATTGACTGCTCGGGAATCCAGCATGTATCATTTCTCACAGGCCAGTGAAAGAAGCTAGCTGGTCCGTGAGGATGCATAAAATTTATTAATGCATCATGCTCGTCGACTGAAATTTCAGAAATATTTCCAATCCACCAGTTCCTATCGTAAATGCAGGCAATGTATTGCCCTAGCTGGAGGTTTGCAATTGGCACAAAAGGCATTTCTGATCTGACAGATCTATCTACATGGGCAATGAAAGATGATGGGTCATTTGACACCCTTGAAATGCGAATCTTTTTGTCATCAATTGGCACAAACTGGTGATTTTCTCTTGTTCCAGCAATTGTATGTCCATCTTTGAACCTTTCCTCTTGAACTACCCGTATTTCGTCAATTTTTTCTTTTGGAACAAAAAAAAAAACTTGATTCCTTGCATTTGCTCATTGCAAAAGTTGAATAAATCCACCGGGGTCAGTATTTGGTTTTCAGTTGGGCGTTGAAGACTGGCACGAGCTGCCAACCTCTTTGCTGTCCCTCCAATCCCATCACAGGACGACTTTCCATAACTGGTACCAAAAAAATTCCATTCAGCGCTGATATTGAAATCAGCATTGTGGTGGCACAAGTTGAGAGAATTTTTGAAATTTTTGTACTGGGCTGCAGATCCATCGCTGAAGTAGTGGATATGACAAATCCCATAGATGAGAGTCTTGAGATACTCCACAATTACTGTTAAGAAAGTGTGGACTGCAACTGTGTCATGTCATGAGCAATCACTGATTATGCACAAGCTGATGTAAAGCGCAGCTTCACCATTTAACTCCTTGAAGTAAATTACAAATGGGTGTACTGTAGCTTGACTATTTTCCCAGTGGAAACCTTGAATGGCATCTTGAACAATAAATGAGTAATTTTCAGCAAAGTCCATAAGGATCACAAGCTCTCCAGGTCTCAGATTTTCCTTCAACGATTTCAGATAGCAACTTTGATGCTTGGCGATGTAGTGATGGCTACAAAGTTTAGAAATTTTCAAAACCAATTCTTCAATGAAATCTTCTATAGTCAGTTGTTTGGTATCAAGCGTGTCTCAATCAGTGTGAATCCATTGTTTGAACTCAATAATATCTTCAGGGTCACAAGCTCTCCAGGTCTCAGATTTTCCTTCAACGATTTCAGATAGCAACTTTGATGCTTGGCGATGTAGTGATGGCTACAAAGTTTAGAAATTTTCAAAACCAATTCTTCAATGAAATCTTCTATAGTCAGTTGTTTGGTATTAAGCGTGTCTTAATCAGTGTGAATCCATTGTTTGAACTCAATAATATCTTCAGGGTCACTGTTGACAAGCACATTGACTAGAAATTCTTTTAAAACTTCAGGACCCGGGCATTTATCACAACGGCCAAGCATACAGTCCTTGGATTCAATTCCACAGACCATTTTGCATATGAGCTCTTTGTAGTCATCATTGATTGGGCATGCTGCAAGCATTAGTTTGACATTTTGGTGAATGGTACACACACAAACGGAATGTGTTCCAGCAGATCCAACGGTTACGCATCACTTTGGCCAAAGCTCACAAAACTTGGAAAATCCAATTTCAGGGCCATTCCGATCCCGATAGGCAACAAACATTTCCCTCATATTGAAAATAGTCACGCTATAGTACACCCATTTGTAATTTACTTCAAGGAGTTAAATGGTGAAGCTGCGCAGAACATCAGCTTGTGCATAATCAGTGATTGCTCACGACATGACACAGTTGCAGTCCACACTTTCTTAACAGTAATTGTGGAGTATCTCAAGACTCTCATCTATGGGATTCATCATATCCACTACTTCAGCGATGGATCTGCAGCCCAGTACAAAAATTTCAAAAATTCTCTCAACTTGTGCCACCACAATGCTGATTTCAATATCAGCGCTGAATGGAATTTTTTTGGTACCAGTCATGGAAAGTCACCCTGTGATGGGATTGGAGGGACAGCAAAGAGGTTGGCAGCTCGTGCCAGTCTTCAACGCCCAACTGAAAACCAAATACTGACCCCGGTGGATTTATTCAACTTTTGCAACGAGCAAATGCAAGGAATCAAGTTTTTTTTTTGTTCCAAAAGAAAAAATTGACGAAATACGGGTAGTTCAAGAGGAAAGGTTCAAAGATGGACATACAATTGCTGGAACAAGAGAAAATCACCAGTTTGTGCCAATTGATGACAAAAAGATTCGCATTTCAAGGGTGTCAAAAGACCCATCATCTTTCATTGCCCATGTAGATAGATCTGTCAGATCAGAAATGCCTTTTGTGCCAATTGCAAACCTCCAGCCAGGGCAATACATTGCCTGCATTTACGATAGGAACTGGTGGATTGGAAATATTTCTGAAATTTCAGTCGACGAGCATGATGCATTAATAAATTTTATGCATCCTCACGGACCAGCTAGCTTCTTTCACTGGCCTGTGAGAAATGATACATGCTGGATTCCCGAGCAGTCAATCATTTCAATAATTCCAGCACCAGCTGCAACAGCAATGGGCCGACAATACAGCTTCAGTGAACCGATTATGTTGCAAATTCAGCAACAATTCCAGACCACTTAGACTGAACATTGTGGCTTGGGAACCAACAAAAGATACCCAATATTAGGCTTGGGATCCTAGGCAAAGACACCCACCCTCAGGCTTCGGAACCTGCGATAAAGAGACCGCCCAAGGCTCGCCTTGCACGTCTATCGGCCATGGCTCCTAGGCGATGGGGCTGCCAATTCTCAAAAGACAGCATTATTACAATTCTTAATAGGATTATAATACCAATTCTTAGGGAATTGGTTGTGGTATAACCACCATGGACCAACGCAAGGGTTTGAATAGTGCAGTTACCATTCATTGCGTATTAATAAATAACACCATGTTCAGTGGCATTTTTCATTTCTTAAACTGAGAGACTCCAAAAAAACAAACAATGATGCTTGTAGAGAAAAATGTGCTCTTTCTAATGGTATCAGAATTAATATATTTTAGGGGTACCCTTTTTGAGAAATTTGACCTAAAAATAGGTAAAATTGGGGTTTTTTAAGTTTTTCATCATATGTGGGTGTGAATATTTCCACAAATACATATGCTTTGACCGTGATATTGCAGCAATGCAAAGTCATGTATATGTTTGGTGTACAGGGCAAAGCACCAGTTACTATTGGTTTTTGGTCTTGAGTTATATATGGGCAAAGTTCAGCATAAATTTTATGCAACGCGTTTTTCAAGCTACTTTGACACAAAATTGCGGCCGAAATATTGTTTTGTCATAGCCGGTAATAATTTTATCGTATTTAGCACCAAAAGTTGAGCTAGTATGCCAAATTTCAGCATCATAGCCAGTATAGAACGCTAATGGCTATGTGCCAAAGTTTGCAAAATCCACTTAGCTGAAGCCGCAGGCTTGGTGGAACCTCCAGTGAAAGGTCAACAGTGCCCAATGTATTTGAGATCTGGCCCTAAAAATTTACAGAACCTCTTTTCAAACATACATGTACATCCTTATAAATTTTCAGCAAAATCGGAGAAGGTCGAGTGGGGACGATTTTTAAAACTGGTCCACTTGATGTGGAATGACCCAGTAGGATTTTCCCACAAACATATGATTTCCAAAACAGCCTGCTGTAGTTTCTCCCTGGCTATGCTGAAGTTGGTGGTGCAGGTGTTATGTTGACTGGATGAGGAGGCGTGGACGAAGTGTGGCCACAACATGGATAGAGAAACATCCAGCAATCCTTGGTGGTGGGTAGGACATGCGCCACAATGCTTTCCACCATAGGCATGGCTGCCACTACATTTACCCAGTGAGCAGTTGAGGAGATATTGCCTCCCTTAGCAAATAGTTTGATTGCTTATTTGATTTTTTCCTCTGCAAGACTAATTTACAGCACAAGTCTTGCAGAGATTGAACAATACCCTTCCTCCAATTTATGTGTAATAAGAATAGCAATCATCCATTGGCACTCATGAAACATATGAACTTGTTTTAACTACAATGGATTGATATATACAAATTTTTCTCTGAACCAGGTGATAATACAAATGTGTAGGTGCAATATTGTTCCCCACTATTTATAAAAAAAACTCCACTATCGCCTGCTGTATCTACAACATATGCAAGGTGGAGCTCTACAAGGTGAAGCTCCACCTTGTGGGCACGTCCCATATGAGGCAGGGAGCAGGAAGGCAGAAGTGAGGCTGCACCACAGACAGGCGAGCAGCAGCAGGGTGAGAATACAAAAAGCGCACACACACTGTCTGCACTTTCTGGATGGATGAGGAGACAGTAGAGGAAGAGGAGTAGGAGGAAGAGACAACATGGACAGAGGAAAGGCTAGGGGCCAGCCACAGTGCACAGAAGCAACAAACTTAAAGGCTAGGGGCCAGCCTCTGCGCTTTTACAGCATGATCTCTTGTTTGCTGTACAGGGCAGTGTGACCACCACCTCTTCCTCCGAACTTTCAAATCACTCAGACGGCCATGACTCCATGTGGGATCTAGGACCTCAGCATCCCTCTTTGCTTCATCACACCTCTCCACTCTGTCCATAACTCTGCTGACCAACTTATCCACTTCTGACCTTGCTACTTCTTCGCTTCTCGCCTCTGCAAATCCCTTCATTGTCTCCCAATTCCACAATGTATCCTATTCAAGCTGGTAACACTGACCCACAAAGCCATCCATAATGTGTCTCCCCCATATATCTGTGAACTGATCTCCTGATATTTCCCACCACATAATCTCTGGTCCTCCCAAGACCTCCTTCTCTCATCCACCGTATTACATTCCTCATTCAATCACCTGTAAGACTTCTCCCGAGCATCCCCCATACTGTAACCTACTGTCTCCTTTCTCATTATCCTGTAGAATGTAAGGCCACAATGGTGGGGTCCTCTCATCTCTGTACATGTCTGTCACTGTTAGTTTGTTCGTTGTAATTTTTATTTGTGTTTTGCATGTAATAATAATCCCCCTCATGATGTTCCACACAGTCTTTACTCCTGCCATCCTTGCTGGTGTAAACACAGCAGAAAGCTGCAGCAGTTGGCACCTGTATTTCGTCATCAGCATCTTGACAGATGTGCTTGACTGACCATTTTCAGTACCCCTCTCTCATACTCATCCTCAAATAGAACAAGTATTTGGGCATCAGTGCACTGAATCTCACAGCCAGCTGAGTCATCAAAAAGCAGAAGTGACTGCTGTATGACTTGGGGCTCCAACTGCTTGGCTGATTTGCATAGGGGTGAGGTAAAAGACAGATGCCCATGATCCGCTGGTGCCCTATCTTGTTCTGGCCTCATTATTCATCCAACGGTACTCGGACCTATGAAATTACAGAGAAGGCCCAATTGCCTGCTTTCAGCAGAGGAAGATGTTTCATTTGGGCGAGTAGCAGCTACAGATCGACCATGCCCTTTCTCTCCCTGAAGTAGCTACATCACCACCACCAGCAACATGACCACATTTCCATTGTAATGTTCTCCTCATTGCTTTCAACCCAAAAAATTGTAAAGCATTATACAGCCTGTATACAGAGAGAGAGTGGCCAGCAGATTATTACACTGCCTGTTTTCAAAGTACATCCAAAAAAATAAATAAATAAAAATACAGTGCTAGTGTGGCACCCCAGGAGTCCATTTGCCATAGTGGCATAGCCTCCCTCACATGGGGTGATGCCATGCCTGGAAGCAAGAAGGGATTCCCTTAGCAGGTACGCTGGCATACAACTCCTTTCCTGACTCTAGACCAGAAGGGGGAGCTCTAAACCCGGTTTCAGGGTAGCTTCCCTATAAGTTCTGGCCTGGTGGTGGGGTTAGTGAGTACAGTGTGGGACAGTGAAGGGAGAGGAAGCATGTGAGGAGAGCCTAGAAGTGGAGCTGTGACTGAGCTCACCCGGAGTCACCACAAAGGAGTGACACCTTGAACAGGCTCAAGATGCCTGCCATGCGGGTAGTGTTTCACTAAGTGGACAGACTGAGAGAGGGACTTGAAGAGAACTACAAGCATCAGGAACCCAGAGAGCAGTGCAGTAGGGAGGCTTCTAACCCCACCTGGCTAGGGGAATTCTGAACTGCTTCCAGGCTGCCTGAATCTCCAATACCACCTGTTACCCATGCTCCGGACTGCACCTACAATTAAAGGTAAAGAAACTGCAGTCCCTGTGTCCTCCAATTATTCCTGCACCCCAACATCCACAACCCCTCATAGACTGGTCTGGTAGCCCTGGGGTGCCCCACTCCGCCAGTGGGGAGCAGAACCATCCCAGCTGTATCACCATCGGCCCCAGCAGACTCCCTAAGCAGTTACGGCCATTTATAGCCAAATACCACAGATGGCGTCATGAACAATCCCCTACAAACATTTCCCTCATTCCTTTTATTGCACGCATAGGGCCACGGACCAGGCCACTTGCTGCCATTACCATCCCTTTAAGAACCATCTGAATTGGTTCCGAGTACCCTACGTCCCTAGCGGGTGTTGCATTTCTGGTGTCACGAACAGGATGGACCAACCCACCAAACTGGGTCCTGTGCGCCATAGACTTTGTTGAACTGTATGACAACCGCCATTTTACACGCCACGTGGCGTGAGAGTAGCAGAGGAGGTGTGCCTTCTTGGGCAGAGCCTGGAGAAAGAGCGTGAAGGGAACCGGCGCTCCATGCTCTGCAGTCAGCGGGCGGGAAAGCAGGAGGCCCTGACTTGAAAACAGAAGGATCACCATTCAGACTGCTGGTGGAGCAGCTGCTGACTCCAGTAATGAAATGCAGGGCCTGGCTGAGGTTCACTGGGGGAGAGGAGAAAATGTCCAACCCTGTTGGAGATTCAGAGGTAGCTGCAGCCCCATGATGCAGGCAGATCCAGCGGCGGCTGCAGCCCCTTAAACCGGCCAGGTCCAGCCACAGCTTCCATAATGCCGTTATCAATGCCATATATATCAGGAGCAGCCTGGTTACCGCAGTACTCAGGGAAGTCACACATCCTGAGTGATTTTAAGGAGAAACTCTGCAGTCTGCTTGAAGTGTACCCCCTGTCTGAGAATCAAAAGGTCAGCATCCTCACTGGCCAGTTAACTGGTGCAGCTTAGAGGGAAGTAAAGTCCTGGCTGGACACTGATAAAAGAACTTTTAAGCAAATCTCGGCCAGGCTAAAGGACACCTTTGACACCCACATTGTAGCAGAGATAAAAATGAGATTCTTTGGGTTTAAACAAAGGGTGCTGGACAGTATACGGGACTATGCCCTTAATCTCCAGGAGGCGCAGCGGGCCATTAAAGGGAATCTGTTACCCCCAAAATCGAGGGTAAGGTAAGCCCACCAGCATCATGGGCTTATCTACAGCATTCTGGAATGCTGTAGATAAGACCCCCGATGTATCTTAAAAGATGAGAAAAAGAGGTTAGATTATACTCACCCAGGGGTGGTCCCGGTCCCGGTTCAGTCCGATGGGTGTCGCAGTCCGTTCCGGCGCCTCCTATCTTCATCAGATGACATCCTCTTCTGGTCTTCACACTGCGGCTTCGGCTCAGGCGTACTTTGTCTGCCCTGTTGAGGGCAGAGCAAAGTACTGCAGTGCGCAGGTGCTGGGCCTCTCTGACCTTTCCTGGCACCTGTGCACTGCAGTACTTTGCTCTGCCCTCAAGAGGGCAGACAAAGTACGCCTGCGCCGGAGCCACAACGTGAAGACAAGAAGAGGACGTCATCGTTGAAGATAGGAGGCTCTGGACCAGACCGCGATGCCCATCGGATAGGACCGCCCACCCAGGTGAGTATAATATAACCTCTTTTTCTCATCTTTTAGGTTACATTGGGGGCATATCTACAGCATTCCAGAATGCTGTAGATAAGCCCGTGATGCAGGTAGGCTTACCTCACCATTGATTTTGGGGGTGACAGGTTCCCTTTAAGCAGGTTGACCCTGACAGTGTGCAAGATGGGGACAGATTGTTAAAGGAGCAATTTATTGAGGGACTCCTGTCCAGCACCTATAGGGCACAGCTGTTCATCTTGGCCCTACAAAACCCCGGCCTGGACTTTACACACTTTAAAGATAGGGCCATCCGGGTGCTGCATGAACCAAATTCCGGCCGCACAGTGCCCCCTAGGCGCTCAGCAATTACATACCACCGGGAAGTAGTATCCTTTCCACAGACCCCTGTTGAGGCCGAGACGCAGACCCTAGATAATGACCCTGCTGCAGGACTGCTTCTCCAGGTCCAGGAGCTGACCAAAAGTGTGGCTGCACTAACCAAAACCGTGCAGTCCATGCAAGTGTCCCCAAAGGAGAAGATCCAGCTGACCTCCAGTCCAGACGATGAACCATGGAGATGGCAGAAGAGGATCCCACCGACCAGAGGGAGAGACAATGATTGCTATGTCCAGGACGGATGACCCATTTGCTGCCACTGCAGCATAGCAGGACACATCACAAGATTCTGCAATTTAAACGAGCAACCCGTGGGGCAGAGGGCCAACCCCCAGGAGTAAGATGACAAGGTCCACAAAGCTGGCGAGACAAGTACGTCGGAGGATGACCGGTCCTTCCAGTTGTGATCGATGGCATGCCGATGAACACTTTTCTGGACACTGGCTCCCAGATGACGACTATGCCATATATTCTTTACAAACGGTACTGGGCTGACTCTGATATTACTCACAGCCCAGATAATGATCTGGCAATAGTCGCCAGCAATGGTTAGCCTTTGCCACAAGTGGGGTATAAAGAGATGACCATTAAGATTGGCCGAGTAGAATTGCAGTCACAAGGCTTGATTATAAAAAAAAACCTACATGAAAAAAAGAAGTACTGAACCCAAAGTAAATTTTATAATGTTTATTGGCAATGAATAACAAATTCTTAAAAAATTTTTTTTTAGAAACAGTGGAGATGAAAGACAGGAGTAGCCGCCGGTGTGAAACCATACAGGTAAATAAATCTAAATTATACATCAAAAACTAATCCAAACATAATATAGTGTCCAAATATGTAAATGAATATAATCAAGTGAAAAACATTATTAAATGGATATATATGATTAATTAATAAAGTACAGTGCAAAGAATTTCATCATAATAATAAAGGTATATATACACATATGCCAAATAAAGTGCTATGCATTATATTGTAAGGACAGCAATAAAAGTGCTATGCTAAAACTGTCTAGTTAATGAATCCTAAATAAATAAGATAAATAAAAGTGCTTGTGCTGGGCAAATGAGCCATTAAATCCTTGACAGACATGTAAATGCAAAATCAAATGTAAGGTGCAGGTGCTGTGCATAAATGGTTTAGCTGTTAAATCTTAGACAGGAGGATAGGCATAGTGCATCCATAAGGTGCAAGTGCACACAAACTTGAATGGGTAATCACAACACGGCAGCCAGAGGACTCCGACGCGCGTTTCGCGTATAGCTTCTTCAATGGGGGGAAAAATGTGTGTCAGCTGTCCAACTGCGAGTTTACCATCAAGATCGACCAAACAAGGCAAACCTTTACTGTTCCATCACCCCAACCACTCCATATACCAGATCTCTGCTCTTCCCTAATAACCTCCCTCTCCAACATCACTGAATGAGAGCTTACTCGCCTCTTTTCCAAATCGCACCTTACCACCTGTGCACTTGACCCCATCCCCTCCCACCTGCTCCCCAACCTCACTAACAGGATTATGTGTGGTTAGGACCTTCATTGTATATAATTCCCCGACCTGACGTAAATATAAACCATCGGTGTGACCTAAGAACCAGAAAAAGTCAGGTCTAGAGTCCCATAGCCACGCCCGGGAACGAAGCAAAGGTGGGTTGGGACAGTTCCCACCGAGGAAACTCAAAAGTCCGGAGGGTGATGCAAATGGACCAGTGTTGCCCCCAGGAACTTAAATGACAATTTCTTATTGTTCTTTTTGGTTTTTGCAATTTTTATATTTTTGAAATCCTGTAAACTTTTACAATTGTTCACCTGTTTAACCTGTTTATGTTTACCCAGTCCAGGAGTACTGGTCCGGGAGTACTGGACTTCACTAGGGGGAAATGTGGCACCCCAGGAGTCCGGTTGCCAGTGGCATTGATGCCATGTCTGGAAGAAAGAAGGGATTCCCTTAGCAGGTACGCTAGCATACAACACATTTCCTGACTCCAGACCAGAAGAGGGAGCTCTAAACCCGGTTTTAGGGTTAGCTTCCCTATAAGTTCTGGCCTGGAGGCCGGGATAGTGAGTTCAGTGTGAGACAGTGAAGGGAGAGGAAGCATGTGAGGAGAGGCTAGGAGTGGAGCTCTGACTGAGCTCACCCAAAGAATGAGCACAACAGAGAGGACACCGGAGTCCGTGGTTGTGTGGGAACTACAGGCCCTGCAGCCAAATCCAGAGGGCAGGAGATTGCAGGTCTCCTGGACACAATTGACACCCAGAGGCACAGCCGCATGCGATAGCCCGAGACACCACGAGGGAGTGACACCTGGAACAGGCTCAAGCAGCGTGCCACGCGGGTAGTGTTTCACTAAGTGGACGGACTGAGAAAGGGATTTGAAGAGAACTACAAGCATCAGGAACCCAGAGAGCAGCGTAGTAGGGAAGCTTCCAACCTCACCTGGCTAGGGGGAATTCTGACCACCTGTTACCCATGCTCCAGACTGCACCTACAATTAAAGGTAAAGAAACTACAGTCCCTGTGTCCTCCAATTCCCTGTGTCCTCCAATTATTCCTGCAACCCAACATCCACAACCCCTCATTGACAGGTCTGGTAGCCCTGGGGCCCCCTGCTCCAACTTTGGGGAGTAGAACCATCCCAGCTGCATCATCATCTGCCCCAGCGGTCTCCCTAAGTTGTCGTCGGCCATTTATAGCCGAATACCACAGGTGACGTCACGAACAATTCCCTACCAACATTTCCCTCATCCCTTTTATTGCATGCCCAGGGCCATGGACCGGGTCAGTGGCTGCTGTAATCACCCCTTAAAGAACTGTCTGACCCAGTTCCATGTACCCCACAGCCCTAGCGGGCATTGCATTAGCTATCTC
This sequence comes from Ranitomeya imitator, assembly GCF_032444005.1. NCBI lineage: Eukaryota > Metazoa > Chordata > Amphibia > Anura > Dendrobatidae > Ranitomeya > Ranitomeya imitator. Next base: position 246,281,313 of record NC_091286.1, on the reverse strand, counting down.
CTTCTACTTCGCCTCTTCCACCTAGACTGCTACTTCTACCTTCTCTTCAGCCTCCTGCTCCATTTGGAACTCCACCTCCTGATTTATGATTATCATTTTGTTCTTTTTTTATTCTACGTTATTTTAAGTAGTTTTCCTATTCACATTTTTTGCAGGGCAATTTCCTGCTTTTACACCCATTTAGATTCATTTTGCAGCCCCCAACCCTTACTATGATCATTTTACAGTCATTTTAAAGCACCAAAGTTCCGGATAGATAGATAGATAGATAGATAGATAGATAGATAGATAGATAGATAGATATGGGATAGATAAATAGAAAGATAGATAGATATGGGATAGATAGATAGATAGATAGATAGATAGATAGATAGATAGATAGATAGATATGGGATACAAGAAATAGAAAAATAGAGCAGCATATTCAGCATGGAAAGAGTCTGGGTGCAAAAGAGCTTCCACAGGCATGTATCTAACACACCAGATAACCGGTTGTTACAGTGATGTTGCCTTCCTTTCAGGGAGGGCGATGTCTTGCTTGGAGGCAAGGAGGATTCCCTTTATCAGGTAAAGCACCTACATACAGCACATTCTGAATCCAGGCCAGAAGGGGAGCTCTGAACCCAGATTCACGGGAGCTTACCCAGCTTTATGTATTCTGGTCTGGAGGAGGAGTTAGTCAGTTGGTCCAGGGAGACCAGAGAGATCAGTCTGGAGAGACAGTGGAGGAGTGAGGACTGAGAGCAGACAGTGGGCCGTGCAGCCACGTGTGAGCTGCAGCTCCAGGAAAGAAAGATAACCTGAAGGGTTGGAATGTAGTGAACATCTGAGGAAAGAAGCACAGGAGAAGGAAAGGTCTTAGAGGGGAACTATGAGCGGGCACCCTCTGAGCTGAACTGGGCACCGGGAGCCCGAGGTTATGTTGAATTCTAGGTCGCACAGCAGAACTGGAGGGTATATGACTTATGCAATTTGCCCACACCCACACCTAAAGGTGCAGCCCGGGTCGTGATAGAGACCTTATAAAAAGACTCACACTGCCCATCATACGGGTAACTGTCCCAGGACAGGAGAGAGAGGACTTTGTCAGCAAGCCACAGGCAGCAAGGACCTCGCATACTAGCGCGAGTAGGAAGGCTTACGGACCTCACCTGGGAGAGAGAATCACTTTTGCCCCATGAGAATGGGGGAGACTCAGAGCCCGGTTAGAGACCTGTATCTCAACCTCAAATCTCTATTGGGCACAATTCTTCCTAATGCCATATGATGTCTCAGAGCCATATATAGGGGACAACCTCATTTTAGATTGATATAGATATTTCTCCAGAACAAACTGTACCAAAAATAAAACATTTACAAAAAATTAATGAACTATAGTCTTGCGTTTTCTTTTGCTGCTGGGGCAAGCCATGGGTCTTGATTCAATAATCGGCAAAAAAAATCATTTTAGAAAATAATTGGGAGATCTCTTGTGAGGGAGGAGGAATGCCAAAAATCCAGCGCATGTCCTCAAAACCATATGGTTTCAGCGTATTTAATTTTCGTATCCAAAATAATGCCCTTGTTTTCCACATTTTAACACGGTCACCCCCTCTTCTTAGGGGGGAATATGGTCAATAATTCAAAATGTCCCTTTCTGTATCGCCCTTCTCAATAAAATGTTTTGGGACAAACAAATCAAGTTTCTTTTTCCTTATCATATATCTATGATGGTTCACTCGCATTTTGAAGTCCCAAGAGGTTTCTCCCACATACCATAGCTTACATGGGCATTCCAATAGATAAATTATGTAATCACTTGAACATGTAAGATAATGTCAGATTGAAAATAGTTCATTGGTGATTGGGTGCCTAAAACTGTCACCATTTCACATATTGTTACAATTAATGCAACCCAAACAGGCATAACAACCCGTCCTAGGCTTTCCCGTGAGGGATGGTTAAATTAAAGGGTTTTTTTGAGCCGATGTCTGCATGGACAAGTCTATCCTTGATTACCTGAACATCTAAAAGATACCAGAGGAGGAGACTGAAATTCTTCAATTCCAGGGAGGCACTTGCCTAACAAAGACCAATGTCTCCTCACTATTCCCATCACCCCTTTGCTCTTTTCACAGAGGGTGGTTACTAGTGGAATTCTAGGCGGTTTGTCTTTTTAGTCAAAAGGTGGTCCCTGTCTATGGTCCTAACCCTATTAACACATTTCTCAAGGACTCTGCCTGGGTAATTTCTTTGTTTAAATTTTGTTTAAATTTTGTTGTAATTTGGTTTAAAGATGATTCAAAATGAATCTTATCACTAACTATCCTCTGTACTCTCAGGTATTGGCTGTATGTTAAAGCCTCAATTAGTCCCCTTGGATGTGAGCTTTCTTATCTTAGTAGGTTATTCTTATCTGTAGGTTTCACAAAAATTTCTGTTTTGAAAATTTTTATCATATTTCACAAGAACATCCAATAATTGGATTTCTTTCCTTGAGTGGACTAAGGTAAACTGAATTTCCTGGTTTAGATTATTTAGAAAAAATTAAAGCTCTCAAGTTCATCAAGCGTACCATTCCATAGAAGGAAGATATCTTCTATGTACCTTCACCACCTGACAACATGCCTAAAGTGGTGGGACACATAGATGAGTTCCTCCTCCATGGCCATCTTTACTAGATTTGCATATGCAGATGCTATATTAGACTGATTGCTGTACCCCTCTCTTGGTTATAAAATTCATCCCAAAATAGAAAGTAATTATTCCTTAGTACAATTTCCAAAAGATTAAGAATAAAATCTATGGCTTTAGGGGTGTAGTCAGTGCTCAAAAGTTTCCTTCATACAGCTGCAAACCCAGATCATGACTGATTGAAGTGTATAAAGAGATGACATCAAAAGATGCCAATATCACATTCGACTATGACGTCGTTTAACTTACACAAGAAATCCGTTGTATCCTCTATAGAAGAGGAAGTTTATCTGGAGAGTAGACCCAATATTTTATCAAGAAAAATGCGATTAAAAATGGAGTCGCAGCCCGACACAATCGGTCTGCCGGGGGGATTGTCCAAGGATTTATGTATTTTTGGTAGTACATGTATTACAGGTGTAATTGGTTTAGCTACAATTAAATATTCATAGAATTTTTCATCAATTATGTTTAATTGTTTCGCTTGATCTAATACCACCCTTATTTTTCTACCAATTTCAAATTTTGGATCACCCACAAGTTTCCTTTTAACATTAGTATCAGACAATTGACATATAGTCTCAGCTTCATATTTACAAGTATCCATGACGACGACACCACCACCCTTGTCAACTGACCTGATGGTGAGGTCGTCATGTCAGAATTCAGACAGGGCCAAATTCTCAAAAAATCTTTGTTACATGTTTGCTTCAAGCATTCAATGTCCCTATTAACGGCAGCAATAAAAACATCAATTACAGGAACATTTATGACAGGTATAAAGTAACTTTTATTATAAAGCAGTTAAATTCAGCGCTAGGGAGAGTCAATTCCTTTGGACTCTGTGCATACCAGTATTTCATTTTAATTGCTCTAAAAATGTAAACAGTTCAATTTCAAGTTGGAACCAATCTACATGATTATTTGGGCAAAAAGAGAGACCTTTACTTAAAATAGTCATTTGATTAGTAGATAAAGGTTTTGAAGACAAATTTACCACTGGATTCAGTCTTTTTTCCTCAAGTTAGTTTGTCGCTGAGGAAGCACACGTATTTTCTGCTTTTTTTCTCCTTTGGTGCTTCCTGCCACCTCTTCTGGTCCTCTTGCTTGGTTGTCCAGTGGATCCTCTAGAAAACATTATTATCAAAAAATAAACAGTTTGAAGAAAATTTCTAGTATTTTTAGTAATGGAAATTGCACCTTTTTCAGATTGAAATTTTTATCGTATGTGCCTCATGTTACTCTTGAGCCTTCCTTTTGCCAATTATAGATTTTTCCAAAGCGGTAATAATCGCCATCCCTATTCTATTTCCTCCTCTTTATATCTTCCAATTCCTCCTTAGTTTTCTTTAAACGTACAGTATGTCAACCATATCTTTAAACTGTTTCCATGCACCATCATGCAGTTGTTTTCTAAGTTCAATTTCAACTTCAGCAATGACCTTGGAAAGGTCTTGGGTATCCTTTTGTAAAAATTCCATGTTAACCAGCAAAATATCCATGGCAAATTTAGTTGACAATGCAAAAAAGCATTCACAGAAGACATTAGTAGAGGAAAAAAGATTGGGGTGTATGTTAAGGTACCGTCACACATAACGATATCGTTAACGATATCATTGCTTTTTGTGACGTAGCAACGATATCGTTAAGGAAATCGTTATGTGTGACAGCGACCAACGATAAGGCCCCTGCTGGGAGATCGTTGGTCGCTGAGGAAAGTCCAGAACTTTATTTCGTCGCTGGACTTCCCGCTGACATCGCTGGATCGTCATGTGTGACGTCGATCCAGCGATGTCTTCACTGGTAACCAGGGTAAACATCGGGTTACTAAGCGCAGGGCCGCGCTTAGTAACCCAATGTTTACCCTGGTTACCAGCGTAAACGTTAAAAAAACAAACACTACATACTTACCTTCAGCTGTCTGTCCCCGGCGCTGTGCTTCTCTGCACTCCTCCTGCATCCTGTGTCAGCGCCGGCCAGCCGGAAAGCAGAGCGGTGACGTCACCGCTCTGCTTTCTGGCTGACCGGCGCTGACAGTGCAGAGGAAAGCAGAGCGCCGGAGGACAGACAGCTGAAGGTAAGTATGTAGTGTTTGTTTTTTAACATTTACGCTGGTAACCAGGGTAAACATCGGGTTACTAAGCGCGGCTCTGCGCTTAGTAACCCGATGTTTACCCTGGTTACCGGGGACCTCGGGATCGTTGGTCGCTGGAGAGCTGTCTGTGTGACAGCTCTCCAGCGACCAAACAGCGACGCTGCAGCGATCGACATCGTTGTCGGTATCGCTGCAGCGTCGCTTAGTGTGACGGTACCCTTAGATCGCCAGCCTCTGGGAATTCTTTTGTGTTTATAGTATTCTTTTAAAGTCATTAAATGCAGTTGTAAGGTAATCAAACGTTTACTCTCACTGCCAAATTTTCGTTTCAAGTCCAATACTGATGGTGTGCTTAAAAAATTAGCATCACCCTCTATGAACATTGTTTATCTAATATCTCCAGCTATATGTCTCTTACAATAGCGCATTTTTTACACTTCTGTGATTTATTTAGCTCTATTTTTTGCAATAGTCAGTGCGTGTGCGCAAATAAATATTATGCAGACAAGCGCATTTCCTTTATTTTTATCTTTGTTTGCTTTTAACCAATATGGCATCGGAACTTGCTTAGTCTCTACTGCGCATGTGCTAGTAAGAGCTTTCAATATCACACTTGAATTGCTTTTCCTGACATGCGCATTCAGCGATATAGGACGCCACTATATGCCTTACTCATTGTATGCTATGGGGTAGGTCATGGATTTGATTAATTTGAATAATGTCACACATCTGTGCTTTTACTGTCAATTAGCGCTTTGATGCGCGCTGTATGTGCCTTTGTATGTTTACACATCTGCACTGCACTTTATGTGATTTATGCTGACCTGTATAATGCTCTGCACTTTTTGTATTTCACATATTGAAGGGCAATGACCCTTTTTTTACTAATGTTGTTACATTTTTCTAATTATGCACATCTTTTAAATATTCAATCTTGTGCACTTTGTTCACTGCTTGAAAAAGGTTCACTACACTGAGCCGAAACGTCGCCATCATGGGCTAAATAAAACAGCTCCTTATTCACAGACAGTGATAGATAGATAGATAGATAGATAGATAGATAGATAGATAGATAGATAGATAGATAGATAGATAGAAAGATAGATATGGGATAGATAGATAGATAGATAGATAGATAGATAGATAGATAGATAGATAGATATGAAAAAAATAAGAAAAGCAGCACAAAAAATAAAGAAAAAAGTGGACTTTATTGCCTGAACGGCGTGGCCACTTTTTTTTTCATATTGTTGGAAGCCATTGGACTACTGGCTGGGAAAGCTTTGCACAGCATTAAGGTATTCTGTAGATGCTGTTCCAATTTTTTTCTATAGATAGATAGATAGATAGATTGATAGATATGGGATAGTGTGAAGGATTACCCCTTCTTCCCACGTCACCAATCCGTGACGTCACTACACAGGCCCAGCTCTCCGGCGCCCCCTTTGTCTCACAGGTCAGTAAAGGAACTGCACCTAGAGCAAATGGCCGCCGGGGAGACTGCCCTGTTACCCACACTGGGTATTCTAAGATTCGCAATCAGAGTAAAAGGATCAGCTCAAAATCACAATATATCAAGAATTACAGTCAGAGTAAAAAATAACAATCACAATACAGGGCTTAAAGGTATAAAGATGGAGGTCAATTTACCAGGTTGAAGGTCGCTTGTGGAAGCTGGGGGGCGCAGCATTCCGCAGGTTCAAAACTTTGTTGCCGGGCAGCCCCCAGAAAGCGTGTGCTTGCTCCCCTCTGGCTGGCATACCCTCTTCCTTAAGATATCATCATCATCTTCTTCTGTGGAGTGAGTCTCTCTCCCAGTGTCCTCAGCTCTTCTTAAACCTGGCTGTGCCCCTCCGCCTGCAGCTGGGTGGGCTTAGCAATCTCCACCCCCTCTTCCTCCCTGCAAGATTTATTCCAATATCTAATAAATGGGATAACTTCTCTCAGGATGATCGGATCAGCACACGGGCAGTACCAGCGCCTGTGGTTTGTTCTGCCGGTCGTACTGGGATCAAACCTGGACCCATTCGGTCCCTGTGGGAGGCTGATCCCTATATCTCGGGTTTCAGACCTCCCACCGCCACGGGAGTCGCACTGTTAGATGCACAATTTCTTTAGGGCGAGGAGAATATTTTTATGAGCCGGTACCTCGGATGATGCGTCCATAATTCACAATTCCATGTTGGAGACGGTTCGACTGGGCTGCCATAATAGATGTGTATCCAGTGGCCACTTGGCATGCGTGTTTTAATTAAGCCCCCAAGCATTTCCAAGCTCACTGCTGGTGTGGCTTCCTAATTGAGCTTTGAAGTACCTTCTGCATTTTACACTGAGCTCAGCCCATTACCATACTAATAGGAACTTTATTCAGAGGAAAAGGTGGGGGCTAGGAGCACTCCTCTCTGCAGACCTGTGACCAGGAGACAAAATGGAGTCACGCCAATCTCTGTTAGTATGCCAGTCCAAGATGGCGGCGGTTCCCTCATCACACCTCCCTGCTTTAGAGGGCACTAGGGGGCATCACATTCCTGTGTTCCCCCATGCGCCCTTCCGCACCTTCTCCGGGACAACCCATCAGCATTACCATGGTCGCTTCCTCTTTCTCCGAGCCTGCCTCTGCCTCTCTCTGAGGCTGTCTCTGTCCCCTCCTCTCTCTCTGAGGCAGTCTCTGCCCCGTCCTCTGTCTCTCTCTGAGGCTGTCTCTGCTCCCTCCTCCCTCTCTCTGAGGCTGTCTCTGCCCCCTCCTCCTTCTCTCTCTGAGGCTGTCTCTGCCTCCTCCCCTCTCTTTCTGAAGCTGTCTCTGCCTCCTCCTCTGTCTCTCTCTGAGGCTGTCTCTGCCTCCTCCTCTGTCTCTCTCTCTGAGGCTGTCTCTGCCCCCTCCTCTCTCTCTGAGGCTGTCTCTTCCTTCTTCTCTCTCTCTCTGAGGCTGTCTCTGCCCCCTCCTCCTTCTCTCTCTGAGGCTGTCTCTGCCTCCTCCCTCTCTCTGAAGCTGTCTCTGCCCCCTCCTCCTTCTCTCTCTGAGGCTGTCTCTGCCTCCTCCCCTCTCTTTCTGAAGCTGTCTCTGCCTCCTCCTCTGTCTCTCTCTGAGGCTGTCTCTGCCTCCTCCTCTGTCTCTCTCTCTGAGGCTGTTTCTGCCCCCTCCTCTCTCTCTGAGGCTGTCTCTTCCTTCTTCTCTCTCTCTGAGGCTGTCTCTGCCCCCTCCTCCTTCTCTCTCTGAGGCTGTCTCTGCCTCCTCCCCTCTCTTTCTGAGGCTGTCTCTGCCTCCTCCCCTTTCTCTCTCTGAGGCTGTCTCTGCCTCCTCCTCTCTCTCTCTGAGGCAGTCTCTGCTTCCTCCTCTGTCTCTCTCTGAGGCTGTCTCTGCCCCCTCCTCTCTCTCTCTGAGGCTGTCTTCGCTTCCTCCTCTCTCTTTCTGAGGCTGTCTCCGCCTGCTCCTCTGTCTCTCTCTGAGGCAGTCTCTGCCTCCTCCTCAGTCTCTCTCTGAGGCTGTCTCTGCCTCCTCCTCTCTCTTTCTGAGGCTGTCTCTGCCTCATCCCCTGTCTCTCTCTGAGACTGTCTCTGCCTCCTTCGCTCTTTCCCTGAGGCAGTCTCTACCTCCTCCTCTGTCTCTCTCTGAGGCTGTTTCTGCCCCCTCCTCTCCCTCTGAGGCTGTCTCTGCCCCCTCCTCTTTCTCTGAGGCTGTCTCTGCCCCCTCCTCTCTCCCTGAGGCTCTGTCGGCCCCCTCCTCTCTCTCCGAGGCTGTCTCTGCCCCCTCCTCTCTCTCCGAGGCTGTCTCTGCCCCCTCCTCTCTCTCCGAGGCTGTCTCTGCCCCCTCCTCTCTCTCCGAGGCTGTCTCTGCCCCCTCCTCTCTCTCCGAGGCTGTCTGTGCCTCCTCCTCTCTCTCTGAGGTTGTCTCTGCCCCCTCCTCTCTCTCTGAGGCTGTCTCTGCCCCCTCCTCCCTCTCTGAGGCTGTCTCTGCCCCCTCCTCTCTCTCTGAGGCTGTCTCTGTCCCCTCCTCTCCCTCTGAGGCTGTCTCTGCCCCCTCCTCTCTCTCTGAGGCTGTCTCTGCCCCCTCATCTCTCTCTCTGAGCTGATAGGGTACCACTAACTGTCGGTCCCTGGGCCCTGCCTCCGGTGAACCCTGCTGGACCGTTACCCGGTACAGCCGTCCCTGGTCCCAGACCACCCGCTCGCGGTCTGACTCCCCGGGAGGCTGTGCCGCCTGCTCCTTGAGAGCTTTCAGGCAAGCGTTAGCTTCCGACGCTGCCTGAAATCCCTGAATCAATGTGGCGAGAATGGACGAAACTGCCACATCCGCTGTCAGCTCCCTGGGATCTGTCTCCTGGCTGCTGTCTGACTCGGCCGCCACTTGGTCAGAGAGGGGGAAGCCGTCGGACCTCTGCAAGGCTCCTAGGGCTCCGGCGCTCCCACTCCTGGTGACAGCGGCCACGACCGCTGTGCCCACGGGTAGCGCCTGCTTCCCCGCGGCTCCTGACCAAGTCGCCGGGTCAGGCAGACTTCCCTGCCCTCCTGACATCCCGGGTGTGGGGAACTCCTGCCCTGGGGTCTTACCTGGTGGCTCCTCTCCCGGGACGCCTCCTCCCCCCATGGCCTGTTCCTCTTCCCGCAGGGGCCCTAGACTCAGCAGGCTGGATTCACTTAGGGGCCCTACACTGCCCATAGCAGCCCCTCCCTCCACCTCTGAGCTCTCCCCTACAGTCTCCTCACCTGTCCTCACTGTGAGCCCTGTGTCTGTGGTGTCAGTGCATGGAGTACCCTCAGGTTTCACTCCCTCCCCCACTGATGGAGGCACATTCAACACATCAACATTCACAGTAGAGACATGAAATTCTTGGGAAGCCGAACTTGGGGGTTCAGTGGGCACATACTGAGACACTAGCTGCCCCAAATCGGTCCCAAGTAATACATTAGCAGGAATTTTTGACGTTACTCCCACCTCCCGCATTCCCCTCCCGGCGCCCCAGTCCAAAAACACCTTGGCGACAGGCAGCGCCGGCTCCACGCCTCCAATTCTGGAGACGGAAAGGGTTTTCCCTGGTACCAAGTCTTGAGGGGACACCACCTCAGGACGTACCAGGGTTCGTTCAGCGCCTGTGTCCCGCAGTCCTATGACCGCTGAGCGGCCGATAGTGATGGGTTGGTAATTGTCCAGGGACCTCCTACCACCCCCTCCCACACATAAAACAGTGGATGGTTCCGGGGACAGGGATGGGGCCTTAAGACGCTGGGGACACACAGCCTTGAAGTGTCCCAGCTGGTTGCAGTGATGACAACGTCTGGGTTCTGCACCTGGCCTGGAGAGGGCAGCAGGGGGGTACACCCCTTGCACTCTGGGGGCTGGGGAAACAGGGGCAGGATTGGGCTTACCCCCTCTCCAGGAGCTGCTGGCAGGCTTCTTCGGCTCAGGCGCCCTGTTATTGGCATACTCGTCTGCCAGGGCGACTGTAGCAGAAGCCCCCTTCGGTTTCCGGTCACGGAGGAACTGCTGGAGGTCCTCTGGGCAGTTCCACAAGAACTGCTCTGTGACGAACAGTTCCTGGACCTCCTGGCGGGTGGTGAGCGCTAGACCCAAGGTCCAGTGCTCTGCAGCTCTCAGCAACGCCCGCATGTGGTCGGTCCAGGTGTCCTTTGGGCCCCGCTGCAGGCTCCGGAACTTCTTGCGGTAGGACTCTGGGGTGAGGTTGTAGTGCTGGATCAGTGCCCGCTTGATGCTGCTGTAGTCCTGCTCTGCCCCGGCAGGTAAGTCCCCCAAAACTTCCAGGGACTTACCCCTCAAACGGGGGGTCAGGTATCTTGCCCACTGATCCGGGGCCAGATGGTGTTTAAGGCAGGTCCTTTCAAAGGCCAGCAAGAAGGAATCCAGGTCTCCATCCTTCTCAAGCAGAGGGAAGTCCTCGGCCCGGAATTTGGAAGCCCTGGACTCTGGTGGTGCTGGGGCGTCCAGCGGGAGCCCGGGTTGAGCCATCTCCAGTTGGTGCTGGTGCTCCGCTGCTCTCTCTGCCGCTGCTTGCTCTGCTGCCCGCTCTGCAGCTTTCTCTGCCCGCTCCGCTACCTCACGGCGTTCTGCCCACTCTCGCACCTCTGCTTCACGGCGTTCTGCACGCTCTTGCTCCGCCGCTTCACGGCGTTCTGCACGCTCTCGCTCCTCTGCTTCACGGCGTTCTGCACTCTCGGCCTCCGCTGCTTTCTCGGCAGCTGCCATGAGTCTCATATAGGCGTCTTCATTACCTGCCTCGAGACGTGCCACTGCCGCTGCAACAAGGGCCTCTGATGTGGACAGGCTGGGGCGGGTAGGTGGTGGGTAGTCCTTTTCCGGACTAAGCACGGGTGGCTGGCTCCTTGGGGAGTCTGGGCTGAGCTCCCCCTCACCTTGAACGGTACCGTCCACCACCACCTCCTCATAGACCATAGCACTGGCCTGCGCCCTCACTGCACTCCTGGTGCCCTCCGCCATCTTTGGAACCTCTGGTTACTGACACAGCTGTAACCCTGACCTTGCTCACAACTTATTATATCTACACTCTGACCGTCTAGTGCTGGGCTGACCTTAAGACCCCAGCAGTGAAAGTTACCACTGGTAGTCTTTAGTGTCTGGGAGTAGGGGTCCTGTTGTGAATTCTGTGGTCAAGCTCCCTCCTGTGGTCATGAGTGGTACTTCGGCTGGTTCTGTCTATGAGCTTCCGCTGGTGGATGTGAGTGGGGCTGCGGCTTCTGAGTTTCCTTCCTCAGGTGACGAGGTTAAGTCATTAGGTGCTGCTCTATTTAACTCCACCTAGTTCTTTGTTCCTGGCCTCCAGTCAATGTTCCAGTATTGGTCTGGCTCTCTCCTGGATCGTTCTTGTGGCCTGTCTGCCCTGCATAAGCTAAGTTCTGCTTGTGTCACTTTTGTTTGCTATATTTTCTGTCCAGCTTGCTATATTGGTTTTTCTTGCTTGCTGGAAGCTCTGAGACGCAGAGGGAGCACCTCCGTACCGTTAGTCGGTGCAGAGGGTCTTTTTGCCCCTCTGCGTGGTTGTTTGTAGGTTTTTGTGCTGACCGCAAAGCTATCTTTCCTATCCTCGGTCTATTCAGTAAGTCGGGCCTCACTTTGCTAAATCTATTTCATCTCTGTGTTTGTATTTTCATCTTAACTCACAGTCATTATATGTGGGGGGCTGCCTTTTCCTTTGGGGAATTTCTCAGAGGCAAGGTAGGCTTATTTTTCTATCTTCAGGGCTAGTTAGTTTCTCAGGCTGTGCCGAGTTGCATAGGGAGCGTTAGGCGCAATCCACGGCTACCTCTAGTGTGGTATGATAGGATTAGGGATTGCGGTCAGCAGAGTTCCCACGTCTCAGAGCTCGTCCTATGTTAGTAACTATCAGGTCACTTTGTGTGCTCTTAGCCACTAGGTCCATTGTGGTTCTGAATCACCTGTTCATAACAGTACTGGAGGCCCAAAGTACTAATGCTTCTCAATAGAGGGAAAAGAGAAGTTCTGAGACCATTTTTTTTTCTTTGCACTGTGTTTTGTCTTTCTTTTCCCCTTTACATCAGGGTGGTTCAGAACACAGGTGTAGACATGGACATTCAAGGTCTGTCCTCTTTGATGGATAATCTCGCTATAAGTGTTCAGAACATTCAAGATTTAGTGGTTCAGAATCCTATGTTAGAACCTAAAATTCCTATTCCTGAGTTATTTTCTGGAGATAGAGCTAAGTTTCTGAATATCAAAAATAGTTGTAAACTATTTCTGGCTTTGAAACCCCGCTCCTCTGGTGACCCAGTTCAACAAGTAAAGATCATTATTTCTTTATTACGTGGCGACCCTCAAGACTGGGCATTTTCCCTTGCGCCAGGAGATCCTGCATTATGTGATATTGATGCGTTTTTTCTGGCGCTCGGGTTGCTTTATGTTGAACCTAATTCAGTGGATCAGGCAGAGAAAATCTTGCTGGCTCTGTGTCAGGGTCAGGATGAGGTAGAGATATATTGTCAGCAATTTAGGAAGTGGTCTGTGCTCACTCAATGGAATGAATGTGCTCTGGCAGCAATTTTCAGAAAGGGTCTCTCTGAAGCCCTTAAGGATGTCATGGTGGGATTTCCTATGCCTGCTGGTCTGAATGAGTCTATGTCTTTGGCCATTCAGATTGATCGACGCTTACGTGAGCGTAAAACTGTGCACCATTTGGCGGTATTATCTGAGCATAAACCTGAGCCTATGCAATGCAATAGGACTTTGACCAGAGCTGAACGGCAAGAACACAGACGACGGAATAGGCTGTGTTTTTACTGTGGTGATTCCACTCATGCTATCTCCGATTGTCCTAAGCGCACTAAGCGGTTCGCTAGCTCTGCCACCATTGGTACGGTACAGTCGAAATTTCTTTTGTCTGTTACTTTGATCTGCTCTTTGTCATCCTATTCTGTCATGGCATTTGTGGATTCAGGCGCTGCCCTGAATTTGATGGACTTGGAGTATGCTAGGCGCTGTGGGTTTTTCTTGGAGCCCTTGCAGTATCCTATTCCATTGAGAGGAATTGATGCTACGCCTTTGGCCAAGAATAAGCCTCAGTACTGGACCCAGCTGACCATGTGCATGGCTCCTGCGCATCAGGAGGATATTCGCTTTTTGGTGTTGCATAATCTGCATGATGTGGTCGTGTTGGGGTTGCCATGGCTACAAGTCCATAATCCAGTATTGGATTGGAAATCAATGTCTGTGTCCAGCTGCGGTTGTCAGGGGGTACATGGTGATGTTCCATTTCTGTCTATTTCATCATCCACCCCTTCTGAGGTCCCAGAGTTCTTGTCGGATTACCGGGATGTATTTGATGAGCCCAAGTCCAGTGCCCTACCTCCGCATAGGGATTGTGATTGTGCTATCGATTTGATTCCTGGTAGTAAGTTTCCTAAAGGTTGACTGTTTAATTTGTCTGTGCCTGAGCACGCCGCTATGCGGAGTTACGTAAAGGAATCCTTGGAGAAGGGTCATATTCGCCCGTCGTCGTCGCCATTGGGAGCAGGGTTCTTTTTTGTGGCCAAGAAGGATGGTTCGCTGAGACCTTGTATTGATTACCGCCTTCTAAATAAAATCACGGTCAAATTTCAGTACCCCTTGCCGCTGCTGTCTGATTTGTTTGCTCGGATTAAGGGGGCTAGTTGGTTCACCAAGATAGATTTTCGTGGTGCGTATAATCTTGTGCGCATTAAACAGGGCGATGAATGGAAAACAGCATTTAATACGCCCGAGGGCCATTTTGAGTACCTTGTTATGCCATTCAAGCTTTCTAATGCTCCATCAGTGTTTCAGTCCTTTATGCATGACATCTTCCGAGAGTACCTGGATAAATTCCTTATTGTATACTTGGATGATATTTTGGTCTTCTCGGATGATTGGGAGTCTCACGTGAGGCAGGTCAGAATGATGTTCCAGGTCCTGCATGCGAATTCTTTGTTTGTGAAGGGGTCAAAGTGTCTCTTTGGTGTTCAGAAGGTTTCATTTTTGGGTTTCATTTTTTCCCCTTCTACTATCGAGATGGACCCTGTTAAAGTTCAGACCATTTATGATTGGACTCAGCCGACATCTCTGAAGATTCTGCAAAAGTTCCTGGGCTTTGCTAATTTTTATCGTCGCTTCATCAATAATTTTTCTAGTATTGCTAAACTGTTGACTGATTTAACCAAGAAGGGTGCTGATGTGGTCAATTGGTCTTCTGCTGCTGTGGAAGCTTTTCAAGAGTTGAAGCGTCGTTTTTCTTCTGCCCCTGTGTTGTGTCAACCAGATGTTTCGCTCCCGTTCCAGGTCGAGGTTGATGCTTCTGAGATTGGAGCAGGGGCTGTTTTGTCGCAAAGAAGTTCTGATGGCTCGGTGATGAAACCATGCGCCTTCTTTTCCAGGAAGTTTTCGCCTGCTGAGCGTAATTATGATGTTGGCAATCGAGAGTTGCTGGCCATGAAGTGGGCATTCGAGGAGTGGCGTCATTGGCTTGAAGGAGCTAAGCATCGCGTGATGGTCTTGACTGATCATAAGAACTTGACTTATCTCGAGTCTGCCAAACGGTTGAATCCTAGACAGGCTCGTTGGTCGCTGTTTCTCTCCCGTTTTGACTTTGTGGTTTCGTACCTTCCGGGCTCTAAAAATGTGAAGGCGGATTCCCTGTCTAGGAGTTTTGTGCCCGACTCTCCGGGTTTGTCTGAGCCGGCGGGTGTTCTCAAGGAGGGGGTAATTTTGTCTGCCATCTCCCCTGATTTGCGGCGGGTGCTGCAAAAATTTCAGGCTAATAGACCTGACTGTTGCCCAGCGGAGAAACTGTTTGTCCCTGATAAATGGACGTAGAGTTATCTCTGAGGTTCATGGTTCGGTGTTGGCTGGTCATCCTGGAATCTTTGGTACCAGAGATTTGGTGGCTAGATCCTTTTGGTGGCCGTCTCTTTTGCGGGATGTGCGTTCATTTGTGCAGTCCTGTGGGATTTGTGCTCGGGCTAAGCCCTGCTGTTCTCGTGCCAGTGGGTTGCTTTTGCCCTTGCCAGTCCCGAAGAGGCCCTGGACACATATCTCTATGGATTTTATTTCGGATCTCCCCGTCTCTCAAAAAATGTCGGTCATTTGGGTTGTTTGTGATCGCTTCTCGAAGATGGTCCATTTGGTACCCTTGTCTAAATTGCCTTCCTTCTCTGATTTGGTACCATTGTTCTTCCAGCATGTGGTTCGTTTACATGGCATTCTGGAGAACATCGTTTCTGACAGAGGTTCCCAGTTTGTTTCGAGGTTTTGGCGAGCCTTTTGTGCTAGGATGGGCATTGATTTGTCTTTTTCCTCGGCTTTCCATCCTCAGATAAATGGCCAGACTGAACAAACCAATCAGACCTTGGAAACATATCTGAGATGTTTTGTTTCTGCCGATCAGGATGATTGGGTGTCTTTTTTGCCTTTGGCTGAGTTCGCCCTTAATAATCGGGCCAGCTCAGCTACTTTGGTTTCGCCGTTTTTCTGCAATTCTGGTTTCCATCCTCGTTTCTCTTCAGGGCAGGTTGAGTCTTCTGACTGTCCTGGTGTGGATACTGTGGTGGATAGGTTGCAGCAGATTTGGACTCATGTGGTGGACAATTTGACATTGTCTCAGGAGAAGGCTCAACGTTTCGCTAACCGCAGGCGCTGTGTGGGTCCCCGACTTCGTGTTGGGGATTTGGTTTGGTTGTCATCTCGTTATATTCCTATGAAAGTTTCCTCTCCTAAGTTTAAGCCTCGTTTCATTGGTCCGTATAGGATCTCTGAGGTTCTTAATCCTGTGTCTTTTCGCTTGACCCTTCCGGCTTCTTTTTCCATCCATAACGTATTCCATAGGTCATTGTTGCGGAGATACGTGGCACCTGTGGTTCCATCAGTTGATCATCCTGCCCCGGTTTTGGTTGAGGGGGAGTTGGAGTATATAGTGGAGAAGATTTTGGATTCTCGTATTTCGAGACGGAAACTTCAGTATCTGGTTTAGTGGAAGGGTTATGGTCAGGAAGATAATTCCTGGGTCTTTGCCTCTGATGTTCATGCTGCCGATCTGGTTCGTGCCTTTCATTTGGCCCATCCTGGTCGGCCTGGGGGCTCTGGTGAGGGTTCGGTGACCCCTCCTCAAGGGGGGGGTACTGTTGTGAATTCTGTGGTCAAGCTCCCTCCTGTGGTCATGAGTGGTACTTCGGCTGGTTCTGTCTATGAGCTTCCGCTGGTGGATGTGAGTGGGGCTGCGGCTTCTGAGTTTCCTTCCTCAGGTGACGAGGTTAAGTCGTTAGGTGCTGCTCTATTTAACTCCACCTAGTTCTTTGTTCCTGGCCTCCAGTCAATGTTCCAGTATTGGTCTGGCTCTCTCCTGGATCGTTCTTGTGGCCTGTCTGCCCTGCATAAGCTAAGTTCTGCTTGTGTTACTTTTGTTTGCTATATTTTCTGTCCAGCTTGCTATATTGGTTTTTCTTGCTTGCTGGAAGCTCTGAGACGCAGAGGGAGCACCTCCGTACCGTTAGTCGGTGCGGAGGGTCTTTTTGCCCCTCTGCGTGGTTGTTTGTAGGTTTTTGTGCTGACCGCAAAGCTATCTTTCCTATCCTCGGTCTATTCAGTAAGTCGGGCCACACTTTGCTAAATCTATTTCATCTCTGTGTTTGTATTTTCATCTTAACTCACAGTCATTATATGTGGGGGGCTGCCTTTTCCTTTGGGGAATTTCTCTGAGGCAAGGTAGGCTTATTTTTCTATCTTCAGGGCTAGTTAGTTTCTCAGGCTGTGCCGAGTTGCATAGGGAGCGTTAGGCGCAATCCACGGCTCCAAAACAAAACAGCCCCTGCTCTAATCTCAGAAGCATCAACCTCAACCTGAAACGGGAGCGAAACATCTGGCTTCTCCTGGGACAATGTCAAATTGTCCACCACATGAGTCCAAATCTGCTGCAACCTATCCACCACAGCATCCACACCAGGACAGTCCGAAGACTCAACCTGCCCTGAAGAGAAACGAGGATGGAAACCAGAATTGCAGAAAAACAGCAAAACCAAAGTAGCCGAGCTGGCCCGATTATTTAGGGCGAACTCAGCCAACGGCAAAAAGGACAGATATGTTTCCAAAGTTTGATTAGTTCGTTCGGTTTGGCCATTTGTCTGAGGATGAAAAGCCGAGGAAAAAGACAAATCAATGCCCATCCTAGCACAAAAGGATCGCCAAAACCTCGAAACAAACTGGGAACCTCTGTCAGAAACGATGTTCTCCGGGATACCATGTAAACGAACCACATGCTGGAAAAATAATGGCACCAAATCAGAGGAGGAAGGCAATTCAGACAAAGGTACCAAATGGACCATCTTAGAAAAGCGATCACAAACCACCCAAATGACCGACATCTTTTGAGAGACGGGGAGATCCGAAATAAAATCCATAGAAATATGCGTCCAGGGCCTCTTCGGGACCGGCAAGGGCAAAAGCAACCCACTGGCACGAGAACAGCAGGGCTTAGCCCGAGCACAAGTCCCACAGGACTGCACAAAAGAACGCACATCCCGTGACAAAGACGGCCACCAAAAGGATCTAGCCACCAAATCTCTGGTACCAAAGATTCCAGGATGCCCAGCCAACACTGAACAATGAATCTCAGAGATAACTCTACTAGTCCATCTATCAGGGACAAACAGTTTCTCCGCTGGGCAACGGTCAGGTCTATCAGCCTGAAATTTTTGCAGCACCCGCCGCAAATCAGGGGAGATGGCAGACAAAATTACCCCCTCTTTGAGAATACCCGCCAGCTCAGGAACACCCGGAGAGTCAGGCACAAAACTCCTTGACAGGGCATCAGCCTTCACATTCTTAGAGCGCGGAAGGTACGAAACCACAAAATCAAAACGGGAGAAAAATAACGACCATCGAGCCTGTCTCGGATTCAACCGTTTGGCAGACTCAAGATAAGTCAAATTCTTGTGATCTGTCAAGACAACCACGCGATGCTTGGCTCCTTCAAGCCAATGACGCCACTTCTCGAATGCCCACTTCATGGCCAACAACTCACGATTACCAACATCATAATTACGCTCAGCAGGCGAAAACTTTCTAGAAAAGAAAGCACATGGCTTCATCACCGAGCCATCAGAACTTCTTTGCGACAAAACAGCCCCTGCTCCAATCTCAGAAGCATCAACCTCAACCTGAAACGGGAGCGAAACATCCGGCTGGCACAACACAGGGGCAGAAGAAAAACGACGCTTCAACTCCTGAAAAGCCTCTACAGCTGCAGAAGACCAATTGACCACATCAGCACCCTTCTTGGTCAAATCAGTCAATGGTTTAGCAACAGTAGAAAAATTAGTGATGAAGCGCCGATAAAAATTAGCAAAGCCCAGGAACTTTTGCAGGCTTTTCACAGATGTCGGCTGAGTCCAATCATAAATGGCCTGGACTTTAACAGGGTCCATCTCGATAGTAGAAGGGGAAAAAATGAACCCCAAAAATGAAACCTTCTGAACTCCAAAGAGACACTTTGACCCCTTCACAAAAAAGGAATTCGCACGAAGGACCTGGAACACCATTCTGACCTGCTTCACATGAGACTCCCAATCATCCGAAAAGACCAAAATATCATCCAAATACACAATCAGGAATTTATCCAGGTACTCTCGGAAGATGTCATGCATAAAGGACTGAAATACCGATGGAGCATTGGAAAGCCCGAATGGCATAACCAGGTACTCAAAATGGCCCTCGGGCGTATTAAATGCTGTTTTCCACTCATCGCCTTGTTTAATACGCACAAGATTATACGCCCCTCGAAGATCTATCTTGGTGAACCAACTAGCCCCTTTAATACGAGCAAACAAATCAGACAGCAACGGCAAAGGATACTGAAATTTGACTGTAATTTTATTAAGAAGGCGGTAATCAATACAAGGTCTCAAAGAACCATCCTTCTTGGCCACAAAAAAGAACCCTGCTCCTAACGGTGATGACGACGGGCGAATATGGCCTTTCTCCAAGGATTCCTTTATATAACTCCGCATAGCGGTGTGTTCTGGGACAGATAAATTGAACAATCAGCCCTTAGGAAACTTACTACCAGGAATCAAATTAATTGCACAATCGCAATCCCTATGAGGAGGTAGGGCACTGGCTTTGGGCTCATCAAATACATCCCGATAATCCGACAAAAACTCTGGAACTTCAGAAGGAGTGGAAGACGAAGTAGACAAAAATGGAACATCACCATGTACCCCCTGGCAACCCCAGCTGGACACAGACATAGATTTCCAGTCCAATACTGGATTATGAACCTGTAGCCATGGCAACCCCAAAATGACCACATCATGCAGATTATGCAACACCAGAAAGCGGATATCCTCCTGATGTGCAGGAGCCATGCACATGGTCAATTGGGTCCAGTACTGAGGCTTATTCTTGGCCAAAGGCGTAGCATCAATTCCTCTCAATGGAATAGGATACTGCAAGGGCTCCAAGAAAAAAACACAGCGCCTAGCATACTCCAAGTCCATCACATTCAGGGCAGCGCCTGAATCCACAAATGCCATAACAGAATAGGATGACAAAGAGCAAATCAGAGTAACAGACAATAGAAATTTAGACAGTACCGTACCAATGGAGGCAGACCTAGCGAACTGCTTAGTGCGCTTAGGACAATTGGAGAAAGCATGAGTGGAATCACCACAGTAAAAACATAGCCCATTCCGATGTATGTGTTCTTGCCGTTCAGCTCTGGTCAAAGTCCTATCACATTGCATAGGCTCAGGCCCATGCTCAGATAGTACCGCCAAATGGTGCACAGCTTTACGCTCACGCAAGCGTCGATCGATCTGAATGGCCAAGGACATAGACTCATTCAGACCAGCAGGCATGGGAAATCCCACCATGACATCCTTAAGGGCTTCAGAGAGACCCTTTCTGAAGATTGCTGCCAGGGCACATTCATTCCACTGAGTGAGCACAGACTACTTTCTAAACTTCTGACAATATATCTCCGCTTCATCCTGACCCTGACACAGAGCCAGCAAGATTTTCTCTGCCTGATCCACTGAATTAGGTTCGTCATAAAGCAATCCAAGCGCCAGGAAAAACGCATCAACATCACGCAATGCCGGATCTCCTGGCGCAAGGGAAAATGCCCAGTCTTGAGGGTCACCACGTAACAAAGAAATAATGATCTTTACTTGTTGAACAGGGTCACCTGAGGAGTGAGGTTTCAAGGCAAGAAACAATTTACAATTATTTTTGAAATTAAAGAACTTAGATCTATCACCAAAAAACAAATCAGGAATTGGAATCCTAGGCTCTGACATCGGATTCTGAACCACACAATCTTGAATGTTTTGTACCCTTGTAGTGAGATTATCCATCCAAGAGGACAGTGTTATGAAAGGCAATTCAGTATCACAATGGACATGGAGGTCAGAGCACATACAGTGATCTGACAATAACCCAAAATAATAGAACGAGCTCTGAGACGTGGGAACTCTGCAGACCGCAATCCCTGATCCTCTCCAAACACAACTAGAGGCAGCCGTGGATTGCGCCTAACGCTCCCTATGCAACTCGGCACAGCCTGAGAAACTAACTAGCCTGAAGATAGAAAAAATAAGCCTACCTTGCCTCAGAGAAATACCCCAAAGGAAAAGGCAGCCCCCCACATATAATGACTGTGAGTAAGATGAAAAGACAAACGTAGGGATTAGAGTTGAGCGACCTTGACCTTTTTAGAGTCGAGCCGGGTTTCGCGAAACCTGACTATCTCAAAAGTCGGGTCGAGTGAAATCGGCCGATTATGACGTAAAGTCGGGATCGACCGAAACACGAAACCCAATGCAAGTCAATGGGGCAGCATAGTCGGCAGTGAGTGGGGGCCAGGAAAACACCTAGAGTGCCCATTTTAATGTCAAAACCATCCATTCTTCTTAATGAAGCTTGTCAAGCGTAATTTACCTTATAATAATTGGAAGGCATTTGAAATTGGGGGTAATTTGGCTAAAGTTGTGGTGGGTAGGGCTGGTTCAAGTAATTAGTGGGCCCAGGAAATCTGGACCACGTCACGGCAGTGGAGCAGGGAGAGGTAAGTATTTCAACTTTGCAAGTGCTGTGAACCTGAGCAAGCAGGGGGGGCCAACTCGTTGGCATTGGCACTGGCACAGGGCCCCTCAAAGTACAGCGGTGTGTTTGCACGGCGGGGGCGCCTCCCACCGGCAGCAACACTTTTGCGTACTATGAGAGGCCCTGTGCCAGTGACGTCGCCAACTAGTATTCCTCCCCCCACCTGATGAAGGAACCTGCACTTTCATCTGCACCTTCCTCTTTGTCCCCGTGTAAGGTGGTATGGTATTGCGGGAAGAGCAACCTGACTTTCAGCAGGGTCACAATGTTGTTGTGTAGCGTGCACGGGGAATGTTGCGTTATGGGTCAATGTACCAGCAGACTCATCTATCACTGGCTGGGCAATGGGCAGGATGAGGAGGAAACACAGATATAGGCCCAAAGAATAAAGTTGGCTAAATGCAGTTCAAAATTGGTAACACAGGAATAACCAGAGGGCATTGCAGTGGAGGACAACTGGAATGAGAGGCTAACACAGAGAGTAGGCCCAAATCAGTAAGTAGTCGAAATGCAGTTCAAAATTGGCAACCGTAGTAAACAGGCGGCACAGCTTTGTTCAGTGGAGGAGAACAGCAAGGAGTGGCAGACACCGATAGTAGGCCCCAACCCAACTAGTAGGCCAAATGCAGTCTAACATTAACAACTACTTAACGAGCGCCTGAAAACGGAATTTCAGGACAGGAAACCAGGAGAACAGCAAGGAGTGGCAGACACCGATAGTAGGCCCCAAACCAACTAGTACGCCAAATGCAGTTGTTCCGTTTAACCACAATTTAATGGGAGCCTGAAGATAGAAGTTCAGGAAAGGCAACCTGGAGAACACCTTGGAGTGGAACACACCATCTCTCTACACCCCATACCCAATTTGTAGGCCTAATGCAGTGTAGTTTCCAAGAACTACTAAACGAAAGCCGGAAGATCGAAGCTCAGGAAAGGCAACCTGGAGAACACCTTGGAGTGGAACACACCATCTCTCTACACCCCATACCCAATTTGTAGGCCTAATGCAGCATAGTTTCCAACAACTGCTAAACGAGAGCATGAAGATCGAAGCATTGGCGAGGAAACCTGGGGAACACCTTGGAGTGGAACACACCATCTCTCTACACCCCATACCCAATTTGTAGGCCTAATGCAGCGTAGTTTCCAACAACTACTAAACGAGAGCCGGAAGATCGAAGCTCAGGAAAGGCAACCTGGAGAACACCTTGGAGTGGAACACACCATCTCTCTACACCCCATACCCAATTTGTAGGCCTAACGCAGTGTAGTTTCCAACAACTACTAAACGAGAGCCGGAAGATCGAAGCTCAGGAAAGGCAACCTGGAGAACACCTTGGAGTGGAACACACCATCTCTCTACACCCCATACCCAATTTGTAGGCCTAATGCAGCGTAGTTTCCAACAACTACTAAACGAGAGCCGGAAGATCGAAGCTCAGGAAAGGCAACCTGGAGAACACCTTGGAGTGGAAAACACCATCTCTCTACACCCCATACCCAATTTGTAGGCCTAATGCAGTGTAGTTTCCAAGAACTACTAAACGAGAGCCGGAAGATCGAAGCTCAGGAAAGGCAACCTGGAGAACACCTTGGAGTGGAACACACCATCTCTCTACACCCCATACCCAATTTGTAGGCCTAATGCAGCGTAGTTTCCAACAACTACTAAACGAGAGCCGGAAGATCGAAGCTCAGGAAAGGCAACCTGGAGAACACCTTGGAGTGGAACACACCATCTCTCTACACCCCATACCCAATTTGTAGGCCTAATGCAGCGTAGTTTCCAACAACTACTAAACTAGAGCATGAAGATCGAAGCCTTGGCGAGGAAACCTGGGGAACACCTTGGAGTGGAACACACCATCTCTCTACACCCCATACCCACTTTGTAGGCCTAATGCAGTGTAGTTTCCAACAACTACTAAACGAGAGCCGGAAGATCGAAGCTCAGGAAAGGCAACCTGGAGAACACCTTGGAGTGGAACACACCATCTCTCTACACCCCATACCCAATTTGTAGGCCTAATGCAGCGTAGTTTCCAACAACTACTAAACGAGAGCCGGAAGATCGAAGCTCAGGAAAGGCAACCTGGAGAACACCTTGGAGTGGAAAACACCATCTCTCTACACCCCATACCCAATTTGTAGGCCTAATGCAGTGTAGTTTCCAAGAACTACTAAACGAGAGCCGGAAGATCGAAGCTCAGGAAAGGCAACCTGGAGAACACCTTGGAGTGGAACACACCATCTCTCTACACCCCATAACCAATTTGTAGGCCTAATGCAGCATAGTTTCCAACAACTACTAAACGAGAGCCGGAAGATCGAAGCTCAGGAAAGGCAACCTGGAGAACACCTTGGAGTGGAACACACCATCTCTCTACACCCCATACCCAATTTGTAGGCCTAATGCAGCGTAGTTTCCAACAACTACTAAACGAGAGCATGAAGATCGAAGCCTTGGAGAGGAAACCTGGGGAACACCTTGGAGTGGAACACACCATCTCTCTACACCCCCTATTCAATTTGTAGGCCTAATGCAGCGTAGTTTCCAACAACTACTAAACGAGAGCCGGAAGATCGAAGCTCAGGAAAGGCAACCTAGAGAACACCTTGGAGTGGAACACACCATCTCTCTACACCCCATACCCAATTTGTAGGCCTAATGCAGCGTAGTTTCCAACAACTACTAAACGAGAGCATGAAGATCGAAGCATTGGCGAGGAAACCTGGGGAACACCTTGGAGTGGAACACACCATCTCTCTACACCCCATACCCAATTTGTAGGCCTAATGCAGTGTAGTTTCCAAGAACTACTAAACGAGAGCCGGAAGATCGAAGCTCAGGAAAGGCAACCTGGAGAACACCTTGGAGTGGAACACACCATCTCTCTACACCCCATACCCAATTTGTAGGCCTAATGCAGCGTAGTTTCCAACAACTACTAAACGAGAGCCGGAAGATCGAAGCTCAGGAAAGGCAACCTGGAGAACACCTTGGAGTGGAACACACCATCTCTCTACACCCCATACCCAATTTGTAGGCCTAATGCAGTGTAGTTTCCAAGAACTACTAAACGAGAGCCGGAAGATCGAAGCTCAGGAAAGGCAACCTGGAGAACACCTTGGAGTGGAACACACCATCTCTCTACACCCCATACCCAATTTGTAGGCCTAATGCAGAGTAGTTTCCAACAACTACTAAACCAGAGCATGAAGATCGAAGCATTGGCGAGGAAACCTGGGGAACACCTTGGAGTGGAACACACCATCTCTCTACACCCCATACCCAATTTGTAGGCCTAATGCAGCGTAGTTTCCAACAACTACTAAACGAGAGCATGAAGATCAAAGCATTGGCGAGGAAACCTGGGGAACACCTTGGAGTGGAACACACCATCTCTCTACACCCCATACCCAATTTGTAGGCCTAATGCAGCGTAGTTTCCAACAACTACTAAACGAGAGCCGGAAGATCGAAGCTAAGGAAAGGCAACCTGGAGAACACCTTGGAGTGGAACACACCATCTCTCTACACCCCATACCCAATTTGTAGGCCTAATGCAGCGTAGTTTCCAACAACTACTAAATGAGAGCATGAAGATTGAAGCATTGGCGAGGAAACCTGGGGAACACCTTGGAGTGGAACACACCATCTCTCTACACCCCATACCCAATTTGTAGGCCTAATGCAGTGTAGTTTCCAAGAACTACTAAACGAGAGCCGGAAGATCGAAGCTCAGGAAAGGCAACCTGGAGAACACCTTGGAGTGGAACACACCATCTCTCTACACCCCATACCCAATTTGTAGGCCTAATGCAGTGTAGTTTCCAACAACTACTAAATGAGAGCCGGAAGATCGAAGCTCAGGAAAGGCAACCTGGAGAACACCTTGGAGTGGAACACACCATCTCTCTACACCCCATACCCAATTTGTAGGCCTAATGCAGTGTAGTTTCCAAGAACTACTAAACGAGAGCCGGAAGATCGAAGCTCAGGAAAGGCAACCTGGAGAACACCTTGGAGTGGAACACACCATCTCTCTACACCCCATACCCAATTTGTAGGCCTAATGCAGCGTAGTTTCCAACAACTACTAAACGAGAGCCGGAAGATCGAAGCTCAGGAAAGGCAACCTGGAGAACACCTTGGAGTGGAACACACCATCTCTCTACACCCCATACCCAATTTGTAGGCCTAATGCAGTGTAGTTTCCAAGAACTACTAAACGAGAGCCGGAAGATCGAAGCTCAGGAAAGGCAACCTGGAGAACACCTTGGAGTGGAACACACCATCTCTCTACACCCCATACCCAATTTGTAGGCCTAATGCAGCGTAGTTTCCAACAACTACTAAACGAGAGCATGAAGATCGAAGCATTGGCGAGGAAACCTGGGGAACACCTTGGAGTGGAACACACCATCTCTCTACACCCCATACCCAATTTGTAGGCCTAATGCAGCGTAGTTTCCAACAACTACTAAACGAGAGCATGAAGATCGAAGCATTGGCGAGGAAACCTGGGGAACACCTTGGAGTGGTACACACCATCTCTCTACACCCCATACCCAATTTGTAGGCCTAATGCAGCGTAGTTTCCAACAACTACTAAACGAGAGCCGGAAGATCGAAGCTCAGGAAAGGCAACCTGGAGAACACCTTGGAGTGGAACACACCATCTCTCTACACCCCATACCCAATTTGTAGGCCTAATGCAGTGTAGTTTCCAAGAACTACTAAACGAGATCCGGAAGATCGAAGCTCAGGAAAGGCAACCTGGAGAACACCTTGGAGTGGAACACTCCATCTCTCTACACCCCATACCCAATTTGTAGGCCTAATGCAGCCTACTTTCCGACAACTACTAAACGAGAGCATGAAGATCGAAGCTCAGGAAAGGCAACCTGGGGAACACCTTGGAGTGTAACAAACCCTCACTCTACACCACGGAAGGGCTGATTCTTAGGAAGGAAGGCTGTCGGAAAGAAGCAGGGCGCGTCCGAGGATGATTATATTCTTATTAGGTATATACTCACCCTCGGACGCGCCCTGCTTCTTTATTTGTAATGAATGTTTATTTGCAATGTGGTTTTGACTTACTCTATTTTTTTGGTAAATAATGATTTTATTATTTTCATTGTTTTGCATCTTCTTGGCAATAATATAAAGAAGACGCGACAGGACAACACTCGGTGGATGCCATATCTGTGTTTTAAATTGAAAAAAACTTTCAGTTAACTACTTGCAGGAGAAAGTTATTGTAGCTGGTGGCCATTTTTAGTACTGTACCAGATTTTTGTTGTATGTGTTTGTTTTCAATGTTAAAATGTCTGCATTTGATATCTCTCCAGTATTTTCTTTTTTATAAGCAAAATACTTATTTTTATATTTTCTGATGTTGGTTCAAGGGGTACACGGGCAGCAGTAGACAGGTCAGTGGAGGCCTAGTGGAAGGAGGGACCGCAGACAGGCTTCGAAGCCCTAACATAATAAATTGGGCTGGCTGTAGGCAATTTAAAATTGGTTCCAGGGGAACACGGGCGGCAGTAGCCAGGTCAGTGTAGTAGTAGTGGAAAGAACGGGCCGCAGACAGGCTTCGAAGGCCTAACATAACAAAAATTGGGCTGTAGGCAATTTAAAATTGGTTCCAGGGGAACACGGGCGGCAGTAGCCAGGTCAGTGTAGTAGTAGTAGAAAGAACGGGCCGCAGACAGGCTTCGAAGGCCTAACATAACTAAAATTGGGCTGTAGGCAATTTAAAATTGGTTCCAGGGGAACACGGGCGGCAGTAGACAGGTCAGTGGAGGCCTAGTGGAAGGAGGGACCGCAGACAGGCTTCGAAGCCCTAACATAATAAATTGGGCTGGCTGTAGGCAATTTAAAATTGGTTCCAGGGGAACACGGGCGGCAGTAGACAGGTCAGTGGAGGCCTAGTGGAAGGAGTGACCGCAGACAGGCATCGAAGGCCTAAAATAATAACACATGGCTGTAGGCAATTTTAAATTGGTTCCAGGGGTACACGGGCAGCAGTGGTGTGGTCAGTGGAGGCCTAGTGGAAGGAGTGACCGCAGACAGGCATCGAAGGCCTAAAATAATAACACATGGCTGTAGGCAATTTTAAATTGGTTCCAGGGGTACACGGGCAGCAGTGGTGTGGTCAGTGGAGGCCTAGTGGAAGGAGTCACCACAGACAGGCATCGAAGGCCTAAAATAATAACACATGGCTGTAGGCAATTTTAAATTGGTTCCAGGGGTACACGGGCAGCAGTGGTGTGGTCAGTGGAGGCCTAGTGGAAGGAGTGACCGCAGACAGGCATCGAAGGCCTAAAATAATAACACATGGCTGTAGGCAATTTTAAATTGGTTACAGGGGTACACGGGCAGCAGTGGTGTGGTCAGTGGAGGCCTAGTGGAAGGAGTCACCGCAGACAGGCATCGAAGGCCTAAAATAATAACACATGGCTGTAGGCAATTTTAAATTGGTTACAGGGGTACACGGTCAGCAGTGGTGTGGTCAGTGGAGGCCTAGTGGAAGGAGTCACCGCAAACAGGCATCGAAGGCCTAAAATAATAACACATGGCTGTAGGCAATTTTAAATTGGTTACAGGGGTACACGGGCAGCAGTGGTGTGGTCAGTGGAGGCCTAGTGGAAGGAGTGACCGCAGACAGGCATCGAAGGCCTAAAATAATAACACATGGCTGTAGGCAATTTTAAATTGGTTCCAGGGGTACACGGGCAGCAGTGGTGTGGTCAGTGGAGGCCTAGTGGAAGGAGTCACCGCAGACAGGCATCGAAGGCCTAAAATAATAACACATGGCTGTAGGCAATTTTAAATTGGTTACAGGGGTACACGGGCAGCAGTGGTGTGGTCAGTGGAGGCCTAGTGGAAGGAGTGACTGCAGACAGGCATCGAAGGCCTAAAATAATAACACATGGCTGTAGGCAATTTTAAATTGGTTCCAGGGGTACACGGGCAGCAGTGGTGTGGTCAGTGGAGGCCTAGTGGAAGGAGTCACCGCAGACAGGCATCGAAGGCCTAAAATAATAACACATGGCTGTAGGCAATTTTAAATTGGTTACAGGGGTACACGGGCAGCAGTGGTGTGGTCAGTGGAGGCCTAGTGGAAGGAGTCACCGCAGACAGGCATCGAAGGCCTAAAATAATAACACATGGCTGTAGGCAATTTTAAATTGGTTACAGGGGTACACGGGCAGCAGTGGTGTGGTCAGTGGAGGCCTAGTGGAAGGAGTGACTGCAGACAGGCATCGAAGGCCTAAAATAATAACACATGGCTGTAGGCAATTTTAAATTGGTTCCAGGGGTACACGGGCAGCAGTGGTGTGGTCAGTGGAGGCCTAGTGGAAGGAGTCACCGCAGACAGGCATCGAAGGCCTAAAATAATAACACATGGCTGTAGGCAATTTTAAATTGGTTACAGGGGTACACGGGCAGCAGTGGTGTGGTCAGTGGAGGCCTAGTGGAAGGAGTGACCACAGACAGGCATCGAAGGCCTAACATAACAAAAATGTCAATACAATGGTATTGTCAGTGGCAGGCATTGAAGGATGTCAGCGCATAGACTAAACATTGGTGGAGCTGTGAGATAATTTTGCAAGTGGTAGAGCACTGTTTGAGCTGGGGTGGGGGGAAACTGTCTTGTGGCCGGCGGTACAGGCCCAGGGCCCCTCATATTACAACGGTGTGTCTGACGTTGGGTGCGCACCACCACCGCCAGAGACACTTTATTGTACTAGGAGGGACCCAGTGGCAGTGCCGTCGACCAAAAGCGGGCTCACCCACCTCTTCAGACAAACTGCACTCTCACGGGTGCTGTCGCCAAGTGTCGATACCACGGCCCCGTGTGGGGAGTTTGGCCATTTAGTGAGGTGTAAACATGTCGCATGCTGGACAATCAGGTGCAGAAAATTACGAGATTGGAAAAGGCATTCAGAATAGTCCACAGGCAAGACCTTTTCATAGGAAAGCTAGGTGTCAGCCGGGCAAGGTGGGGCAAAAGATTTCGAAATCCAGTTGTGGTTCATTTTAATGAAGGTTAGATCATCTACATTTTGGGTAGCCAGACGAGTCCTTTCTTCTGTTAGTATTGAACCTGCAGCACTGAATACTCTTTCTGATAGGACACTAGCTGCCGGGCAAGCAAGCTCCTGCAATGCATATTCTGCCAATTCTGGCCAGGTGTCTAATTTTGATGCCCAGTAATCAAATGGGAATGACGGTTGAGGGAGAACATCGATAAGGGATGAAAAATAGTTTGTAACCATACTGGACAAATGTTGTCTCCTGTCACTTTGAATTGATGCTGCAGTACCTGTCCTGTCTGCGGTCATAGCAAAATCACTCCACAACCTGGTCAGAAAACCCCTCTGGCCAACGCCACTTCTGATTTCTGCCCCTCTAACTCCTCTGGTCTGCTGGCCCCTGCAGCTCGTGTGAGAACGATCACGGGCGCTGTGTGCAGGGAATGCCAGAAGCAAACGGTCAACAAGAGTTGATTGTTTGGTTGCTAATATTAGTTCCAAGTTCTCATGTGGCATTATATTTTGCAATTTGCCTTTATAGCGAGGATCAAGGAGGCAGGCCAACCAGTAATCGTCATCGTTCATCATTTTAGTTATGCGTGTGTCCCTTTTGAGGATACGTAAGGCATAATCCGCCATGTGGCCCAAAGTTCCAGTTCTCAAATCTCCGGTTGTGCTTGGTTGAGGGGCAGTTTCAGGCAAATCCACGTCACTTGTGTCCCTCCAAAAACCAGAACCCGGCCTTGCCGTGCCACCAATTTCCAGTAGCCCCGGAAAAGCTTCCTCATTACAAATATAATCATCCCCATCATCCTCCTCGTCCTCCTCCTCCTCTTCGCCCGCTAACTCGTCCTGTACACTGCCCTGGCCAGACAATGGCTGACTGTCATCAAGGCTTTCCTCTTCCTCAGCTGCAGACGCCTGATCCTTTATGTGCGTCAAACTTTGCATCAGCAGACGCATTAGGGGGATGCTCATGCTTATTATGGCGTTGTCTGCACTAACCAGCCGTGTGCATTTCTCAAAACACTGAAGGACTTGACACATGTCTTGAATCTTCGACCACTGCACACCTGACAACTCCATGTCTGCCATCCTACTGCCTGCCCGTGTATGTGTATCCTCCCACAAAAACATAACAGCCCGCCTCTGTTCGCACAGTCTCTGAAGCATGTGCAGTGTTGAGTTCCACCTTGTTGCAACGTCTATGATTAGGCGATGCTGGGGAAGGTTCAAAGAACGCTGATAGGTCTGCATACGGCTGGAGTGTACGGGCGAACGGCGGATATGTGAGCAAAGTCCACGCACTTTGAGGAGCAGGTCGGATAACCCCGGATAACTTTTCAGGAAGCACTGCACCACCAGGTTTAAGGTGTGAGCCAGGCAAGGAATGTGTTTCAGTTGGGAAAGGGAGATGGCAGCCATGAAATTCCTTCCGTTATCACTCACTACCTTGCCTGCCTCAAGATCTACAGTGCCCAGCCACGACTGCGTTTCTTTCTGCAAGAACTCGGACAGAACTTCCGCGGTGTGTCTGTTGTCGCCCAAACACTTCATAGCCAATACAGCCTGCTGACATTTGCCAGTAGCTGCCCCATAATGGGAGACCTGGTGTGCAACAGTGGCAGCTGCGGATGGAGTGGTTGTGCGACTGCGGTCTGTGGACGAGCTCTCGCTTCTGCAGGAGGACGAAGAGGAGGAGGAGGGGGTGCGAACGGCTACAGCCAACTGTTTCCTAGACCGTGGGCTAGGCAGAACTGTCCCAAACTTGCTGTCCCCTGTGGACCCTGCATCCACCACATTTACCCAGTGTGCCGTGATGGACACGTAACGTCCCTGGCCATGCCTACTGGTCCATGCATCTGTTGTCAGGTGCACCTTTGTGCTCACAGATTGCCTGAGTGCATGGACGATGCGCTCTTTAACATGCTGGTGGAGGGCTGGGATGGCTTTTCTGGAAAAAAAGTGTCGACTGGGTAGCTCATAGCGTGGTACAGCGTAGTCCATCAGGGCTTTGAAAGCTTCGCTTTCAACTAACCGGTAGGGCATCATCTCTAACGAGATTAGTCTAGCTATGTGGGCGTTCAAACCCTGTGTACGCGGATGCGAGGCTAAGTACTTCCTTTTTCTAACCATAGTCTCATGTAGGGTGAGCTGGACTGGAGAGCTGGAGATCGTGGAACTAGCGGGGGTGCCGGTGGACATGGCAGACTGAGAGACGGTGGGAGATGGTATTGTTGCCGCCGGTGTCCTAGATGCAGTGTTTCCTACTACGAAACTGGTGATTCCCTGACCCTGACTGCTTTGGCCTGGCAAAGAAACCTGCACAGATACTGCAGGTGGTGCGGAAAATGGTGGCCCTACACTGCCGGAAGGGATGTTGCGTTGCTGACTAGCTTCATTGGCCGAGGGTGCTACAACCTTAAGGGACGTTTGGTAGTTAGTCCAGGCTTGCAAATGCATGGTGGTTAAATGTCTATGCATGCAACTTGTATTGAGACTTTTCAGATTCTGTCCTCTGCTTAAGGTAGTTGAACATTTTTGACAGATGACTTTGCGCTGATCAATTGGATGTTGTTTAAAAAAATGCCAGACTGCACTCTTTCTAGCATCGGATACCTTTTCAGGCATTGCAGACTGAGCTTTAACCGGATGGCCACGCTGTCCTCCAACAGGTTTTGGCTTTGCCACGCGTTTTGGGCAAGATACGGGCCCGGCAGATGGAACCTGTTGCGATGTTGATGCCTGCTGCGGCCCCTCCTCCTCCGCTTCAGAACTGCTGCCGCCTGCACCCTGTTCCCCCAATGGCTGCCAATCGGGGTCAAGAACTGGGTCATCTATTACCTCTTCTTGTAGCTCATGTGCAACTTCGTCTGTGTCACCGTGTCGGTCGGTGGTATAGCATTCGTGATGGGGCAACATAGTCTCATCAGGGTCTGATTCTTGATCATTACCCTGCGAGGGCAATGTTGTGGTCTGAGTCAAAGGACCAGCATAGTAGTCTGGCTGTGGCTGTGCATCAGTGCACTCCATGTCAGATTCAACTTGTAATGGGCATGGACTGTTAACTGCTTCACTTTCTAAGCCAGGGACGGTATGTGTAAAGAGCTCCATGGAGTAACCCGTTGTGTCGCCTGCTGCATTCTTCTCTGTTGTTGTTTTTGCTGAAGAGGACAAGGAAGCGACTTGTCCCTGACCGTGAACATCCACTAACGACGCACTGCTTTGACATTTACCAGTTTCACGAGAGGAGGCAAAAGAGCTAGAGGCTGAGTCAGCAAGATAAGCCAAAACTTGCTCTTGCTGCTCCGGCTTTAAAAGCGGGTTTCCTACTCCCAGAAAAGGGAGCGTTCGAGGCCTTGTGTAGCGAGACGACGAACCTGGCTCCACAGCTCCAGACTTAGGTGCAATATTTTTTTTCCCACGACCAGCTGATGCTCCACCACTACCACTACCCTCATTACCAGCTGATAATGAACGCCCCCGGCCACGACCTCTTCCACCAGACTTCCTCATTGTTTCAAAAACGTAAACAAACTAACGGTATTTGTTGCTGTCACACAAATTACACGGTGAGCTATAACTTCAGTATGATTTAGCTACCCCTTTACAGGTGAGTGAGACCACAACGAAAATCAGGCACAATGTTACACACTCTGTTGTTGGTGGCAACAAATGAGAGAGATGCCACACACGCAGGACTGTCACTGAAGCACAAATGTAAATATTAATCTCCCACTGATTTGTTTTTTGTTTTTTTTTCAGGGAGACTTTAGGAAAAAAAAATAATAGAATAAAATGATTTTTTCAGGAAGAATTTAGAAACCAAATACAATAAAAAGATTTTTTCAGGGAGAATTTAGAAAACAAATAAAACAAAAAATAGGCTTTCTATGGCCCACTGAGTGAGAGATGAGGCACACAGGAGTCAGGAGTGGCACACAAGCCCAGAGGCCAATATTTATCTCCCACTGATTGATGTAGTGATTTTTTCAGGTAAATTTTGGAACCCAAATCAAGCTAAAAAAATAATAGGCTTTCTATGGCCCACAATTGGAGAGAGAGAGAGAGAGATGGCACACCCAGGAGTCAAGACTGGCACACAAGCAGAAAGGGCAATATTAATCTCCCACTGATTTGTTTTGTTTTTTTTTTTCAGGGAGACTTTAGGAAAAAAAAATAATAGAATAAAATGATTTTTTCAGGAAGAATTTAGAAACCAAATAAAATAAAATGATTTTTTCAGGGAGAATTTAGAAAACAAATAAAACAAAAAAAGGCTTTCTATGGCCCACTGAGTGAGAGATGACGCACACAGGAGTCAGGAGTGGCACACAAGCCCAGAGGCCAATATTTATCTCCCACTGATTGATGTAGTGATTTTTTCAGGTAGATTTTGGAACCCAAAGCAAGCTAAAAAAATAATAGGCTTTCTATGGCCCATAATTGGAGAGAGAGAGATGGCACACCCAGGAGTCAAGACTGGCACACAAGCAGAAAGGGCAATATTAATCTCCCACTGATTTGTTTTTTTTTTGTTTTTTTTTTTTCAGGGAGACTTTAGGAAAAAAAATAATAGAATAAAATGATTTTTTCAGGAAGAATTTAGAAACCAAATAAAATAAAATGATTTTTTCAGGGAGAATTTAGAAAACAAATAAAACAAAAAAAAGGCTTTCTATGGCCCACTGAGTGAGAGATGACGCACACAGGAGTCAGGAGTGGCACACAAGCCCAGAGGCCAATATTTATCTCCCACTTTTTTTTTTTTGTTCCAGGGAAAATTTATAAACCCAATAAAAAAAATAATAAATAGGCTTTCTATGGCCCACTATCTGAGAGAGAGAGAGAGAGATGGCATGCTTAGGACTGGCACACAAGCCCAAAGGCCAATATTAATCTCCCTTTTTTTTTTTCAGGGAGAATTTATAAAACCAAAAAAAAATAAATAAATAGGCTTTCTATGGCCCACTATCTGAGAGAGAGAGATGGCACGCTTAGGACTGGCACACAAGCCCAAAGGCCAATATTAATCTCCCACTGATTGATTTATTGATTTTTTCAGGTAGAATTTAGAACCCAAATAAAGCAAAAAAAAAAAAAAAAGGGCTTTCTATGGCCCACTGAGTGAGTGATGATGCACACAGGAGTCAGGAGTGGCACACAAGCCCTGAGGCCAATATTTATCTCCCACTGATTGATGTAGTGATTTTTTCAGGTAGATTTTGGAACCCAAATCAAGCTAAAAAAATAATAGGCTTTCTATGGCCCACAATTGGAGAGAGAGAGAGAGAGATGGCACACCCAGGAGTCAAGACTGGCACACAAGCAGAAAGGGCAATATTAATCTCCCACTGATTTGTTTTTTTTTGTTTTTTCAGGGAGACTTTAGGAAAAAAAAATAATAGAATAAAATGATTTTTTCAGGAAGAATTTAGAAACCAAATAAAATAAAATGATTTTTTCAGGGAGAATTTAGAAAACAAATAAAACAAAAAAAGGCTTTCTATGGCCCACTGAGTGAGAGATGACGCACACAGGAGTCAGGAGTGGCACACAAGCCCAGAGGCCAATATTTATCTCCCACTGATTGATGTAGTGATTTTTTCAGGTAGATTTTGGAACCCAAATCAAGCTAAAAAAATAATAGGCTTTCTATGGCCCACAATTGGAGAGAGAGAGAGAGAGATGGCACACCCAGGAGTCAAGACTGGCACACAAGCAGAAAGGGCAATATTAATCTCCCACTGATTTGTTTTTTTTTTTTTTTTTTTCAGGGAGACTTTAGGAAAAAAAATAATAGAATAAAATGATTTTTTCAGGAAGAATTTAGAAACCAAATAAAATAAAATGATTTTTTCAGGGAGAATTTAGAAAACAAATAAAACAAAAAAAGGCTTTCTATGGCCCACTGAGTGAGAGATGACGCACACAGGAGTCAGGAGTGGCACACAAGCCCAGAGGCCAATATTTATCTCCCACTTTTTTTTTTTTGTTCCAGGGAAAATTTATAAACCCAATAAAAAAAATAATAAATAGGCTTTCTATGGCCCACTATCTGAGAGAGAGAGAGAGATGGCACGCTTAGGACTGGCACACAAGCCCAAAGGCCAATATTAATCTCCCTTTTTTTTTCAGGGAGAATTTATAAAAACAAAAAAAAATAAATAAATAGGCTTTCTATGGCCCACTATCTGAGAGAGAGAGATGGCACGCTTAGGACTGGCACACAAGCCCAAAGGCCAATATTAATCTCCCACTGATTGATTTATTGATTTTTTCAGGTAGAATTTAGAACCCAAATAAAGCAAAAAAAAAAAAAAAGGGCTTTCTATGGCCCACTGAGTGAGTGATGATGCACACAGGAGTCAGGAGTGGCACACAAGCCCTGAGGCCAATATTTTTCACCCACTGATTGATGTAGTGATTTTTTCAGGTAGATTTTAGAACCCAAATCAAGCAAAAAAATAAATAGGCTTTCTATGGCCCACTATTTGTGAGAAAGATGGCACGCTCAGGACTGGCACACAAGCCCAGAGGCCAATATTAATCTCCCACTTTTTTTTTTTTGTTCCAGGGAAAATTTATAAACCCAATAAAAAAAATAATAAATAGGCTTTCAATGGCCCACTATCTGAGAGAGAGAGATGGCACGCTTAGGACTGGCACACAAGCCCAAAGGCCAATATTAATCTCCCACTGATTGATTTATTGATTTTTTCAGGTAGAATTTAGAACCCAAATAAAGCAAAAAAAAAAAAAAAAAAAATGGGCTTTCTATGGCCCACTGAGTGAGAGATGGCACACACAGGAGTCAAGAGTGGCACACAAGCCCTGAGGCCAATATTTTTCTCCCACTGATTGATGTAGTGATTTTTTCAGGTAGATTTTAGAACCAAAATCAAGCAAAAAAATAAATAGGCTTTCTATGGCCCACTGACTGAGAGATGGCACACACAGGGATGGCACTCTAGCAGAAATGTCAATCTTAATCTCCCACAAAAAAAAAAAAAAAAAACAGGGAGTGTCCTTCAATTACTATCTCCCTGCAGTTATCTCAGCCAGGTATGGCAGGCAGCAATAAGGAGTGGACTGATGCACAAATTAAATAAAAAGTGTGTACAAACAAAAAAGATAGCTGTGCAGAAAGGAAGGAACAAGAGGATTTGTGCTTTGAAAAAAGCAGTTGGTTTGCACAGCGGCGTACACACAGCAATGCAGCTATCAGGGAGCCTTCTAGGGCAGCCCAATGAGCTACAGCGCTGAGGGGAAAAAAAAAAAAAATGTAGCTTCCACTGTCCCTGCACACCGAAGGTGGTGTTGGGCAGTGGAAATCGCTACAGCACAAGCGGTTTGGTGGTTAATGGACCCTGCCTAACGCTATCCCTGCTTCTGACGAAGCGGCAGCAACCTCTCCCTAAGCTCAGATCAGCAGCAGTAACATGGCGGTCGGCGGGAACGCCCCTTTATAGCCCCTGTGACGCCGCAGACAGCAAGCCAATCACTGCAATGCCCTTCTCTAAGATGGGGGGGACCAGGACCTATGTCATCACGCTGCCCACACTCTGCGTTTACCTTCATTGGCTGAGAAATGGCGCTTTTCGCGTCATTGAAACGCGACTTTGGCGCGAAAGTCGCGTACCGCATGGCCGACCCCGCACAGGGGTCGGATCGGGTTTCATGAAACCCGACTTTGCCAAAAGTCGGCGACTTTTGAAAATGAACGACCCGTTTCGCTCAACCCTAGTAGGGATGAAATAGATTCAGCAAAGTGAGGCCCGATATTCTAGACAGAACGAGGATAGGAAAGATAACTTTGCGGTCTACACAAAACCCTAAAGAAAACCACGCAAAGGGGCAAAAAGACCCTCCGTACCGAACTAACGGCACGGAGGTACACCCTTTGCGTCCCAGAGCTTCCAGCAAAACAAATAGACAAGCTGGACAGAAAAAATAGCAACAAATAGCAAAGAAGCACTTAGCTATGCAGAGCAGCAGGCCACAGGAATGATCCAGAGAAACACAAGTCCAACACTGGAACATTGACAGGAAGCATGAATCAAAGCACTAGGTGGAGTTAAATAGAGCAGCACCTAACGACTTCACCACATCACCTGAGGAAGGAAACTCAGAAGCAGCAGTACCAGTTTCCTCCACAAACGGAAGCTCCCAGAGAGAATCAGCCGAAGTACCACTTGTGACCACAGGAGGGAGCTCTGCCACAGAATTCACAACAGTACCCCCCCCGCTTGAGGAGGGGTCACCGAACCCTCACCAGAGCCCCCAGGCCGACCAGGATGAGCCACATGAAAGGCATGAACAAGATCGGGAGCATGGACATCAGAGGCAAAAACCCAGGAATTATCCTCCTGAGCATAACCCTTCCATTTAACCAGATACTGGAGTTTCCGTCTTGAAACACGAGAATCCAAAATCTTCTCCACAATATACTCCAATTCCCCCTCCACCAAAACCGGGGCAGGAGGGTCAACAGATGGAACCATAGGTGCCACGTATCTCCGCAACAATGACCTATGGAAGACGTTATGTATGAAATCTGGGAGGGTCAGACGAAAAGACACAGGATTAATAACCTCAGAAATCCTATAAGGACCAATGAAACGAGGTTTAAACTTCGGAGAGGAAACCTTCATAGGAATATGACGAGAAGATAACCAAACCAGATCCCCAACACGAAGTCGGGGCCCCACACGGCGTCTGCGATTAGCGAAACGTTGAGCCTTCTCCTGGGACAAGGTCAAATTGTCCACTACATGAGTCCAAATCTGCTGCAACCTGTCCACCACAGTATCCACACCAGGACAGTCCGAAGACTCAACCTGTCCTGAAGAGAAACGAGGATGGAACCCAGAATTGCAGAAAAATGGCGAAACCAAGGTAGCCGAGCTGGCCCGATTATTAAGGGCGAACTCAGCCAAAGGCAAAAAGGACACCCAGTCATCCTGATCGGCAGAAACAAAGCATCTCAGATAGGTTTCCAAGGTCTGATTGCTTCCACAGCAGCAGAAGACCAATTGACCAAATCAGCACCCTTCTTGGTCAAATCGGTCAATGGTTTGGCAATACTAGAAAAATTGCAGATGAAGCGACGATAAAAATTAGCAAAGCCCAGGAACTTTTGCAGACTTTTCAGAGATGTCGGCTGAGTCCAATCATGGATGGCTTGGACCTTAACAGGATCCATCTTGATAGTAGAAGGGGAAAAGATGAACCCCAAAAATGAAACCTTCTGCACACCAAAGAGACACTTTGATCCCTTCACAAACAAAGAGTTAGCACGCAGGACCTGAAAAACCGTTCTGACCTGTTTCACATGAGAATCCCAATCATCCGAGAAGATCAAAATGTCATCCAAGTACACAATCAGGAATTTATCCAGGTACTATCGGAAGATGTCATGCATAAAGGACTGAAACACTGATGGAGCATTGGCAAGTCCGAATGGCATCACTAGATACTCAAAATGACCCTCGGGCGTATTAAATGCTGTTTTCCATTCATCGCCTCGCCTGATTCGCACCAGATTATACGCACCACGAAGATCAATCTTGGTGAACCAACTAGCCCCCTTAAACCGAGCAAACAAATCATATAACAAAGGCAAGGGGTACTGAAATTTAACAGTGATCTTATTAAGAAGGCGATAATCTATACAAAGTCTCAGCGAACCATCCTTTTTGGCTACAAAAAAGAACCCTGCTCCTAATGGCGACGATGACGGGCGAATATGCCCCTTCTCCAGGGATTCCTTCACAAAACTGCGCATAGCGGTGTGCTCAGGCACGGATAAATTAAACAGTCGACCTTTTGGGAATTTACCACCAGGAATCAAATTGATAGCACAATCACAATCCCTATGCGGAGGTAGGGCATCGGACTTGGGCTCATCAAATACATCCCGGTAATCAGACAAGAACTCTGGAACCTCAGAAGGGGTGGATGACGAAATTTACAAAAATGGAACATCACCATGTACCCCCTGACAACCCCAGCTGGACACCGACATGGATTTCCAATCCAATACTGGATTATGGGCTTGTAGACATGGCAACCCCAACACGACCACATCATGCAGATTATGCAACACCAGAAAGCGAATATCCTCCTGATGTGCAGGAGCCATGCACATGGTCAGCTGGGTCCAGTATTGAGGCTTATTCTTGGCCAAAGGTGTAGCATCAATACCTCTCAATGGAATAGGACACTGCAAGGGCTCCAAGAAAAACCCACAACGCTTAGCATATTCCAAGTCCATCAAATTCAGAGCAGCGCCTGAATCCACAAACGCCATGACAGAATATGATGACAAAGAGCAGATCAAGGTAACGGACAGAAGAAATTTTGACTGTACCGTACCAATGGTGGCAGACCTAGCGAACCGCTTAGTGCGCTTAGGACAATCAGAGATAGCATGAGTGGAATCACCACAGTAGATACACAGCCCATTCAGACGTCTGTGTTCTTGCCGTTCAACTCTGGTCAAAGTCCTATCGCACTGCATAGGCTCAGGTTTAAGCTCAGGTAATACCGCCAAATGGTGCACAGATTTACGCTCACGCAAGCGTCGACCGATCTGAATAGCCAAAGACATAGACTCATTCAAACCAGCAGGCATAGGAAATCCCACCATGACATCCTTAAGGGCTTCAGAGAGACCCTTTCTGAACATAGCTGCCAGCGCAGATTCATTCCATTGAGTGAGCACTGACCATTTTCTAAATTTCTGGCAATATACCTCTATCTCATCCTGACCCTGACAAAGAGCCAGCAAATTCTTTTCTGCCTGATCCACTGAATTAGGCTCATCGTACAGCAATCCGAGCGCCAGGAAAAACGCATTGATATTACTCAATGCAGGATCTCCTGGCGCAAGAGAAAATGCCCAGTCCTGAGGGTCGCCGCGCAAAAAAGAAATAATAATCAAAACCTGTTGAACTGGATCACCAGAGGAACGAGGTTTCAAGGCCAGAAATAACTTACAATTATTTTTGAAACTCAGAAACTTAGTTCTATCTCCAAAAAACAAATCAGGAATAGGAATTCTTGGTTCTAACATAGATTTCTGATCAATAGTGTCGTGAATCTTTTGTACTCTTGCCGAGAGCTGATCCACAAATGAAGACAGACTTCTAATGTCCATCGCTACACCTGTGTACTGAACCACCCAAATGTCTAGGGGAAAAAAAGGACAAAACACAAAGCCAAGAAAAAAAAATGGTCTCAGAACTTCTTTTTTCCCTCTATTGAGAATCATTAGTACTTTTGGCTTCCTGTACTGTTATGAAAGGCAATTTAGTATCACAATGGACATGGAGGTCAGAGCACATACAGTGATCTGACAATAACCCAAAATAATAGAACGAGCTCTCAGACGTGGGAACTCTGCAGACCGCAATCCCTGATCCTCTCCAAACACAACTAGAGGCAGCCGTGGATTGCGCTTAACGCTCCCTATGCAACTCGGCACAGCCTGAGAAACTAACTAGCCTGAAGATAGAAAAAATAAGCCTACCTTGCCTCAGAGAAATACCCCAAAGGAAAAGGCAGCCCCCCACATATAATGACTGTGAGTAAGATGAAAAGATAAACGTAGGGATGAAATAGATTCAGCAAAGTGAGGCCCGATATTCTAGACAGAACGAGGATAGGAAAGATAACTTTGCGGTCTACACAAAACCCTAAAGAAAACCACGCAAAGGGGCAAAAAGACCCTCCGTACCGAACTAACGGCACGGAGGTACACCCTTTGCGTCCCAGAGCTTCCAGCAAAACAAATAGACAAGCTGGACAGAAAAAATAGCAACAAATAGCAAAGAAGCACTTAGCTATGCAGAGCAGCAGGCCACAGGAATGATCCAGAGAAACACAAGTCCAACACTGGAACATTGACAGGAAGCATGAATCAAAGCATTAGGTGGGGTTAAGTAGAGAAGCACCTAACGACCTCACCAGATCACCTGAGGGAGGAAACTCAGAAGCAGCAGTACCAGTTTCCTCCACAAACGGAAGCTCCCAGAGAGAATCAGCCGAAGTACCACTTGTGACCACAGGAGGGAGCTCTGCCACAGAATTCACAACAGGACAGACCTTGAATGTCCATGTTTACACCAGTGTTCTGAACCACCCAGAGGTAAAGGGGAAAAGAGAGACAAAACACACTGCAAAGAAAAAAAAATGGTCTCAGAACTTCTCTTATCCCTCTATTGAGATGCATTAGTACTTTGGGCCACCTGTACTGTTATGACCTGGTGGTCAGGACAATAATGGACCTGGTGGTTGAGAGCACACGGAATGACCTGATAGTTACTGATAATAAAGGACGAGCTCTGGGACGTGGGAACTCTGCTGACCGCAATCCCTAATCCTATCAAACACACTAGAAATAGCCGTGGATTGCGCCTAATGCTCCCTATGCAACTCGGCACAGCCTAAGAAACTAGCTAGCCCTGAAGATAGAAAAATAAAGCCTACCTTGCCTCAGAGAAATTCCCCAAAGGGAAAGGCAGCCCCCCACATATAATGACTGTGAGTAAAGATGAAAATACAAACACAGCGATGAAATAGATTTAGCAAAGTGAGGCCCGACTAACTGAACAGACCGAGGATAGGAAAGGTTACTTTGCGGTCAGCACAAAAACCTACAAAAAGACCACGCAGAGGGCACAAAAAGACCCTCCGCACCGACTCACGGTGCGGAGGCGCTCCCTCTGCGTCCCAGAGCTTCCAGCAAGCAAGACAACAATAAAAATAGCAAGCTGGACAGAAAAATAGCAAACAAAAGAAATACAAGCTGGAACTTAGCTTCTGCTGGGAAGACAGGTCACAAGAACGATCCAGGAGTGAACAAGACCAATACTGGAACATTGACAGGTGGCATGGAGCAAAGATCTAAGTGGAGTTAAATAGAGCAGCAGCTAACGAATTAACCTTGTCACCTGTGGAAGGAAACTCAGAAACACCCACCAGAGGAAGTCCATGGACAGAACCAGCCGAAGTACCATTCATGACCACAGGAGGGAGCCCGACAACAGAATTCACAACAGCCAAGTATTACAATTCTGACTACTGTCATTTTATGAGCTGATAACTGTGAAACGCTTGAAACGGATACCGCTGATTCTGAGAATGCTTTTTCATGACATATTGTACTTCATGTTAGCGGTAAACACATT
This sequence comes from Ranitomeya imitator, assembly GCF_032444005.1. Lineage (NCBI taxonomy): Eukaryota > Metazoa > Chordata > Amphibia > Anura > Dendrobatidae > Ranitomeya > Ranitomeya imitator. Next base: position 246,238,715 of record NC_091286.1, on the reverse strand, counting down.
TTTTTGTTAGGAAGTTATAAGGGTTAAAAGTTGACCAGCAATTTCTCATTTTTACAACAAAATTTACAAAACCATTTTTTAGGGACTATTTCACGTTTAAAGTCACTTTTTGAGGGGTGTACATGACAGAAAATACCCAAAAGTGACACCATTCTAAAAACTACACCCCACAAGCTGCTCAAAACCACATTCAAAAAGTTTATTAATCTGTTACATGCTTTACAGGAACTGAAGCAATGTGGAAGGAAAAAATTAACATTTAACTTTTTTTTACAAACATTTTACTTCAGAACCAATTTTTTTAATTTTCACAAGTGTAAAAAGAAAAATGCATGTAAAGAAGCTGCGGAGACACCATCACGTGTTTCTCGACGCAAGCAGTGAATAGCCAGGCCTTTCCCCGGGAAGGAACAACCACGGGAAGGGCAGCATCCTATGAAGGAAAGCCACCTATGCCAAGCATGGTATCCATCCACAGACAGCTGTTTCAGGGTTTTGCCCCTCATCAGTGTGGAGTAGGAATCTGGCTATTAGGAGCAGTGCCTGGTAAAAAGGCTATAAAGGCACAGATGATTGGCCTCGGGGAGACCAAAACATCCAACACTGCGGAGACACCCTCACGTGTTTCTCAACGCAGTGATTCCAGAACACTGCCCCCATCCCTTATGGGAAATATGCAGATGCATGTAAAGAAGCTGCGGAGACACCATCACGTGTTTCTCGACGCAAGCAGTGAATAGCCAGGCCTTTCCCCGGGAAGGAACAACCACGGGAAGGGCAGCGTCCTATGAAGGAAAGCCACCTATGCCAAGCAGGGATGGGGGCAGTGTTCTGGAATCACTGCGTTGAGAAACACGTGAGGGTGTCTCCGCAGTGTTGGATGTTTTGGTCTCCCCGAGGCCAATCATCTGTGCCTTTATAGCCTTTTTACCAGGCACTGCTCCTAATAGCCAGATTCCTACTCCACACTGATAAGGGGCAAAACCCCGAAACAGCTGTCTGTGGATGGATACCATGCTTGGCATAGGTGGCTTTCCTTCATAGGATGCTGCCCTTCCCGTGGTTGTTCCTTCCCGGGGAAAGGCCTGGCTATTCACTGCTTGCGTTGAGAAACACGTGATGGTGTCTCCGCAGCTTCTTTACATGCATCTGCATATTTCCCATAAGGGATGGGGGCAGTGTTCTGGAATCACTGCGTTGAGAAACACGTGAGGGTGTCTCCGCAGTGTTGGATGTTTTGGTCTCCCCGAGGCCAATCATCTGTGCCTTTATAGCCTTTTTACCAGGCACTGCTCCTAATAGCCAGATTCCTACTCCACACTGATGAGGGGCAAAACCCCGAAACAGCTGTCTGTGGATGGATACCATGCTAGGCATAGGTGGCTTTCCTTCATAGGATGCTGCCCTTCCCGTGGTTGTTCCTTCCCGGGGAAAGGCCTGGCTATTCACTGCTTGCGTCGAGAAACACGTGATGGTGTCTCCGCAGCTTCTTTACATGCATCTGCATATTTCCCATAAGGGATGGGGGCAGTGTTCTGGAATCACTGCGTTGAGAAACACGTGAGGGTGTCTCCGCAGTGTTGGATGTTTTGGTCTCCCCGAGGCCAATCATCTGTGCCTTTATAGCCTTTTTACCAGGCACTGCTCCTAATAGCCAGATTCCTACTCCACACTGATGAGGGGCAAAACCCCGAAACAGCTGTCTGTGGATGGATACCATGCTTGGCATAGGTGGCTTTCCTTCATAGGATGCTGCCCTTCCCGTGGTTGTTCCTTCCCGGGGAAAGGCCTGGCTATTCACTGCTTGCGTCGAGAAACACGTGATGGTGTCTCCGCAGCTTCTTTACATGCATCTGCATATTTCCCATAAGGGATGGGGGCAGTGTTCTGGAATCACTGCGTTGAGAAACACGTGAGGGTGTCTCCGCAGTGTTGGATGTTTTGGTCTCCCCGAGGCCAATCATCTGTGCCTTTATAAAAAGAAAAATGAACCACAAAATTTGTTGTGCTATTTTTCCTGAATATGCTGAAATACCATATGTGGGGGTAAATCACTTTTGGGCACACGGCAGAGCTTGGAAGAGAAGGAGTGCCGTTTGACCTTTTGTTCACTTGCCATTTGACTTGCTTCCCAGAAGTTTATAACATAGAATCATAAAAATAAAAAAAATATTTTTTTCCACAAAAATGATCTTTTCCCCAAAAATTTTTATTTTCACAAGGGTAACAGGAGAAATTAGACCACCAAAGTTGTTGTGAAATTTTTCCTGGGTACGCCAATACCCCATATGTGGGATTAAACCACTGTTTGGGCGTAAGGCAGAGCTCAGAAGGGAAGGAGCGCCGTTTGACTTTTTCAATGTAGAATTGGCTGGAATTGAGATCGGATGCCATGTCGCGTCTGGAGAGCCCCTGATGTGCCTAAACAGTGGAAACCCCCATAATTGACTCCATTTTGGAAACTAGACCCCTTAGAGAACTTATCTAGATGTGTGGTGAGCACTTTGAACCCCCAAGTGCTCCACAGAAGTTTATAACGTAGAGCCGTGACAATAAAATATCATATTTTTTGCACAAAAATGATTTTTTTTTGCCCCCAAATTTTTATTTTCACAAGGGTAACAGAAGAAATTAGAACACCAAAGTTGTTGTGCAATTTGTCCTTAGTACGCCGATACCCTATATGTGGAGGTAAACCACTGTTTGGGCACACAGCAGAGTTTGGAATGGAAGAAGCATCGTTTTACTTTTTCAATGCAGAATTGGCTGGAATTGAGATCGGACACTATGTCGCATTTGGAGAGCCCCTCATGTGCCTAAACAGTGGAAACCCCCCACAAGTGACACCATTTTAAAAACTAGAACCCTTAAGGAACTTATCTAGATGTGTGCTGAGCACTTTGAATGCCCAAGTGCTTCGCAGAAGTTTATAACACAGAGACGTGAAAAAAAAAAAAAAAAATTCCCACAAAAATTATTTCAGCCCCAAATTTTTTATTTTCCCAAGGTTAACAGGAGAAACTGGACATCAAAAGTTGTCCATTTTGTCCTGAGTATGATAATGCCCTTTATGTGGGGGTACACCTCTGGGCACATGTCGGGACTCGAAAGGGAAGTAGTGATGTTTTGGAATGTAGACTTTGATGGAATGGTTTGCTGGTATCATGTTGCGTTTGCAGAGCCCTTGATGTGCCTAAACAGTAGAAACCCCCCACAAGTGACCCCATTTTGGAAACTAGACCCCCCCAGGGAGCTTATCTAGATGTGCGTTGAGCACTTTAAATGCCCAAATGCTTCACAGAAGTTTATAACGTAGAGCCGTGAAAATAAAAAATCATTTTTTCCCACAAAAAGGATTTTTTTAGCCCCAATTTTTTTAATTTTCCCAAGGGTAACAGGAGAAATTGGACCACAAAAGTTGTTGTCCAATTTGTCCTGAGTACGCTGATACTCCATATGTGGGGGTAAACCACAGTTTGGGCACACGTCCTGGCATTCCGATACTGCAAATATCGGGTATCGGCCGATATTTGCTGTATCGGAATTCCGATACCGAGTTCCAATATTTTTGCGATATTGGAAATCGGAATCGGAAGTGTTCCTAGTCATCTTCGGCATGTGCAGTGCATATGGTTCCCAGGGTCTGATGGAGAGGAAACTCTCCTTCAGGCCCTGGGATCCATATTCATGTAAAAAATAAAGAATAAAAATAAAAAATATGGATATACTCACCCCTCCGACGAACCCTGGCTCTCAGCGGTGCAACCGGCAGCCTCCGTTCCTAAGAATGCAGTGAGTGAAGGACCTTCGATGACGTCGCGGTCACGTGAGCAGTCAGGTGACCAATCACCTGACCACGACGTCATCGAAGGTCCTTCACTCACTGAATTCTTAGGAACGGAGGCAGACGCTTGCAGCGCTGAGAGCCAGGGTCCGCCAGAGGGGTGAGTATATCCATATTTTTTATTTTATTCTTTATTTTTTACATGAATATGGATCACAGGGCCTGAAGGAGAGTTTCCTCTCCTTCAGACCCTGGGAACCATCCAGGATAGCTTTCGATACTTGTGTCCCATTGACTTGCATTGGTATCGGGTATCGGTATCGGCGATATCCGATATTTTTTGGATATCAGCCGATCCCATCCGATACCGATACCTTTGAGTATCGGAAGGTATCGCTCAACACTAGCAGTGATGTCTTGGAATGCAGACTTTGATGGAATGGTCTGCAGGCATCATGCTGCATTTGCAGAGCCCTTGATGTGCCTAAACAGTAGAAACTCCCCCACAAGTGACCCCATTTTGGAAATTAGGTCTCCTTAAAGAGCTTATCTAGATGTGTGGTGAGCACTTTGAACGCCCGAGTGCTTCACAGAAGTTTATAACGCAGAGCCGTGAAAATAAAAAATCATGTTTTTTCCACAAAAATGATTTTTAGCCCCCAATTTTTTATTTTACCAAGGGTAACAGGGGAAATTGGATGCAAAAGTTGTCCAATTTGTCCTGAGTACGCTGATGCACCATATGTGGGGCTAAACCACTGTTTGGACACACGGCAGAGCTCAGAAGGGAGGGAGCATCATTTGACTTTTTGAACGCAAAAATTGTCTGGAATCAATGGTGGCACCACGTTGCGTTGGGAGACCCCCTGATGTACCTAAACAGTGGAAACCCCCCAATTCTAACTCCAACCCTATCCCCAACACACCCCTACCCCTAATCCCAACCCTAACCCTAATCACAACCCTAACCCTATCACACCCCTAATCCCAATCCCAATCCCAACCCAAACAATAACCTTAACCCCAACACACCCCTAACCCAAATTTCAACTCTAACTATAACCCTAATCACAACCCTAACCCCAACCCACCCCTAACCCTAATCACAGCCATAACCCTAATTCCAACCCTAACGGTAATCCCAACCCTAACCCTAATCCTAACCCTAACCATAACCCTAACCACAAACCTAACCCTAATCCCAACCCTAACCCTAATCCCAACCCTAACCCTAATCCAAACCCTAATCTCACCCCTAATCCCAACCCTAATCCTTAACCCTAATCCCAACCCTATCTCTAACCCTAATCCAAACCCTAATCCTAATCCCAAACCTAACTCTAATAATAACCCTAATCCTAATCCCAACTCTAACCCTAACTTTAGCCCCAAACCTAACCCTAATTTTAACCCCAACCCTAACCCTAACCCTAACTTTAGCCCAACTGTAACCCTAATGGGAAAATGGAAATATTTATCTTTTCCTTATTATTTTTTTATTTTGATCACTGTGATAGGGTCTCTCACAGTGACCAAAATGAACCAATAGGAAAAATCTTTCTATTGTTGCCAAGTGCCGGCCGGCAGATCTTGGCAGGCACACTGAGCATGCATTTTCTTACCTGAAAAAGATGCCAGCAGCCGTGGGGGGGAAACAGGGGGACCCAGGGACCCTGGGAGACACTGGTAAGTATCAGGGAGTCATCAGGGACCCTATTTCTGTCCTCTGATGTGCGATCACATCGGAGGACAGAGAAATGAAATGGCAAATCATGGGGGCTTTTTTGCGGTCGCCGTTATACAGCTAATAACGGCGATTGCAACCCGGGTGTCAGTAAAAACCAACCCGAATCATTCTCTCTGGGGTATCGGCTACCACGGCGCTGTGATTTACATACCTTTAACAACTGCCGTTAAAAGGCGTATCAACGGTCGTTAAGGGGTTAAGTGATGAAAAATAATCTAAGCTTTGGTGAAAAAAAAAAGGCGTCATTTTTCAAGACCTATAGCGTCTCCATTTTTTCATGATCTCGGGCTGGGCGAGGCTTACTTTTTGCATGCTGGGCTGACATTTTTATTGATACTATTTTGCTGTAGATTCTATAATTTGATAGCTTGTTATTGTATTTTATTGCAATGTAGCGGCGACGAAAAAAACATAATTCTGGCATTTTGAATATTTTTCTCGTTATGCCATTTACCAGTTAGGTTAATTCTTTTCTTTTATTGATAGATCGGGTGATTCTGTATACCAAATATGTATTGTATTGTTTTAATTTGAATGGAGCAAAAGGGGTTTAATTTGAACTTTTATATTATTTATTTTTTAATATTTTTAAAAACATTTTGGGAGGCTTTTTACATGCTTCAATAGTCTCCATGAGAGACTAGAAGCTGCCTTTGTCTGATCAGCTCTGCTACATACAGATGTTGATCAGATCCCCTATGTGTAGCAGAAATGCTCACTTGCTATGAGCGCCGACCACCGGGTGGCGCTCATAGCAATCGGACTATGACAACCATAGAGTTCTGCTGGAGCCCCCTAGTTGTCATGCTAACCCATTGGTGACTCGCAATCACGTGATGGGTGACCGATGGGAGGGATTTCTGACGTGCTTACCGGAAGAGCAAGTTAAGAGCCACAGTCAGAGATTGACAGCAGCAGTTAACAGGTTAACAGTCACTGGAGGATCGCGCTTCTACCAGTGGTTGTTAGAGGCACATGTCAGCTGTTGAAAACCAAAACATCTGACATGTGGGCTCAGTGCATCCAACGTCAGAAAGGGGTTAAGAGCCATCATATGGCACCGAATGGTCAGAGAGGTGTAAAGAGCCGTATTTTTAGAGTTTCCTTAGTATTGCACAGGTGATGGAATTATTGCCTGTGGAGGTTATGCAATTATCACTTGCTCAATACAAAGGAAATTCTGAAAACATGACCTGTTGGTGCCTCTTGAGGGCAGGAGTTGGGGAACATTGGTCTAAAATTATCCCGCAAGTGACCATCTCTCTCTTCTACGCATGCGCTAATGATGGAGATTTCAGTTGAGATAGTGCTGTCAATTAATGAAGCAGGGGAAATGTGCTTCTGACTCTCCATAGTGCACTAAGCACTTAATTTGCAGATTACTTAAATAATTTCTTCAAAAATAGACCACTGACTTTAGAAATACGCACATTACAAAAGCAGGATCCCTGACTTCATTACCATGTTGTAACAGTTTGTTAAAGATTCAAGGGATCAAAATGTCACTATTTGGTGGCAAAAAAGACTACTGTTGTAATTTCTTCTAAATGTACCCCTTACTTGAAAAAAAATCCACACCTTCTGTAGCTTGAAATACAAAGTGTGAGCAGTGAATATTCCTCTTAGGCCGGTTTCACATGTCCAGATAATTTCTCCGGTACCGGAGTTATCCGTGTCCTTGTGTCCGTGTGCTCACGTAGCACATCAGTGTGGCACATGTGCGGCAGCCGTGTGCCGCTCGCGTGCCGACTGAGGACCACACGAACCGTGCAGGACACAGCACTACAGTTAAGCGCTGTCCCCTGCTTTTGGTGCTGAAGCCGGCATTCATTCCTTCTCCTCAGCAGCGTTCGCTGGAGAGAAGGAATGAAACATCAAGGGTTTTTTTTTTTGTTAAAAATAAAGTTTGGGGTCACCTCCCGCCTCCCATCCCCCGTGCACCCGCCCGCTTGCCGAGAAATACTCACCCAGCTCCTGCAATGTATGCTCTCAGTGCCGGCAGCCTGTCCTGTGTGAGTGGTCACGTGGTACCGCTCATTACAGTGATGAATATGCACATATTCATCACTGTAATGAGCGGTACCATGTGAAAGCTCACACAGGACCTGCTGCTGGCGCTGAGAGGAGACATTGTGGGAGCTGGGTGAGTATTTCTCTGCAAGCAGGCGGGCGCACAGGGAATGGGAGGCGGGAGGAGACCCCCAAACTTTATTTTTATCACAAAAAAAAACTTGATTTTTCATCTCTTCTCTCCTGCAGGGGACAAGAGATGAATGCCACCTTCAGCACCACATGCAGTGGGGACAGCGCTTACTGTAGCACTGTCTCTCCTGCGGGCGGTACGTGCACACGGAGGAGAGTGCACACTGTTCTCCGTGTGCATGTGTGTGGGACATATTGCGTTACGTGCTGCTGGAGAAAAGCGGACATGTCTCCGTGTTTTGCACACGGACACACGGTCCGTGAAAACACAGAGACATGTGCATAGACCCATTCATTTGAATGGGTCTATGTGTGTCAGTGTCTCCGGTACATGAGAAAAGTGTCAGTACACGTACCGGAGACACTGACGTGTGAAAGAGGCCTTAATGAATGTGGTGCATCTTATCCCATCAGGCCTCCTCATTAAGGCCAGACTCACACGTCCAGATTTTTCCGGTACCTGAAGAAATGGTCCCGAAGTTATCCCTGTCCATATCCGTGTGTGCACATAGGCCATCCATGTCTCATGCGTGTGCTGTCCGTGTGCTGTCCGTATGGTCCATGTTCGTGTTTTGAAACAATGTGTTTCAATTTAAACCCTATGACTTTAAAAAAAACACACAGACAGCACACGGATGGCATCCATGTGCGGTACGTGATTACACGCACCCATTGACTTTAATGGGTCCGACACTGACATGTCTCTGTGTTTTGCACATGGATACACGGTCTATGAAAACACGCTGACATGTGCAGAGACACATTCATTTTAATGTGTCTACGTGTGTCAGTGTCTCAGGTACGTGAGGAAACTGTCACCAAACGTACCGGAGCCACTGACGTGTGAAACCGGCCTAAGGCCGGCATCACACTCAGCGTAGGGAAATATGGTCCGTATTTTACATGCGTAATACGCCAAAACAATCCCAAAACAGTGATCCATATGTCATCCGTAGGCAGGGTTTGGCAGCGTATTTTACGCATGTCATCCTCCGTATGTAATCCGTTTGGCATCCATACAGCGAGATTTTCTCGCCGGCTTGCAAAATGGACATAGAATGGATCTATGGGCTCAAATATTTGTGAAAACATACAAACAATACAGTCTATATATATATATATATATATATATATATATATATATATATATATATATATGTCAGTGAGACACATATATATACATATACCGTATATGTACGTATACCGTACCGTACATATACAGTCTATATATATATATATATATATATATGTCAGTGAGACACATATATATACATATACCGTATTTATATTTCTTACAACGCTAGATAGCAGAAAAGTCAGTAATTCAATTGCCGGCTTTTGCTATCTCCTTACCAAATCCGACATGATATGAGACATGGTTTACATACAGTAAACCTTTTCATATCCCTTATTGACGCCCCTCCATTATTAATCTGCCTTAATGTCACCTTACAATAGCAAGGTGGCATTAACCCTTTATTACCCCATATCCCACCGCTACAGGGGAGTGGGAAGAGAGAGGCTAAGTGCCAGAATAGGCGCGTCTTTCAGACGTGCCTTTTCTGGGGTGGCTGGGGGCAGGTGTTTTTAGCTGGGGGGGGAGCAAAAACCATGGTCAATCTCTAGGCTATTAATATCTGCCCTCAGTCACTGGCTTTCCCACTCTGGCGGAGGAAAGTGCGTGGGAGCCCACGCCAGTTTTTTCCGCGATTTAACCCTTTATTTTAACAGCTAGAGCCCCCAAATTTTGCACACACACACTACTAACATTAGTAGTGAGGAATATGCAACAAAAAAAGGGATATGAAAAGGTTTACTGTATGTAAACCATGTCTCATATCATGTCGGGTTTGGGAAGGAGATCGCAAAAGCCGGCAATTAAATTACCTGCTTTTCTGCTATCTAGCGCTGTATGAAATATAAATATATCTACTACATAATTTTCTAAGGGTCACGTCCGTCTGTCCTTCTGTCTTTCTGTCACGGTTATTCATTCGCTGATTGATCTCGCCAGCTGCCTGTCATGGCTGCTGTGACCAATCAGCGACGGCCACAGTCTGGAAGAAAATGGCCGCTCCTTACTCCCCGCAGTCAGTGCCTGTCACCCGCATACTTCCCTCCGGTCACCGCTAACACAGGGTTAATGCCGGCGGTAACGGACCGCATTATGCCTCGGGTTACCACCGCTATTAACCCTGTGTGTCCCCAACTTTTTACTATTGACGCTGCCTATGCGGCATCAATAGTAAAAAATGTAATGTTAAAAATAATAATAAAAAAAAAATTCTGCTATACTCACCCTCCATTGCCGCTCGCGCCGGCCACCATCCTCCGTTGCAGGTTCTGGTGGCAGAAGGACCTCCCATGATGTCACGGTCATGTGATCGCGACGTCATCACAGGCCCTGCACGACAAGGACCTGCCATGACGTCACGGTCATGTGACCGCGACGTCATCACAGGCCCTGCGCAACAAAGACCTGCAATGACATCACGGTCATGTGACCGCGACGTCATCACAGGTCCTGGGCTGATACCAACCCAGGGGCCGAAAGCTGCCGTGGACTACAAGCGCTCCCTCGGAAAGGTGAGTATATGTTTATTTTTAATTTTTTACCTGTGATAAACCTGGCTGTGCAATATACTACGTGGCTCTGTGCTGTATACTACGTCACTGGGAAGTATACTACGTCACTGGGAAATATACTACGTCACTGGGCAATATACTATGTGACTGGGCAATATACTATGTGGCTCTGTGCTGTATACTACGTCACTGGGCAATATACTACGTAACTGGGCAATATAGTATGTGGCTCTGTGCTGTATACTACGTCACTGGGCAATATACTACGTGGCTGCGCAATATACTACGTCACTAGGCAATATACTACGTAACTGGGCAATATACTACGTAACTGGGCAATATACTACGTAACTTGGCAATATGTGACTGCGACGTCATCACAGGCCCTGCGCGCCTTCGCAACAAAGACCTGCAATGACGTCACGGTCATGTGACCGCGACGTCATCACAGGTCCTGCACTGATACCAACCCAGGGGCTGGAAGCTGCCGTGGACTACAAGCGCTCCCTCGGAAAGGTGAGTATATGTTTATTTTTAATTTTTTACCTGTGATAAACCTGGCTGTGCAATATACTACGTGGCTCTGTGCTGTATACTACGTCACTGGGCAATATACTACGTCACTGGGCAATATACTTCGTGACTGCGCAATATACTACGTCACTAGGCAATATACTACGTAACTGGGCAATATACTACGTAACTGGGCAATATACTACGTAACTGGGCAATATACTACGTAACTGGGCAATATACTACGTAACTGGGCAATATACTACATCGCTGGGCAATATATACGTCACTGGGCAATATACTACGTGGCTGCGCAATATACTACGTCACTAGGCAATATACTACATAACTGGGCAATATACTACGTAACTGGGCAATATACTATGTAACTTGGCAATATACTACGTAACTGGACAATATACTACATCGCTGGGCAATATACTACGTCACTGGGCAATATACTACGTGGCTGCGCAATATACTACGTCACTAGGCAATATACTACGTAACTGGACAATATACTACGTAACTAGGCAATATACTACGTAACTGGGCAATATACTACGTAACTGGGCAATATACTACATCGCTGGGCAATATACTACGTCACTGGGCAATACACTACGTCACTGGGCAATATACTGCGTGGCTGGGCAATATACTACGTGGCTGTACAATATACTACGTGACTGGGCAATATACTACATGGCTTGGCAATATACTACGTGGCTGTGCAATATACTACGTGGCTGGGCAATATACTACGTGGCTGGGCAATATACTACGTGGCTGTACAATATACTACGTGACTGGGCAATATACTACGTGGCTGGGCAATATACTACGTGGCTGGGCAATATACTACGTGGCTGGGCAATATACTACGTGGGCTGTGCAATATACTATTTGGCTGGGCAATATACTACGTGGGCTGTGCAATATACTACGGGGACATGCATATTCTAGAATACCCGATGCGTTAGAATCGGGTCACCATCTAGTGTATATATATATACAGTATGTGTCTCAGGGACATATATATATATCTCTCTCCCTATTCTATGTGTAGACATTAATTTTATCTATTCTATTCTAACCTGTCAGTGTGATTTTACTGTACACCGCACTGAATTGCCGTCTTTTCTCTAGAACACTGGTGCGTATTTCTCGCAAGACACACTGATGGTCCGTGTGTAATCCGTATTTTTCTCGCCCCCATAGACTTTCATTGGCAGATTTTTTTGCGCAATTCGCTGACAAACGCAGCATGCTGTGATTTTCTACGCCCGTAAATTATGGCTGAGAAATATACAGCAGATAGGAGCTGCCCCATAGAGAATCATTGGTCCGTGTGCAATGTGTAGTTTTTGCACCTCTCATACGTCCATAAAACTCTCTAGTGTGACGCCGGCCTAAGGGTACCGTCACACTTAACGATATCGTTAACGATATCGTTGCTTTTTGTGACGTAGCAACGATATCGTTAAGGAAATCGTTCTGTGTGACAGGCAGCAGCGATCAGGCCCCTGCTGGGAGATCGCTGGTCGCTGAAGAAAGTCCAGAACTTTATTTCGTCGCTGGATCTCCCGCTGACATCGCTGGATCGGCGTGTGTGACACCGATCCAGCGATCTCTTCACTGGTAATCAGGGTAAACATCGGGTAACTAAGCGCAGGGCCGCGCTTAGTAACCCGATGTTTACCCTGGTTACCAGCGTAAAAGTAAAAAAAAAAAACACTTCATACTTACCTACCGCTGTCTGTCCCCGGCGCTCTGCTTCTTTGCACTCCTCTGCACTGACTGTGAGCACAGCGGCCGGAAAGCAGAGCGGTGACGTCACCGCTCTGCTTTCCGGCCGCTGTGCTCACAGCCAGTGCAGGAGGAGTGCAGAGAAGCTGAGCGCCGGTGACAGACAGCGGTAGGTAAGTATGAAGTGTTTTTTTTTTTTTACTTTTACGCTGGTAACCAGGGTAAACATCGGGTTACTAAGCGCGGCCCAGCGCTTAGTTACCCGATGTTTACCCTGATTACCAGTGTCGGTATCGCTGCAGCGTCGCTTAGTGTGACGGTACCTTAAGACTGATGTGCAAAATACCAACCTTACTTAATCAGCCCCTTAATCTTCCCTTCCTGAAAGACCACAATCTATACTTTACAAGAATTTTCATTTTTACATGGTATGTCTATTAAATCAGTGCAAAAATTGCTGCTTCCTCTGTAAAGGCTGTTCAGTGTTCTGGTACATTTCATAATATTTCTGTGAAACACAATAATAGAGTGTTTCAGTGTCTGACAGCTTTAGCTGAAATATTTACTTTAGTTTCTTTAAGTTTAACAAAACATAATGTATATGTCTTCAGAATATAAAGAATTCTTGTGCTTTTTTATGTCTGTGAACTGTGCTGCTTTAATAAACATTACATACAAAATATCAATGCTGAAACACAGAACTGCCTTTCTACACTTTAGCTTTCATCGTTCAAACACAAGTAGAAAATGCAACACAAATAGCCAGTAACTAGTAAATTAACAAAAATACCCTCAAAATTCAAAGAAAATTATTTTCTAATGTGAATCTGTCACCAGACTTTTCAATACAAACTGCAAATATTAGGCCAGGATCACACATGCGAGAAACACGTCCGTGTCTCGCATGTGAAATCCAAGCTCTGGCGCCAGCACTCCAGAGCGGAGCGTGCGGCCGCATAGCAACACATGGAGCCGCACGCTCCGGACATATTTCTCGCATGTGTGATCCCGGCCTTAATAAATGTCTCAGTGCGTCCTGATGAGACGCATTAAAATGAGAAGTTTAGTTGGTTTCTAAGGCTGGAAGTGCATTGAACAGCCAGGTGGATTGCTGCTAAGGGGAAAGAGAAAAAAATATATATTCTTTAAGGCTGTGTGCACACGTTGCGGTTTTTTCGCGGTTTTTCCTGATAAAAACGCTATAAAACCGCAAAAAAACGCATACAATAAGCATCCCATCATTTAGAATGAATTCCGCATGTTTTGTGCACATGATGCGGTTTTTTTAGGCGAAAAAAACGCATCGCGATAAAAACAGCAGCATGTTCATTAATTTTGCGTTTTTTTTGCGGATTTCCCACTACAAAATGCATTGGGAAGTGTCTGGAAAAAATCGCGGCAAAAACGCGTCAAAACCGCGACAAAATCGCGGCATAAATGCATGCGGTTTTCTTGCGGATTTCTTGCAGAAAATGTCCGGTTTTTCTCAGGAATTTTCTGCGAGAAATCCTGAACGTGTGCACATAGCCTAAATCTTCAGCTTAGCGAGTGTGAACGAGCTGAGTGTGACCTGAGCGTAAGTGTGGACGGCGGTAAGTGTGACTTGAGATTCAGTGAAGAGGTATTTGGAAAACCTTTAACAAATACCTGTGTGAATTGGTGTGAGTTGCTGAATTGGGAGTAAGGCCGGCGTCACACTGGCGTTTAAAACGGCCGAGTGCAATGCGATAAAACATCGCATTGCACTCGGACCAATGTTAACATATGGGGCCGCTCCCAGCAGCCGACTTTTTGACGCCCGTTTTCCTCGGTCCGAGACAATCGCAGCATGCTGCGGTTGTCACAGATTATCGGATCGGACTCGCCAATGCAAGTCTATGGATGCGATGAAAAATCGGATTACAAACGGACCACAAGTGTGACTTGCGATTAAATCGCCAGACTTCGCCAGGTGACAGGAAATTGCATCAGGCATTGCCAGGAAGCTTTGGCATGCTAATTACACTGGGAGAGTTAAAAAAAACCAGGAACAATGCCTCCACAGATTCCTACAAGCATGTCGACGCTAATTAACGTCGAGATGCTCATAGTTCTGGTCCAAGAGAGACCAGAACTATGGGACCAGAGAGATGCCCACTATGCCGACCGGGCATGCAAGGAGGCAGCGTGGAGAAGAATATGTTGCCAAATGTTCCCAGATTATGCAGACAGATCTCGGGAGGACCAGGAGAGAATTAGTAAGTACACTAATGTATTTTTTTTGGGGGGGGTTTCAACACAGTAAAATGTGCATTTTTGTAGTTTGAGGGGGGGGGAATTTAGCAAAAGTGTCCTCCTTGTCAGATAACCAGCTTTTTCAAAGTATTACGGCACATTGTTATGTGTGAATGTTTACCCCCTAAATTTTGGGCCGCAATGTATGTTGTCCCCATTACTTTGCTATGCATTAATTACCACATTTTTTCACTCAAAAATTTTACCATTTCTTGTTGATGTTTTGTCCCTATCTTAGCCAGTATATAGGTGAATAAAAACATCATCATTGTAGTTACTTTCCTTTTCAAGTATGTTCTGATGAAGGTCCTTTTCCACCCTTTTTTTTTGGTGGTTTAATCAATTAATTAATTGATTTTCTTGTTTTCAAAGTCAATTTTTTTATGGTCTGAACATACCATATTTGTGTTTTCAAAACTTGTGTTTTGTGTTACATTTCAGTGAATGATGTGACAAGGCGTTGGCGTAGCTGTAGGGATTCATATAGGAGGGAGAGACAGCTGCGGAGCCGGAGTGGTGCGGATGGAACCACCAAGAGGAAATACCTCTACTTTGACAGGCTGAATTTCCTAGCTCCGGTGATGGATCTGAGACCGTAAGTGAATTTTATTATTATGTTTTTGTTTTATTTTGGTGATTGAATTTATTTAATTTATATGTTTAATTTCTAAATATAGCACTGAGTCAAACCTGACAGAGAGGGAGACGGGTACCGAATCAGAGGTGCAAATTGATCCAGTGGGTGATGATGATGAACAGGCTGGTCCTTCCACATCACTTTCCAGAAGCACCCAATCAGCACCACCACCACCACTACCACCACCGGAATCAGAAAGCCAGGCTGCACATCCCGATGAACAGGCCATCAGTAGCAGCCCCACCATGCCTCTGGCTGCCTCTCCCCAGGCTTCTGGCATCCCACGGCGAGCCCGGCGAAGAAGAGAAGGAGCAGGGTCTGTCACAAGGACTCAGGTGGACAGAGGTGTTTTGGATTACTTGTCATCAGTGACTCGTGATGATGGGGAGGAGGCATATGGACGCAGTCTGGCACAGTATCTCAGGGCTATTCCCCGTGAGTTCCGGTTGCGTACAAGAGGGGTTATACAAATAGTCCTAGATGCCAGTACCCCACCCAATAATCCCAGGCCTGTTTTTGCTTTTTTAGAAAGGTGGCAGCTTACAAATGATAATCCAATAGAGTCACATGTAAGCCATCAAGTGCAAGGTGAATCAGCCTCTCATCCTCCTCCTACTCAAGCACGGATGCCTACACCTCCGCCACAGCTAGCACCACTCACAAATGTGCCTCATCAAGGTCAATATATGGGCCATAGTGCACATGCCCAATATGGCCACTTGAACATACCCAATGTTGTTGGCTGGCCACAACATGGGTATGGGCGACATGGCCATATTGGGGGATATAGTCAGTTTGGTCAGCCCTACACTCAGGACAACCCTCAACATTTACAAAATTTACAATACCATAACCCACAACTGGATCCTGGAAGGTTCCAACAGAATCCAGGTCTGTCTGCCACCACACATGCTGACACTGATGTTGGCCAGCAACCTAGGCAAGCAACCCAATCTGGACCACCGCCTTCTCCACCCCCGACCTACCATCATTTGTAGTTTTGATTTTGTGACACAGTGAGTGCCTTCTATTTTTTTATAAAAAAATTTTATGTTTGGTTTTATATTTGGACATTGATATGTGAGGATAACATTATACCATATGTTTGAAATATGGTTTTCTAATTTTCATACAAAACAAAAAATAAAAAGTTCCATGTTTAAGCACAATGACTCCTTGTTAATGTTAGGACATGTTACGTAGTGGATGCTTTCCTGAAACAGAAAGTACTTGCAAGCAGCATAATACAAAGAATAGCAGGTTTACCCAGAATCCTTTGCAGTAGGCGGAGCTATGCAAACCATCTCTTTCCACCCCAGTCTAATCCACAGCGCTTGGAATCGCCAAGCGTGCAATGCTGCGGATTAGTTTCTAAAGTTACACAGCCAACCAATTCCTACCTGTGGACACGTGTTTCGGGCTTTAGGCCCTCATCAGCACAGGGCTGGAATTGGTTGGCTGTATGGAGTGGGGCTCGGTGAGCAAGCGATACATACATGCTAGCCACCTTAGGGAGAAACCCAAGTTGGGCTAAATGTAGCGGGACGAAAGAGACCGAAAAGCCCTCTACTTAAAGGAAATACATAGTGGATGCTTTCCTGAAACGGAAAGTACTTGCAAGCAGCATAATACAAAGAATAGCAGGTTTACCCAGAATCCTTTGCAGTAGGCGGAGCTATGCAAATCATCTCTTTCCACCCCAGTCTAATCCACAGCGCTTGGAATCGCCAAGCGTGCAATGCTGCGGATTAGTTTCTAAATTTACACAGCCAACCAATTCCTACATTTAGCCCAACTTGGGTTTCTCCCTAAGGTGGCTAGCATGTATGTATCGCTTGCTCTTGTGGAAAGAGATGATTTGCATAGCTCCGCCTACTGCAAAGGATTCTGGGTAAACCTGCTATTCTTTGTATTATGCTGCTTGCAAGTACTTTCCGTTTCAGGAAAGCATCCACTATGTATTTCCTTTAAGTAGAGGGCTTTTCGGTCTCTTTCGTCCCGCTACATTTAGCCCAACTTGGGTTTCTCCCTAAGGTGGCTAGCATGTATGTATCGCTTGCTCACCGAGCCCCACTCCATACAGCCAACCAATTCCAGCCCTGTGCTGATGAGGGCCTAAAGCCCGAAACACGTGTCCACAGGTAGGAATTGGTTGGCTGTGTAACTTTAGAAACTAATCCGCAGCATTGCACGCTTGGCGATTCCAAGCGCTGTGGATTAGACTGGGGTGGAAAGAGATGATTTGCATAGCTCTGCCTACTGCAAAGGATTCTGGGTAAACCTGCTATTCTTTGTATTATGCTGCTTGCAAGTACTTTCCGTTTCAGGAAAGCATCCACTATTAGTGTTGAGCGATACCGTCCGATACTTGAAAGTATCGGTATCGGATAGTATCGGCCGATACCCGAAAAATATCGGATATCGCCGATATCCGATACCAATACAAGTCAATGGGACATCAAGTATCGGAAGGTATTCTCATGGTTCCCAGGGTCTGAAGGAGAGGAAACTCTCCTTCAGGCCCTGGGATCCATAGGGATGTGTAAAATAAAGAATTAAAATAAAAAATATTGATATATTTACCTCTCCGGCGGCCCCTGAACTCAGCGCGGGTAACCGGCAGGCTTCTTTGTTCAAAATCAGCGCTTTTAGGACCTGAGAATCACGTCCCGACTTCTGATTGGTCGCGGGCCGCCCATGTGACCGCCACGCGACCAATCCCAAGCCGCGACGTCACCGCAAGCTATTAGCGCGCTCATTTTTGAAAAATGAGCGCGTTAATGACTTTCAAAGACGTAGCGGCTTGTGATTGGTCGCGTGGCCGCGACCAATCACAAGCCGCGACGTCACCGCAAGCTATTAACACGCTCATTTTTAAAAATGAGCGCGTTAATGGCTTTCAAAGACGTAGCGGCTTGTGATTGGTCGCGTGGCCGCGACCAATCACAAGCCGCGACGTCTTTGAAAGCCATTAACGCGCTCATTTTTAAAAATGAGCGCGTTAATAGCTTGCGGTGACGTCGCGGCTTGTGATTGGTCGCAGCCACGCGACCAATCACAAGCCGCTACGTCTTTGAAAGTCATTAACGCGCTCATTTTTAAAAATGAGCGCGTTAATAGCTTGCGGTGACGTCGCGGCTTGTGATTGGTCGCGGCCACGTGACCAATCACAAGCCGCTACGTCTTT
This sequence comes from Ranitomeya imitator, assembly GCF_032444005.1. NCBI lineage: Eukaryota > Metazoa > Chordata > Amphibia > Anura > Dendrobatidae > Ranitomeya > Ranitomeya imitator. The sequence continues at coordinate 246,220,036 of NC_091286.1, read as the reverse complement.
GAAAGTCATTAACGCGCTCATTTTTAAAAATGAGCGCGTTAATAGCTTGCGGTGACGTCGCGGCTTGTGATTGGTCGCGTGGCCGCGACCAATCACAAGCCGCTACGTCTTTGAAAGTCATTAACGCGCTCATTTTTCAAAAATGAGCGCGCTAATAGCTTGCGGTGACGTCGCGGCTTGTGATTGGTCGCGTGGCGGTCACATGGGCGGCCCGCGACCAATCAGAAGCCGGGACGTGATTCTCAGGTCCTAAAAGCGCTGATTTTGAACAACGAATCCTGCCGGTTACCCGCGCTGAGTCCAGGGACCGCCGGAGAGGTAAATATATCAATATTTTTTATTTTAATTCTTTATTTTACACATCTCTATGTATCCGATACCGATACCCGATACCACAAAAGTATCGGATCTCGGTATCGGAATTCCGATACCGCAAGTATCGGCCGATACCCGATACTTGCGGTATCGGAATGCTCAACACTATCCACTATGTATTTCCTTTAAGTAGAGGGCTTTTCGGTCTCTTTCGTCCCACTACATTTAGCCCAACTTGGGTTTCTCCCTAAGGTGGCTAGCATGTATGTAGGACATGTTACGTAATTTGTTAGCTAAATATAACAAGAAAACAATAGCAAAAGAACATACCCAAAATCGTGAAATGAAGAGAGTTTATGCTAGGAAAATCTAACAACACTACATAGATAATGCATCCTCTTGACAGGGAGTAGCACCCTGAGGTGACACTAAATAAGTTGTTAACTCATCACGTACTTTAAGTCATCAAGGGGACGATGTGGAGGGTGGGTCCTAGGGCAGGGAAGTAACTATGCTGATTCTAGGAACAGCAACATATCATTGCTTAGACATACAATAACGTAATGATAAGCCGCTCCTCTCAAGAAATAGGTTTGTGCATTCTGGTGTCCGGAAACGTGACCTCAGGGTGCCCAATATCACCAAAAAAAAAAAAAAACAAGGCCCATCCAAGAATATTGCAAATAATTGTCAGGATGGCTACGCAGACATGATTCTAGATGGGGAAAATGTTCTTTTAGTTAGCCTTTGCCTCAAAAGTGGATGGACCAACATTCTTGCTCCTCCTTCGCGGATCCACAATCACAGGGTATGCCTCTCAAAAACGTCGGAAGAAAACACAATTGAAAAGCACACGCTCAGTGGTGGTTCAATGCCAGTATATCTGTCATATTTGTCACAAAGCACAACTAACACAAAACAAGCCACAAATGTTGGGTAAAGTTGGTAGCCTCACAATAAATAGGTGTCTGGCTGCTGTTTTTAATTTATTACAGGCCTAAAAACCGTTATTTGTCCATTTTGCAAGCCGCCGACAAAATATCGCCAGACGGATGTCAAACGGATTTAGAACGGACGCTCACATGCGAGGAAATCGCATCCTCGCATTACAATCGGATTACAGACGGATGAGTGTTTAGGAAACATTTGTGCGATTCTCGTCCGTATAAAACGGACCTATTTTTTAGATGTTGTGTGTGACGCCGGCCTAACTATATTCACAGGGGGTTAATTTAGGGTGGGGGCTCATAATCAAGGGTTTATAAGGATCAGCTGGTTGGGGCTCAAGTCCTTTTTGGAAGTGCATTGAACAGCAAAGTGGATTGCTGCTGAAGGGAAGGAGAAAAAAATATATACGGTATTCTTTAAGTCTTCAGCTTAGCGAATGTGACCTGAGTGTAAGTGTGAACGGCGGTAAGTGTGACTTGTGATTCAGTGACTTTGAATTCACGGAGTTTCCAAGGGAGGAATTACTGAACTGCTGTCTGTATTTTATTAATACTTTGTATTTATATTTTATTTAACGTTTCTGTCTGGTGGAATCCCCATTAAGAAATGTGCTCCACTATTGTTAATGCCATCCAGTGCACATCTTGCCACATGTATGCAATCCTTGATCAGCCGGTCGAGGGTGCATACTGCTGTGCGAGATGTGAGCACGTTGTGCATTTGGAAACCCAGATTCTGAATCTAAATGTGCAGCTGGCAACACTGAGATCCATAGACAATATGGAGTCTTCTGCTCACTGAGCAGACGCTCAATGGGATAGATGAGGTGAGGGATGGTAGGATGGAGCTGCAGGACAGTGAAGCAGCATGCTGGGTGACAGTTAGAAGGCCGGGTAGAGGGAAGAGAGCCAGGGAGGCTAGTCCTGATCTGGCACACCCCAATAAGTTTGCTAAGTTGGCAGATGAGGGGGGTGCCAGTACAGGGGTAGCAATGCTGCAGCCAGGCATGTCCTCTGAAAGCCGGAGGAGTGACTGCTCCAGTAAGGAGGGAAATAGGAGAGCAGGGCAGGCCAGACAGATGCTGGTAGTGGGAGACTCAATTATTAGGGGAACAGATAGGGCAATCTGTCACAAAGACAGGGATCGTCGAACGGTGTGCTGCCTATCTGGCGCTCGAGTCCGACACATCGCTGATTGGGTGGACAGATTACTGGGAGGGGCTGGTGAGGACCCAGCGGTCATGGTGCACATTGGCACAAATGACAAAGTTAGAGGTAGGTTGAAGGTCCTTAAAGATGATTTCAGGGAATTAGGCCGCAAGCTGAAAGCAAGGACCTCCAACGTGATATTTTCCAAAATATTGCCTGTGCCACGCCAGAGAGGCAACGGGAGATTAGGGAGGTTAATAAGTGGCCCAAGGATTGGTGAAGGAAAGAGGGGTTTGGGTTCCTGCAGAACTGGGCCGACTTCTCAGTTGGCTACAGGTTCTACGCTAGGGACAGGCTGCACCTCAATGGGGAAGGTGCAGCTGTGCTGGGGGAGAGAATGGCTAGAAGGTTGGAGGAGTGTTTAAACTAGGGAATGGGGGGAGGGTATTAGGGCAGATAGAGACCTGGGCACAAATAAGGAAGTTGGGGGTGGCGGTGGCATGGGGGGTGGGGTTAGATCAATTAATAATTTAAGAAAGAATAGAGGTGCAGAGAGATACATAAAGTGTATGAATACTAATGCCAGAAGCCTTGCCAACAAAATGGACGATTTAGAATTAATGGTGTTGGAGCATAATTATGATATGATGGGGATATCTGAAACGTGGCTGGATGAGAGCCATGACTGGGCTGTTAACTTGCAGGGTTATAGTCTGTTCAGAAATGACGGAACGGATAAGCGAGGGGGAGGGGTGTGTCTATATGTAAAATCATCCTTAAAACTCATCCTGCGTGATAATATAGGTGAATCTAATGAAAATGTAGAGTCCCTGTGGGTGGAGATAAGGGGAGGGGGAAAAATAATAAAATACTGATAGGGGTTTGTTATAAGTCTCCAAAAATAATGGAAGTGCAGCGCCCCAGAGTCCTGGTTCGTTGCAGTAACGTTATTCTTCCACCAGGGGGAGTGATGTTACGTCTGAAGGCAATGAAGGAGATCTTCTGTCCAGGTATCAGTATCAGAACCACAAAACACACTTCACACTCCAGTCCGCCAGGGGGAGCCATGCTTCTATCTATTAGGGCACTCCTCACACTTAGGTAAAACTGGTGGGTTGGTTAGGAAGTTAGGCAGAAACTGACTGGGCATCGACCTAGGCACAAGCTGTCTGGGCTTCACCCAGACAGTGAGTCCCGACCGAGTTTGGCAGAGGCTGGTTGGAGTGGGTTCCAGCCAGCTCCAGACTGCGGCCTGTGGAAGACGAAGGTACACAGAGCTGCGCCTGCATCCCATGCGGCAGCATCCTAATAAAGGACACGAAAGGAATTGTGTTGCAGTGAGTGAGCAACGAAGTCATAGCAAAAGGAGAGGAATATCAGAGGGAGACCAGCTAGAAGCAGGCTGCCTCCTTCTGAAGTGCACTACCGGTAGCCAGAACACCGAGGGAGTAAGGATCTCTATGCCATTACTTCAGAGACTGGCAGGACAGTTAATTCCACTTTAGCTGCCCGACCATTTACCCAGGAGGCAGGGTGGCAACTTGTGGGGGCCGGGGCATCTCTAGGGTCCCGGTAAAAAGCCTCATGCCACCAGTCATACGGGTTTGCCCTATCCATCAGGGGGACAGAGAGAAGAGACTTAACATCTACAATAGTTGTGAGGACCTTACCGAGTTGCTCAGCAGGGAGGTACTACAACGCCCAGGCGCTAGAGGAAGGCTATTGAATTCCATCTGGATAAGGGGACTCTGGATTTGCGTTCAGGCCGGCCGGACTCTGCCTTCCCTGTGGTCCCTACCCTGGACTGTGGATGCTGAAGCCTTCAGTAAAGGTAAAGAGACTGCAACCTTGTGTCCTTGTTATTCACCATGCCTCACATCATCCGCCATCCACCATCTACATTCTGGGAAGCCCTGGGGACATACTTCACCTGTGGGAAGGTATACAATCTAGCTGCCATAACATCACCCCAGCGGACCCCTAAGCAGCATCGGTCACCCTGACCAAATACCACAGGTGGCGTCATGAACATTATTTCTTTAAAGACCTTTCCCCCATAACTTCAACGGACCTCCCGAGGGCCACGGACTGGGTCAGCCACCGAGACATCCCCAACGAGAACAGAAGGACCCGGTACCGAGTAACCCCTAGCCCTTGGGGGCGCCACAGAAGCAACGGAGAATATTTTCATAAAGCAAATAGATGAAGCTGCAACTCAAGGAGAAGTCATTATTATGGGGAACTTCAACTACCCTGAAATAGATTGGGGAATGGAAATCTGCAGTTCCAGCAAAGGTAATCGTTTTTTGACAACTATGAGAGACAATTACCTTTCACAATTGGTTCAGGACCCGACAAGAAGGGGCTCACTGCTAGACCTAATATTAACCAACAGGCCAGACCGCATATCAAATATAAGGGTTGGGGGTCACTTGGGGAATAGTGATCACAAAATAATAAGTTTTCATGTATCCTTTAACCCCTTCATGACCCAGCCTATTTTGACCTTAATGACCTGGCCGTTTTTTGCAATTCTGACCAGTGTCCCTTTATGAGGTAATAACTCAGGAACGCTTCAACGAATCCTAGCGGTTCTGAGATCGTTTTTTCGTGACATACTGGGCTTCATGATAGTGGTAAATTTAGGTCGATAATTTTTGTGTTTATTTGTGAAAAATGGAAATTTGTCTAAAATTTTGAAAATTTCGCAATTTTCAAATTTTGAACGAGAGAGTTATGTGACACAAAATAGTTAATAAATAACATTACCCACATGTCTACTTTACATCAGCACAATTTTGGAAACAAAATTTTTTTTTTGCTAGAAAGTTATAAGGGTTATAAGTTGACCAGCGATTTCTCATTTTTACAGCAAAATTTACAAAACCATTTTTTTAGGGACCACCTCACATTTGAAGTCAGTTTGAGGGGTCTATATGGCTGAAAATACCCAAAAGTGACACCATTCTAAAAACTGCATCCCCCAACGTGCTCAAAACCACATTCAAGAAGTTTATTAACCCTTCAGGTGCTTCACGGCAGCAGAAGCAACATGGAAGGAAAAAATGAACATTTAACTTTTTAGTCACAAAAATGCTCTTTTAGAAACATTTTTTTTATTTTCCCAAGGGTAAAAAGAGAAACTGGACACCAAAAGGTATTGTACAATTTGTCCTAAGTACGCCGATACCCAATATGTGGGGGGGAACTACTATTTGGGTGCACAATAGGGCTCGGAAGGGAAGGAGCCCCATTTAACTTTTTTAATGAAAAATTGGCTCCAATCTTTAGCGGACACCATGTTGCGTTTGGAGAGCCCCTGTGTGCCTAAACATTGGAGCTCCCCCACAAGTGACCCCATTTTGGAAACTAGACCCCCAAGGAACTTATCTAGATGCATAGTGAGCACTTTGAACCCCCAGGTGCTTCACAAATTGTTCTGTAAAAATGAAAAAGTACTTTTTTTTCACAAAAAATTTCTTTTAGCCTCAATTTGTTCATTTCCACATGGGCAACAGGATAAAATGGATCCTAAAATGTGTTGGGCAATTTCTCCTGAGTACATCGATACTTCATATGTGGTCACAAACCACTGTTTGTGCACACGGCAAGGCTCGGAAGGGAAGGCGCGCCATTTGACTTTTTGAATGAAAAATTAGCTCCAATCGTTAGCGGACACCATGTCGCATTTGGAGAGCCCCTGTGTGCCTAAACATTGGAGCTCCCCCACATGTGACCCCATTTTGGAAACTAGACCCCCCAAGGAACTTATCTAGATGCATAGTGAGCACATTGAACCCCCAGGTCCTTCACAAATTGACCCGTAACAATGAAAAAGTACTTTTTTTTTCCCAAGAAAATTTTTTTAGCCTCAATTTGTTCATTTCCACATGGGTAACAGGATAAGATGGATCCTAAAATTTATTGGGCAATTTCTCCTGAGTACAGTGATACCTCACATGTGGGGGTAAACCACTGTTTGGGCACACGGCCGGGCTTGGAAGGGAAGGAGCGCCATTTGACTTTTTGAATGAAAAATTAGCTCCAATCGTTAGCTGACACCATGTCGCATTTGGAGAGCCCCTGTGTGCCTAAACATTTGAGCTCCCCCACATGTGACCCCATTTTGGAAACTAGACCTCCCATGGAACTAATCTAGATGTGCGGTGACCACTTTAAACCCCCAAGTGCTTCACAGAAGTTTATAACGCAAAGCCGTGAAAATAAAAAATCATTTTTCTTTCCTCAAAAATTATTTTTTAGCCCGCAATTTTTTATTTTCACAAGAGTAACAGGAGAAATTAGACCCCAAAAGTTGTTGTCCAGTTTGTCCTGAGTACGCTGATACCCCATATATGAGGGGGGACCACAGTTTGGGTACACGTCGGGGCTCGGAAGATAAGTAGTGGCGTTTTGAAATGCAGACTTTGATGGAATGGTCTGCGGGTGTCACGTTGCATTTGTAGAGCCCCTGATGTGCCTAAACAGTAGCCCCCCCCCACACAAGTAACCCTATTTTGGAAACTAGACCCCCAAAGGAACTTATCTAGATATGTGGTGAGCACTTTGAACCCCAAAGTGCTTCACAGAAGTTTATAACGCAGAGCCGTGAAAATAAAAAAATAATTTTTCTTTCCTCAAAAATGATGTTTTAGCAAGCAGTTTTTTATTTTCACAAGGGTAGCAGGAGAAATTGGACCCCAATAGTTGTTGCCCAGTTTGTCCCGAGTATGCTGGTACCCCATATGTGGGGGTAAACCACTGTTTTGGCGCACGTCGGGGCTCGGAAGGGAGGGAGCACCATTTGACTTTTTGAACGCAAGATTGGCAGGAATCAATGGTGGCGCCATGTTGCGTTTGGAGACCCCTGAGGTGCCTAAACAGTGGAAACCCCTCAATTCTAACTCCAACACTAACCCAAACACACCCCTAACCCTAATCTCAACTCTAGCCATAACCCTAATCACAACCCTAACCCCAACACACCCGTAACCACAGCCCTAACCCCAACACACCCCTAACCCTAATCCCAACCCTAAACATAATCCTAACCCTAATCCAAACCCTAACCCCAACACACTCCTAACCACAACCCTAACCCCAACACACCCATAACCATAACCCTAACCACAAGCCTAATCTTAACCCTATTTCCAACCCTATCCCTAATTCCAACCCTATCCCTAATTCCAATCATAACTCTAATTCCAACCCTAACCCTAAGGCTATGTGCCCACGTTGCGGATTCGTGTGAGATTTTTCCGCACCATTTTTGAAAAATCCGCGGGTAAAAGGCACTGCGTTTTACCTGTGGATTTACCATGGATTTCCAGTGTTTTTTGTGCAGATTTCACCTGCGGATTCCTATTGAGGAACAGGTGTAAAACGCTGCGGAATCCGCACAAAGAATTGACATGCTGCGGAAAATACAACACAGCGTTCCCGCGCGGTATTTTCCGCACCATGGGCACAGCGGATTTGGTTTTCCATAGGTTTACATGGAACTGTAAAGCTGATGGAAAACTGCTACGAATCCGCAGCGGCCAATCCACTGCGGATCCGCAGCCAAATCCGCACCGTGTGCACATAGCCTAATTCTAAGGGTATGTGCACATGATGCGGAAAACGCTGCAGATTCACAGCGTTTCCGCCGCTGCGGGTCCGCAGCAGTTTCCCATGAGTTTACAAATACTGCTGCGCACATGCTGCGGAAAAAACTGCGCGGAAACGCAGCGGTTTACGTTCCGCACATTTCACTTCTTTCTGCGGATTCCGCAGCGGTTTTACAACTGCTCCAATAGAAAACCGCAGTGAAATCCGCAGAAAAACTGCGGTAAATCCGCGATAAATCCGCAGCGGTTTTGCACTGCGGATTTATAAAAGCCGCTGCAGAAAAATCCACAGAGGACCAGAATACGTGTGCACATTCCCTAGCAACCCTAACCCTAGTTCTAACTAGTGGAAAAAAATATTTTTTTTCTTTATTTTATTATTGTTCCTACCTATGGGGGTGATAAAGGGGGGGTTCATTTACTTTTTTTTTATTTTGATCACTGTGATAGGTTTTATCACAGTGATCAAAATGTACAAGGAGCGAATTTTGGAAGATGGCGGCACCCATGAAGAAGACGGACGGACACCGGGAGGCCTGGTAAGTATATTGGGGGGAGATCTGAGGATGGGGGGTGGATCGGAGGACGGGGGGTGGCATCGGAGCATGGGGGGAGCGGGCAGGAGGACGGGGGAGCGGAGCACAGGACGGAGGGGAGTAGAACATAGATCAGAGGGTTGGGGGGCGATCGGTGGGGTGGGGGGGCACATCAGTGTTTCCAGCCATGGCCAATGATATTGCCGCATCGGCCATGGCTGGATTGTAATATTTCACCAGTTTTTTAGGTGAAATATTACAAATCGCTCTGATTGGCAGTTTCACTTTCAACAGCCAATCAGAGCAATCATAGCCACGGGGGAGGGGGGGTGGGAAAACAACCCCCCTGTGCTAAACTACCACTCCCCCTGTCCCTGCAGATCGGGTGAAATTGGAGTTATCCCTTTCACCCGATCTGCAGGGGCGCGATCTTTCCATGATGCCACATAGGCATCATGGGTCGGATTGGCACCAACTTTTATGACGCCTACGTGGCGTCATGGGTCGGGAAGGGGTTAATAAGATGTGTAGCAGAGGGGTTACAAGGACACTAAACTTTAGGAAGGCAAATTTCCAACGGATGAGAGATGATCTTGGTGCAATTAACTGGGACGATATCCTGAGACATAAAAATACACAAAGAAAATGGGAGACGTTTATTAGCATCCTGGATAGGACCTGTGCACAGTATATACCATATGGGAATAAACATACTAGAAATAGGAGGAAACCAATATGGCTAAATAGAGCTGTAAGGGGCACAATAAGTGACAAAAAGAAAGCATTTAGAGAATTAAAGGAAGTAGGTAGTGATGGGGCATTAAATAAATACAGAAAATTAATTAAATTCTGTAAAAAGCAAATCAAGGCAGCTAAAATTGAGACAGAGTCTCATTGCCAGAGAGAGTAAAAATAATCCCAAAATATTCTTTAACTACGTAAATAGTAGGAAACTAAAAATGATAGTGTTGGCCCCCTTAAAAATAGTCTGGGTGAAATGGTGGATGAGGATGAGGAAAAAGCCAATATGCTAAATGACTTTTTTTCATCAGTATTTACACAAGAAAATTCCATGGCAGACAATATGATCAGTGATAACAAAAATTCCCCATTAAGTGTCACCTGCTTAAAGGGAACCTGTCACCTGAATTTGGCGGGACCGGTTTTCGGTCATATGGGCGGAGTTTTCTGGTGTTTGATTCGCCCTTTCCTTACCCGCTGGCTGCATGCTGGCCGCAATATTGTATTGAAGTTCATTCTCTGTCCTCCGTAGTACACGCCTATGCAAGGCAATCTTTGGTTTTGAGCATTTTGAGAGATTCAGCTTTAAAATGGTGTCACTTTTGGGTATTTTCTGTCACTTTAAGCCCCCTTAAAGTAAAATGAGATACAGTCCCTAAAAAAATTGGTTTGATAAATTTTGTTTAAAAATTGAAACATTGCTGATCAATTTTAACTCTTCTAACTTCCTAACAAAAGAAATTATGTTTAAAAAATGATGCTGATGTAAAGTGGACATGCAGTAAATGTTATTTATTAACTATTTTGTTTGATATATTAACTAGTTTAAGGACATAAAAATTAAAAGTTTGAAAAATTTTCAACATTTTTGCCAAAACTAAGATATTTTCACAAATAAACACAAAAATATTGGTCGAAATTCAGCACTTACATGAAGTACAATGTGTTGCGAAAAAACAATCTCAGAATCACTGAGATACATAGAAGTGTTCCAAAATTGTTTTCTCATAAATTGACAATGGTCAGAATAGTAAAACTTGGCTTGGTCAGGTAGGTGAAAACATGCTCGAGCATGAAGGGGTCAACCTCTTTGTTATAAATCGTAAAAAGAAGAAAACTATGTTCAAAAATTAGATTTTATTTTTGATTCACATTACTAAGCCAAAAATGCATTATGAAGTGATTAACCCCTTAACCACCGGAGCTTGTTTCGTATTCGTTTTTTGCTCCCCTTCTTTCCTTTTTTTATTTTTCCGTCAATATGGCCATGTGAGGGCTTATTTTTGCAGGACGAGTTGTACTTTTGAACGACACCATTGGTTTTACCATGTTGTGTAACAGAAAATGGGAAAAAAATTCCAAGTGCAATGAAATTGCAAAAAAGTGCAATCCCACACTTGTTTTTTTATTTGGCTTTTTTGCTAGGTTCACTAAATGCTAAAACTGACCCGCAATTATGATTCTTCAGGTCATTACGAGTTAATAGACACAAAATATGTCTAGGTTCTCTTTTATCTAAGTGGTTAAAAAAATTCCAAAGTTTGCTGAAAAAAAAAATGCAATTTTCCGATAGCGTCTCCGTAGCGTCTCCATTTTTTGTGATCTCGGGTTGCTTAAGGGCCTATTTTGTGCGTGCCGAGCTAGTGTTTTTAATGATACCATTTTGGTGCAGATACGTTCTTTTGATCGCCCATTATTGCATCTTAATGCAATGACGCAGCGACCAAAAAACATAATTTTGGAGTTTTGATTTTTTTTCTCGCTAGGCTGTTTAGTGATCAGGTTAATTCTGTTTTTTTTATTGATAGATCAGGCATTTCTGAAAGCAGCAAAACCAAATATATGTAGGTTTGATTTTTTTTATTTTGATTGGGGTGAAAGGGGGGTGATTTGAACTTTTATATATTTTTTATTTTTGTTATATTTTTAAACACATTTTTTTTTTATTTTGGCATGCTTCGATAGCCTCCATGGGAGGCTAGAAGCATCCACTACTCGATCGCCTCTGCTGCATAGAGGTGATGAACAGATCACCTCTATGCAGCAGAATTACAGGCTTGCTATGAGTGCCAACCACTGGGTGCCGATTATAGCAATCTGCCATCAACAACCATAGAGGTCTCGAGGAGACCTCTGGTTGTGATGGCAACTCACCGATGACCCCCGATCATGTGACAGGGGTCAGCGGTGCGCGTACTTCCAACCGTGCAGCCGGCAGCGCTTGTTAAATGCCGCCGTCAGAGTTTGACAGCGGCATTTACCTAGTTAATTGGAGCGGGCACATCGCGATTCCGCTCGCGCCCATTGCAGGCACATGTCAGCTGTTGAAAACAGGTGACATGTCGCGGCTTTGAGGTGGGCTTACCCCCGGAGCCCACCTCAAAAGGGGGAGCATACTGCCAGCTGACATGCTATTCCGTCAACTGGCAGAAAGGGTTTAAAATATCATATTTTCCCCAAAATAATATAAACAGAAATGTTAGCTCTCTACGCAAAAAAAAAAGCCCTGACACAACTCCATTGAGTCAAAACTGAAAATGTTACTGGAAAATAGCATAAAAAAAAATTCTACAAATTTCCAATTTTTATCAGTTAAATAATAAAAAGTACAAGTTTAATATCATTTTACTAGGTAATTTTTCCATACAATAAAAGCAACAAATAACAAAATTTTAAAAATAATTGCAGAGTTATCCAAAGACATACTGAATTTATATTCTGAGCTGCACTGAGAGGAATGATGACATTGTAAAGTGCTGTGGAATATGATGGCACCATATAAGTAGTTAAAATAAATAAAAACCTTTTTGTTTTTGCAATTTCTTTGCACTGGCATTTTTTCTCACTGTATTTCAGCAAAATGAATGATGTCATTCTAAACGTCAACTCATCCTGCAGAAAGCAAACCCTCATACAGCTGTTTGGAGAAAAAAAAAGAAGTTATGGCTCTTGGAAAATGTGAAATAAAAAATGAAAATGCAAAAACAGAAAATTACATGGTGTGGAAAGGGTTAAAGGAATTATTATGGGCTGTGCATTATACTACATGTATGACTATGGACTGTGCATTGTGCTACTTGTATGGACTATGGACTGTGCATTATACTACATGGATGACAATGGGCTGTGCATTATACTACATGGTATGGACTATGGGCTGTGCATTATATACTACATGGATGAGTATGGGCTGTACATTATACTACATGGATGACTATGGGCTGTGCATTATACTACATGGTATGTGCAGCGCCCCAGAGATCTGGTCGTTGCAGTATGACACTCTGCCACTAAGGAGAGTGATGGTACGTCTGATGGCACTGAAGGAATTCCACTGACCAGGTATCACCAGCACACATTACACTTCACACTCCGGCCACTAGGGGGAGCAAAAGGCTTTATTTATTGGGCCCCTCCTCACACTGGTAAAACTAGGGGTTGGATAAAAAGTTAGTCAGAAGCTGACTGGGTTGGATTCAGGCAACATCCCGTGGCAGGGGGTGTTGCAGGGAGAAGACACAGGGGGGTCCCTGTCAGGCGTCGGAACCTGGCAGGCACCTAGCGACCAGAACGTTACGGAACTGCGCCTGCACACCCTGCAGCGGTATCCTAAGAAAGAGACACGAAGCGAAGGATATTATGAGACAGTGAGAAACGAGATCAAGCACAAAGGAGAGCCATTAGGAGTCGTGCCGTGAGACCGAGGCAACATCCTACTGAGGCGCGTAGCCGGTGGCTGGAAGACCGAGGGAGTAACTGACTCTACGCCTTACTTCAAACTCCGCAGGACAGTTAATTATAGGTTGGCTGTCTAACCTAAACACCTACGAAGACATAGGGGGCAACAGTGGGAGAGGGGCAACTCTAGGGTCCCGGAAGACCTCCAGGCCTTCCCGTCATACGGGTGGCGTCCTAGCCATAAAATACCTGGGGGACGTTGAACAAGAAACATCTGGAACATATTAGAAAGAACGAACGAACGAGAACAGAAGTTGTGAGGACTATTCTGAATGCTCAGCAGGGTAGCACTACAACACACAGGCGCTATTGGTAGGCAACAATTTCCACCTGCAAAGGGAATTCTGGAAGTGCCCATCAGACCGGCCGGTCTCAGATAGCCCTGTTAAGCGTGCTCTGGATTGCGAATCCTGAAGTCTTCAGTAAAGAGACTGCAACCTTGTGTCCTCGTTATTGACTGCACCTCACATCACCATCCACCTTACTGGGAAGCCCTGGGGACATACTTCACCTGTGGGAAGGTATACCATCCAGCTGCCATTCCATCACCCCAGCGGACCCCACAGCAGCGTCGGTCACCCTGACCGAACACCACAGGTGGCGTCACGAATACCTGACAGACTGTACCACCTTTATTGGACGCCCCTTAGCAGTGTCACGGACCAGGTATAGCCACCGTGACAGCTTCAGAACCGAACCAGAGAGGCCCGGTACCGAGAACGCGTGGCCCTGTGTCTTGGGGCACTCCATATGGACTATGGGCTGTGCATTATATACTACATGGATGAGTATGGGCTGTGCATTTTACTACATGGATGACTATGGGCTGTGCATTATACTACCTGTAGACTATGGGCTGTGCATTATACTACATAGTATGGACTATGGGCTGTGCATTATATACTACATGGATGAGTATGGGCTGTGCATTATACTACATGGATGACTATGAGCTGTGCATTATACTACTTGTATGGACTATGGGCTGTGCATTATACTACATGGATGACTATGGGCTGTGCATTAACTACATGTATGGACTATGGGCTGTGCATTATACTACATGGATGACTATGGATTGTGCATTATACTACATGCGGATAAATAGCCTACAAATGCCGTAAAAATGCCCCTGAAGACCCTTCATTGGGTCTTCAGGGGAAGATAAATGCACACAGTAACGTGACCATGCTTCTAACATCTATTACAGAGCTAGTGATGGACAGGGGAATTTGAGCACATATATATTTGTTACTGCGTATATTTTTCCTCCCCGAAGTGCCAATGAAGGAGAAACACGTCAGGAGGCATATATTGCTTTTATACGGCATTTTGCTGAATAGGGCTCAATAAGGCCAGGTCCGGATTCACATTCACATCCATACCAGAATGTGAGCTGCTAGTTGGATTTTTGGCTGAAGAATATCAACTCTAACAAGATCTTGGTGAGACCATTCCAATTACTGCATATATATTTTTCCTATTCTCCATCCAGCAAGTATGAGGCATTAAAAAGGATTTGACTATTGAAATATAAAAATGCCTTTTATTAGATGACCACTGTCGTGGTATCCGACTGATAATGTGAACATAATTCTAATTTGATTCATTTGTTTTCTCCACTGTGATTTAGATAGATTCAAAAAACTTTGAATAGCAACTCTTGGTGATATTTAGAAATGTGTGCATTAGTTATGTTTTTATTTGACTTGATTAAAAGTTATGTCCGCTCTCTATCTGAAACTCAACCTCTCCAAAACTGAACTTCTTCTGCTCCCACCATCTACTAACCTCCCTAAACCTGACGTTTCTCTCTCCGTGGGTGGCACTATAATAACACCCCGGCAGCAGGCGCGCTGTCTGGGTGTTATGTTTGACTCCGATCTCTCCTTCACCTCCCATATACAATCTCTTGCCCGCTCGTGCCGCTTACACCTAAAGAACATATCTAGAATCCGCCGTTTTCTCACTATAGAAACAACAAAAACCCTCACTGTCGCCCTGATCCACTCCCGCCTGGACTACTGCAACGCTCTATTAATTGGCCTCCTCCTCACTCAACTTTCCCCGCTCCAGTCTATCCTTAATGCAGCAGTCAGAGTCGTCTATCTAGCTAATCGTTACTCAAATGCGTGCGCTCTTCGCCAGTCATTACACTGGCTGCCCATTCATTACAGGATACAATTCAAAGTACTTGTTCTCACCCACAAGCTCTCCACAGTGCGGCACCCCCTTACATCTCCTCCCTTATTTCTGTCTATCGGCCTAACCGACCTCTTCACTCTGCAAATGACTTTCGACTAACCTCTGCACTAGTCCGTACCTCCCACTCCTGACTACAAGACTTCTCCCGTGCTGCGCCAATCCTCTGGAATGCTCTACCCCAAGAAATTAGGACCATCCACAATTTGCATAGTTTTAGGCTCTTCCTCAAAACACATTTGTTCAGAGAGGCCTATCAAGTTCCCTAATCAGTTATTTTGTTTGTGTGTAGCCCATTCACTACTTCCATCTATCCCCCCACTCCCTGAAGATGGCTGGATCATCATTGTAAATACATCATTGTAAATACACACCTGTACTTTGTATCTCCCCACCTTATTGTAGATTGTAAGCTCTCACGAGCAGGGTCGTCTTGTATTGCTTTAATTATTGTATTGTTAACATTGTTACTTATGACTGTTGTGATTGAAGCTGTTAAACTGTAAAGCGCTGCGGAATATGTTGGCCCTATATAAATAAAGATTATTATTATGTTTTAAAATCTCTACTCATCTCGCTGTAAAATATGTCTATGGTCCTCAACGTTGCCAGTTTCTTTGCTTTTCTTTAAAAGAGATATGTAAATTATCTCTAAAGAGAGGACAAGAACTCTAGTGCCACCTATTGGAAGTAGCAATCCTCAAAGTCAATATAGACTCTCTAATGAGCCTTGCCGCAAGACTTAGGATATAAGCCAAAACCAAAATCTCAATTTGCAGACACTGTTTCATTGTACTGCCCCTCATCAGTGCAAAGTGTGAGATCTGGTTTGGCTGCATGAGATGCGTCTGACCGAAATCAAAGGGGTAATGATTCTCCATACAGAGAGTGATATGTCAAGCCATGCCAAGGTGATGACGCTTTCAATCCTTGCAATGCTCCTCTTGGAAATATGCAAATTGCCTCTTCAGTGAGGTAGAGGATTAGAACTTTAGTGCCACATATTGGAAGTAGCAATCCTAAGAGTTAATCACACCCGGATTTCCCCTCGAGAACAGTGTAAGCGGCCGAGGGGCCCCAGGGCTAACTGAATAATGGAATACGTTCCTTGGCATGAGCCAAGGGGACAGTAAAAGGAAGAACCCATTTAAAACAGCACATCTTGAAACCCCAGTCTGCTTTGAAATCTTTATGTGGGAAAGAACTTGTTGATGCATACAACTATCTTGTCATGATCCAGTACGGGGGTTTGTTTCTGATTATTTTCTCCCCAGGATCGTCAGGCGGGGGTTAATCTTCCTTGCCTCGTTTTGGGACCTGTCTGGCTATTAAAGTCCGCTGTTACCTGCAAGCAGTATCAGTTATAGTTACTGTCTCTGGCTGGAACAGCTGACCCGTTATACCCTGATTTGTCCTCTGCCCGTTTACCTAGGTCCCATTCCAGAGTTCTCTTGTGACTTTGCTTGTTGTAATACCTGCTCTCCATGGTGTGACCCCTTTGTATTTGACTCGGCTCATCCTCTGACCTGTTCGACTGTTTTGCGTCTCTGGTTTTCCTACTCCCGATCAGCTCTGACTTCCTTTGCTTGTTTCTTATCACGTGTATTGCTGTGACCTCTGGTACTTCGTTCCCAATCTGTTGCTGACCCATCTTTGTCTGACTACTCTTTCGCCACCTAGTGGCTTCTGCCTGCTGCTCTGTCATTTCACTGTGAGTGCATCTGTTTTCCTTCACCCACACCCCCCTGGTGGAGGTTGTGTGCTACTGCAGCAGGCATTACATTATAGCTGACCAATTTATTTAGAGGGGTTTATTCATTTTTTTTTTTCCCTGGCTATGGATCCGCTGTGCAATCTGGCTGACTAGGTGTCTAGTTTGGCGCAGATGATGCGGGAATACGTCTCATACTCAATTACAGAAAGAGTTGAAGGAGATGGTTAAAACTGTGCAGGGTGCCACCCCCCATGTTGTCAGCAGGTCTGGCAATTCAGTAGATGTCGCCTTGCACTCTCCTGAACCCTTGGTCAAGCTTCCTGACACCTTTGCTGGTGAGAAGGATAAGTTTTGTACATTTAGGGAGAGTTGCAAATTGTTGTTTTCGCTTAGACCTTGCCCCTCTGGGGATGATAGTCAGTAGGTGGGAATAATTATTTCCTTACTCCGGGAAGGTCCTCCACTGCCCATGAGCGGATATCGGTGGATAGGTTTTTTGAGGCCCTAGAACTTATCTATGTCTAACCAGACCGCGTTAAGGTGGCAGAGGATACTGTCATGGGTCTTGCTCAGGGAAAACTCTCAGGCTGAGTGGTATTGCTCGGAGTTTAGACGATGGTCCCCAGAGGTCTCATGGAATGACTCTGCACTCAGGTGCCATTCCGGAGGGGACTGTCTGACCATTTGAATGATGCTTTGGCTCTCCATCCACCACCTAGTTCTTTAGAGGAGGCTATGACTCAGGCAGTCCGGATGGATGGAAGACTAAAGGTACCGTCACACTTAACGATGCTGCAGCGATACCGACAACGATCCGGATCGCTGCAGCGTCGCTGTTTGGTCGCTGGAGAGCTGTCACACAGACAGCTCTCCAGCGACCAACGATGCCGGTAACCAGGGTAAACATCGGGTTACTAAGCGCAGGGCCGCGCTTAGTAACCCGATGTTTACCCTGGTTACCATCGTTAAAGTAAAAAAACAAACACTACATACTTATCTACCGCTGTCTGTCCCCGGCGCTGTGCTTCTCTGCTTTGGCTGTGAGCACAGCGGCCGGAAAGCAGAGCAGTGACGTCACCGCTCTGCTTTCCGGCTGCCCGGCGCTCACAGCCAGAGCAGAGAAGCACAGCGCCGGGGACAGACAGCGGTAGGTAAGTATGTAGTGTTTGTTTTTTTACTTTAACGATGGTAACCAGGGTAAACATCGGGTTACTAAGCGCGGCCCTGCGCTTAGTAACCCGATGTTTACCCTGGTTACCAGCGAAGACATCGCTGAATCGGCGTCACACACACGCCGATTCAGCGATGTCAGCGGGAGATCCAGCGACGAAATAAAGTTCTGGCCTTTCTGCCCCGACCAGCGATGTCACAGCAGGGGCCTGATCGCTGCTGCGTGTCACACTGGACGATATCGCTAGCCAGGACGCTGCAACGTCACGGATCGCTAGCGATATCGTCCAGTGTGACGGTACCTTAAGGGAGAGGGGTGTCATGCAGTGAGAAGGTCCTTTGCTTCCGAGTAATCCTGATGCTACACCTCAGTCCAAGCCCATGAAGGTGGAGGTAACCACCGTTAAGGAAAAGGGAGAGGATATGATGATGTGATGTGAGACTCTGCTTCTACTTTGGTAGTCCGGGCCACTGGAGGAAGGACTGTCCCTCCTGTCCTCCGACTCCCAAGGTGCCAGAAAATGCCTAAGTCTGGGTAACTGTCGAGGAGGTTGCCCAGACTCTCAGGCACCTTTATTCTCATCTCTTAAACTACTGTTGGAAGCAGAACTTGTTGCAGAGTGCGTCTTCTTGCAGTCACCGCTGTACTTAGGAAAGCTTCAATCAGCAAGATATCTTGAGTAAACAGAATTTACTTCATACTGGATAAACATGAGATACAATTCAGTGTCACACAGTCCGTGCACTGAAGACAACACATTCATGAAGAAAAGCAAAACCGAAAGTAAGAAAAAAACCAACCACTGAGAGCTTCCCTCCCCACATTACAGCAAGTATATGACTTGACACACTATCGCCATCTGCTGTCTGGTTAGTATAAAGTCCTCCTTTTACTTATAATAAGTCCCAATCTGTTGCATATGCCAACAGAACTTTGTGTCAAGAAAGGTTGTACCTCCACTTCAGCTTTTGTGGATTATCTTTGAACTTGATTGACTCTGATTTGGTGGCCAAATGTAAGTTAGGGACAGTCAGGTAGGAAACTCCCATTAAAATTGTGGCCATTGATAAAACACCCATCACTAACAGTGTTGTTAAGTTTATCTCAGAGGAGTTTATCCTTAAGGTGGGGTCCTGTCATTAAGAACGTATTACATGCTTTATTATGCTTTATTATGGACAATCTACCTGCGGGACTGGTGTTTGGGTTTCCCTGTTTACTGTTACATAACTCGTTCATTGATTAGGAATCTCGGGGCATTGTTAATTTGGGTCGTAATTGTTCTAAAGATTGCCTTGTTAATGTGTCTGTCATCCATCAGTCTGGAGGGTATTCCAGAGTACCTGAAGGATTTTGAGGATGTATTCCCTGAAAAGCAGGCTGAGGTTTTATCACCACACCGCCCATTCCATTGTATTGTTAATCTCATGCCTGGTGCCAAACTGTCCAAGGCCCTTTTATATAATCTCCCCAGCTCTGAGTGCGTGGCTATGAACTAGTATATCTCTGATAGTCTTTGTAAAAGGCACAATCGCCCCTCTGTGTCTCTTGTGGCAGCGGGATTCTTTTTTGTGAAGAAAAAAGATGGTGGTTTATGCCAATGACTTGATTTTCAAGAATTAAACAAGATCACCATAAGGAATACTTACTCCCTCCCACTTATTCCTGATTTGTACAATCAATTGTCCACGGCTAGGTGGTTCTCTAAGTTAGACCTCAGGGGAGCATATAACCTCATCTGCATGCAGGAGGGGAATGAGTGGAAAACGGCTTTCCTCACCGCTGAGGGTTTATTTGTGAAAGTGGTTATGCCCTTTGGTCTGACGAACGCGCCAGCTGTATTTCAGAATTTCATTAGTCATATTTTTTTGGATTTCATTGGGCACTTCATGGTGGTGTATCTGGATGATATCCTTATATATTCTGCTGATAAAATGAAACATATGGGTCATCTCCGTTCTGTCCCCCAGAGGCTCAATGAGAACTATCTCTTTGCTAAACTTGAGAAGTGTTCATCTTTTGTGCAAGAATTGTCCTTTCTGGGGTTTATTTTGTCTGCTGAGGGGTTTCACATGGTCCCTGGAAAGGTACAGGCTATTTTTAATTGGGTGCAACCCAAAAATCTGAAGGGTTTTCAGAGATTTTTGAGTTTTGCCAATTATTATAGAAAATTCACAAAATACATATAAGGGGGCACCACGGACAGTGGGATACTACCAGGACTTATAAATAGACTAATGTGAAAAAAGAAAACAGACTAGGTCCTATATATGGGGATCACCACAACACGGATATGACACTAATGTAAACACAGCTTTATTTGGAAACACATAAAAGTGACAAAACACTCACATTTAAAAACATTTAAAAAGCATTATCATGCTATATACAACAGCCCCTAATACGGCAGTAACCCACATAAAACTCAAGAGAATAATAATCGTATACATTGTTTTTATAGAAACAATTTGGCCATAATATAATGTATATGGACCATAGTACCTTGGCACTCCCCCAGATAATTTATAGAAATAACAAAATGTGGAGCTAACACTCAAATACTAATACCTGCAACCGAAGTCCAAAATAAAGGACAGCACAGAATAAACCTTCATAACAAAATAAAAAATAAATATGAATACATAGCAGAGACTGTTTAGCAAGCCATATAGCCACTTACAATGTGTGGCCTATGATGTACCACCAAGATATGGGCACCACAGGGAAAGTTTCAAGGCCGCATGTGGACCTAAGGCAATCAATACCTTATACACCAAGGCACATAATACCACAGCCTAATATGCCTCCCATTAGAGTCCTGGTGTGGGCTACACAAGTGCCCAACGCGTATCGCCACCACTCGGTGGCTTCGTCAGGGGTAATCTCAAGACCAAGTGTGTGCCACATATATATATATACAAACTAAATAACGTTACCACATTCAGCTGTGTCGCTGCTTGTTGGATGCATGGAGTTTTCCAGGACGCGTCATACAGTGCCCTGCTCTCCCTTCATCTGCGCATGCTCCGGCGTCTCAAGATCATAGGCTTACCAACCAGGTTGCCTAGGAGACCAGAGCGCTTCCTAGGGAGCGCCTGCGCACTACTCCAATACCAAAACTTGAAAAGCGCTGTAGAAACACCGTTCAAAACAGGATATGAGGACGATATAACATTACCACATCCAGCTATGTCGCCGCTTGTTTGCCGTATGGAGTGTTATGACGCGTCATACAATGCTCTGCTCCCCCTTCCTCTGCGCATGCTCCGGCGCCTCAAGATCATAGGCTTACTCAACCGGGTTGCCTAGGACACCAGAACGCTAACTAGGGAGCGCCTGCGCATTGCTCCTATAACAAGAATAGAACAGCGCTGTAGATACACCGTCCAAGAAAGAATAGAACAGTGCCTCCAAATAAATTTTTTTAGTGAAATGCCGGTATTATGCAAAATAAATGAACCGTATAATGTAAGGCCCTGTTTATCCAGTCAAGTACGCAGACGTATACACCACAGGGAACTGCATGGTAACTAACACATCCTAACCGTAGTTGTACTTAGTGAACAGCGTTTTGCATCTTTGTCTCAACTGAAAGCTGAAAATGCCATTCAAAGCGACAGTAGTGCACATAATCAAAAGTATGCACATATCACTGTAAATATTGCCTCATAATAGGTGCCCAGTATCCCATATGAAGACAGCACGGTACGACGAGAACTGCCACCACTAACAGGGTATGAAACAAGTGCATATGGAATGATGTGCACGATTTGAAATCACCGGAACCAAGGCATGCCCAAGACGGGTTGCCTCGGACCTTAGTGCGCTGCATAAAGAATGCCCGTGCTATGATCTCATGTGTAGACCATAATGACACTACAGGAGAGCTATCAGATCAATGTATACTATTAATAGACCCTGTAACATATAAAAAGCATGCCAGAAAACATACAGGATTGACATCAAATATTTATTACGTTGACCTACCCGACAAGTGGACACGGAAATCAAAATGTAAAATGCTGCCTAGAAAGGGTAAATATAAATTTTCTCCCAGATATAAATGCACAGTCCCACACGGATAAAGAACATACCCAAAGTTAAAGTATACACCAATTCTTCTGGGCATGTCTCAATACCGGGACAGGCTACCGCGTATAGATGTATTTCATGATAAGCAGAGCAGTGGCTACACGAATCCCGGTGTAGCCCTTAAGTACAAATGCACAGAATACCCAAGTGTGGTCCATACAGAGGGGCCCCAAATGGATCACCAAACCTGTTCTGTCCCTAGGCCTAGAAGCATAATGTAAAACGGAACACATATATTAAATGTTCAATACATACTCAAAACGAAATCTCACTTCAGAGGCATGCTGTCCATGAAGGCGGAAAACAAAGGCCAATGCCCAGATAGAACGCTAAAGACAAGTATACGAGCGCATATCAGTATACATTGTGACTTAGTATTTGGACTTATAGATTTAAAGGTAAATTACCCTTCAACATATTCATTAATGATCTGGTAGAAGGTTTACACAGTAAAATATCGATATTTGCAGATGATACAAAACTATGTAAAGCAGTTAATACAAGAGAAGATAGTATTCTGCTACAGATGGATCTGGATAAGTTGGAAACTTGGGCTGAAAGGTGGCAGATGAGGTTTAACAATGATAAATGTAAGGTTATACACATGGGAAGAGGGAATCAATATCACCATTACACACTGAACGGGAAACCACTGGGTAAATCTGACAGGGAGAAGGACTTGGGGATCCTAGTTAATGATAAACTTACCTGGAGCAGCCAGTGCCAGGCAGCAGCTGCCAAGGCAAACAGGATCATGGGGTGCATTAAAAGAGGTCTGGATACACATGATGAGAGCATTATACTGCCTCTGTACAAATCCCTAGTTAGACCGCACATGGAGTACTGTGTCCAGTTTTGGGCACCGGTGCTCAGGAAGGATATAATGGAACTAGAGAGAGTACAAAGGAGGGCAACAAAATTAATAAAGGGGATGATAGAACTACAATACCCAGATAGATTAGCGAAATTAGGATTATTTAGTCTAGAAAAAAGACGACTGAGGGGCGATCTAATAACCATGTATAAGTATATAAGGGGACAATACAAATATCTCGCTGAGGATCTGTTTATACCAAGGAAGGTGACGGGCAAAAGGGGGCATTCTTTGCGTCTGGAGGAGAGAAGGTTTTTCAACCAACATAGAAGAGGATTCTTTACTGTTAGGGCAGTGAGAATCTGGAATTGCTTGCCTGAGGAGGTGGTGATGGCGAACTCAGTCGAGGGGTTCAAGAGAGGCCTGGATGTCTTCCTGGAGCAGAACAATATTGTATCATACAATTATTAGGTTCTGTAGAAGGACGTAGATCTGGGTATTTATTATGATGGAATATAGGCTGAACTGGATGGACAAATGTCTTTTTTCGGCCTTACTAACTATGTTACTATGTTACTATGTTACCCAGGGGAGGCCATTTCTGTTTCTTTGATATAGAGACACTTCACTGACACAGAACCCAGGCAAAGGCTAATTTACAGTAGGTATTGCCAAAAGCATAAATAATACACCACAGACCCAAACCTAATACTGCTAATCCACATGCAACAGTGAGACATGCAAGGATTGTGACCCTTGCAGCAGGGAGCAGCTTCAGATCTGTTTATAGAACCCAGTAAACAATAGGTCCTCATTCAGACCCAAGGGGGTTAACAACTCAATTCAAAGATCCATCTCGATTCGCGCCTCAAGAGTTCCAAGGTGACATTGCCCCCCCTAATATTAGTTTGAACCCCCTCCAGTCCAAGTATTTTGGTGTCTAACCACTGAGAATTATGTTCGGCCAGATAATGTGAGGCCACAGACGTGAGTCTTTCCTTTTGCTTTATCCGTTCTAGCAGTTGTAATGTTCGAAAAGTGCTGCTGAATGCATTTCCTCAGTTCTTGTGTAGTCTGGCCAACATACACTTTGGGGCACAGACATATCAAAGCATACACCAGGTTACGAGATTTGCAGTTGAAATAGGCCTTGACGGAAATCTGCAAAGGCAAAGAGGGCAAAGTAATTAGCTCGTCACCAACCATGAAAGGGCAAATGTTACAATTCCCACAGGGGAATGTGCTAGTGAGTCTGACCCCCCCTATTAAGCCTCTTGGTTGGTCGCTGAAAATGACTGTGGCTCAAACAGTCCCTCAAATTTCTGTCCCTTCTAGCTATTAAACTCGGTTGAGTGGCAATATGGGGATGGAGTCTGGACTCACTGCGCAGGATGCTCCAATACTTAGAAAGAATATTCCTTATATCCTTCCACTGGTTGTTATAGGCCGTGATTACCCCCAGGGGTTTCCCAAGTGCCTTAGCACGGGGTTGCAAAAGGCCCACCCTGTCGCCATCCCTCACTGCGACAAAGGCTCGTGAGATTACCTTGTGTGGGTACCCCCGTTCACGGGACCGTGTAGTTAGTTCATGGGAGTGTTCCACAAAGTCCTCTTGTCGGCTACAATTCCTCTTCACCCTGTAGAATTGGCCTTTTGGAATTCCTCTCTTCAGATGTTGGGGGTGAAAACTTGGAAAGTGAAGGAGACTATTAGTAGCCGTCGGTTTCCAGTACAGAGTAGTCATAATTCTTGTCTCCCTCACACGGAGTTTGAGGTCCAGGAATTCAATATCTGCTTGTGAATACTGAGATGTCAATCGGATATTCCAAGGCTTATCGTTCAATATTCTGACAAATTCCTGACACTCCTCCAGGGTGCCTGTCCAGAGAAATAGAACATCATCAATGTAACGTTGCCATTTGATAACATGTTTGACATATCCCTCCAGACAGTACATCCTGGTGGTCTCCCACCACCCGGCACACCGGGCCCCCATTGCTGTACCCCTCACTTGCCTGTAGAAGACACGGTCAAAGATAAAGAAATTTTTATCCAAAACAAAGAGTAGAAGGTCCAATAGAAACGAGTTGTGTCCCCTATCTCCTGATGTATTCAAGTCCAAGATGTACGATACAGCTTGTATACCCAATTCACGTGTAAAGTGACTCTACATCAAGAGTCACAAGCCAAGTATTGGGAGGGACCTCTAAATCCTGCAATTGTGAGATAAGAAACGTTGAATCCCTGACATAAGACTTCAAATTTAGAACAAGGGGTTGAAGAAAAAAAAATCAATATACTGTATATACACGGTCGCTCGAGTAGTCCCCCTATCCCCGACACAATAGGCCTACCTGGTGGGACCTCCAACGACTTGTGAACCTTGGGGAGCATATAAAAGGTCGTGGTCCTAGGATATTTGTCAAAAATTCTTTCTCCCGTTTGTTGATGATGTTATGCAAAAAAGCGTTATCCAACAGCCGATTCAATTTCGCCTGAAACACCTGTAGGGTCAGAGGGGAGAATTTGGTAACAATCTGTGTTACGTAGTTGACGCATGGCTTCCTGGACGTAGAGGTCAACTGGCCAAATGACCAAATTGCCCCCCTTGTCCGCCTCCCGAATAACAAAGTCCCTATTGGACCCAAGCCTTGTTATAATAGATTGTTCATCCCTGCTGATGTTTCTGCCCCTGATAGGGTCTAGTTTCAATTGATGAACCTCCCTACAAACCGCATCAAAGAAACACTGTACTGCTGGACATAATGTAAACGAGGGGGTGGTCTGAGAGGGTAGCCGTCCAGTGAACTTACGTCTAGATTGGCATTTCTCCCCTTCCTCCAATAGATCCAATAGATCCCGCAATATCTGTCGGATGAAGAGAGGTCATCCATAGCTGAAGGGCGATGAAAGAGAACTTTAAAAGTGAGTTGTCTGCAAAACAGGTAGACATCTTTGATGAAAGTGAATTTGTCCAGGCCACTGGTCGGGCAGAGTGACAGACCCCTTTCCAGTACAGAAACTTCACCCTCAGACAAGACATAATTGGACAAATTAATGATTTGTAGCTTACCGACGGCTGGTCGACAGCATGATGCCATGTCTAATATTGGCGTTTCTTGTTCTGCCGTGTCTCCCGTTGATACCGGGGCAACCATGCCTTGTAGTTCCTTGTGCGCTTTGTCGTGGCGAGGGATAGCGACAGGGTGGGCCATTTGCAACCCCGTGCTAAGGCACTTGGGAAACCCCTGGGGGTAATCACGGCCTATAACAACCAGTGGAAGGATGTAAGGAATATTCTTTCTAAGTATTGGGGCATCCTGCGCAATGAGTCCAGACTCCATCCCCATATTGCCACTCAACCGAATTTAATAGCTAGAAGGGACAGAAATTTGAGGGACTGTTTGAGCCACAGTCATTTTCAGCGACCAACCAAGAGGCTTAATAGGAGGGTCAGACTCACTGGCACATTCCCCTGTGGAAACTGTAACATTTGCCCTTTCATGGTTGGTGACGAGCTAATTACTTTGCCCTCTTTGCCTTTGCAGATTTCCGTCAAGGCCTATTTCAACTGCAAATCCCGTAACCTGGTGTATGCCTTGATATGTCTGTGCCCCAAAGTGTATGTTGGCCAGACTACACAAGAACTGAGGAAACGCATTCAGCAGCACTTTCCGAACATTACAACTGCTAGAACGGATAAAGCAAAAGGAAAGACTCTCACGTCAGTGGCCTCACATTATCTGGCCGAACATAATTCTCAGTGGTTGGACACCAAAATACTTGGACTGGAGGGGGGTTCAAACTAATATTAGGGGGAGCAATGTCACCTTGGAACTCTTGAGGCGCGAATCCAGATGGATCTTTGAATTGAATTGTTTAACCCCCTTGCGTCTGAATGAGGACCTATTGTTTACTGGGTTCTATAAACAGATCTGAAGCTGAAATCCTTGCATGTCTCACTGTTGCATGTGGATTATCAGTATTAGGTTTGGGTCTGTGGTGTATTATTTATGCTTTTGGCAATACTTACTGTAAATTAGCCTTTGCCTGGGTTCTGTGTCAGTGAAGTCTCTATATCAAAGAAACAGAAATGGCCTCCCCTGGGTAATTTACCTTTAAATCTATAAGTCCATAATGTATACTGATATGCGCTCGTATACTTGTCTTTAGCGTTCTATCTGGGCATTGGCCTTTGTTTTCCGCCATCATGGACAGCATGCCTCTGAAGTGAGATTTCGTTTTGAATATGTATTGAACATTTAATATATGTGTTCCATTTTACATTATGCTTCTAGGCCTAGGGACAGAACAGGTTTGGTGATCCATTTGGGGTCCCCTCTGTATGGACCACACTTGGGTATTCTGTGCATTTGTTCTTAAGGGCTACACCGGGATTCGTGTAGCCACTGCTCTGCTTATCATGAAATACATCTAAGGCTACGTTCACATTTGCGTCTTGCGACGCAGCGTCGTCGACGCATAACGACGCATGCGTCATGCGCCCCTATCTTTAACATTGGGGGCGCATGGACATGCGTTGTCATGCGTTTTGGTGCGTTGCACGACGCATGCGTCGTTTGGCCGCACCTAGCGGGGCGCGGTCGACGCTACATGTTGCAGTTTTATTTTTATTGTAAAGTATGGTGGTCTATCCAGGAATGACTTTTCTTTCCTTTTTTGGGGGGGGGGTTGTTGTTTTTTTTTTTTTAAATCTATTGTGCTGTTTGGGTTGTTCCGTGCATGCGGTTGTTCCACTGTGTTTTTTTTTAAATAGAAATGTTTTCCGTTTTTAATCAGGTTCTGATGAATTTCAGGGCTTCCTATGTAGCCGTACTCTTATTAATTTTTTATTTTTTCTATTGTAACGTATGGCGTTATGGTTTGCCTTTTCTTGTGCCTTTTGGAAATCAATGTTGTAAAAATTTTGTTCAAAAAAATCTGTCTTTTTGGATTAGTACATAGGGTCTGTTGTTTATTTGTTTTGTTATCTTTCCTGGGACTGGTATTATGCTTTTGTTATACTCTGGCATTGTGTCGTCTCTGCCATTGTTTTTTATTTCAATGTATGGCGGTGTTGTTTGCTCAGCGCTAGTTCAGTTGGCATTGTACTATGAGTGCACTGTTCGTTGTGGTCGTAATGTTAATGTATGGATTTTTTGATATTTTCCTATATGTTCCTCTGTATTGTGCATAGTAAAATAATTAAATTTTTTAAATTTCAGAATGTCATCTAGTTATTACAATGGCCAGCGACTCGAGCCACACCACACCGCTGGGGAGTCCGGTGAGTACATGATCTACTGTTGCTTACTATTCGGTGTCATTTGTAGACGTGTCACTCAATTTTTTTTAAACTATTTTCCAGGTTTCTTCAAGTGAGGAGGAACAGAGCCAGCAGGAGCAGCGACCACGGGGCCAAGCTGTGGTGGCAAGACGGCGAGTAAGTTTTTTTTTTCAAACAACCTAGTAAATTTTTTTTTTTTTTACATTTTTTTTTTTATTTATTTTTGGGGGGGTGGGGGAGGAGGGAGGGAGACCAATTTTTATTTATATTGCAAACATTAATGTTTTCCAATTATTCTAGGTTTCACAACGGGACCAAGATGAGGGCATAGACATAGACATCATGGTCGCGTCTATCCAGGAGCGAGGCCCGTTGTGGGACAGCCGTGACCCCCGGCACGCAGACCAGGTGGTTTTGAGACGTATGTGGGCTGAGGTGGCCAAATTGCTGTGGGATGGCTTTGACAGCGCTTCACCCACGGACAAAGATAAATTTGGTAAGTATTGCCGAAATGCCGCTCTGACCCATCAGGCCAGGATACACAACCGTCTGTGATGTGTTCTGTTTTGTGGCATCGCACCCATCAATTAAAAAAGTTTCTCTCAACCTTTATTTTTTTGTTTGACTTTTTCACAGTCAAAAAATTGAAGACCAGATGGCGCTCCATGAAGGACCGTTTCAATCGGGGCCTGAAAAAGGAGGGACAGACTCGTAGTGGTGCTGCTGCGGCAAGGACATCAACATACAAGTACAGCAGAATTCTTCAGTTCCTGAGACCGGTCCTTGGCAGCCAACAGTAAGTATTTAGTACCTATTCCCACACATCGGGTATTGAACAACATGTATATTCACGTAGTATATTCCCCAGCCATGTAGTTTATTGCCCAGCCATTTATTATATTCCAGGAAAGAAAAAAAAAAGTTGAGTTCCAGCTCCTTAAAACGAAACAATTTTAATGAAATCCAAAATGTCAAAATACATGCAAATGACTGTGCTCCCTCCGGTATATGCCCCTGAGGCAAGAGAGGTATATGGCGACGCGTTTCGATCCGAAGATCTTTCTCAAAGCCATAGCTTACAGATTGTGTTGCTCTATATACATTGATCCTCCAATCAAACACCCATAATAAGTCACATGACATGTATAGAATCCTAATAAAAACAAAGCAATATATACACAAAATACAATAAAATATTCACTTTCTACTTTAATAATAGTGCAGCATGGTTTCAGTGCGTTTGTTGAGTCCAGTCGGTGACCTAGTATTAAGGTGAAATATCCAAAACGCCTCCCGAGTGAGGAGACGCCTCCTAGCGTCTCCACCCCGGAGAGGCATAGTGACTCGTTCGATTCCTTGAATCTGAAAACCTGCAGTGCTACGTGTATGAACGGTGACAAAATGTCTGGAGGCCGCCGACATATTTCTATTCTCACCCTGCATGCTGGTAATATCATACAGGTGTTCTCGGATACGAGTTTTTAATTTCCTCATTGTGCAACCCACATAAGAAATGTCGCATTCTGTGCAATTAATTTTATAAACTATATTGGTGGAATTGCAGTTAATGTATTGTTTTATGTTGAAATTTAACGTGCCCTCTGCATTTTGGAATACCTTGGCTACCTTAGCATGTTTACAGCAACTGCAGTTATTTGTTCCACATCTGAAGAAACCTGGATAATCCAACCATGTTTTTTTATTTTTTATGTTGGATTGAAATTGATTAGGAGATATGTGGCTACCTATAGTTGGAGCCCTTCTAGATACTACGTTAATGCCTGATTTTAATATGGCATGTCGTTTATGATCTTCATAAAGAATAATAATAATAATAATAATAATAATAATAATTTTTATTTATATAGCGCCAACATATTCCGCAGCGCTTTACAAATTATAGAGGGGACTTGTACATACAATAGACATTACAGCATAACAGAAATACAGTTCAAAACAGATACCAAGAGGAGTGAGGGCCCTGCTCGTAAGCTTACAAACTATGAGGAAAAGGGGAGACACGAGAGGTGGATGGTAACAATTGCTATAGTTATTCGGCAAGAATGGGCAAATATTTATAGATAATGCTTTTGATTGCATTAAATTGGGGGCTAAATTGGAAGCATATATATGGCTTTTGCCCTATGTCCCGATTTATAGTCCTGGTAGATGTTATAAGATCTTGACGATCTTTACCCTCCACTATTTTTTTTGCTCGATTAATTGCCCATTTGGGATATTTACGATTTTTTAATTTATTTTCCATTATCTCAAATTCTCCTTTCAAGTCCCCCTCCAGGGTACAGTTTCTTAGCTCTGGTAAACTCTCCTATTGGAATAGCTTTGATGGTGTGTTTGCTGTGGCTACTGTGTGCATGTAGAATAGTGTTACCACTAACTGGTTTATGATGGGTTTTGGTAATGATGTTTTGATTATTACATCCAGTGAGTTCCAAATCCAAAAAGGAAATGGTTTTATCATCAGACTTATATGTGAACCTAATTGTTGTGAGTTCTGTTGTCGGGCTCCCTCCTGTGGTCATGAATGGTACTTCGGCTGGTTCTGTCCATGGACTTTCTCTGGTGGCTGTGGGTGTTTCTGAGTTTCCTTCCTCAGGTGACGAGGTTAATTCGTTAGCTGGCTGCTCTATTTAACTCCACTTAGATCTTTGCTCCAGGCCACCTGTCAATGTTCCAGTATTGGTCTAGTTCTCTCCTGGATCGTTCTTGTGACCTGTCTTCCCAGCAGAAGCTAAGTGACTGCTTGTTTTTCTCTGGTTTGCTATTTTTCTGTCCAGCTTGCTATTTCGATTGTTCTTGCTTGCTGGAAGCTCTGGGACGCAGAGGGAGCGCCTCCGCACCGTGAGTCGGTGCGGAGGGTCTTTTTGCGCCCTCTGCGTGGTCTTTTTGTAGGTTTTTGTGCTGACCGCAAATCCTCGGTCTGTTAAATAAGTTGGGCCTCACTTTGCTAAATATATTTCATCTCTGTGTTTGTATTTTCATCTTTACTCACAGTCATTATATGTGGGGGGCTGCCTTTTCCTTTGGGGAATTTCTCTGAGGCAAGGTAGACTTTAATTTTCTATCTTCAGGGCTAGCTAGTTTCTTAGGCTGTGCCGAGTTGCATAGGGAGCGTTAGGCGCAATCCATGGTTATTTCTAGTGTGGTTGATAGGATTAGGGATTGCGGTCAGCAGAGTTCCCACGTCCCAGAGCTCATCCTATATTATCAGTAACTATCAGGTCATTCCGTGTGCTCTTATCCACCAGGTCCATTATTGTCCTGACCACCAGGTCATAACACCTAATATTATATAGATTGTCATTAAGATAGTTCACAAAAAGTGGTATGGCAGATAAATCACCCTCCCAAATAATGAGGGTATCATCTATGTATCTGCCATACCACTTTACCCGATCCAAATACGGATTAGCCACTGAGAAGATATATTCCATCTCCCAGAATGACATGACCAGATTAGCTAGGGAGGGTGAGTATTTAGCACCCATAGCCACTCCCGTTTTTTGTAGATACCACTGTCCATCAAAGGAAAAAAAATTGCTAGTGAGTAAAAACTGAATTACCATGAGAAAGAAATTGATTAAATCCGTAGAATAATTACTGAACTTGTCTAAGTGATACTGTATTGCCTTTAGTGCCACATCATGGGGAATACATGTGTATAGGGAAATGACATCACAGCAAAGCCATGAATAGTCAGCCTGCCATATCCGATTATTCATGGTGCGCAAGACCTCTTTGGAATCTTTGATGTAACCTGGAGTACGTTTCACCAAAGGTTGAAGGAGGGAATCAACCCACTGGCAAAGTTTCTCATTGCATGATCCGACTCCAGATACTATTGGTCTCATGGGAGGAATGCCCTCTTTTTTGTGAATTTTAGGTACCCCATATATGATAGGAAGAGTGGGACTTCCTACCATAATGTAATCTATTTGTTTTTTAGTTAGTACTCCCAAATTCTCTCCCTCTTTAATGATCCGATCCCTATGTTTAATGATTTCACTAGATGGATTACATTTTAGTTTTGCGTATGTGCTTTGGTCAGATAGTAGCTCGATCATTTTATTCTGATAATCTGATGTATTCAACACCACCACTACTTCTCCTTTATCTGACATTTTTATAGTGAGATCTGTCATACTCTTTAATTCTTTTAAGGCAATTTGGAGTTTTCTGGGTATGTTTTTTTTTTATATAGATTACCATTATTTATGTATTCACTATATAATTGTCTGAGTTCCCTCTCTACACCTTCCTGGAAACGATCCATGCGCTGTGATCTATCCTGGACTGGATAATAATAAGGATTTTTGGTGTTGAAAGTTTGAGCAAAATTCACTTTATCTACATCTGATACTGATTCTGAATTCAAATCCTGCAAAGTAACCAGTGTCATTTGATCTCTAAAGTTCATATCAACAAATTCATTGGTTACTTTACATGGGACAAAATTGTCCTCATGATATTGGTCATCTTCTAAAGTCTCATCATGACGAAAATGCTTCTTAATAGTCAGATTTCTTATGAATTTATTGGTGTCCATAATGGCTGTAAAGAGATCAAAGTCCTGGTCTGGGACAAAATTTAGGCCCAACGATAATACTTTAGTCTGGTCCGGAGTCAGTAATTTAGATGATAAATTTAACACATTCGAATAATTATTTATTTCTTCTGTGGTTTCTTGTTGTGAGTTGTCATTCCTCTTTGATCTGTGTTTTCTAAACCCCCCCCCCCCCCCGCGTCCCGCGTTTTTTGTTTGGCGGTAACTGTTCTGTGGGGTAATCATCCTATTTTCATTAGTTGACACATCCGATACTCTGCTTTGGTTGTCAGAGGAGTCCGGGTCTGAAGACACAAAATTAACGTGCGGTTTGGTTACTCTTTTTCTATAGTTCCTGCGTTTTTGGTGAGACTGGCTCTGTTTGAGTATGGATTTGGGGGTTTTATTGTCATTAGTCCATTTGCCCCAGTCGTAAACCATGTTGGCTTGGTAATCATTATAATCTCTGGTAAATTTCCTCTTTTTTCGTTCCATAATTTGATTTTCCAAATTGGTCACTTTTTCTTTAATATTTACCATTGATATATTATATTGTGTGTCTGATTTATATTCTGCCAACACAGAATTTACCACTTCCATTTCTTGTTGAATATTTTGTAGTCTCGTTTCCTCATATTTTATAATGAGTTTCATGAGGTTATACGAGCAATTACTCAAAACAGAGTTCCATTCCTCAGTAAACTCCTCTGAGTAGTAGGTGGTTGTGGGGAGTTTCTTAATTCGCAATCCCCTTGGGATCATTTCTTTAGCCACATAGTTATTCAAAGTGGTCTGATCCCACCACACTTTAGTCTCTTGTAACATTAGGGTTTCCATTTTACTCAGGTTCTCATTTAAGACATTATTACCCGAATCGTCTTTCTGTTGAGTGGAAAACACCTGTGCAGCTTTGCATACTCTGTCTCTGGATATGTCCGTAGCCATGCTGCTATAGAAAGTGAATAAAACTCTTGCGTTTCTGGGGCTACACCGGTAATAAATAATGTAGACAAATCAAAGGTTTGTCATGGAGCACTGTTCGGAGCGCGGCAATCCAGCAATACATAAAGTAGAAAAAAGTAAAAAGCCAGCTCACCAGTAACCACCGCAGGTGCTCGGAACTCCGTTGCTGAGATACGAGAAGACTCCAGGAAAGAAAAAAAAAAAAGTTGAGTTCCAGCTCCTTAAAACGAAACAATTTTAATGAAATCCAAAATGTAAAATTACATGCAAATGACTGTGCTCCCTCCGGTATATGCCCCTGAGGCAAGAGAGGTATATGGCGACGCGTTTTATTATATTGCCCAGTTACGTAGTATACAGCACACAGACACATAGTAGATTGGCCAGCCACGTGCAATATTTCATAGTGGTGTAGGATATTGCCCATCCAGGTTTATCACAGTTTCCAATAAAACGTTAAAATAATAGACACGGGAGACCTTCTAGTCCACGGCAGGTTCTGTTCCCAAGGTTGGTCTGATCGAAGGACCTGTGATGACATCTCGGTCACATGACCGTGACATCATGGCAGTTCCGACGATAAGCGTAAACCATGGCGGCCGTTACAAATGCCAACCATGGGTGAGTATAGCATGGTAATTTTTAAAAACAAAATGTTTTCAATTTTTAATATTGATGTGGCATAGGCAGTGTCAATAGTAAAAATTACATCTTAACGGCGGCAACGGTTACCACCGGTAAGTATTTATCGATGACAGAGGGGAGTATGCGGGCGACAGCCATTCACTGCGGGGAGTAAGGAGCGGCCATTTTATTCAGGACTGTGCCCGGCGCTGATTGATCGCGTCAGCCATGACAGGCAGCTGTCCATAACAATCAGCGAATTAATACCGTTAGGACTGACAGACGGAACTGACCATTTACAATTATGTAAAATTATAAATTTATAGTGTGTGATGCAATGTTAACTTTATATTATACACAGTAGGTGGCGAATGTGAAATGTTATATTTTGTATACTAATGTTTTCCTTATGTTTTCACAGAACACACAGCAGCACCCTCGAGCCTGTTCGGCCCTCTGGAGCGGTCCTTCGTGAATCGCCATCTGACCCGTCACAGCCATCCCACAGCGAGAGTAGGCTTGCACCACCATCTGGAGAACCGGCAGCCGGTCCATCAGATGTTCCCCTGGCCGAGGCCACTGGCGCTCCTTCCTGCGGGTATTCCCGACAGCGTCAGCGGGCCTCGGACAGGCCGCTACTGCCCGAATTTTTGCATTTGAGCACGGTCTTCCAGAATTGTTTCAAGGCGCTGGGCGATAGAATGGACACAGCTCTGTCCAATATCGACCGGCGCCTTGGAACTATGGAATCCGAGCTCTCGAGGCCGGCAAAACATTTCTTTAGTGCCATTGTGAAGGGCATGGTGGAACATCTTACGCCGGAACTCCAGATTTC
Organism: Ranitomeya imitator; assembly: GCF_032444005.1. NCBI lineage: Eukaryota > Metazoa > Chordata > Amphibia > Anura > Dendrobatidae > Ranitomeya > Ranitomeya imitator. Next base: position 246,184,732 of record NC_091286.1, on the reverse strand, counting down.
GGTGATGCAGGCCTGCAACAATGCCTACGTGACTGCTCTGCAGCAGGGTCATGCAGTCAGCGACTATAATGCCCGTAGTACCATCGCTGGCTAGCATGACTCCAACTCCTGCTGCAGAGCACCCACACAGAGCTCCGCGTGCCAAGGGCCACCGCCGCCGCCACCTACACCATAGAACCGAGCCGCAAAGTCCTGCTCCTGCCAGGCCTTCAAGGACACAAAGACGCCACGCAGAACAACACCCAGAGCGAGAGAGGAGAAAATGGCCAAAAACAAGAACATCTACGGCGGCTCTGGCTGCTCCAATAACAACACCAAGCTCTCGGCCGGGGTCTAGCCGGAGCAGGAGTAGCCAGAGACAGTCGTGCCTCCTCCCTCACCTCCTGCGTTGGCAATCTCGCCACCATCGACCACAGGGTGGTCAGACGTCGTCATACCTTCCAGTATTTTGCAGTATGGTGGTTACTCCTCCTCTTTATCCTCCACCCACTCCCAAACTGGTGGATATCAATCCCCCTTAATCGCCGAAGTTCCTACCCCTTAGAACCTTTACCCATTTTTCTTTTTGTGTCACCCTTAATAAAATTATTATTTTGATAACAAAATCGGAGTTTCTTGGTCTAAAAGAAAGTTTGCACCAACTCACACCGTGCGCCGTATACACAAATCTTGTGTTTTTAACACCTAATATCTGCAATGTCTGACACAATTTTATCCAGTTTGTTGTAAATTTTTTTGGGCTGTCTCTCATTGTACTATGAGATGTTACAAACACAAAGAGGATTAAAAAATATATCAATTTTCAAACCTACTGTAAAGGTACAGTCACACATAACGATTTTGTTAACGATATCGTTGCTTTTTGTGACGTAGCAACGATATCGTTAACGAAATCGTTATGCGTGACAGCGACCAACGATCAGGCCCCTGCTGGGAGATCGTAGGTCGCTGCGAATGATCAGGACATTTTTTTGGTCGCTGATCACCCGATGTCTTCACTAATAACCAGGGTAAATATCGGGTTATAAGCGCAGGGCCGCTTAGTAACCCGATGTTTACCCTGGTTACCATTGTAAAAGTAAAAAAAAAAAACAGTACATACTTACATTCCGGTGTCTGCCACGTCCCTCGCCGTCATCTTCCCGCACTGACTGACACTGTGAGTCCTGGCCGTAAAGTAAAATCAGAGCACACCGTTGACGTCAACGCTGTGCTGTGCTTTAGGGCTGGCACAGTGCGGGAAGCTGACGGCGATGGACGTGGCAGACACCGGAATGTAAGTATGTACTTTATTTTTTTTTTTACATTTACAATGGTAAACAGGGTAAACATCGGGTTACTAAGTGTGGCCCTGCGCTTAGTAACCCGATGTTTACCCTGATTACACGGGGACTTCGTCATTGTTGGTCGCTGGAGAGCTGTCTGTGTGACAGCTCTTCAGCAACCACACAACGACTTAACGATCACGGCCAGGTCGTATCGCTGGTCGTGATCGTTGGTTAATCGTTTAGTGTAACGGTACCTTAAGGTTATTGGTCAGGTGAGGTGGTAGCAATGTTCACGTGGCCAAGTGTCGCCACTATGTGACTCTGGACGTATTCCAGCATCCTGAGTTCAATAGTGTTAACTCACTAGAGTTGAGCGAACATGATCGTCTCCCTCCTTGTCAAGCAAAACACTTGCAGACTAGTAGCATATGGGCCCCGGCTTCATGGAGTGCGGATTATGATCTGCAGCCACATGTTCAGAGCCTGTGTGACAGGCAGAACACATGCACATCCAAGGCCTATTTGTTGGCCTCGCCATGCATGTGTAGTGCCTGCTTCAACCATCACGCTCCATGATGCCAGGTTCCATATGCAAATAGTCTGCAAGATTAATTGCTTGACAAGGTGGGAGCCGATCATGTTCGCTTTTAAAACTATGGAACACACGGCTATGTGAACAATTTGGTTGTTTTGTCAGAGTCAATTTGGGAACTGGTGCTCACATTACTACATTTTGTGGTACACACATTTGGTTCTAGAACATTGGATTTGTTTAAACTTTTTTTTTTTATTGGCAACAACATTGTAACATAGGGGAGCTTTTTTTTAAAACGGAAAGGCACAATAAAGAACTTTATTTCAAAACAGCACAGTAGAAAATCACGGTACATTACAACATTTAAAGAACATTACATAAATTACAACATTTAAAGAACATTACATAAGGCTGGTAAAATGTCATGGACTCAATAGTGTTTAATTCTTTAAATGACAGTGTTTAGATTTTTATTAATCACAATAAATTTAGTTACAGTTACAGCAGGATGAAATACTGTTTCTACATTAAACCATTTGATCTTGCCATGACACACGGCCAACATCTGAAACAAAATATGAAGCAAATCGTTCCCTCATCTGAGCAATTTCCAAAGTTGTCCTCAGAGGATGATCTTGGTAATCGGGCAATGGGTTTGGAATGGGTTCATCTAGTTCCACGTTGACTCTCTCTTTAGCAATAATATAATTGTGGAGAACCACACAAGCCTTCACCACCTGATCAACTGTCTCAATTTTCAGATTTATAGCAGATCCTAAAATCTGCCATTTGGAGACAAGGATTCCAAAGGCGCACTCCACAGTTCTTCTGGCCCTGGACAGTCTATAATTAAAAATACTTTTTGTGTGGTCCAAGCCCCGACTGGAGTAGGGTTTCAGTAGGTTGGCAGACATTTGAAAAGCCTCATCCCCAACCACAACAAATGGCATGGCCAGGCCTTCGGTGTTGGGAAGAGGTCGTGGCTGGGGGAAATTAAAATTGTTCTCATATAATCTTCGGCCCATATCAGACTCCTTAAATGTCCGTGAATCATTTGCATGGCCAAACGCTCCAATGTCCATGGCGAGAAACCTGCAGTCCGCACCTGCAATTGCCATGAGCACGGTGGAAAAGTATTTTTTGTAATTGAAAAACAGTGATCCACTTCTAGCAGGCTTTGTAATCCTAATGTGCTTCCCATCCACTGCTCCAATACAGTTAGGGAAAGAACACAGTTGGTCAAATTTTTGGGCGTTGGCCTCCCATAACGCTGTTGTTGGGATTGGTAAAAATTCCTCCCGGAGATTGTCCTACAATGCGCGGCATGTGTCGGCAATAATACCCGAAAGTGTGGAGACTCCAATCCGAAACTGGAAAGGCAGGGATCTCAGGGTCTCTCCGGTAGCCAGGAAACTGACATGAAGAAAACTAAATAAATTTAATTAAAGTACATTGTTATAAAATAAAATTACATTTTCCATCCCTCCCCCCCCAAACAAAAAAAAAGGTTATTTAAAAAAAGGGCAGAACATATAAAGTCCTTCAAATAGCTACATTACATACCGTAGAGTCACCAGCAGACGTTCCTCGGCGGAAATTGATCTCCGGAGCTGCGTGTCCTGCCTGGTAATGGCTCCTTCCACCAGACGCAGCAGATAGCGGAAGCTGTTTTGAGACATCCTGGTATACTCAAAATATTTTTCCAGGTTGTCATTTAGCTCGCCAAACAAACAATGGTAGGCTCCACGGCTCTCTCGGACTTCCACTATAGGGTGTAGCCAAAAGCGCCGATGACTCCTTCTCCGTTGTTTCTCTTTTCCTTTGCTCATGAAAGGCGATAGCATAAGCATTAGCCATGGCAAAATCCAGCTCCATATTGAGGTAGATACTCTCCATGGGAGGAATTTATCTATATACTAAAATTCCATTATACCCACCCTCTTCTATCCATTGGTGGTATTATCTAGTGTCTAGACACTAATGGGGCTTTTCGTCATGCTATTGGGTGGAAAAATGACATCATTGTTTAACAACGCATGCGTCGAAAAACGCTGCGTTTTTCACAAATGCAGCAAAAACGCACCAAAAACGCTGCGTTTTACGACGCATGTATTAAACGCATACATTGAAAACGGTGCATTTTAGTGTGCGTTACTAATGCGTCATGCGTTGCGTCGACGACGCTGCGTCGCAAGACGCAAATGTGAACGTAGCCTATACGCGGTAGCCTGTCCCGGTATTGAGACATGCCCAGAAGAATTGGTGTATACTTTAACTTTGGGTATGTTCTTTATCTGTGTGGGACTGTGCATTTATATCTGGGAGAAAATTTATTTTTACCCTTTTCTAGGCCGCATTTTACATTTTGATTTGCGTGTCCACTTGACGGGTAGGTCAACGTAATAAATATTTGATGTCAATCCTGTATGTTTTCTGGCATGCTCTTTATATGTTACAGGGTCTATTAATAGTATACATTGATCTGATAGCTCTCCTGTAGTGTCATGATGGTCTACACACGAGATCATAGCACGGGCATTCTTTATGCAGCGCACTAAGGTCCGAGGCAACCCGTCTTGGGCATGCCTTGGTTCCGGTGATTTCAAATCGTGCACATCATTCCATATGCACTTGTTTCATACCCTGTTAGTGGTGGCAGTTCTCGTCGTACCGTGTTGTCTTCATATGGGATACTGGGCACCTATTATGAGGCAATATTTACAGTGATATGTGCATACTTTTGATTATGTGCACTACTGACTCGCTTTGAATGGCATTTTCAACCTTCAGTTGAGACAAAGATGCAAAACGCTGTTCACTAAGTACAACTACGGTTAGGATGTGTTAGTTACCATGCAGTTTCCTGTGGTGTATACGTCTGTGTACTTGACTGGATAAACAGGGCCTTACATTATACGGTTCATTTATTTTGCATAATACCGGCATTTCACTAAAAAAATTATTTGGAGGCACTGTTCTATTCTATCTTGGACGGTGTATCTACAGCGCTGTTCTATTCTTGGTATAGGAGCAATGCGCAGGCGCTCCCTAGTTAGCGTTCTGGTGTCCTAGGCAACCCGGTTGGGTATGCCTATGATCTTGAGGCACCGGAGCATGTGCAGAGGAAGGGGGAGCAGAGCATTGTATGACGCGTCATAACACTCCATACGGCAAACAAGCAGCGACATAGCTGGATGTGGTAATGATATATTGTCCTCATATCCTGTTTTGGATGGTGTTTCTACAGCGCTTTTCAAGTTTTGGTATTGGAGTAGTGCGCAGGCGCTCCCTAGGAAGCACTCTGGTGTCCTAGGCAACCTGGTTGGTAAGCCTATGATCTTGAGACGCCGGAGCATGCGCAGATGAAGGGGGAGCAGGGCACTGTATGACGCGTCCTGGAAAACTCCATGCATCCAACAAGCAGCGACACAGCTGAATGTGGTAACGTTATTTAGTTTGTATATATATATATGTGGCACACACTTGGTCTTGAGATTATCCCTGACGAAGCCACCGTGTTGTGGCGTTACGCGTTGGGCACTTGTGTAGCCCACACCAGGACTCTAATGGGAGGCATATTAGGCTGTGTTATTATGTGCCTTGGTGTATAAGGTATTGATTACCTTAGGTCCACATGCGGCCTTGAAACTTTCCCTGTGGTGCTCATATCTTGGTGGTACATCATAGGCCACACATTGTAAGTGGCTATATGGCTTGCTAAACAGTCTCTGCTACGTATTCATGTTTATTTTTTATTTTGTTATGAAGGTTTATTCTGTGCTGTCCTTTATTTCGGACTTCGGTTGCAGGGATTAGTATTTGAGTGTTAGCTCCACATTTTGTTATTTCTATGAATTATCTGGGGGAGTGCCAAGGTACTATGGTCCATATACATTATATTATGGCCAAATTGTTTCTATAAAAACATAATGTATACGGTTATTATGCTCTTGAATCCTATGTGGGTTACTGCCGCATTAGGGGCTGTTGTATATAGCATGATAATGCTTTTTAAATGTTTTTAAATGTGAGTGTTTTGTCGCTTTTGTGTTTCCAAATAAAGCTGTGTTTACATTAGTGTCATATCCGTGTTTTTGTGATCCCCATATATAGGACCTAGTCTGTTTTCTTTTTGTACTATAGAAAATTCATCAAGGGGTTTTCATCAAGAAATTCATCAAGATGATTAAACCCATCACTGATTTAACTCGCAAGGGGGCTGATCTCAAAAATTGGTCAACTCCAGCTTTAGTGGCATTTTCTTCTTTAAAAGAATGTTTTATGTCTCCCCTGTACTGATTCAACCTGATCTGTCTAAGCCATTTATCGTGGAGGTAGAGGCCTCAGAGGTGGGAGTGGGGGCGGTGTTGTCTCAAGGGCCCACCAGGTTAACCAATTTAAGACCCTGTGCCTTCTTTTCTGAAAAGTTTTCCTCTGCAGAAAGAAATTACAATGTGGGTGACCGGGAGTTACTAGCCATTAAATTTGCTTTTGAATAATGGAGGCATTTTTTGAAGGGGGCTGTCCATCAAATCATGTCATCACGGACCACAAGAACCTGTCTTGTATTGAATCGGCAAAAAATTTAATCCCAAGGAAGATGAGGTGGTCACTTTTTTTCTCAATTTCAGTTTTCCATCACTTTTAGGCTTGGATCCAAGAATGTGAAGGCGGATGCCTTATCCCGCAGCTTGGATCTAATATCTCCTCCTGAACCTCCTTCCTCCATTCTTCAGCACGGGGTGGTTATGGCTGGAGTTTCCTTGGCGTTAGAGCAGCAGATTCATGAGGCCCAGTCTCTTGCTCCTCCATCCACATTTTTTGTGCCTGTCCAGTATCGGTTAAGGGTGCTTCGGGAATTCCATGACGACTTAGTGGGCATCCGGGAGTCTCAGCCATGCGCAAAGCCATCGCTAGGCTGTTTTGGTGGTCTTCATAGGCTTCTGATGTTGCTGTATTTGTTTCTTCCTGTGAGATATGTGCCCGTGCTAAAACCTCCCATAACCTAGACAAAAAAGAGAGAATACCGGGCTTCATATGACCAGAGCACCTTCTTCCACATGTTTGGTGTGTTTCCCAGGTGGCTTGTTGCAAACTTTAAATGACACTTTTTATGGATATCTTTGAGAAATGGCTTTCTTCTTGCCACTCTTCCATAAAGGCCAGATTTGTGCAGTGTATGACTGATTGTTGTCCTACTGACGGACTGTCCCACCTCAGCTGTAGATCTCTGGGGTTCATCCAGAGTCATCATGGGCCTCTTTGGCTGCATTTCTGATCAGTCTTCTCCTTGTTTGAGATGAAAGTTTAGAGGGATAGCCGGGTCTTGGTAAAATTGCAGTGGTATGATACTCCTTCCATTTCAATATGATCACTAGTGCAGTGCTCCTTGGGATGTTTAAAGTTGTATCCAAATCCGGCTTTAAACTTCTCCACAACAGTATCATGGACCTGACTGTTGTGTTCCTTGGTCTTCATGATGCTCTCTGTGCTTCAAACAGAACCCTGAAACTATCACAGAGCAGGTGCATTTATATGGAGACTTGATTACACACCGGTCGATTATATTTATCATCATTAGGCATTTAGGACAACATTGTATCATTCAGAGATCCACAATGAACTTCTGGAGTGAGTTTGCTGCACTGAAAGTGAAGGGGCCGAATAATATTGCACGCCCCACTTTTCAGTTTTTGAATTTCCCCCAAAATTTAAAATAACCAATACATTTCGTTCAACTTCACAATTGTGTTCCACTTGTTGTTGATTCTTCACCAAAAATGTACATTTGGTATCTTTATGTTTGAAGCATGATATGTGGGAAAAGGTTGAAAAATTTCAGGAGGGAGAATACTTTCGCAAGGCACAGTAAATATATAAAGATAAGCAAACTAGGGCTGCAAGGTCAATAGTAAGTAGAAACAAAACATGAGGGAAAGCACTACTGCAAAAAAATGCACACCACAACAATTCTACTAAAACAAAAATAGTAATACATGTTTTATTGGCACACACAATAATAATGAAAACACAATTAAAATCAAAACAAAAACACTATAGCCGCTCAGAGTGAATGATGCAATGCTTGATAACACCAAAATTGCAAGAAACATTCCCAGACTAAATCTAATATAGCTCGTGAGGCAGTTGTAATTGCCCTAAAACAGGACCCTTAGAAACTAGGAGACCCGCAATACACCAGTACAATAACCGGTAGTTTAGAAGGATCCACTGCTGTGGAAGCCCCATGAGGCTAAAAGGTTATAAGGTTTAGTTACCAAGTCCTCAGTTTATCAGTTTATCAGGGACCAAACCCCCAGAATCCGGGCTCTGAGTGGGGAAGAGACCGTGGCCCCACGTGTATCACCCTAACAGGCAGGGCTTCAGCAGGGGAAGTAATGAGAATCAGGCCAACCTTTAGTTAAATAGCTGAGAATAGGTTGCCTAATGGATAGCTTGTGTGTGAAGGGAGGACCCGCCGGTACCGGACGCTCATGTGCAGGAAGTGTCCAAGATGCATTGTACGCCGGTAAGAAAGAACCAGCCGAGCCTGCGTGAAATGGAACACAAGCCATGTTAGTGCGCATGTGCAAGATGGGACACAGGCCAAAAAAAGTCTGCGCCTGCGTGACATGGAACACAAACCATGTTAGTGCACACGCGCAAGATGGAATGTAGGACAAAAGAAATCCTTTGCCTCTCATCCATAGAGGTTGATGTCTCAGCCGACAGAATAGAATAGCGCATGTGCATAAGAGTGTGTAAATTGAATAGAAACATGCATCCCAAACCCAGAAGGGCATGCAGACAGTGCTCACCTAGACATACTGAAACACCCATGACAGCACAGTTAACCCCTTTACCCCCAAAGGTGGTTTGCACGTTATGGACCGGGCCAATTTTTACAATTCTGACCACTGTCCCTTTATGAGGTTATAACTCTGGAATGCTTCAACGGATCCCGGTGATTCTGACATTGTTTTCTCATGACATATTGTACTTCATGATAGTGGTAAAATTTCTTTGATATTACCTGCGTTTATTTGTGAAAAAAATGGAAATTTTCCAACTTTGAATTTTTATGCAATTAAATCACAGAGATATGTAACACAAAATACTTAATAATTAACATTTCCCACATGTCTACTTTACATTAGCACAATTTTGGAACCAAAATTTTTTTTTGTTAGGGAGTTATAAGGGTTAAAAGTTGACCAGCAATTTCTCATTTTTACAACACCATTTTTTTTAGGGACTACATCTCATTTGAAGTCATTTTGAGGGGTCTATATGATAGAAAATACCCAAGTGTGACACCATTCTAAAAACTGCACCCCTCAAGGTGCCCAAAACCACATTCAAGAAATTTATTAACCCTTCAGGTGTTTCACAGGAATTTTTGGAATGTTTAAATAAAAATGAACATTTAACTTTTTTTCACAAAAAATTTACTTCAGCTCCAATTTATTTTATTTTACCAAGGGTAAAGGAAGAAAATGGACCCCAAAGGTTGTTGTACAATTTGTCCTGAGTATGCCGATACCCCACATGTGGGGGTAAACCACTGTTTGGGCGCATGACAGAGCTCGGAAGCGAAGGAGCAGCATTTGACTTTTCAATGCAAAATTGACTGGAATTGAGATGGGATGCCATGTTGCGTTTGGAGAACCATTGATGTGCCTAAACATTGAAACCCCCCACAAGTGACACCATTTTGGAAAGTAGACTCCCTAAGGAACTTATCTAGATGTGTGGTGAGCACTTTGACCCACCAAGGGCTTCACAGAAGTTTATAATGCAGAGCCGTAAAAATAAAACAAATTTTTTCCCACAAAATTTATTTTTTAGCCCCCAGTTTTGTATTTTCCCAAGGGTAACAGGAGAAATTGGACCCCAAAAGTTGTTGTCCAATTTGTCCTGAGTGCGCTGATACCCCATATGTGGGGGGGAACCACCGTTTGGGCACATGGGAGGGCTCGGAAGGGAAGGAGCGCCATTTGGAATGCAGACTTAGATGGAATGGTCTGCAGGCGTCACATTGCATTTGCAGAGCCCCTAAAGTACCTAAACAGTAGAAACCCCCCACAAGTGTCACCATTTTGGAAAGTAGACCCCCTAAGGAACTCATCTAGATGTGATGTGAGAGCTTTGAACCCCCAAGTGTTTCACTACAGTTTATAACGCAGACCCGCGCAAATAAAAAATATTTTTTTTCCACAAAAATTATTTTTTAGCCCCCAGTTTTGTATTTTCCCAAGGGTAACAGGAGAAATTGGACCCTAAGTATTGTTGTCCAATTTGTCCTGAGTACGCTGATACCCGATATGTGGGGGGGAACCACCGTTTGAGCGCATGGCAGAGCTCAGAAGGGAAGGATCATCATTTGGAATGCAGACTTAGATGGATTGGTCTGCAGGCGTCACATTGCGTTTGCAGAGCCCCATATGTACCTAAACAGTAGAAACCCCCCACAAGTGACCCCATATTGGAAACTAGACCCCCCAAGGAACTTATCTAAATGTGAGAACTTTGAACTCCCAAGTGTTTCACTACAGTTTATAACGCAGAGCCGTGAAAATAAAAAATCCTTTTTTTTCCCACAAAAATTATTTTTTAGCCCACAGTTTTGTATTTTCCCAAGGGTAACAGGAGAAATTGGACCCCAAAAAGTGTTGTCCAATTTGTCCTGAGTACGCTGATACCCCATATGTTGGGGTAAACCCCTGTTTGGGGTCCGAGAGCTCGGAAGGGAAGGAGCACTGTTTTACTTTTTCAACGCAGAATTGGCTGGAATTGAGATCGGACGCCATGTCGCGTTTGGAGAGCCACTGATGTGCCTAAACAGTGGAAACCCCCCAATTATAACTGAAACCCTAATCCAAACACACCCCTAACCCTAATCCCAACGGTAACCCTAACCACACCTCTAACACAGACACACCCCTAACCCTAATCCCAACCCTATTCCCAACCGTAAATGTAATCCAAACCCTAACCCTAACTTTAGCCCCAACCCTAACTTTAGCCCCAACCCTAACTGTAGCCTTAACCCTAGCCCTAGCCCTAGCCCTAACCCTAGCCCTAACGGAAAATGGAAATAAATACATTTTTTAATTTTTTTAAATTTTTCCCTAATTAAGGGGGTGATGAATGGGGGTTTGATTTACTTTTATAGCGGGTTTTTTAGCGGATTTTTATGATTGGCAGCCGTCGCACACTAAAAGACGCTTTTTATTGCAAAAAATATTTTTGGCGTTACCACATTTTGAGAGCTATAATTTTTCTATATTTTGGTCCACAGAGTCATGTGAGGTCTTGTTTTTTGCGGGACGAGTTGACATTTTTATTGGTAACATTTTTGGGTATGTGCCATTTTTTTGATCGCTTTTTATTCCGATTTTTGTGAGGCAGAATGACCAAAAACCAGCTATTCATGAATTTTGGGGGAGGCGTTTATACCATTCTGTGTTTGGTAAAATTAAGAAAGCAGTTTTATTCTTCGGGTCAGTATGATTACAGCGATACCTCATTTATATTATTTTTTAATGTTTTGGCGCTTTTATACGATAAAAACTATTTTATAGAAAAAATAATTACTTTTGCATCGCTTTATTCTGAGGACTATAACTTTTTTATTTTTTTGCTGATGATGCTGTATTGTGTTTTGTTTTTTGCGGGACAAGATGACGTTTTCAGCGGTACCATGGTTATTTATATCCGTCTTTTTGATTGCGTGTTATTCCACTTTTTGTTTGGCGGTATGATGATAAAGCGTTGTTTTTTGCCTCTTTTTTTTTTTTTCTTACGGTGTTTACTGAAGGGGTTAACTAGTGGGACAGTTTTATAGGTTGGGTCGTTACGGACGCGGCGATACTAAATATGTGTACTTTTATTGTTTGTTTTTTTTTATTTAAAGAAATGAATTTATGGGAATAATAATTTTTTTTTTTTCATTATTTAGGAATAATTTTTCTTATTTTTTTTTACACGTGTGGAAATATTTTTGTTAACATTTTTACTTTGTCCCAGGGGGGGACATCACAGATCGGTGATCTGACAGTTTGCACAGCACTCTGTCAGATCACCAATCTGACTTAGAGCACTGCAGGCTTCACAGTGCCTGCTCTGAGCAGGCTCTGTGAAGCCACCTCCCTCCCTGCAGGACCTGGATGCCGCGGCCATCTTGGATCCGGGCCTGGAGCAGGGAGGGAGGTAAGTAGACCCTCGCAGCTGCGGGGGGCTCAGGGAAACCCGCAGGGAGACCCCTCCCTGCGCGATGCTTCCCTGTACCGCCGGCACACCGCGATCATGTTTGATCGCAGTGTGCCGGGGGTTAATGTGCCGGGGGTGGTCCGTGACCACTCCTGGCACATAGTGCCGGATGTCAGCTGCGATAGGCAGCTGACACTCAGCCGCGCTCCCCCCATGAGCGCGGCCAATCGCGCTGGACGTACTATTCCGTCCTTGGGAAGTAGGGCCCACCCCACATGGACAGAATAGTACGTCCAATGACAGAAAGGGGTTAAACAACATACAACCCCCGGGGAAACAATCATATCAACAACATTCCACATACAATAAGGATCTAAACAAGTCAATACATAAATCTGGAAGCGCAGCTAAATATACATAAATCTGAAACCCAACCTTTATTTAAAAAAAAGTTTTTTGTTTAGTACATAAAATACAATAGTTCCAAGTAGGGTTGAGCGACTTTTAGTTTTTCAGGGTCGAGTCTGGTTTCACGAAACCCGACTTTCTCAAAAGTCGGGTCGAGTGAAATCGGCCGATCCTATTGAAAAGTCGGGGTCGGGGATCGGCCGAAACTCGAAACCCAATGTAAGTCTATGGGGGGTTTTGTTTTTTTTTACATTTCCTTCAGGGCGATAAAGCAGAAAAGCCGGTAATTCAATTACCGGCTTTTCATTTCTCCTGCCAAAACCCGACATGATTTGAGACATGGTTTACATACAGTAAACCATGTCATATACCCCTTTTTTTTTGCATATTCCACACTACTAATGTTAGTAGTGTGTATGTGCAAAATTTCAGCGCTCTAGCTCTTAAATTTAAGGGTTAAATCGCGGAAAAAATTGGCGCGGGCTCCCGCGCAATTTTCTCCGCCAGAGTAGTAAAGCCAGTGACTGAGGCCAGATATTAATAGCCTGGAGAGGGTCCACGGTTTTTGCCCCCCCTCCCCTTCGGCTAAAAACATCTGCCCCCAGCCACCCCAAAAAAGGCACATCTGTAAGATGCGCCTATTCTGGCACTTGGCCACTCTTTTCCCATTCCTGTGTAGCGGTGGGATATGGGGTAATGAAGGGTTAATGCCACCTTGTTATTGTAAGGTGACATTAAGCCAGATTAATAATGGAGAGGCGTCAATTATGACACCTATCCATTATTAATCCATTTGCATTAAATGGTTAAAAAAACACACACACACATTATTAAAAAGTATTTTAATGAAATAAAAACACAGGTTGTTTTAATATTTTATTGTACGCTCAATCCACTCGCTGAAGACCCTCGCTCTGTAACAAATAAAAAATAATAAACCAACAATATCCATACCTTACGTAGATCTGTAACATCCCACGTTGTAAATCCATCTGAAGGGGTTAAAATATTTTACAGCCACAAGCTTTGCTAATGCAGCTGTGCTTATGGCTGTACACCCCAGCGAATGAAGGTAATGTAGGTCAGAAAGTTAGACAGAGAAGAGAATAAACTCAAAACAAAATGATACTAGGGTCCATATTTAATTGGAAATTTCAAAACTTTATTGGTTAAAATACAAATAACTTAGGGGAAAATGGGGGGAATCTGTCACAGATCTAACATACATAATAATGCACCGCAAAAGTATGGACACGCAAGGGAATAGAAAGCATGGAAGCGAGGAATCAATTTTTCCCTCACTGAGAGCACACAATGTTCAACCATTCATATATCCCATAACAATGGGGATTTTTTACTATCTCACCTCTCCTGCGCCCTATAAGAATGCCATAGTTCATCCCTATGGAATCATCTTAATCAAATTAACCACAAAAGTAGTAAGAACAAGTGATAATTTACCTGTAATCAAAGGCAGTCAAGGTCACAGTCCACACCACTATCCCTGCGTGTCCGCCCCGACATGCGTTTCAGACCTTCCTTCTTCAAAGGGGCCTGCATCTCTGATGTATATCTCATCTTTTATACCTCTATCGCCATATTATAGACTAGGGGAGGGTCGCCGCAGGGCCGGAAGTGACTGCCCCGGCCAGAAGTGATGCGCCAGTCTCCCAGACAAACGCGACACCGGCTGGCGTCAGCGTCAAGTGATGGCAGGTCCTGGTTGGACACCGCCCACCATGAGACGCTGAGAGCCACCCAGGGCTGCAGAAACCAGGAGGAAGTGCGCGTGCAGGCAAGGGGCATCGTCACCTAATACTATCGCAATACAGCACTAATGAGTGTATAGGCCTATCACCGCTGAGATGTACATAGAAAAAGACCTAAATGCATACAAGACCATGAAAAGGTGACAAGGATAAATTAATTAGGAAGAATACATGAACCAACATATAAAAATAATCACAAAACACACAATAAACCACTATATGTGAATATGTTGTTATCCATTAATGCCATAGGGCTTGATTGGAGCAAGAATAAAAATCTTTTTACACCTCTTTCATGCTTCTCCTTATTATCTTCTCCATATCTCACATCACGCTCAACATTGGCACTTGTTTGAAAGATCACAAAAAGATGAGGGAATGTACATATAAATGAAACTATAATATAAGACAAATTAAAAACAATGTTGAAATATGCAACGCAGGGTAACAATTACAATGCACTAAAAGGCCAAAAACAGACAGTCATAACGCAAATGGGACCTAGGTCATAAAAATGGAGCAAAACTGATATTTTCATTAAGTCCAGATGGATGGACAGTGTCAAGTGTCCAAATCCATCTGGTCTCTAAGTGCACCAATCTCTTAGAAACCCCTCCACTGTGGATACCAACATCAATTTTGTCGATTCCACGGATTCTGAGGAGGCTTCCGTCACAGCTATGATACTCCTTAAAATGGCGGGGGAGAGTTTTTAACATGGATGCATCCAATTGAGTTGCTGCAGCCGCAATACCACGTACGTGTTTCCTAATGCGTATCCTAAACTGTCGTGTGGTCAAACCCACATCGATTTTGTTACAGGGAAACACGGCATAGTTGATCACATTTTTATCCGTACATGTAATCCTCTTTTTAATTTCAAACTGTCAAGATCCACTGGCATTCTCAAATGTATTGCAGCGGTCGATGTTGGGACACGCCACACACCGACCACATTGGATGCAGCCATGTGCCCCCGCCATTGTATCCAAAAAAGTATTTTTAGGCTCACTAACATAATGACTTCAGCTTCAAATTGTTTTATTTTCCCAAAGGTAACAGGAGAAAATGAACCCCAAAAGTTGTTGTACAATTTGTCCTGAGTACATCGATACCCAATATGTGGGGGTAAACCACTGTTTGGGTGCATGGCAGAGCTCGGAAGGGACTTTTCAATGCAAAATTGACTGGAATTGAGATGGGATGCCATGTTGCGTTTGGAGAGCCCCTGATGTGTCTAAACATTGAAACCCCCCCAAGTCACACCATTTTGGAAAGTAGACCCCCTAAGGAACTTATCTAGATGTGTGGTTAGCACTTTGACCCACCAAGTGCTTCACTGAAATTTATAATGCAGAGCCGTAAAAATAAAAAATCATATTTTTTCACAAAAATGATCTATTCGCCCCCAATTTTTATTTTCCCAAGGGTAAGAGAAGAAATTGGACCCCAAAGGTTGTTGTGCAATTTGTCCTGAGTACGCCAATACCCCATATGTGGGGGGGGGGGACCACTGTTTGGGCGCATGGCAGAGCTCAGAAAGGAAGGAGTGCCGTTTGACTTTTCAATGCAAAATTGACTGGAATTGAGATGGAATGCCCTGTTGCATTTGGAGAGCCACTGATGTGCCTAAACATTGAAACTCCCCAAAAGTGACACAATTTTGGAAAGTAGACCCCCTAAGGAACTTATCTAGATGTGTTGTGAGAGCTTTGAACCCCCAAGTGTTTCACTACAGTTTATAATGCAGAGCCGTGAAAATAAAAATTATTTTTTTTCCCACAAAAATGTTTTTTTAGCCCCCCAAATTTTTATTTTCCCAAGGGTAACAAGAGAAATTGGACCCCAAAAGTTGTCCAATTTGTCCTGAGTACACTGATACCCCATATGTTAGGGTAAACCCCTGTTTGGGCGCATGGGAGAGCTCGGAAGGGAAGGAGCACTGTTTTACTTTTTCAACACAGAATTTGCTGGAATTGAGATCGGACACCATGTCACTTTTGGAGAGCCCCTGATGTGCCTAAACAGTGGAAACCCCCAATTCTAACTGAAACCCTAAACATAGCCCTAACCCTAACCCCAACCCTAGCCCTAGCCCTAACCCTAGCCCTAATGGAAAAATGGAAATAAATACATTTTTTTAATTTTATTATTTTTCCCTAACTAAGGGGGTGATGAAGGGGGGTTTGATTTACTTTTACAGCGTTTTTTTGTTAGCGGATTTTTATGATTGGCAGCAGTCATAGTAACATAGTAACATAGTTAGTAAGGCCGAAAAAAGACATTTGTCCATCCAGTTCAGCCTATATTCCATCATAATAAATCCCCAGATCTACGTCCTTCTACAGAACCTAATAATTGTATGATACAATATTGTTCTGCTCCAGGAAGACATCCAGGCCTCTCTTGAACCCCTCGACTGAGTTCGCCATCACCACCTCCTCAGGCAAGCAATTCCAGATTCTCACTGCCCTAACAGTAAAGAATCCTCTTCTATGTTGGTGGAAAAACCTTCTCTCCTCCAGACGCAAAGAATGCCCCCTTGTGCCCGTCACCTTCCTTGGTATAAACAGATCCTCAGCGAGATATTTGTATTGTCCCCTTATATACTTATACATGGTTATTAGATCGCCCCTCAGTCGTCTTTTTTGTAGACTAAATAATCCTAATTTCGCTAATCTATCTAGGTATTGTAGTTCTCCCATCCCCTTTATTAATTTTGTTGCCCTCCTTTGTACTCTCTCTAGTTCCATTATATCCTTCCTGAGCACCGGTGCCCAAAACTGGACACAGTACTCCATGTGCGGTCTAACTAGGGATTTGTACAGAGGCAGTATAATGCTCCAGGTAAGTTTATCATTAACTAGGATCCCTAAGTCCTTCTCCTTGTCAGATTTACCCAGTGGTTTCCCGTTCAGTGTGTAATGGTGATATTGATTCCTTCTTCCCATGTGTATAACCTTACATTTATCATTGTTAAACCTCATCTGCCACCTTTCAGCCCAAGTTTCCAACTTATCCAGATCCATCTGTAGCAGAATACTATCTTCTTAAGCTTTTAATATCAAAGAATAATTTTTGCATCTCTACATTTTGAGAGCTATCAGTTTTCCATAGTTTGGTCCACAGAGTCATGTGAGGTCTTGTTTTCTGCGGGATGAGTTGAAGTTTTTATTAGGAACATTTTCGGGCACGTGACATTTTTTGAACGCTTTTTATTCAGATTTTTGTGTGGCAGAATGACCAAAAACCAGCTATTCATGAAATTCTTTTGGGGGGCGTTTATACCGTTCCACGTTTGGTAAACTTGATAAAGCAGTTTTATTCTTTGGGTCAGTACGATTACAGCGATACTTCATTTACATAATTTTTGTATGTTTTGGCGCTTTTATACGATAAAAACTATTTTATAGAAAAAATTATTTTTGCATCGCTTTATTCTGAGGATTATAACTTTTTTATTTTTTCGATGATGCTGTATGGTGGGTCGTTTTTTGCAGGACAAGATGATGTTTTCAGCTGTAACATGGTTATTTATATCCGTCTTTTTGATCGCGTGTTAGTCCACTTTTTGTTCGGCAGTATGATAATAAAGCGTTGTTTTTTGCCTCGTTTTTTTTTTTATCGCGTTCACTGAAAGGGTTAACTAGCAGGACAGTTTTATAGGTCGGGTCGTTACGGACGCGGCGATGCTAAATATGTGTACTTTTATTATTTTTTATTATTCTTTAAATAAAGAAATATGCAGCGCCCCAGAGACCTGGTCGTTGCAGTAACGTTGCTCTGCCACTAAGGGGAGTGATGGTACGTCTGATGGCATTAAAGGAGTTCTTCTGACCAGGTATCACCAGCACACATTACACTTCACACTCCGGCCACTAGGGGGAGCAAAAGGTTTTATCTATTAGGCCACTCCTCACACTGGTAAAACTAGGGGTTGGATAGGAAGTTAGTCAGAAGCTGATTGGATTCAGGCAACATCCCGTGGCAGGGGGTGTTGCAGGGAGAAGATTCAGGGGGGTCCCTGTCAGGCGTGGGAACCTGCCAGGTACCTAGCGACAAGAACAGAACATTATGGAACCGCGCCTGCACTACCCGCGGCGGTATCCTAAGAAAGAGACACGAAGCGAAGGATATTGTGGACAGTGAGAAACGAGATCAAGCACAAAGGAGAGCCAGTAGGAGTCGTGCCCGGAGAACGGCAACATCCTACTGAGGCGCGTAGCCGGTGCCCGGAACACCGAGGAAGTGACTGACTTTATGCCTTACTTCAAATACCGCAGGACCGTTAATTATAGGTTGGCTGTCTACCTTACATCACCTAAGCAGACATAGGGGGCAACGCGTGGAGAGGGGCGTCTCTAGGGTCACGGAAGAGCTCTGAGCCTACCCGTCAAATGGGTGCGTCCTAGCCATAACATACTGGGGGATGGAGAACTAGAAAGAGCTGGAACGAATTAGAACGAACGAGAATAGAAGTTGTGAGGACTATCCCGAATGCTCAGCAGGGAAGCACTACAACACACAGGCGCTAGTGGTAGGCATCGATTTCCACCTGCAAAGGGAACTCTGGATGTGCCTTCGGACCGGCCGGTCTCAGACAGCCCTGTTAACTGTGCTCTGGATTGCGGATCCTGAAGTCTTCAGTAAAGAGGTAAAGAGACTGCAACCCTGTGTCCTCATTATTGTCTGCACCTCACACCATCACCATCCACCTTACTGGGAAGCCCTGGGGACATACTTCACCTGTGGGAAGGTATACCATCTAGCTGCCATCACATCACCCCAGTGGACCCCAAGCAGCGTCGGTCACCCTGACCGAACACCACAGGTGGCATCACAAACCCTTGACAGACTCGTATCACCTTTCATTGGGCGCCCCTTAGCAGGGTCACGGAGCGGGTCCAACCACCGTGACATCCCCAGAACTGACCCAGTAGAGGACCGGTACCGAGTAACCCGCGGCCCTGCGTCTGGGGGCTCTCCAACTGTATTTATGGGAACAATATATGTTTTTTCTTTATTTAGGTTTTTTTTTTTTTCCAGATGTGAATATTTTTTTTTTTTACTTTTATAACATTGCTCCGGGGGAGGCATCATGTTATAGGGTAAGATCGCTGATCTGACACTTTGCAGAGCACTGTGTCAGATCAGCAATATGACATGCAGGGCTGCAGGCTTACCAGCGTTTGCTCTGATCAGGCGCTGATAAGCCACCTCCCTGCAGGACCCGGATGTAGCCCCGCGGCCATTTTGGATCTGGGGCCTGCAGCGAGGAGACTCTCGGTACAAGGTGAGCACTTTGCCTTGTACCGAAGGTCTCAGGGAAACCAGCAGGGAGCCCCCTCCCTGCGCGATGCTTCCCTATGCCCCCGGAACACTGCAATCATGTTTGATCGCAGTGTGCCGAGGGTTAATGTGCCAGGGGCGGTCTGTGACAGCACCTGGCACTTAGTGCCGGATGTTAGTCGCGATAGTCAGCTGACACCCGGCCGCGCTCCCCCGGTGAGCGCGGCCGATCGCATATGACATACTATCCCATCGGTGGTCATACAGGCCCACCCCACCTCGACGGGATAGGACGTCATATGTCAGAAAGGGGTTAAGCATATGTTCACATGGAGTATTTTGACTTTGGTTTTTCCTTTAACATTTGTGAGGGCTCTCACTCCTACATTTGGGAGGACCCTCCCTCATGCCAAATAGTTAGCAAGATAGTGGAATATATATTGCTCATCCCTTTACAATGCCATTTTAAACTTGCACATTTGAATTTTGGACATAGTCCGCCCCCACCACCATGTGCACCGCCATGTCATTATTCGGCCCTCGCTTGCAATTTGCAGAGTGCCAGCAGGTGCCATAAAACCTGAGATTGGTAAGGACCCTCAGGTGTCCGTGTTTCATAAATTTGGGAAAGCTCTCACTACTACATTTGGAAGTACTCTCTCTCATGCCAAATAGTTATCCAGATAGAGGAATACATATTCCCCATCCTTTTACTATGCCATTTCAAACATGTCCATTTGAATTTTGGCTTCGCCTGCCACCACCACCACGCTCACCGCCCTCGTTTACAGTTTGCAGAGGGCCAGTAGGTGCTGTGAAACCTGTGTTTTGTAAGCTCCACAGTTCATTTTTGCCACCAGATCCCAATCTGTCATACAACTGTCATAGCGGGTGAAGCCGCTGTAAGGTGGATATAATACAGGAGTTGTGGGAGCTGGTTGATCAATGTTGGTAACTTTTATTCTACCAGGTACCAAAAGCAATAGAATTAAATTCTGAATGCAGTGTATGCAAGCAAGGGCCTATATTGTGGTCAGTCTGTGAGGCCTGAAAATCATGTCGGGAACATGTACAAGCCTCATTTTACTTGGAAGCAGCCTCCTGAAGGGAAAGAGACAGGAGTGCCGTTAACTAATCTGCATAAGACTACGCAATTCTTCTGGAAACTACTCAACCAGGCAGAATGTACAGTGCCTTGCGAAAGTATTCGGCCCCCTGGAACTTTTCAATGTTTTCCCACATACCATTCTTCAAACATAAAGATAAATGTAAATTTTTGGTGAAGAATAGTGATGAGCGAACGTGCTCGCCACTACTCGTTATTCGCCCAAGTTTCACTATGTACTGTGTACTCGGCGAGCAGCAAGCATTTCTGGGATTATTTGGCGATAACTGGTGTCTCCACCCAGCATTTTTGGTGGACTTTAGAGACCCAATCACGGTGCAGGGATCGTCTGCCAGGCCTTGAAATGCCGCAGCCATCTTTGTTGTGGTCGTGCAGTGATTGGCTTGGCTGCACAGCATCATCCCGAGTATAAGAGACCTGGCGCCACCCTGCTGGCCGCATTCTGTTCTTGATTCAGTGACAATAGGGAGAACTGGTGCCGAGATGGGGTCAGAATCGTGGTTTTTAGAGTTAGTGTAGGTCTGCAAGTCTTAAATCCACAACTCCTCAGAAACCAAAAGTCCTTTTTAGGACAAATTTGTGGATCCCGATATTGCAGCGCTAGGTAGGCAGGGCATAGCATATCCACATCAGTGCAAGGCCTGCAGGCACTGTGTGTGCGCCCATTGCTCCCACTGCATCCCTCCTAAAGCTCCATAACTGTCTGCTGCTGCAGCAGCTTCTTTACTATATACCTAGTTGGATTTTTTTATTTGTTTTCCCAAAAATTCACCCCAAAAAAACAAAAATATACAGTCTGTTCTGTCAGGCTGAGGCCTGTTGAAAAATCATAGTTTGTCAGGCATACGTAGCATAGTTGTGTGTGCTAGCCTTGTGCCAATTTTTTGTGTGTTTTAAATTCACCAAAAAAGGCCTCATATATCTGAATGCTCCAACTTTGGGCATTGTAGGCCGGTGGACCCCTTTTTTTGCTGTCTGAGACTCTAATTCTATACAGCACTATTTAGCTTCCAAAATTACAAAAAGGCCACATATTATTTGCCAGTGTGGTATTTCCATGACAGCCCTCATATATCTGCATGTTAGTTTGGCTCAGTAGTTCATTAAAAATATAGCTTTGTCCACTATATTAGTTTCTCTCCTTGAGAGCCATAACTTTGGCTACCTCAAATGTACAAATGGCGATTTGTAAACAAGATTGAAATACTGTATAATGAATGCAGTCAGACAATCACATAGCTGCATTTCTTGTAAAACATTTTCAGATGTGACAGACAATGCTCATGGTGACACAATCTTGATAAATGTTTGTTTATTCACTTCACAAACAGTTCTAAGCCTCTATATGTTGCATTAAGGTTTACTGAAACTATGCCTGTGCTGATTTGATCTAAATCTTTGTGGCTTTTATTTTCTAGGGGTTTATGGCCCCTCGTCTGATGACTCGATGATATCTAGTTTCTTCCAACCTTGAAAAGTGGCCACTTGAAGGTCTGGTTGAAACTAGAGTTACTACCTAGTGTAAATCACTATATAAGACCAGAGAAACATGACTAAAACAGATGCCAAAACTGGGGTACCTGTACATGTACAGTGTGCTGATACCTGCATAATTGGGGACGCCCATGCAGTGTAGGTAATCTCCCAGGGGTTCTCTGTCTTGGTGTTGCTTTTCTCATATTCCAGACGGATGATGTTCAAAATCCTCTTGGTGTATTTAGTTAATCTTCATGTATACGTAATCTCTATATTTATGTAAACCTTATATGTACTTATTAACCTTTGTATGTTAACATATACAAAAGTGTACTTATTCAGACTATTTATTCACACTATTCTTTGAATTGCTAAGCTTGCAATAAAATTGCGTTGTATTGCAAGTATTTGCCTTTTTTAAAGCCGTATCTGAACCTTAGTGTTAAAAACATGGCAAATAAAATTGCCAAATTCTCCTGTAAATAATTGTGCAAAGAGGGAACCTTCATATCATAGCAATAAAAAATATGAGTAGATTTTCATGGGCCCATCCAGTATGTGGGTTCCAAGGCGTAATGGGGTGCATATTATTATGCAGCAGGGCTGGCCTTGCTGGCACTGTGTAAAACAAAGTAATACGGGAGAACAAAATGCATACTGTGAAGTGGATTTTCATGGGCCCATCCATTATGTGGGTTCCAAGGCGTAATGGGGTGCATATGACTATGCAGCAAGGCTGGCCTTGCTGCCAATGTGTAAAACAAAGGAGTACGGGAGTACAAAATGCATATTGTGAAGTGGATTTTCATGGGCCCATCCAGTATGTGGGTTCCAAGGCATAAGGGTGTGCTTATGACTATGTAGCAGGGCTGGCCTTGCTGCCAATATTTAAAACAAAGGAGTAAGGGAGTACAAAATGCATATTGTGAAGTGGATTTTCATGGGCCCCATCCAGTATGTGGGTTCCAAGGTGTAATGAGGTGCATATGACTGAATATGCAGCAGGGCTTGCCTTGCTGCCAATGTGTAAAACAATGGAGTACGGGAGTACAAAATGCACATTGTGAAGTGGATTTTCATGGGCCCATCCAGTATGTGGGTTCAAAGGCCTAATGGGGTGCATATGACTGACTTACACAGGCAGCAAGGCCAGCCCTGCTGCATAAACAAAGGAGTACAGGAATACAAAATGCATACTATGAAGTGGATTTTCATGGGCCCATCCAGTATGTAGGCTTATTGGGGTGCATATGAATTGGTAGCAGGGCAGGCCTTGAATTTAATGCAACACTTTTTCAGGAGTCCCTCCTGGACATGTTATGACAGGGGTATTGTGGTGCATCGTAATTCTTGGCAGCCCATCCACTCACAGCATAGGCTACAACAGCTTAGGAGACCCACTGTTTCATAATGGCCTGGTGCCACCTTATGCATCAGTAAAAATAGGCTCTGTGGCTTTAAGAGTCCCTCCTTCATAAATGAAACAAGATGGGTCTGCTCATGTGTCACACACCACATGGCCAGCTAGGATTGATCAAATGTTACAATGACATTTCGCAGTGAATGCATTTGTAGTGGTTGAAAGCAATGTTAACGTTGAAAAACGCTTCAAAAACGCTGCGTCTGAACTAAGCCTAAGCGGGGGAGGACATTTTCGGTTTGGGGTTGAATATTTGGCCTTACAGGCAAGTCATTAACCTGCAAAGGATGTACCTTGACATATTTCCAAGCAAAACCCATTTTGGTTTTGTTTTAATGTGTTTTTTGTGGCATCGGGAAAATGGCATGAATCTCGGAAAAAATTGATTAAAGTTGTGAACTAGGAGTCGGGAATGCTTCCAGGGGCGATCCCTATGATGTCCCTGTGTCATTTGAGCAGTGTTTCCATCATTTTCAGACGTTTTTAGACCTTTAAAGGACCCCCGGGGGATCGCGGTAAAAATGCTCGGGTCTCCCATAGACTTACATTGGGCTCGTTGTTCTGGCCGAGTACCGGAGTATTACAATCTGCTTGACACGAGCAACGAACACCCGAGCATTTTAGTGTTCGCTCATCACTAATGAAGAATCAATAAGTGGAACACAATTGTGAAGTTGAACAAAATTTATTGGTTATTTTAAATTTTTGTGGAGGTTCAAAAACTGAAAAGTGGGGTGTGCAATATTATTTGGCCCCTTTAACTTAATACTTTGTTGCGCCACCTTTTGCTGCTATTACAGCTGCAAGTCGCTTGGGGTATATCTCTATCAGTTTTGTACATCGAGAGACTGAAATTCTTGTCCATTCTTCTTGGCTAACAGGGGCAGCACGGTGGCACAGTGGTTAGCACTGCAGCCTTGCAGCGCTGGGGTCCTGGGTTCTAATCCCACCCAGGACAACATCTGCAAAGAGTGTGTATGTTCTCTCCGTGTTTGCGTGGGTTTCCTCCGGGCACTCCGGTTTCCTCCCACATTCCAAAGACATACTGATAGGGTTTCTAGATTGTGAGCCCCATCGGGGACAGTGATGATAATGTGTGCAAAATTGGGAAGAGCTGCGTAATATGTTAGCGCTATATAAAGATTATTATTATTTATTAGCTCAGTGAGGTTTGATGGAGATTGTTTGTGAACAGCAGTTTTCAGCTCTTTCCACAGATTCTCGATTGGATTGTGGTCTGGACTTTGACTTGGTCCTGTATTTGGCTCTATCCATCTTCCCTTCCGTTTTTACCATCTTCCCTGTTCCTGCTGAAGAAAAGCAGGCCCAAAACATGATGCTGCGACCACCATGTTTGACAGTGGGGATGGTGTGTTCAGGGTGATGAGCTGTGTTGCCTTTACGCCAAACATATCATTTGGCACTGTTGCCAAAAAGTTTGATTTTGGTTTCACCTGACCAGAGCACCTTCTTCCACATGTTTGGTGTGTCTCCCAGGTGGCTTGTTGCAAACTTTAAACAACACTTTTTATCGAAATCTTTGAGAAATGGCTTTCTACTTTCCAAACTTCCACAAAGGTCAGATTTGTGCAGTGTACGACTGATTATTGTCCTATGGACAGACTGTCGCACCTCAGCTGTAGATCTCTGCTGTTCATCCATAGTGATCATGGGCCTCTTGGCTGCATCTCTGATCAGTTTTCTCCTTGTTTGAGATAAAAGTCTACAGGGACGGCCGCGTCTTGGTAGATTTGCAGTAGTATGATACTCCTTACATTTCAGGATGATCGCTTGCACAGTGCTCCTTGGGATGTTTAAAGTTTTGGAAATCATTGTATATCCAAGTCCAGCTTTAAACTTCTCCACAACAGTATCACGGACCTGCCTTTTGTGTTCCTTGGTTTTCATGATGCTCTCTGTGCTTCAAACAGAACCCTGAGACTATCACAGAGTAGGTGCATTTATACAGATACAGTGCCTACAAGTAGTATTCAACCCCCTGCAGATTTAGCAGGTTTAATAAGATGCAAATAAGTTAGAGCCTTCAAACTTCAAACAAGAGCAGGATTTATTAACAGATGCATAAATCTTACAAACCAAAAAGTTTTGTTGCTCAGTTAAATTTTTATAAATTTTAAACATAAAAGTGTGGGTCAATTATTATTCAACCCCTAGGTTTAATATTTTGTGGAATAACCTTTGTTTGCAATTACAGCTAATAATTGTCTTTTATAAGACCTGATCAGGCCGGCACAGGTCTCTGGAGTTATCTTGGCCCACTCCTCCATGCAGATCTTCTCCAAGTTATCTAGGTTCTTTGGGTGTCTCATGTGGACTTTAATCTTGAGCTCCTTCCACAAGTTTTCAATTGGGTTAAGGTCAGGAGACTGACTAGGCCACTGCAACACCTTGATTTTTTGCCTCTTGAACCAGGCCTTGGTTTTCTTGGCTGTGTGCTTTGGGTCGTTGTCTTGTTGGAAGATGAAATGACGACCCATCTTAAGATCCTTGATGGAGGAGCGGAGGTTCTTGGCCAAAATCTCAAGGTAGGCCGTGCTATCCATCTTCCCATAGATGCGGACCAGATGGCTAGGCCCCTTGGCTGAGAAACAGCCCCACAGCATGATGCTGCCACCACCATGCTTGACTGTAGGGATGGTATTCTTGGGGTCGTATGCAGAGCCATCCAGTCTCCAAACGTCACGTGTGTGGTTGGCACCAAAGATCTCGATCTTGGTCTCATCAGACCAGAGAACCTTGAACCAGTCAGTCTCAGAGTCCTCCAGGTGATCATCATGAGCAAACTGTAGACGAGCTTTCACATGACGCTTTGAAAGTAAAGGTACCTTACGGGCTCGTCTGGAACGGAGACCATTGCGGTGGAGTACGTTACTTATGGTATTGACTGAAACCAATGTCCCCACTGCCATGAGATCTTCCCGGAGCTCCTTCCTTGTTGTTCTTGGGTTAGCCTTGACTCTTCGGACAAGCCTGGCCTCGGCACGGGAGGAAACTTTCAAAGGCTGTCCAGGCCATGGAAGGCTAACAGTAGTTCCATAAGCCTTCCACTTCCGGATGATGCTCTCAACAGTGGAGACAGGTAGGCTCAACTCCTTGGAAAGGATTTTGTACCCCTTGCCAGCCTTGTGACCCTCCACGATCTTGTCTCTGATGGCCTTGGAATGCTCCTTTGTCTTTCCCATGTTGACCATGTATGAGTGCTGTTCACAAGTTTGGGGAGGGTCTTAAATAGTCAGAAAAGGCTGGAAAAAGAGATAATTAATCCAAACATGTCAAGCTCATTGTTCTTTGTGCCTGAACTACTTCTTAATACTTTAGGGGAACCAAACAGAATTCTGGTGGGTTGAGGGGTTGAATAATAAATGACACTCTGAAAAGACTTTTCACAATTAAAAAAAAAATAAACAAAGAAATAACATTCTTTTTTGCTGCAGTGCATTTCACACTTCCAGGCTGATCTACAGTCCAAATGTCACAATGCCAAGTTAATTCCAAATGTGCAAACCTGCTAAATCTGCAGGGGGTTGAATACTACTTGTAGGCACTGTACTTGATTACACACAGGTGGATTATATTTATCATCATTAGGCATTTAGGACAACATTGTATCATTCAGAGATCCACAATGAACTTCTGGAGTGTGTTTGCTGCACTGAAAGTAAAGGGGCCGAATAACAGTGCACTCCCCACTTTTCAGTTTTTGAATTTCCATAAAGATTTAAAGTAACAATAAATTTCATTCAACTTCACAATTGGGTTCCACTTACGTTTACATTAGGTATCTTTATGTTTGAAGCATGATATGTGGGAAAAAGTTGAAAAGTTCAAGGGCGCCGAGTAATTTCACTAGGCAGTGTGTCTTTTGCATGGTTTTGAGCAACAATGGAGTAATTACAGAATATGTCCCAGAGAGTGTCGAGGTCTGTGGAGTGTATTACTCAGGTGACAGGCAGTGCTACACAGCTCAGGTAAAGGCATTAATGTGGCAATGGCCATGTTCCAATATATGTAAGGCTGCGGCCTGAATAGGTCTGTGCAGCGCAGTAATGCAGTCTCTTAGACGTGCTTAAAATGTACAGACACTGGTCAATACCCCACCACCATTTTTTGTAAGGATCCAAATTTAGAAAATGTAAGGAAAGTGACAGTTTAATAAGAAACAGAAGTCTCATTTAGGATCCTGGAAAAGTCAGCAATGGTCTGTCCCGCTCCAGACAATGTAAATCGCTAACAACGCAGATCTCTGCATTAGGCCAGCGTCACACTAGAGTAGAATACGGACAAGTGCTTTGCGAGAAAACATCGCATAGCTTCCAGACCAGTGTTAATCTATGGGGCAGCTCACATCACCGTATTTTTTCCCGTATTCGACGTGTGTGTAAAATTGCAGCATGCTGTGATTGTACGCGTATATTGTCCGAGACTCACCAATGCAAGCCTATGGGTGCGAGAAATGCTCTGGCACCAGATGGACCATTTGTCTAGCTTGTGACAAATACGCACACATTTTCCTCATTTCAGTCCATTGAACCATTAAATTCAATGGGAAAAAGCAGTGAGAAAATCGCATCATAGCATTGCAATCGCATTACACATGGATTA
The DNA here is from genome assembly GCF_032444005.1 of Ranitomeya imitator. Taxonomy (NCBI): domain Eukaryota; kingdom Metazoa; phylum Chordata; class Amphibia; order Anura; family Dendrobatidae; genus Ranitomeya; species Ranitomeya imitator. Next base: position 246,156,606 of record NC_091286.1, on the reverse strand, counting down.
CTATATGGAGAACCCTCGTGCGACTCTTGGCAGTGAGACTTAGAGCGATTTTTCATACGTTAAGTGTGACCCCAGCCTCAGACACCGGCTGCCTTGATACCGGAAGCTCCACTGATTACTTCCGCTCGGGGAACATAAGAATGCTAGCACGCCCCGAGCAATACCAGAGAACACGTGGATATTACATTTCGTCACCTGGGACCCCAAATCTGACAAGTAAAGCACTTAGTCTGTTTTCTTACAAAACGCCAACTACTGTATATTGCTAAATCATAACCATTTTTAATCTTTGAGTCTATTCTTCCCTGCCTCCAACCACTATGTCTCCATCATGTAATGTTATGCCCATTGTGTTTTCTTATATTCATCTACCTACATGCCACAGTGGTACATATACTCTTAAACAAGAACCTCTAACTTTTATTGGAACTGGCGCAGTTCCTCAGCACCTCCTATTTAAAATGTGTTCTGCCTCCAGACGCATGTGATGCTATATAGCTCCATCTTATTTTTCATCTTATTTTGTATGCCTATGAGTTAATTTAGTGAATTGTCATGTGACATCATTGATCTTTGTTTTTTTTACCCATCTTTTTACTTCTTTACTTTATGGGTATGTGCACACGTTGCGGATTTCCTGCGGATCCGCAGCGTTTTTGCGTTGCTGAAACGCTGCAGATCCGCAAGTTATTTACAGTACAATGAAAATCAATGGTAAAAAAATGCTGTGCTAATGGTGCGGAAAATTCTGTACGGAAACGCTGCGGATTAAAAGAAGCAGCATGTCACTTCTTTTTTGCGGATCTGCAGCGTTTTTGTACCCATTCCACTATAGAAATCCGCAGGGGTAGAAAAGGCAGAAAATCCGCAAAAAATCCGCAGCAAATCCGCAACAAAAACGCACAAAATCCGCACAAAAACGCGACAAATCTGCACCTGCGTTTTCTGCCAAGAGATGCAGAATCCGAACCAGAAATAAGCCTAATCTGCAACGTGTGCACATAGCCTATTACTTTAGACTAATATTGTTATATTTTTGCAGATATATCTTGAAAAAGGCATCATAATGCTGAAACGTCGATGAATTATACATGTTTATATTCACTTGGGTCTGTTATTTGACATTTTGGATTTTCATTTTGCATTAATAAAACTTCAATTTTGAGTACCAGAGTTTGCCATATGATTGATTGACTATTTTTTACTCTAGAGCACCAACTCTCTACAGTGAGCACCCCATTATGCATTCCATACTAGAATATTTTTCAGGACACTGAGATGAGGGGAGAGTAAGCCAGAGAGCGATACCTAAGAGTAATAAATGACAAATAGAAAACAATTGTGATAGATATACAGTATATATACCGTATATACTCGAGTATAAGCCGACCCGAGTATAAGCCGACCCCCCTAATTTTGCCACAAAAAACTGGGAAAATGAGTCAAGTATAAGCCTAGGGTGGAAAATGCAGCAGCTACCGGTAAATTTCAAAAGTAAAAATAGATACTAATAAAAGTAAAATTAATTTAGACATCAGTAGGTTAAGTGTTTTTGAATATCCATATTGAATCAGGAGCCCCATATAATGCTCCATAAAGTTTGATGGGCCCCATTAGATGCTCCATATTAAAATATGCCCCATATAATTCTGCATAAAGGGTAATAAGGGCCCCATAAGATGCTCCATAGAGATATTTGCCCTATAAAGTGCTGCACAAAAATGTTATGGCCCCATAAGACGCTCCATACAGACACTTGCCCCATATAATGCTGCACAAAAATATTATGGCCCCATAAGATGCTCCGTACAGTCACTTGCCCCATATAGTGCTGCACAAGCGTTATGGCCCCATAAGATGCTCTGTACAGTCACTTGCCCCACATAGTGCTGCACAAGCATTATGGCCCCATAAGATGCTCTGTACAGCCACTTGCCCCATATAGTGCTGCACAAGTGTTATGGCCCCATAGGATGCTCTGTACAGTCACTTGCCCCATATTGTGCTGCACAAGTGAAATGGCCCCATAAGATGCTCTGTACAGTCACTTGCCCCTTATAGTGCTGCACAAGTGTTATGGCCCCATAAGATGCTCCGTATAGTCACTTGCCCCATATAGTGCTGCACAAGTGTTATGGCCCCATAAGATGCTCCGTACAGTCACTTGCCCCATATAGTGCTGCACAAGTGTTATGGCTCCATAAGATGCTCTGTACAGTCACTTGCCCCTTATAGTGCTGCACAAGTGTTATGGCCCCATAAGATGCTCCGTACAGTCACTTGCCCCATATGCTTTTGCTGCGATAAAAAGAAAAAAAAATCACATACTCCCCGGCACTTTCACCTTACCTTCTCCTCGTGCGGCTCTGTCTTCAGCACTGACGTTCAGCAGAGGATGCGCACTGACTACGTCACCGCACCCTCTGACCTGAGCGTCACAGCCAGAGAACGATGAAGACAGAGCCGCACCGGAACGAGGAGCGGTAAATATCGCGCAGCGCTCCCCTCCCCATATACTCACCTACTGAAAGTCCCCCTCTCGGCTTATACTCGAGTCATACCCGGGGGTCGGCAGGTGAGGGGGGCGGGGCAGTCTAATTATACTTACCTACTCCTGGCGCCAGAGGCGTAGCTAGGGTTTCAGCTTAGGGGGGGGGGGCGAAAAATCTGAGTGGGCCCCTAACGAGGTACCCCTGACTACATCAGCAGTTGACCGCACTGTGACTGAAAATACATGTATATACAAAAATGAACACTGATACTACTATATGAGAACCATATATTGGTAGATGCCAGTCCTACAGACCATATAAGAGATCACAGCACAGTTATAGATAATAACTTACAGATGACGTTCTTTCTGATGGAATCGTTCACTTTTCTCGTCTTTTCCATCTGGCCCAGACCGACATAACAACTTCTCCACCCAGGACTCGTCTGCAGAAATTATGATGACACATCAGACTTCTCACATTTCCAGCCCCGTCCCCATCTATCCCCAACCTGCACAAACTCCTCATTCTGCTGATACCCCAATACTGAGCCGCTGCTGCCGTATGGGTCCTACAGCACCTGCTGTGTGGTACAATAATGGTGCCACTCCACATAGTAATAATGACTCTTTTGTGCTCTCTAGATAATAAAATTCACCCCTAGAAAATATTAATGCCCTGTGCTAGTGCCCTCCACATTTTGTCCCTAAAAAGTAATAATACCACACATGAAATTTTGATGGTCTCAGTACTCTGAGGGCCCATATAACAATAATATTTAAGTTCCCACTTAACATTTAATAATGTCCCCTAAGTAGCCTCCGTGTACAGCTTGACTATACACAGTATGGTTGGCCCATAGCTTTCCTATGCACAGTATAATGCCCCCACAGCTCCCCTATACACAATATTTTGAACCCACAGCCCCCCTATAGATAGTATGATGTCCCCACTGCTCCCCTATACACAGTATGATGTCACCACTGCTCCCCTATACACAGTATGATCAGCCCACAGCTTCCCTATACACAGTATAATGCCCCCACAGCTTCCCTATACACAATAGGATGATACCACAGCTCCCCTATACACAATATGATGATCCCACAGCTCCCCTATACACAGTATGTCACCACTGCTCCCCTCTACACAGTATGATGAGCCCCACTGCTCCCCTCTACACAGTATGATCAGCCCACAGCTCCCCTATACACAGTACGATGAGCCCACAGCTCCCCTATACACAGTGTGTCACCACTGCTCCCCTATACACAGTATGATGAGCCCTACTGCTCCCCTTTACACAGTATGATCAGCCCACAGCTCCCCTATACACAGTACGATGAGCCCACAGCTCCCCTATACACAGTGTGTCACCACTGCTCCCCTATACACAGTATGATGAGCCCTACTGCTCCCCTTTACACAGTATGATCAGCCCACAGCTCCCCTATACACAGTACGATGAGCCCACAGCTCCCCTATACAAAGTTTTATGCCGACAGAGCTCCACTATAGAAAGTATAATGCCCCCAGAGCTCACCTATATACAGTATAATGGGTCAACAGCTCACCTATGCACGGTATAATGCCTTCATAGCTCCCCTATACATAGTGTCATGGGCCCACAGCTCCTGTATATACAGTATGATGTCCCCCACAATTCCCCTGTACACAGTATAATGAACTAACTGCTCCCTTATACACAGTATATTGCCCCCACGGCTCCCCTATACACGGTATGGTGTGCTCACAGCACTCTTATACACAGTATGATGGGCCCACAGCTCCCGTACATACAGTATGATGTCCATTAGAGTTCCCCTATACATAGAATGATGTCCCCATTGGTCCCCCAAAACACGTATAATAGTTAAGTGTTCTGACACTGTGTGTCTCCTGCACTGAGAGTCACACTGCCAGGAGGAAATTAGCTTTATTCCTCACTGCAGCCTCGGGGGTGGCGCTGGCACGGTTTCAGTCACTGCTCTGAGTATAGAGCAGCAGCTGTAACTACGCCTCTTAGGGTATGTGCACACATTGCGGATTCCCCACGGATTTACTGTGGATTTTGTTGGTTTTGTGCAGATTCCACCTGCGGTTTTACACCTCCAGATTCCTATTAAGGAACAGGTGTAAAACACTGCGGAATCCGCACAAAGAATTGACATGCTGCGGAGAATAAACCGCTGCGTTTCCACACGGTATTTTCCGCAGCATGTGCACTGCGGATTTTGTTTTCCATAGGTTTACATGGTACTGTACACCGCATGGAAAATTGCTGCGAATCCACAGCCAAATCCACAATATGTGTACATACCCTTAACGTGCCATTCCAGCAGTCAAATAAAAAAAATTGCTGGAGTGATGCTTAATTGTGATGTAGCTTATGGCTTACCCAGCTGGTTAGTATAATAAGCCCCTACCTCCCCATCCCAGAGAACAACTATTACATGTGCTGGAGTGCATATAATCTGGTAACCATCTAATAATCAGCCCCCCAATGCCTGTCGCCCGCTCACCCACCTCAGCCCTCACAATACCCTTATCTTCTCACATTCACGCCCCAGTGCCCTGTCCGCCTCCCCCACCTAAGCCGCCACAACACCCCATCCTCTCACATTTACCCCCCAGTTACTATGAACTGCCTATCACTTTAAAGGGAACCTGTCACCCCGTTTTTTCAGTACGAGATAAAAATACTGTTAAATAGGGCCTGAGCTGTGCGTTACTATAGTGTATTTTGTGTACCCTGATTCCCCACCTATGCTGCCGAAATAACTTACCAAAGTGGCCGTTTTCGCCTGTCAATCAGGCTGGTCAGGTCAGATGGGCGTGGCGACATCGCTGTTTCTTCCCCCAGTTCGCATCTCGGCTTCAGGAAAATGGCCGCCGCGATCTCTATCTGCGCACGCGCGGCATCCCGCAGCCAGTTTCCTGAAGCCCCGGGCAGCAGAGGACTCCATATGCGCACGCGCGGCCTCAGGAAGATGGCCGCCCCCACAGATCACCAGGGAAATAGCGCAGATCGCGCGTTTTTTCTTCTCCTGCCCAGTGAATACAGAAGATAGGCATGCGCAAACCACTACGCCACCAACGGAAAGATATGCAAGATCTGGGGGAAGAAACAGCGATGTCGCCACACCCATATGACCTGACCAGCCTGATTGACAGGCGAAAACGGAGACTTTGGTAAGTTATTTCGGCAGCATAGGTGGGGAATCAGGGTACACAAAATACACTATAGTAACGCACAGCTCAGGCCCTATTTAACAGTATTTTTATCTCGTACTGAAAAAGCGGGGTGACAGGTTCCCTTTAATGCATTTTATCCCCACTTACCAATGACGCTTGCAGCAGGACCAGGAAGTATCTGAGGGACTGAAATGTAGGTGGGCACTAGGACCCAGCGTGCCTGCCCTGAGCCAGTCCCAGCGTGCACACGGAGGGAAGAAACCTGCAGCCTGGGAGGAGGTCCTGAGGTCGGTCAGCACAATACAGTGCAGGAGAGAGATTTACCTCTGGCCACTGTGCTGCCAGCGTGCAGAATCTCGGCAGGCAGGAGAGCAGGCATTTTGCTGCTCTTCCCTCCTGTGCTGTATTGTGCCTCATCACGGAAGTGGCAGTGCCGGCTCCCAGTGGGCCCCTTCATGTGAGAGGGCCCGGGGCGATGGCCCCCTCTGCCCCCCCAGTAGCTACGCTACTGCCTCGCACGGTCCCTGCACGTCCCTGCTTCTTCCAGCGCTGCATCTTCTTCCTGTATTGAGCGGTCACAGTTACCGCTCATTACAGTGATGAATATGCGGCTCCACCTCTATGGGAGGTGGAGCCGCATATTCATTATTGTAATGAGCGGTACCATGTGACCGCTCAGTACAGGAAGAATCTGCAGCGCTGGAAGAAGCAGAGACGTGCAGGGACAAAAGTTGTTGTGGGGAAACCCACTGTTTGGGCACATGGCAGTGCTCGGAAGGGAAGGAGCACCGTTTGACTTTTACAAACCAAAATTGGCTGGAATTGAGATTGGACGCCATGTCGTATTTGAAGAGCCCCTGATGTGCCTAAACAGTGGAAACCCCGCAAAAGTGGCCACATTTTGTAAACTAGACCCCCCCAAGGAACTTATCTAGATGTGTGGTGAGCATTTTGACCCCCAAGTGTTTCACTAAACTTTATAACTCCCAGGCGTGAAAATATAAAATCATATTTTTTCCATAAACATTGACTGTATCCAAGTGCGGTGGTGAGTAAAGAATCCCCTCCCGGTCATCCCGTTACCGCATACCCTGCCCTCCTGCTTCCCACTGTCATCACCAGAGGGGTCCTGTCTTCCCACTCTGCCGTCATCCCCGGCAGCAAGAGCACCTGCGTTCTCACATGCCGGTCCCGCTCTGTCAGGACTTCGTGGCATGCATGCGGAGGAGCCCATGGCTACAGAGGCCCAATGGATCCAAGGAGTCTCACGGGAGAAGAAGCGGTGGGAGAGCCGCATCGTCAAGGAGTTACAGCTGCGGAAGGCCGGATGACTCGCGGAGTGGTCCAGTACCTTAACAGAAACAGTGGCTGTGGCTTCTTCCAAAGCTGAAGAGCAGGACGAAAGTCGGTGTTAACGCCAGGTCGCTTACATTCCATGGTCCCCAACTGGAGGAGGACCAAGTAGCTTCGTCAAGGAACAGGGGCCCTAAGGGCCATACGTGTTGGCTGTAAGAATGGCCTCTGATTGGGAGGTAATGTCGCCGTAGAAAGCTCAACGTGTTTTATCGGATGGTTGCTACGGCCGAAGTTTCTGAAGACATGCAGGAGAGAGCAGTGCCTAGACACAGTAAGGCAGCCACAAGTATGACAGCAAAGCTGGAAGCTCTGGGATCTGTGGGACTCCAGCCGCAGGGGATGAAGAGCCAAAGGAGCAATGGGGACTCCTACTCTAGCGGGTCCTCATCCCACACTTATACAGTGTTGAAGGGTCCGTTTGCAGCCCATTATGGAAATCAAAGGCCATGTGTGGACTGAAGTGGCCTACTTTGAGTTATGTTTGGTGCTGGTTGCACCAGACAAAATACCAGGGCCTGTTCTGCATCTGGTGTGCCTATGAACATAATACGTGTACTGTGAAGCATTTTAAATTTGTATTGCATTGTATGTATTATTGTACTGTGTCTGCAATATTACTATATGTGTTAGAGGCAGGGCCAGCACAGGCTAACTGGGTGGGCTGGACTTGCAGCCTCTTGGGAGCAGGAAGCTCCTTCTTCCAGCTCCGAGCAAGGGCACGTTTGCCCAGGGCAAAATTTCAGCTGCGGGCGGGAGCCTTGCCAGACCTCAGGAGGGGAAAGGGTGCTGACTCGGACCTTTTGCATTGAAACGGGCACCAGGAATATGAAAGTGCCCCGTCGAAGGGACTTAAAGTGTCCAGATTCCGGCATATGGACTACCTCCTCATTCGGCCGCCGTTACATTTTTCTTCCATTTTCTACTTATTACTGCTTGCACTTGGGACAGGTGGTTATTCCAGTCAGCACTAAAGATGACTATGTCGTCTAAATTTGATGATGTGCATTTCTGATGAGGCTCGAACACTATGTCCATCAGCCTCTGGAATGTGGTCGGAGTCCCATGTAATCCAAAAGGCATAGTGATAGAGACCCTCTGGCATTATAAAGCGGTCTTTTCTTTTGCAGATTGTGTCAATGGGACCTGTCTGTAACCTTTGGTGAGATCAAGCATGGTGAAATACTGGGCCTCCTCCAGTCTCTCAATTAGCTCGTCATCCCCGGAGGCATTGGATAGAGGTCGAATTTTGACACCCCATTTAATTTTCTGAAGTCATTACAGAATCATAATGACCTGTCTGGCTTTCGAATTAGTACAATGAGGCTAGCCCACTCACTCTGGGACTCCTCGATTACTCCCAACTGAAGTATTTGCTTCACTTCAGCCTCGATGGCTTGCCTCCAGGCTTTTGGCACTTGATAAGGTTTCATTCGGGCTTGGTGAAAATGTCATGCAGGATCATCGCAGCTCTGAGAATGCATCAGTATTCTATTGGACCAGAATCCGAGCATCCCATCACTGCTGTTTGGTGAGAGTGTCATTTATTTTATCCTGACCACCGGCCGCATCCTTTGCTGGTGCCAGAGGATTCCTTTGGTACAACTGGAGTCGCCTCCATGACCAAACATTCTCGGTCCTTCCAGGCATTTAACAGGTTTATATGGTATATGTTTTTGTGCACTTTACATATTTTTTCAGGGTGCAGTTGGGCACAAATGGTTCTGTAAATTGTGGCCTCTGTTCACACAGGATGCATTATAGTTAGCACTGGACAGCCCGCCATAGGGCGTCATTAATAGGCTGAGAACCAGATGCTCTGCATTCCTTGTGTGAACTTTGCCACATACAGATTGTGTTTTTTTTGCACTGGTGTGCCACACAGCCAATCCCTGATTGAAGGCTGGCTGTCTCATTTGGTATTATTGCACCTGTGCAGTTGCCATTTTACTTGGGTCCGGTGCACCCTGTTAGTGCATTTGTATTGAGGCCTAGTTAGACAGGTAAGCATCTCTGCCTGTTTTTGTTTTTTCTTTGTTTTTCTTATATGGTACAGTTGCTCAGGTTTCATCTTTCCGGGTTGGTACACTCTATAATTTACTTCTCCCACCTTCCCCCATATCTCATATGGCCCTTGCCACGTGGCCATGAGTTTATTCGCCGTCGTACTGGATTTGAATGTGCTTGCTGCTGGGGCCACCTCTCACATAGCCATGATCTACAGCATCAACAGGTTATTTGCCTGCTGCTGTTGCTGATTATATAGCTCCTGCTGCCGTTGCTGATGTTCATGCTACTGCCGCTGATACGGCAGCGGCTGCTGGTGCTGCTCCTGTTGCCGCTGCTGATGCTGCTCCTGTTGCCGCTGCTGAGTGAGGGCCAACTGCTTCAAAAGCTCCAGCATCTTGTCAGCAGACTTGAGCTGCAGCATTGCAGGCCTAATAACTGACATGCAGCATGCTTTGCGGTATGCCTCAGTTCATACTGCCCGCATACTCCAACCACATGTAGTGCAGCAGGGTTGGTACAGTGTGACAAATAGGCAGGGACCAAAGAAAATTTTACAGCAAACGTGTTTAATGTCCAAACAACTCCCACAATGAAAGGCATACAGTATGCTCCGGATCGCTTTCGGGGCATCTCAACAAAATAAATTTCCATGCCGGGTTTTCTTAAATCTGCCTTGGGCAAATAGCTTGCCCAAGACTAAACCTTTATTTTGCTCTGCAATTACAGCTATATCTGTGACTGCAATGCACTCCAGTGGTCCTAATATGCTTCTACGTGCATCCTGGGGGACACATAGTGACACTCGCATGTAACACCCGTCACTGCCTCACAGTAACTACATTTTTAGTTTTGTGATAATTATTAATTAATCATTTTTTTTGTGTCAGAGAGCGACATTTACAACACTTACCACAAATACTAAATCCCTAGGCTATAAGAGACTCAGGCGTCCATCGCTACCTCTATGTTGATGACTATCACAGCTGCAAATAGGGCACGTCTCCTGAGCTGCCCAGCACACTACTGTAGGTGGAACTGAGCACCATCTTATTGCAGCCCAGCACTATGAGCTGAGGTTCAATTTCCTCCTGTCACCGGTGCTTGAACTGCTCAGCAATGAGCGGTGACAGGAGGTCCGGATGTCAGAGCTGTGGCAGTGAGAACAAGTAAGACAACCTGACATTGTACTACTAATGCCATGCTTCCATCCTCTTCTCACTACTGGAAGAAGTCACATCTGCAACCTGACTCTGAGTAATCATGAGGCAGTGAGCCGCCAGCCGCAGCCCTGACTTTCTCTTCATTACTTCTTCCTCTGAAGGCTTGGACAGTGAAGTTGGTGCAGACTGGGGAAGGGCTTGTGTAACTTATCAAACTCACATTAGCTTCGGGAACGAAAGTGCCAACACTGATGGATTAACACTGGCACCGAAGGCGAGTGTAAGTGGCATATAACAGGGGCAAACATTTGGATTAAGAAGGGACTGTCCTAGTATTGGAAAACCCCTTTAATGATCTGTATGGTGGTATTATCAATACTGTAGAAGTTGTTAATATTTTGGTATATTATTATTGTGGTATTACTATTATTATATCTTATATAGCAGTATTATTGAAACTATTGATCATTTACTAAATCTTGATTTCCTCCAGACAGGGTAATATTAGTAATAGATATCCCCATCAGGACTTTGGTGGTGAGGACAGCGTGGGTTTGTGTGCTTTCAAATGCCAAGGCTGAATTTCAGTCCCATTCTGTCCCTACCTGGATGTTGAAACTCTGCATAAAATGTTTGTCTTGTAAATATGGTACAGAGACCAAGATAAATAATTGTAAGCTATAATTCGTGTCGAGTTATCTCCAGACGTAAGCTGAAATATACCTGCCATTTATATTACCAGCTCTTAAGTAAAAAACTTACAGGATCTACAAAACTAGCTAAAAATAGCATACAAACTTTTACAAGTACAGAATTTTTTTTTTCACTGAATTGGAAATTCCAGATCAACTGGGCCATTGCCAATGCTGCAAGCTGTACCGTGATGGTGCACATTGCCACTGGCATGCATTCTCAGAGTCAATAACTAGACCTTGGGTGACGCATGTCGTAAAGTTCTAATGTCATCGTGTGCATCATGATGGTAAGATGTACAGTTACCTTAAAAGTCCTGTTTAAGCTGGAAGTCCCAGTCCCCTTGTAAAACAGGCCAATGAAGATGTGCATGATTAAAGACGAACATGAAATGTGTAGCAACTACGTTTGATTGTTAGAAAATCCGATTATAAGCTGCCATGTGTTAAATGACTGCATAATATATTCCCTCGTCATAGATTTGTATATACTCTGCTGTATTGTAAAGATCCATATAAGCTCAGATATACTGCTACATATCATTCACTGACTTCTTTATTTACTTCATTCAAGATGGGTAATGTAGAAGTTCCAATGGAAGACAGGACAATAGATTTAAAGAGTACCCCAATAAAAATGATGACGAGGGGCTCTTGACTCATGAAGAGTCAACCTTCAGCACTAGAAGAGGAAAAAACCCCAGTGGAGGAAACCTCTAGGGAACCATGGCTGAAGGACTGCCCTTCCCTTAGGCTGTAGATGTTAATTGATGAGAACAATGACCAAGCCTGGAATCTGTCTCATGGTGCAGCAGATAACTCAATCGATTTATGAATCTATCTAGCTGCATAATGAACATCAAATGTTTTATGCATTGATGAGAACAGAGACTGAGCCCAGAATCTGTCTTGTGTACAGCAGGTATCTCACTTTATCCGTGAGTGTGTCTTGCTGCGCAATGTCCAGTTAATGTATCCAGTGGTGGAGAACAGATACCGAGTAAGGAATCTGCCTTATTATGCAATTGGAAACTCACTTATTTTGTGAGTGTGTCTAGCTGCAGAAAGTCCAGTAATGTCTTATTCAATGGTGGAGAACAGAGACCAAGCCTGGAATCTGCCTCGATGTGCAGTAGGAAACTCACATATTCTGTGAGTGCGTCTAGCTGTGAAAAGTCCAGTAATGTCGTATTCATTGGTTGAGAACAGAGACCGAGCCCGGAATCTGCCTCGTTGTGCAGAAGGAAACTCACTTGTTCAGTGAGTGCGTCTAGCTGTGGAAAGTCCAGTAATGTCACATCCAGTGGTTGAGAACAGAGACCGAGCCCGGAATCTGCCTCGTTGTGCAGTAGGAAACTCACATATTCTGTGAGTGCGTCTAGCTGCGAAAAGTCCAGTAATGTCGTATTCATTGGTTGAGAACAGAGACTGAGCCCGGAATCTGCCTCGTTGTGCAGAAGGAAACTCACTTGTTCAGTGAGTGGGTCTAGCTGCGGAAAATCCAGTAACGTCACATCCGGTGGTTGAGAACAGAGACCGAGCCCGGAATCTGCCTCGTTGTGCAGTAGGAAACTCACATATTCTGTGAGTGCGTCTAGCTGCGAAAAGTCCAGTAATGTCGTATTCATTGGTTGAGAACAGAGACCGAGCCCGGAATCTGCCTCGTTGTGCAGAAGGAAACTCACTTGTTCAGTGAGTGCGTCTAGCTGCGGAAAATCCAGTAATGTCACATCCGGTGGTTGAGAACAGAGACCGAGCCCGGAATCTGCCTCGTTGTGCAGTAGGAAACTCACATATTCTGTGAGTGCGTCTAGCTGCGAAAAGTCCAGTAATGTCGTATTCATTGGTTGAGAACAGAGACCGAGCCCGGAATCTGCCTCGTTGTGCAGAAGGAAACTCACTTGTTCAGTGAGTGCGTCTAGCTGCGGAAAGTCCAGTAATGTCACATCCGGTGGTTGAGAACAGAGACCGAGCCCGGAATCTGCCTCGTTGTGCAGTAGGAAAATCACATATTCCGTGAGTGCGTCTAGCTGCGAAGAGTCCAGTAATGTCGTATTCATTGGTTGAGAACAGAGACCGAGCCCGGAATCTGCCTCGTTGTGCAGAAGGAAACTCACTTGTTCAGTGAGTGTGTCTAGCTGCGGAAAGTCCAGTTATGTCACATCCGGTGGTTGAGAACAGAGACCGAGCCCGGAATCTGCCTCGTTGTGCAGTAGGAAACTCACATATTCTGTGAGTGCGTCTAGCTGCGAAAAGTCCAGTAATGTCATATTCATTGGTTGAGAACAGAGACCGAGCCCGGAATCTGCCTCGTTGTGCAGAAGGAAACTCACTTGTTCAGTGAGTGCGTCTAGCTGCGGAATGTCCAGTAATGTCACATCCGGTGGTTGAGAACAGAGACCGAGCCCGGAATCTGCCTCTTTTTTTTGTAAAGTCTTTATCTCCAGCTGGATCCCATGTTCACTGTGGGTTCACAGCGAGACCCGTCTGCCTCATCTGCAATAAAAATGTCACAAAATTAGGAAAACAGTAAAGATTAATATATGTATATGGAGACAGATTATAATGAGTGGGGCAACAGAAGATGTTTACATGTCATCCATTGTCTCTAGATTATAATACAGAACTATGTAATATATAGTGGGCATCATTTAATGTCTATGTTCAGGTATGTTCTACATCCTATCAGTGCTGTGATAGGAATTGTACCCTGCCTATTATTTTTTGATCTTCTATAATGAGATTACAGCTATCCCGCCGTCATGGAACAAATACAGCACTCCACCCCGTTTCCTATAACCCCATGAAAAAGCTGTGATGGTGAAACAACTGTCAGGGTTAAGTGTATTAGAACAAGCACTTACTTATGGCATCTGGAAGTACATTTGATATTGAGCATCTTTTATCCTGCCATCTGCTATTTTGATTTATACATTTGCACTATAAGCCAGCATTGCTATACATCAAATGTGATTATGACAAAATATTCATCTATTTGTTTTTGCCATGTCCACCTACTCTTGTTTGTGCTTTCAATGTGTTAGTCATGTGCTCAGCCAACATTGCTATGCATTGTGATTTATTAAAAATGAAATTTATATTGTTCTTTCTCATATTAGTGATTCGAGAATGACAACACCCATTCTCCAGTAGTCCAGCAAGTCTTATCTCACAGACTGATGATATAGTTTGCATAAAGAAAAGTAATGCTATCAACGTTTCAATTGTTAGTGCCCAATTTCCAATTATTTAGGATATTACCTGTTAATACTAATACATAACATAATCATAAAACACATTTTAAAGCCCTAAGACCTTAAATTTGGTTTTTGCTGCCATAGGCCAGAAGTTCCTAAAAGACAAACTTCACGAGGATTTTATATTTGCCTAGGACTTTGAACAGGCCAAGATGTTTATCAAAATCTTGAGGAGGTGAAGCAGTAGACGGAGGAGGATTCAGAGGAGGCGGTGGAATAAGTTCTCTGTCCTTTTGTTTTGTATGAATGATAGTGGTTATTGATTAGTTATTCATTATTGCACATTAATTCTACTCCACTGTCAGGCTGAGTTTGAGGCCCATGAAATACTAAGAAATTGTTCTAACTGCAAATCAATAATATATTGTTTAAAATGGCCGGTGTTTAATTTATGCAAGTTATGGAAGTTAGAAGAGGTTATATTTATGGAAGTGATCATCTTCTCATCAGTATGAAGAAAAAGGGAACTTACTCTCAGAGGCGACGATCACATTCTATTCTGGCATATGGATTCATAATGGGGTCCAGACGTAGAGATGTTTCTGTTTTTGATTACATCTCTGTTTTCGGCAATGGGTCCATGAGGAGCATCGTCATTTAATATATTTATTTCATCCACATGTTCTCCTGTAAGGTGTAACATTGAAATTAACATCAAGATAAAAGCTTCCAAATTTGTTAGAGAATATTAACAATCTACAGGTTCTATAACCGCTAAATTATAATGTATGAAAGTAGAAGGGACAAACAACCAGCTATCTACTTTTAGAGATTATTTTATTAGGCTGTTTCTTTTCTATTAAACATACTTGTATGTTATAAAAGATTAGAACTTACTGTCAGAGGAGATGATCAAATCATCATCTGGATCTATATTGATGACTACATAACCAGAGCCAGGAGTAGAGATATTGGTGAGTTGGAGGACATCTCTCTTTTTGGCCATCGGTCCATAAGGAACACCATCATTTACAGTAGTGATTTCATTCTCTTGTTCTTCTGTAACATAGAACATTGACATTAGCATTAATAAAATAAAAGATTCTATATGTTTGTTAGAAATAGTTAAATTATACATGTATTATGATCTCTAAATGGTACAATTATGAAAATAGGTGGACCAAACCCTCAGAGTAACATTTATGTATATGGTTATTCACTGACATGCTCCCTTTAGAGATTTTTTTTATTAGGTAGTATTTTTCCTGTTAAATACATGTTATAGTACAATAAAAGCCTGAGAACTTACTGTCAGAGGAGATGATCATATCTTCATATAGGTCTATAGTAGTTATGACATAATGGGGGCCAGGTGTAGAGATGTTGGAGTTTTTGAGGACATCTCTCTCTTCAGCCATGGGTCCATGAGGAGTAGCCTCATTTACAATCATTGTTTCATCCCCATATTCTCCTGTAACACATAACATTGAAATCAGCGTTTCAAAAGGGAAATATTATGTTTCTTTTAGATTGTTTCCTCTATTAGGTACTTTTTTTTCCTGTTAAATACATGTTATAGTACATTTTATAAAAGCTTGAGAACTTACTGTCAGAGGAGATGATCATATCTTCATATGGATCGATAGTAGTTATGACATAATGGGGGCCAGGCCTAGAGATAGTGGTGTTTTTGAGGACAACTTTCTCTTCAGCCATGGGTCCATGAGGAGCATCCTGATTTACAATCATTATTTCATCCTCATGTTCTCCTGTAACACAGAACATTGAAATCAGCGTTTGAAAAGGGAAATATTCTGTTTCTTTTAGATTGTTTCCTCTATTAGGTACTTTTTTTCCTGTTAAATACATGTTATAGTACACATTATAAAAGCCTGAGAACTTACTGTCAGAGGAGATGATCTTATCTTCATATGGGTCTATAGTAGTTATGACATAATGGGGGCCAGGCGTAGAGATATTGGTGTTTTTGAGGACATCTCTCTCTTCAACCATGGGTCCATGAGGAGCATCCTGATTTACAATCATTATTTCATCCTCATGTTCTCCTGTAACACAGAACATTGAAATAAGCATTTCAAAAGGAAAATATTCTATATCTTCTAGATTGTTTCCTCTATGTCTACAGTAAATTCATTGTCATTAAGAGATTTTTCTTATGTTATAAGGTTGCTTTTTCTTTTAAACAGATTTCATATATTGAAAGAAAGTAAACAAAATGTGATTAGAGTATTCAGCTTTACAATGTGAACTGCGTCCATGTAATATAAAAACTTCCAAGAAGTAGTTGTATGTATATACAGTAGATATTAATGTCAAATGGGTTAGGCTGTACGTACCGGTGGGATTAGCCCTATTCTTTATGCCTGCGTCCATGGAATCTTGTCCTGTAACATTTCTCCAGAATTTATTCTTTTTCAGATATCTTTAAAATGATAAAACAGAAGTCATGTTGCAAATTGTAAAGAAAACTATTTCTGTGTTCTGCAGAATGTTATAAAGGCATTTATTTTTCTTCATCTATTTTATCTATCCCTATAAGCAGTCATTTTTGCTATCTATGACAATCAGAAATGTTTTCATATTATACAGAAAAGTCCATTGTGCTCGGACAGATCAGACCCAGTTTATGAACGACTAAACATCTCCCACTAGATTGTACCCTATGCTGAATCGTGTGATATTTCTTATACAGACTCCCGTGTAGCCCATAAATCATTAGAAGACTTACCCATATGTGATGGTACAGATGACACCGAAAATGAATCCAAAGAAGAAGTAGACGGCAGTAGCTATATCAAACATGAAGTGTTCTATTGGAAGAAAAGATCAAAAATATGTCAGCTATTTAGAGCTACTAATGTATACATTATATTTTGCTCCTCATTTACTTAACCAGACCTAGGACCATTCCTATGAGTAAGGGGACACATGCACAATAGCTGTCGGCCCATGGTTCAGCTGATCTGTTCAGCCGGCAGATATTTCTCCTGACTCCTCCATACACAGGAGCGCTACCTCTGCTGATCGCACCTGTGTTCTCTGTAAGTAAGCCACTGGTAGATTCCTTTGGTAGAGGCTTTTTCAACACTTAGAAATTGTACATTGAACAGTCAGCAGAGCTGCTGATATCGGCAAATTTGACTGTCGTTAGTCTCATGTATATGGGGCCTGAAGTGTAGGACTGAACATTTCAGGAACATAGTAAATCCCAACAAGTTGGAGAAATTCCCCAATTATTATTATTATTATTATTATTTATTGTTATAGCACCATTTATTCCATGGCGCTTTACATGTGAGGAGGGGTATACATAAAAACAAGTACAATAATCTTAAACAATACAAGTCATAACTGGTACAGGAGGAATGAGGACCCTGCCCGCGAAGGCTCACAATCTACAAGGCATGGGTGAGAATACAGTAGGTTACCATACATTTGTAATTATTTCCCACAAAAGTATTGATGAAGTCACACATATGAAGATCAGACACATATGTAACTTATATTCCGCTTACAGGGGATCTCCATTCAAGCTTACAATTTGTTTGAGCCTGGAATAGTGAACACATGATGGGAGAAGGCTCCTGGAATTACAAGTAACACATGAAGAATCCTCCATGAAATGTATCATGTGATTATTAACACTAACCCCATATTGGATAAATATCTGGTAAAGTACTTACCTGCAGGGGTCAAAGCCCTGGAATCATGGCGGCGGATGTTGATAGGAGCGCCTTGTACAGATGTAAGTAGCACGGTCACGATTA
Source organism: Ranitomeya imitator (assembly GCF_032444005.1). Taxonomy (NCBI): domain Eukaryota; kingdom Metazoa; phylum Chordata; class Amphibia; order Anura; family Dendrobatidae; genus Ranitomeya; species Ranitomeya imitator. The sequence goes on along the minus strand of NC_091286.1, from coordinate 246,138,719 downwards.
GAAGAAATCGAAACAGCATTTTAGCCAGGAGGAAAATCGCTTATTGTGTGATACACAGTGAGCCTCTCCAGACAAAGCCTCTTTCTGCAGTGTCATTCCATATAACCACACAGTCCGTGATGTCACAATGCTGAGCTCAGTGTGACATCATGAGGAGCGGAACATGAGTGATGTCACAATGGGTCAGATAGCGAACCACTAAAGATGAAGCAGCTTCAACCATTTTTATGTGTTTCTTACAATTCCTAGTTTTGTCTGTAGATCACTGATCAGAATACAACATTACACAGGATTCAGGCTGGAATATGACCATCCTCAGGGTTACATAGTAAATGCAATAGGCAGGGAGTAACTGGAGAACTGAAGGATCAGAGGATTTTCTGATCAGTGCTGATTACACAGATAGTGTGGCCTTTATATCTGTAGGTCCCATGGTGCTGACGTCCCCTTTAAGTCCATTGCCATATTTCAGCAGTCGCATTCTGTTTCACATATAAGTTCACTGGAGTAATCTAGATAAATCCTGCAGTATCCAGATGTCTTGATATAATTACTTCACACAGCCATTGGTCTACTCACCCCAGGGGCAGACACTAATAGCTTGGGGCCCCTGTGCAAGAAATATGTCTGGTACCCCCTCCCTGCCCGGTACGCTACTTATGAGGAGGGCAATCTGGCAATGGGAACCAAGGCAGATTGCCCTCATTATTTTCAACGTGCAAGCAGGGGTGTACATAGGAATCACAGGGCCCCGTAGCAAAAGTTCTATTTGGCCCCCCCACCTCTAAAAAATATATATATTTATATTTTTTCACTGAGATGGAGATATATATACTGTATGTGTGTGTAATTCATTTATATATATCCGTTTGCATTCAGTTCTGTTGGTCCCAGCGCAGTCATACATGCAGTCAGGTGATAACTAGTGATAGCTGTCAGTGAATAGAACAATGCAGACATGGCTGACACTGTAGTCGGCACATGACAGCAAGTGTGCAGAGCGCCACCTCATGGTCATGTGATAACTGCTGGAACGGGCAGAGCCCAACTATGTATATATTATATTACATTATATGTCTGGTATCTGTATCATCTGGTATATGCTTTATTGATTGTCTATGTAACCGATGGAATTAGCCAAGCGCAGCGCTCAGCAGCTCTATAGGTAATGGATAGAGCAGAGACCGAGCATGCACAACTCTGCTCTATCCAGGACGAGACTGCAAGGTCCTGTTTTCAGAATCTCTGGGGGGGTGGCCCAGTGGTCGAATCCCCAGTGATCAACAAGTTAACGACAATCCGATGTCTCACACATACATCGTATGTATACCGTACATACATACACACTTACACCGTACATACATATACCGTACATACATACACCTTACATACATATACCGTACATACACACACAGATACACAAACATATACCGTACGTACATTCACATAAACCGTACATACAAACATATACCGTACGTACATACACACTTACACCGTACATACCTATACCGTACATACATATACCTTACATACATATACCGTACATACACACACAGATACACAAACATATACCGTACATACATTTACATAAACCATACATACACACACATATACCGTACGTACACACACACATATACCATACATGAACCATACAACCACATAGATGTAAACAGGAACACATGGGCTACTTGCACAGTGAACAAGTCTGTATGATCATGTTCACACACCACCAAGAAACCTGAAGACACAAAAGAGAATAGTAAAACCAAAAACACTCAGTTTGAAAAAATGTTGCAGTAATCCGCAAGTGCTAGTAAAAGATGTAAAAAACAGGGTATTTGGTTGATACGTTTTTTGCAAAAAATGTATACTAAGCTGCTCTACCAATCTTCACGGTATACCCTTATCAGAGCAGTCCTAACTAATGTATGCAATCCCTATCTGATGTATTTAAAAACCTGATCATCTGTATATAACCTGTGTGAACAGGGTTCAGAGAGGAAAAATCCATGTGTGCATACAGGGTAGAACAGCTTTTGTGGATAAGGTTTTGCTGCCTGCAACATCCTCCAGCATTACCAATTTGGCAGTTGGTCAGCAACTGTGGCAAGAGGCATTTCTTTGGATGGCCGCACAGCCCTTCAAGTGCTAGCTAGAGGTATCCAGATTGCCATTAGGTACCGGAATGAGATCCTCCTGAGCCATGTGTTGCTTCTGATGCCACACAGGTTATATACAGATGATCAGGTTTTTAAATACATCAGGTAGGGATTGCATACATTAGTTAGGACTGCTCTGATAAGGGTATACCGTGAAGATTGGTAGAGCAGCTTAGTATACATTTTTTGCAAAAAACGTATCAACCAAATACCCTGTTTTTTACATCTTTTACTAGCACTTGCGGATTACTGCAACATTTTTTCAAACTGAGTGTTTTTGGTTTTACTATTCTCTTTTGTGTCTTCAACCACATAGATGTGCATACATACTGTATACCGTACATACATACACACAGTTACAAAAACGGTACATATATATTCACATATACCCTAATTACACACACTGTTATATACACATATTTTATATTCTTGTCCATTCTTCTTGGCTAAAAGCTTGAGCTCAGTGAGGTTTGATGGAGATCGTTTGTGAACAGCAGTTTTCAGCTCTTTCCACAGATTCACGATTGGATTGAGGTCTGGACTTTGACTTGGTCCTGTATTTGGCTCTATCCATCTTCCATTCCTTTTTTACCATCTTCCCTGTCCCTGCTGAAGAAAAGCAGGCCCAAACCGTGATGCTGCCACCATCATGTTTGACAGTGGGGATGGTGTGTTCAGGGTGATGAGCTGTGTTGCCTTTACGCCAAACATATCATTTGGCACTGTTGCCAAAAAGTTCGATTTTGGTTTCATCTGACCAGAGCACCTTCTTCCCCATGTTTGGTGTGTCTCCCAGGTAGCTTGTTGCAAACTTTAAACAACACTTTTTATCGATATCTTTGAGAAATGGCTTTCTACTTTCCACTCTTCCACAAAAGCCAGATTTTTGCAGTGTACGACTGATAATTGTCCTATGGACAGACTGTCCCATCTCAGCTGTAGATCTCTGCAATTTCAGCCATAGTGATCATGGGCCTCTTGGCTGCATCTCTAATCAGTCTTCTCCTTTTTTGAGATGAAAGTTTAGAGGGACGGCCGGGTCTTGGTAGATTTGCAGTGGTATGATACTCCTTCCATTTCAGTATGATCACTTGCACAGTGCTCCTTGGGATGTTTAAAGTTTTGGAAATCATTTTGTATCCAAATCTGGCTTTAAGCATCTCCACAACAGTATCACGGACCTGCCTTTTGTGTTCCTTGGTCTTCATGATGCTTTCTGTGCTTCAAACAGAACCCTGAGACTATCACAGAGCAGCTGCATTTATACGGAGACTTGATTACACACAGGTGGATTATATTTATCATCATTAGGCATTTAGGACAACATTGGATCATTCAGAGATCCACAAAGAACTTCTGGAGTGAGTTTGCTGCACTGAAAGTAAAGGGGCCGAATAATAGTGAACTCCCCACTTGTTATGATCAGGTGACCTTGGAGCAGCATGAAAACTTTCACTGGAGTAGGTGGTAATGTCGGGGTCATCACGACAATACCCTTCATCCACCAGTCATTCCAAATCAGATTAAGAGCATTGGTACCGGAGTGAAGGATGAGTCAGACAAAATGCTGGTTCAAACTCATTGCATGCTCGTACTTCCACACGTAGTGGGAACGTCACAGCAATTGAACTTTATTTCGTGATACACAACATTATATGACCTATTGGGGGAAGGTGTGCAGAAGGCGGGGATAGGCAGGGTTTAAGCAATGTATCTAGTATTAAGTTCTTCTGGTTGGTCTGACGTCATATGATGGATCCTCCTTCCTCCACGTCACTTTAAGTTTCCATTTCTCCAGAAACGATACTTTAGCTTCAAAAACGAAAGTCGATTCTTGGCAAGAACAAAAACTAAGGCAAAGGTGAATACTGGCAGCCATCTTAAATACAATTACATATGCATTAGCAAACATGAAGGAAAAACTTATTGTTTCACAGCATAAGAATATATAAAAGTACAAAAGTGTATAAAGATATATATTTTCACCTTGACAATCCCCCCTAAACACTAAGTTTTTCCCTAAAAAGAAAGATCCTTCGAGACTGTCCATGTGATGGGGAAAGGGGAGATGGATTTCTTCATCCAGACACCTCAGAAGCTCTCCCCTTGTGAGAGGCCTCCAGGCAGCTGAACCCTTCACTAGCTTCACATGGAGTTCTCCTGCTGTCCCTAAACTAAATCTCTTAGCATCATCTGAGAATAAAGGGGTTTTTTCTATCTTCTTGAGGGGGACATACTTGGGGATCTCCCCTGGATCAGTGCTATCGTACTCTGATGGGTCTACTTCTTGGTTGAGGAAGGTGCCAGTCGGAGTTGCCTTAGTGATAACCTTTTTATACAGGGGAATAACACAACAGAGGATTATCGATCCAACTACAAGAAGGGCAATCAGTACCAGACAAGCTTGTTGAAGGAATCCTTTGAGCCCACCCAACCAACCGGAAAAGAAAGATGTGTCTACTCCAGCATTAGATTTTAATTCTGCTGCTAACCCATTTAACTTTTTAAGGGCTATCATGGTCTTTCCATTTACCCCAGAGTTCTGAGGGATATAGGAACAACATTCCTCTCCCACCATCCCACAGACTCCTCCTTTTTCAGCTAAGATCATATCAAGGGCTAGTCAGTTTTGGAGGGTCATTCTAGTGTTAGGGCCAAACTCCTCAACTATACCTTGGAAAGCATCACAGATAAAATTGACAAACCTTTGTTCACTGTAATATATGTAATTGATCCAATCAACATTTTTATTAATCTGCACCTGTGGGATTATAGAAGCAAAGCCAGCATAGATCTGGTTCTGGGCTTTAAATTGGTCAGGCACCCCCCTTGGCACTCCAATGCCATCGACATATACCAATAGATTTTCTTCATAACTCATGTGGAGCTTGATCAAGACTTCTCCTCTTTCTGTTATATTCATCAGGTGTCTCCGGATCCCAAGGTAAAATCTTAAACTGCACAGCTAGTTTAACAAGGGTGCATTGACCTATCCAGGCATTAGGCAACCTAGAACGGAGCTTACCATCTGCACATAACCAATAAATGTCGTACATATACTGTGTATGATTAGCTAGCAAATCAGTATCTAGGGAACTGTTCTCTTTGCAGAAACCTGTCTCGAAGACCCCTACTGGTGTACCTGTAATATCGTGGGAATTATAGCAGGTATAATTATCAGCTAATACGGTTATCCCTCCTGGGACCTTTAGTTTAGGTGCTTCATGAATTAGTGGGACATAATCTGAGCAATCAGTGGGCTTTAAACCCTTCAACAGATTCATAACACAGGCAGTAGTATTAAGTATATCCAATATATCCCAAATTTGATCATTCTGGATAATCTGTGGCCCTAACCAATTTATCCCACATGTATATAACTGACAATTTTATTGGCTATACCCATCTGTACTACTAATCTTTTATGATATTGTACAAACTTATTCAAGAATATTGGGGAATTTAGACTGTCCCATACGGTTACCAATATTATTATATGGAAATACGAAAAACTAAAACATCATATCCCCTTATTTGCCACTAGTCTGTTTGACCAGCTTGCAGTGCGATACGTGGATCCACATCGGCCTTCCTTCCAGCTTTACTGACATAGGAGCAATGAGGAGAACCTGGTAGGGACCGTCATACAAGGGTTCTAGTCCGTGTTTTCTGACATAGCTTTTCACGACCATAAAACCACCAGGCTTCAAATTGTGACCAATATCGGTTTCTGCTGAATCTGGAAGGGAAGAAGAAACTAAAACATGGGTGTTAGCAACATTTTTACTAAGCTGAATAACATATTGAACAGCACGGTCAATTTCTTCTGACAACTACTGAGACTGAAAATTTGCAACTGAGAACCTAGCACCAAACAATATCTCATATGGGGACAGGCCATATTTTGCAATAGGGGTAGTGCGAATGTGTAAGAGCCCTGACCATGGAGCCGTAGTCTCCTGCATCATTTTGGTCAATTGTCCCTTCAGCGTGCCGTTCAGCCTCTTAACTTTCCCACTGGATTGTGGAGAGTATGGAGGGCTACAGTGGATCCAAGCATTGTCAGAACCTCCTGATACACATGAGAAGAAAAGTCCGGGCCTTGGTCACTTTCATCAACTTCTGGAACACCATATCTGCATATAACTTCTATCACCAGTTTCTTTGCTGTGGTCTTTGCAGTCACGTTGGTAACAGGGAATGCTTCTGGCCAATTGGAGAACATGTCGACAACCACCAGACAATATTCATACCTTCCAGACTTACGCAACGTGATATGGTCCACCTGGAGCCTTTGGAAAAAATAATCGGGCTTAACAAGATGCTTCGGGGTTACACGTTGAAGTTGACCGGGATTGCAGGTCTGACAGATACCTCGATGTGTGGGCCCATGCGCCCACGTGGCAATAGCAGGGTAAATCTGCTTAGGGAGACACACAACTTGGTCCTTTTTCCAGTGACCATTGTCCATACATGCTCCATCAGCTTTCCACTGCTTCACTTCTTCCTTTGGAGACATTCTCTGCATTGTCATTAAGCGGTCTCGCGGGGTCCAGCAGAAAACCTCAGTCTGTCATAGATCATCAGGTTCCTGTAGAGTCAGTGTTTCTTGTAACTGTTTACGCTGAGAGCGTGTGGTCACCATAGCTGGTATGGGCTGTTCAACGGGTAGGAGAGCAGCGGCTTTTGCTTGCATATCTGCAAAGGTGTTACCAACAGTCTGTGGCCTGTTCCTAGTACCGTGCTCCTTAACTTTGATAATGGCCACCTGAGTAGGTAATTTGATTGAGTCCATGAGGGCTTTAACAGCTTCAACATTCTTCACTGAGTCCCGGCGGTAGTAACAAACCCTCGATTGGTCCATAGGGCTCCGAAATCATGAGCAATACCAAATGCATACTGTGAGTCCGTATATATTAGCCCGCCTGTCTTTGGCCAGAACACATGCAGTAGACAGATCCTGAAGTTCTGCTTCCTGTGCTGACAGGGAGGGAGAGAATGCAGCTCCGTGCACTACAGTATCTTCCGTAGTATCAGCGTATCCGGTGTGAAATCTGCCAAAATCATCAGCATATCTTGAACAGTCTTTCAGGGCCTTGTAGAGAGGTTGCATTATGCGGGATGCGTCCGGTATCCACTGACAACAATAAATACATAGTCCAAGGAAACGTTGGAGTTCAGTCACATCCTTTGTAGCTGACGGCTATTTTTCTTTCTTCTGTGAGGTGTCTGGCACCCTGAAGGAGACAGTGACCCAAAAATATCACTTGACCAAGGCAGAACCGAAGTTTCGAGGCTGAAACCCGACAGTTCAGATCTGCCAGATACTTGCGAAAACTAACAGTGGCAACAATGGCTTCCTGCTCTGTCTGTGCACACAACAACAAAAAAAAAATTACCCACATACTGAAGCAGCGTGACATAAGGATATTCTAACTGCCAGGGTTAGAGACACTATCCCCCCCCCCCCTTTTTTTTTTTTTTCTCAAACTGATCGGGAAAGGGCATGTAAGATACACATCTCATTATACTCATCTGCATAGGGGTTATATAACGTAAGGACCATCTGACCATCATCTTGGCTCACCAACTCTCTAGGTCTGCTCAGGTGCACTTATACATCCATCATATTGTCTTTGTATAATGGGAAAGGTTTGTTCTCAGGGTCAGCCAATTATTTTAGCGTAGCTAGCTAGTCAGAGGGCTTCCAGGGATAATACGCCTGTATCTGTCTTACACTTTCCTGATGTGGTTGGTTCTCTGGTGGTGGGGGTGACTAGATGACCAGTTGGGGGTGACATGACATGCTGGTCTACAGCTCCTTCCCAAAAGGATTACTATCAGCTTACTCCCAAAGTTAATGTCCCCACTACCCACTAACCACAATCCTGTGTCAGCTTCTTATATCACTACATGTGATCTTATCTGGACAGGATTCAGCGCAATTCACTTAGGTTGGGTTGCAGCACAGATTATACAAGCATTTCTCCAGTCTGGGTTTGTCTGACCGCAATGTTTACAAATCCATCTGTCTTGTCTTGGTCTGAGAATTAACATGGCGAGAGAGATTTCCAGACACAGGGTTAAAATGGATATTGGAGTATGAGACTGTATTTGTGTAGGGAGGGGGGCTGGAGCTGGAGTCTAGTGGGCCACTGATAAGGAGCTAGCTGTGTCCTTGAAGCTGCTGTTCCTGCTCCTTGAAGCTGCGGTGGGGGCTACAGAGCGCAGCTGCTGATTTAGAATGGGTTAAGTTCTTCTGGAAACTTTGTACTACTTTTAATACATCGTCCAGACACCATATTTCACTTTAAACTTACAATAATTCTTTCTAATTCAATACAACATTGTACTATTGCTATAAACACAAATCTCTCAGCACATACTGAACCAAGGACAGAATATACACAGCTCCACCATATTCTTCAGCGCAGCTGCATGGCCCCCCCTTTCTCTGGCCCGCAGCACAAAGAGAAGAAATCAGAAACAATTCGCGCAGGGGTTCACCCCTCCCATCAGCTATAAACACAGAGATAAGAATTTACAGCAATCCTCAACACAAAGAAGAAAGGCACAGCGCAGCTGTTTGACCCCTCCCATCGGGTGTCTCAGAAAACCACACAGAGTAACGAAATACAACAGTTCTCAGACTCAATTAATTTCTACAAAACCTTCACACAATTCCTATGCCAGAACACCTCAGAAAAACCAATGATTGAGGTATTTTATAACCAAACACGGGCTCTGCATCCTCTGATTCTCCCTCTCCATCAACCTCTTTCCATTCCTCGTTCTTTAAACCTCGTGCAACTCGCAGATGAGCTTGCGCTTGTTCTAACAGTCCTTTATCTTTCAACATTCTTGACTGCCTTCTTGCCCTCCCGTGACTCTACTATTGTCTTGACTTCCACAGCATCCTCACTTAACTCGTGGGGCACGGACTTCTTCTGCTATAAGAGACGCAACATGACTCACAGAATACTACGCCCTTCTGCAGCAGGCCGCTGACAGCGACGACAACACTTGTGTCCTAGCACGGAGCCTCGCGCTCGACGTGTTATGAATAAAGAGCCTCGCGCTCAATATTTTTCCCTAACCTGAACACCAGTGATTACAGTCTGCCCTGTCACGATATTCTAAACGTTGGGAGGCTGTCTCCTAGTGAGACCCCTCCACTGTGTTTCTGGTGGTCCCACTCTTGGGACGTCTTAATTACCGATATGTGCAAGTGTGTGCAAGTGTTTCTGGTGGTCCCCCTCTTGGGACGTCTTAATTACCGATATGTGCAAGTGTGTGCAAGTGTTTCTGGTGGTCCCCCTCTTGGGACGTCTTAATTACCGATGTATGTGCGTGCAATATCACAGAGGCTACGTCTCCTATCCCTTCCTCTAAGCCGCCCCCCAATCCACAAACTTCTCAATCTTTCACTCTATCACTACTAGGCAACAGTCACGGGTAGGGTGGTTGAATGGAGTACAATGACCGGTGGAGGAGGTGTGGTGTACACGAGGACGCGCAGAGTGCGACGTCTCTCAGTTGCTGGTTCGAAGCGTGGCACGGGATTGCGCTCGGTCTCACCACTCGACCGGTCACTCCCCAGACCCAAGGAGACCACGGACTAACCAATAATGGCTGAAACACTAGCAAGTGTGACACATACAGAATGTATGATCTCCACTTACCGTGTTTGGAGGGTGATCAGTCCTCGAGGTCAGCCACTACGGGTGTCGTCCACGGACGTCCAGGCATGGGTCCAGGGGGTCTCGGATCGCGGGCCACGCCCCACGTTGGTTGCGCCAAATTGTCGGGGTCGTCACGAAAATACCCTTCATCCACCAGTCATTCCAAATCAGATTAAGAGCATTGGTACCGGAGTGAAGGATGAGTCAGACAAAATGCTGGTTCAAACTCATTGCATGCTCGTACTTCCACACGTAGTGGGAACGTCACAGCAACTGAACTTTATTTCGTGATACACAACATTATATGACCTATTGGGGGAAGGTGTGCAGAAGGCGGGGATAGGCAGGGTTTAAGCAATGTATCTAGTATTAAGTCCTTCTGGTTGGTCTGACGTCATATGATGGATCCTCCTTCCTCCACGTCACTTTAAGTTTCCATTTCTCCAGAAATGATACTTTAGCTTCAGAAACGAAAGTAGATTCTTGGCAAGAACAAAAACTAAGGCAAAGGTGAATACTGGCAGCCATCTTAAATACAATTACATATGCATTAGCAAACATGAAGGAAAAACTTATTGTTTCACAGCATAAGAATATATAAAAGTACAAAAGAGTATAAAGATATATATTTTCACCTTGACAGTAACTATACTGACCGCAAACCCTGATCTTAACACCGCAACTAGAAGTAGCCGTGGGTTGTGCCTAACAAAACCTAGACACCTCGACACAGCCGGAGGACTAAATACCCCTATAGATGGAAAAAGGAATTTCTACCTTGCCTCAGAGCAGAACCCCAAAGGATAGGCAGTCCCCCACAAATATTGACTGTGAGTAGTAGAGGAAAAGACACACACAGGCAGGAAACAGGATTTAGCAAATGAGGCACACACTAGCTAAATAGGAAAGGATAGGACAGGATACTGAGCGGTCAGTATTAAGAATCCTTCCAAAAATATCCACAGCAGAAAATACAAAAACTCCACCATCTAACTAACGATGTGGAGCGTATATCTGCAACTCCAGAGAATCCAACAAGACTGAGAAAACACTGACACAGTCTAAGCTGGACAAGAGAAAAACAAATGAATAGCACAGAAGATAAGCACACTGCATGTGTGCCACAGAAAAAGAAACAGACACTTATCTTTGCTGAATTGGCAGCTAAGCAGGAGAAGCCAGAAAGTGATCCAACACTTCACAAGAAACATTGACAACTGGCAAGGACTAATGAATCCTGCACACCTAAATATCCCAGTCAGAACTGCAATCAGCAGATACACCTGGCCAGGACTGCGACTCAGAGACAACTGCATTCCCACCTACAACCACTGGAGGGAACCCAAGAGCAGAATTCACAACACCACTTTTCAGTTTTTGAATTTCCACAAAAATTTAAAGTAACCAATAAATTTCATTCAACTTCACAATTGTGTTCCACTTACATTTACATTTGGTATCTTTATGTTTGAAGCATGATATGTGGGAACAGGTTGAAAAGTTCAAGGGCGCCAAGTAATTTCACTAGGCAGTGTGTCTTTTGCATGGTTTTGAGCAACAATGGAGTAATTACAGAATATGTCCCAGAGAGTGTCGAGGTCTGTGGAGTGTATTACTCAGGTGACAGGCAGTGCTACACAGCTCAGGTAAATGCCTTAATGTGGCAATGACCATGTTCCAATATATGTAAGGCTGCGGCCTGAATAGGTCTGTGCAGCGCAGTAATGCAGTCTCTTAGACGTGCTTAAAATGTACAGACACTGGTCAATACCCCACCACCATTTTTTGTAAGGATCCAAATTTAGAAAATGTAAGGAAAGTGACAGTTTAATAAGAAACAGAAGTCTCATTTAGGATCCTGGAAAAGTCAGCAATGGTCTGTCCCGCACCAGACAATGTAAATTGCTAACAACGCAGATCTCGGCATTAGGCCAGCGTCACACTACAGTAGAATACGGACAAGTGCTTTGCGAGAAAACATCGCATAGCTTCCAGACCAGTGTTAATCTATGGGGCAGCTCACATCACCGTATTTTTTCCCGTATTCGACGTGTGTGTAAAATTGCAGCATGCTGTGATTGTACGCATATATTGTCCGAGACTCACCAATGCAAGCCTATGGGTGCGAGAAATGCTCTGGCACCAGATGGACCATTTGTCTAGCCTGCGACAAATACGCACACATTTTCCTCATTTCAGTCCATTGAGCCATGAAATTCAATGGGCAAAAGCAGTGAGAAAATCGCATCATAGCATTGCAATCGCATTACACATGGATTACCATATGGAGAACCCTCGTGCGACTCTTGGCAGTGAGACTTAGAGCGATTTTTCATATGTTAAGTGTGACCCCAGCCTCAGACACCGGCTGCCTTGATACCGGAAGCTCCACTGATTACTTCCGCTCGGGGAACATAAGAATGCGCGCACGCCCCGAGCAATACCAGAGCAGACGTGGATATTACATTTCGTCACCTGGGACCCCAAATCTGACAGGTAAAGCACTTAGTCTGTTTTCTTACAAAACGCCAACTACTGTATATTGCTAAATCATAACCATTTTTAATCTTTGAGTCTATTCTTCCCTGCCTCCAACCACTATGTCTCCATTATGTAATGTTATGCCCATTGTGTTTTCTTATATTCATCTACCTACATGCCACAGTGGTACATATACTCTTAAACAAGAACCTCTAACTTTTATTAGAACTGGCGCAGTTCCTCAGCACCTCCTATTTAAAATGTGTTCTGCCTCCAGACGCATGTGATGCTATATAGCTCCATCTTATTTTTCATCTCATTTTGTATGCCTATGAGTTAAAATAGTGAATTGTCATGTGACATCATTGATCTTTGTTTTTTTTACCCATCTTTTTACTTCTTTACTTTATGGGTATGTGCACACGTTGCGGATTTCCTGCGGATCCGCAGCGTTTTTGCGCTGCTGAAACGCTGCAGATCCGCAAGTTATTTACAGTACAATGAAAATCAATGGTAAAAAAAAATGCTGTGCTAATGGTGCGGAAAATTCTGTACGGAAACGCTGCGGATTAAAAGAAGGCGCATGTCACTTCTTTTTTGCAGATCTGCAGCGTTTTTGTACCCATTCCACTATAGAAATCCGCAGGGGTAGAAAAGGCAGAAAATCCGCAAAAAATCCGCAGCAAATCCGCAACTCAAACGCACAAAATCCGCACAAAAACACGACAAATCTGCACCTGCGTTTTCTGCCAAGAGATGCAGAATCTGCACCAGAAATAAGCCTAATCTGCAACGTGTGCACATAGCCTATAACTTTAGACTAATATTGTTATATTTTTGCAGATATATCTTGAAAAAGGCAATATAATGCTGAAACGTCGATGAATTATACATGTTTATATTCACTTGGGTCTGTTATTTGACATTTTGGATTTTCATTTTGCATTAATAAAACTTCAATTTTGAGTACCAGAGTTAGCCATATGATTGATTGACTATTTTTTACTCTAGAGCACCAACTCTCTACAGTGAGCACCCCATTATTCATTCCATACTAGAATATTTTTCAGGAGACTGAGATGAGGGGAGAGTAAGCCAGAGAGCGATACCTAAGCGTAATAAATGACAAATAGAAAACAATTGTGATAGATATACAGTATATATACTGTATATACTCGAGTATAAGCCGACCCGAGTATAAGCCGACCCCCCTAATTTTGCCACAAAAAACTGGGAAAATGAGTCAAGTATAAGCCTAGGGTGGAAAATGCAGCAGCTACCGGTAAATTTCAAAAGTAAAAATAGATACCAATAAAAGTAAAATTAATTTAGACATCAGTAGGTTAAGTGTTTTTGAATATCCATATTGAATCAGGAGCCCTATATAATGCTCCATAAAGTTTGATGGGCCCCATTAGATGCTCCATATTAAAATATGCCCCATATAATTCTGCATAAAGGGTAATAAGGGCCCCATAAGATGCTCCATAGAGATATTTGCCCTATATAGTGCTGCACAAAAATGTTATGGCCCCATAAGACGCTCCATACAGACACTTGCCCCATATAATGCTGCACAAAAATATTATGGCCCCATAAGATGCTCCGTACAGTCACTTGCCCCATATAGTGCTGCACAAGCATTATGGCCCCATAAGATGCTCTGTACAGTCACTTGCCCCACATAGTGCTGCACAAGCATTATGGCCCCATAAGATGCTCTGTACAGCCACTTGCCCCATATAGTGCTGCACAAGTGTTATGGCCCCATAGGATGCTCTGTACAGTCACTTGCCCCATATAGTGCTGCACAAGTGTTATGGCCCCATAAGATGCTCCGTACAGTCACTTGCCCCATATAGTGCTGCACAAGTGTTATGGCCCCATAAGATGCTCCGTACAGTCACTTGCCCCATATAGTGCTGCACAAGTGTTATGGCCCCATAAGATGCTCTGTACAGTCACTTGCCCCTTATAGTGCTGCACAAGTGTTATGGCCCCATAAGATGCTCCGTATAGTCACTTGCCCCATTATAGTGCTGCACAAGCGTTATGGCCTCATAAGATGCTCCGTACAGTCACTTGCCCCATATGCTTTTGCTGCGATAAAAAGAAAAAAAAATCACATACTCCCCGGCACTTTCACCTTACCTTCTCCTCGTGCGGCTCTGTCTTCAGCACTGACGTTCAGCAGAGGATGCGCACTGACTACGTCACCGCACCCTCTGACCTGAGCGTCACAGCCAGAGAACGATGAAGACAGAGCCGCACCGGAACGAGGAGCGGTAAATATCGCTCAGCGCTCCCCTCCCCATATACTCACCTACTGAAAGTCCCCCTCTCGGCTTATACTCGAGTCATACCCGGGGGTCGGCAGGTGAGGGGGGTGGGGCAGTCTAATTATACTTACCTACTCCTGGCGCCAGAGGCGTAGCTAGGGTTTCAGCTTAGGGGGGGCGAAAAATCTGAGTGGGCCCCTAACGAGGTACCCCTGACTACATCAGCAGTTGACCGCACTGTGACTGAAAATGCATGTATATACAAAAATGAACACTGATACTACTATATGAGAACCATATATTGGTAGATGCCAGTCCTACAGACCATATAAGAGATCACAGCACAGTTATAGATAATAACTTACAGATGACGTTCTTTCTGATGGAATCGTTCACTTTTCTCGTCTTTTCCATCTGGCCCAGACCGACATAACAACTTCTCCACCCAGGACTCGTCTGCAGAAATTATGATGACACATCAGACTTCTCACATTTCCAGCCCCGTCCCCATCTATCCCCAACCTGCACAAACTCCTCATTCTGCTGATACCCCAATACTGAGCCGCTGCTGCCGTATGGGTCCTACAGCACCTGCTGTGTGGTACAATAATGGTGCCGCTCCACATAGTAATAATGACTCTTTTGTGCTCTCTAGATAATAAAATTCACCCCTAGAAAATATTAATGCCCTGTGCTAGTGCCCTCCACATTTTGTCCCTAAAAAGTAATAATACCACACATGAAATTTTGATGGTCTCAGTACTCTGAGGGCCCATATAACAATAATATTTAAGTTCCCACTTAACATTTAATAATGTCCCCTAAGTAGCCTCCGTGTACAGCTTGACTATACACAGTATGGTTGGCCCATAGCTTTCCTATGCACAGTATAATGCCCCCACAGCTCCCCTATACACAATATTTTGAACCCACAGCCCCCCTATAGACAGTATGATGTCCCCACTGCTCCCCTATACACAGTATGATGTCACCACTGCTCCCCTATACACAGTATGATCAGCCCACAGCTTCCCTATACACAGTATAATGCCCCCACAGCTTCCCTATACACAATAGGATGATACCACAGCTCCCCTATACACAATATGATGATCCCACAGCTCCCCTATACACAGTATGTCACCACTGCTCCCCTCTACACAGTATGATGAGCCCCACTGCTCCCCTCTACACAGTATGATCAGCCCACAGCTCCCCTATACACAGTACGATGAGCCCACAGCTCCCCTATACACAGTGTGTCACCACTGCTCCCCTATACACAGTATGATGAGCCCTACTGCTCCCCTTTACACAGTATGATCAGCCCACAGCTCCCCTATACACAGTACGATGAGCCCACAGCTCCCCTATACAAAGTTTTATGCCGACAGAGCTCCGCTATAGAAAGTATAATGCCCCCAGAGCTCACCTATATACAGTATAATGGGCCAACAGCTCACCTATGCACGGTATAATGCCTTCATAGCTCCCCTATACATAGTGTCATGGGCCCACAGCTCCTGTATATACAGTATGATGTCCCCCACAATTCCCCTGTACACAGTATAATGAGCTAACTGCTCCCTTATACACAGTATATTGCCCCCACGGCTCCCCTATACACGGTATGGTGTGCTCACAGCACTCTTATACACAGTATGATGGGCCCACAGCTCCCGTACATACAGTATGATGTCCATTAGAGTTCCCCTATACATAGAATGATGTCCCCATTGGTCCCCCAAAACACGTATAATAGTTAAGTGTTCTGACACTGTATGTCTCCTGCACTGAGAGTCACACTGCCAGGAGGAAATTAGCTTTATTCCTCACTGCAGCCTCAGGGGTGGCGCTGGCACGGTTTCAGTCACTGCTCTGAGTATAGAGCAGCAGCTGTAACTACGCCTCTTAGGGTATGTGCACACATTGCGGATTCCCCACGGATTTACTGTGGATTTTGTTGGTTTTGTGCAGATTCCACCTGCGGTTTTACACCTCCAGATTCCTATTAAGGAACAGGTGTAAAACACTGCGGAATCCGCACAAAGAATTGACATGCTGCGGAGAATAAACCGCTGCGTTTCCACACGGTATTTTCCGCAGCATGTGCACTGCGGATTTTGTTTTCCATAGGTTTACATGGTGCTGTACACCGCATGGAAAACTGCTGCGAATCCACAGCCAAATCCACAATATGTGTACATACCCTTAACGTGCCATTCCAGCAGTCAAATAAAAAAAATTGCTGGAGTGATGCTTAATTGTGATGTAGCTTATGGCTTACCCAGCTGGTTAGTATAATAAGCCCCTACCTCCCCATCCCAGAGAACAACTATTACATGTGATGGAGTGCATATAATCTGGTAACCATCTAATAATCAGCCCCCCAATGCCTGTCGCCCGCTCACCCACCTCAGCCCTCACAATACCCTTATCTTCTCACATTCACGCCCCAGTGCCCTGTCCGCCTCCCCCACCTAAGCCCCCACAACACCCCATCCTCTCACATTTACCCCCCAGTTACTATGAACTGCCTATCACTTTAAAGGGAACCTGTCACCCCGTTTTTTCAGTACGAGATAAAAATACTGTTAAATAGGGCCTGAGCTGTGCGTTACTATAGTGTATTTTGCGTACCCTGATTCCCCACCTATGCTGCCGAAATAACTTACCAAAGTGGCCGTTTTCGCCTGTCAATCAGGCTGGTCAGGTCAGATGGGCGTGGCGACATCGCTGTTTCTTCCCCCAGTTCGCATCTCGGCTTCAGGAAAATGGCCGCCGCGATCTCTATCTGCGCACGCGCGGCATCCCGCAGCCATTTTCCTGAAGCCCCGGGCAGCAGAGGACTCCATATGCGCACGCGCGGCCTCAGGAAGATGGCCGCCCCCACAGATCACCAGGGAAATAGCGCAGATCGCGCGTTTTTTCTTCTCCTGCCCAGTGGATACAGAAGATGGGCATGCGCAAACCACTACGCCACCAACGGAAAGATATGCAAGATCTGGGGGAAGAAACAGCGATGTCGCCACACCCATATGACCTGACCAGCCTGATTGACAGGCGAAAACGGAGACTTTGGTAAGTTCTTTCGGCAGCATAGGTGGGGAATCAGGGTACACAAAATACACTATAGTAACGCACAGCTCATGCCCTATTTAACAGTATTTTTATCTCGTACTGAAAAAACGGGGTGACAGGTTCCCTTTAATGCATTTTATCCCCACTTACCAATGACGCTTGCAGCAGGACCAGGAAGTATCTGAGGGACTGAAATGTAGGTGGGCACTAGGACCCAGCGTGCCTGCCCTGAGCCAGTCCCAGCGTGCACACGGAGGGAAGAAACCTGCAGCCTGGGAGGAGGTCCTGAGGTCGGTCAGCACAATACAGTGCAGGAGAGAGATTTACCTCTGGCCACTGTGCTGCCAGCGTGCAGAATCTCGTCAGGCAGGAGAGCAGGCATTTTGCTGCTCTTCCCTCCTGTGCTGTATTGTGCCTCATCAAGGAAGTGGCAGTGCCGGCTCCCAGTGGGCCCCTTCATGTGAGAGGGCCCGGGGCGATGGCCCCCTCTGCCCCCCCAGTAGCTACGCTACTGCCTGGCGCGTTCCCTGCACGTCCCTGCTTCTTCCAGCACTGCATCTTCTTCCTGTATTGAGCGGTCACAGTTACCGCTCATTACAGTGATGAATATGCGGCTCCACCTCTATGGGAGGTGGAGCCGCATAATCATTATTGTAATGAGCGGTACCATGTGACCGCTCAGTACAGGAAGAATCTGCAGCGCTGGAAGAAGCAGAGACGTGCAGGGACAAAAGTTGTTGTGGGGAAACCCACTGTTTGGGCACATGGCAGTGCTCGGAAGGGAAGGAGCACCGTTTGACTTTTACAAACCAAAATTGGCTGGAATTGAGATTGGACGCCATGTCGTATTTGAAGAGCCCCTGATGTGCCTAAACAGTGGAAACCCCACAAAAGTGGCCACATTTTGTAAACTAGACCCCCCCAAGGAACTTATCTAGATGTGTGGTGAGCATTTTGACCCCCAAGTGTTTCACTAAACTTTATAACTCCCAGGTGTGAAAATATAAAATCATATTTTTTCCATAAACATGGACTGTATCCAAGTGCGGTGGTGAGTAAAGAATCCCCGCCCGGTCATCCCGTTACCGCATACCCTGCCCTCCTGCTTCCCACTGTCATCACCAGAGGTGTCCTGTCTTCCCACTCTGCCGTCATCCCCGGCAGCAAGAGCACCTGCGTTCTCACATGCCGGTCCCGCTCTGTCAGGACTTCGTGGCATGCATGCGGAGGAGCCCCATGGCTACAGAGGCCCGATGGATCCAAGGAGTCATACGGGAGAAGAAGCGGTGGGAGAGCCGCATCGTCGAGGAGTTACAGCTGCGGAAGGCCGGATGACTCGCGGAGTGGTCCAGTACCTTAACAGAAACAGTGGCTGTGGCTTCTTCCAAAGCTGAAGAGCAGGACGAAAGTCGGTGTTAACGCCAGGTCGCTTACATTCCATGGTCCCCAACTGGAGGAGGACCAAGTAGCTTCGTCAAGGAACAGGGGCCCTAAGGGCCATACGTGTTGGCTGTAAGAATGGCCTCTGATTGGGAGGTAATGTCGCCGTAGGAAGCTCAACGTGTTTAATCGGATGGTTGCTACGGCCGAAGTTTCTGAAGACATGCAGGAGAGAGCAGTGCCTAGACACAGTAAGGCAGCCACAAGTATGACAGCAAAGCTGGAAGCTCTGGGATCTGTGGGACTCCAGCCGCAGGGGATGAAGAGCCAAAGGAGCAATGGGGACTCCTACTCTAGCGGGTCCTCATCCCACACTTATACAGTGTTGAAGGGTCCATTTGCAGCCCATTATAGAAATCAAAGGCCATGTGTGGACTGAAGTGGCCTACTTTGAGTTATGTTTGGTGCTGGTTGCACCAGACAAAATACCAGGGCCTGTTCTGCATCTGGTGTGCCTATGAACATAATACGTGTACTGTGAAGCATATTAAATTTGTATTGCATTGTATGTATTATTGTGCTGTGTCTGCAATATTACTATATGTGTTAGAGGCAGGGCCAGCACAGGCTAACTGGGTGGGCTGGACTTGCAGCCTCTTGGGAGCAGGAAGCTCCTTCTTCCAGCTCCGAGCAAGGGCACGTTTGCCCAGGGCAAAATTTCAGCTGCGGGCGGGAGCCTTGCCAGACCTCAGGAGGGGAAAGGGTGCTGACTCGGACCTTTTGCATTGAAACGGGCACCAGGACTATGAAAGTGCCCCGTCGAAGGGACTTAAAGTGTCCAGATTCCGGCATATGGACTACCTCCTCATTCGGCCGCCGTTACATTTTTCTTCCATTTTCTACTTATTACTGCTTGCACTTGGGACAGGTGGTTATTCCAGTCAGCACTAAAGATGACTATGTCGTCTAAATATGATGATGCATATGTATTTCCGATGAGGCTCGAACACTATGTCCATCAGCCTTTGGAATGTGGTCGGAGTCCCATGTAATCCAAAAGACATAGTGATAGAGACCCTCTGGCATTATAAAGCGGTCTTTTCTTTTGCAGATTCTGTCAATGGGACCTGTCTGTAACCTTTGGTGAGATCAAGCATGGTTAAGTACTGGGCCTCCTCCAGTCTCTCAATTAGCTCGTCATCCCCGGAGGCATTGGATAGAGGTCGAATTTTGACACCTCATTTAATTTTCTGAAGTCATTGCAGAATCGTCATGACCTGTCTGGCTTTCGAATTAGCACAATGAGGCTAGCCCACTCACTCTGGGACTCCTCGATTACTCCCAACTGAAGTATTTGCTTCACTTCAGCCTCGATGGCTTGCCTCCAGGCTTTTGGCACTTGATAAGGTTTCATTCGGGCTTGGTGAAAATGTCATGCAGGATCATCGCAGCTCTGAGAATGCATCAGTATTCTATTGGACCAGAATCCGAGCATCCCATCACTGCTGTTTGGTGAGAGTGTCATTTATTTTATCCTGACCACCGGCCGCATCCTTTGCTGGTGCCAGAGGGTTCCTTTGGTACAACTGGAGTCGCCTCCATGACCAAACATTCTCGGTCCTTCCAGGCATTTAACAGGTTTATATGGTATATGTTTTTGTGCACTTTACATATTTTTTCAGGGTGCAGTTGGGCACAAATGGTTCTGTAAATTGTGGCCTCTGTTCACACAGGATGCATTATAGTTAGCACTGGACAGCCCGCCATAGGGCGTCATTAATAGGCTGAGAACCAGATGCAATGCATTCCTTGTGTGAACTTTGCCACATACAGATTGTGTTTTTTTTGCACTGGTATGCCACACAGCCAATCCCTGATTGAAGGCTGGCTGTCTCATTTGGTATTATTGCACCTATGCAGTTGCCATTTTACTTGGGTCCGGTGCACCCTGTTAGTGCATTTGTATTGAGGCCTAGTTAGACAGGTAAGCATCTCTGCCTGTTTTTGTTTTTTCTTTGTTTTTCTTATATGGTACAGTTGCTCAGGTTTCATCTTTCCGGGTTGGTACACTCTATAATTTACTTCTCCCACCTTCCCCCATATCTCATATGGCACTTGCCACGTGGCCATGAGTTTATTCGCCGTCGTACTGGATTTGAATGTGCTTGCTGCTGGGGCCACCTCTCACATAGCCATGAACTACAGCATCAACAGGTTATTTGCCTGCTGCTGTTGCTGATTATATAGCTCCTGCTGCCGTTGCTGATGTTCATGCTACTGCCGCTGATACGGCAGCAGCTGCTGGTGCTGCTCCTGTTGCTGCTGCTGATGCTGCTCCTGTTGCCGCTGCTGAGTGAGGGCCAACTGCTTCAAAAGCTCCTGCATCTTGTCAGCAGACTTGAGCTGCAGCATTGCAGGCCTAATAACTGACATGCAGCATGCTTTGCGGTATGCCTCAGTTCATACTGCCCGCATACTCCAACCACATGTAGTGCAGCAGGGTTGGTACAGTGTGACAAATAGGCAGGGACCAAAGGAAATTTTACAGCAAACGTGTTTGATGTCCAAACAACTCACACAATGAAAGGCATACAGTATGCTCCGGATCGCTTTCGGGGCATCTCAACAGAATACATTTCCATGCCGGCTTTTCTTAAATCTGCCTTGAGAAAATAGCTTGCCCAAGACTAAACCTTTATTTTGCTCTGCAATTACAGCTATATCTGTGACTGCAATGCACTCCAGTGGTCCTAATATGCTTCTACGTGCATCCTGGGGGACACATAGTGACACTCGCATGTAACACCCGTCCCTGCCTCACAGTAACTACATTTTTAGTTTTGTGATAATTATTAATTAATCATTTTTTTTGTGTCAGAGAGCGACATTTACAACACTTACCACAAATACTAAATCCCTAGGCTGTAAGAGACTCAGGCGTTCATCGCTACCTCTATGTTGATGACTATCACAGCTGCAAATAGTGCACGTCTCCTGAGCTGCCCAGCACACTACTGTAGGTGGAACTGAGCACCATCTTATTGCAGCCCAGCACTATGAGCTGAGGTTCAATTTCCTCCTGTCACCGGTGCTTGAACTGCTCAGCAATGAGCGGTGACAGGAGGTCCGGATGTCAGAGCTGTGGCAGTGAGAACAAGTAAGACAACCTGACATTGTACTACTAATGCCATGCTTCCATCCTCTTCTCACAACTGGAAGAAGTCACATCTGCAACCTGACTCTGAGTAATCATGAGGCAGTGAGCCGCCAGCCGCAGCCCTGACTTTCTCTTCATTACTTCTTCCTCTGAAGGCTTGGACAGTGAAGTTGGTGCAGACTGGGGAAGGGCTTGTGTAACTTATCAAACTCACATGAGCTTCGGGAACGAAAGTGCCAACACTGATGGATTAACACTGGCACCGAAGGCGAGTGTAAGTGGCATATAACAGGGGCAAACATTTGGATTAAGAAGGGACTGTCCTAGTATTGGAAAACCCCTTTAATGATCTGTATGGTGGTATTATCAATACTGTAGACGTTGTTAATATTTTGGTATATTATTATTGTGGTATTACTATACCTGCCATTTATATTACCAGCTCTTAAGTAAAAAACTTACAGGATCTACAAAACTAGCTAAAAATAGCATACAAACTTTTACAAGTACAGAATTTTTTTTTTCACTGAATTGGAAATTCCAGATCAACTGGGCCATTGCCAATGCTGCAAGCTGTACCGTGATGGTGCACATTGCCACTGGCATGCATTCTCAGAGTCAATAACTAGACCTTGGGTGACGCATGTCGTAAAGTTCTAATGTCATCGTGTGCATCATGATGGTAAGATGTACGGTTACCTTAAAAGTCCTGTTTAAGCTGGAAGTCCCAGTCCCCTTGTAAAACAGGCCAATGAAGATGTGCATGATTAAAGACGAACATGAAATGTGTAGCAACTACGTTTGATTGTGAGAAAATCCGATTATAAGCTGCCATGTGTTAAATGACTGCATAAAATATTCCCTCGTCATAGATTTGTATATACTCTGCTGTATTGTAAAGATCCATATAAGCTCAGATATACTGCTACATATCATTCACTGACTTCTTTATTTACTTCATTCAGGATGGGTAATGTAGAAGTTCCAATGGAAGACAGGAGAATAGATTTAAAGAGTACCCCAATAAAAATGATGACGAGGGGCTCTTGACTCATGAAGAGTCAACCTTCAGCACTAGGAGAGGAAAAACCCCCAGTGGAGGAAACCTCTAGGGAACCATGGCTGAAGGACTGCCCTTCCCTTAGGTTGTAGATGTTAATTGATGAGAACAGTGACCAAGCCTGGAATCTGTCTCATGGTGCAGCAGATAACTCAATCGATTTATGAATCTATCTAGCTGCATAATGAACATCAAATGTTTTATGCATTGATGAGAACAGAGACTGAGCCCAGAATCTGTCTTGTGTACAGCAGGTATCTCACTTTATCCGTGAGTGTGTCTTGCTGCGCAATGTCCAGTTAATGTATCCAGTGGTGGAGAACAGATACCGAGTAAGGAATCTGCCTTGTTATGCAATTGGAAACTCACTTATTTTGTGAGTCTGTCTAGCTGCAGAAAGTCCAGTAATGTCTTATTCAATGGTGGAGAACAGAGACCAAGCCTGGAATCTGCCTCGATGTGCAGTAGGAAACTCACATATTCTGTGAGTGCGTCTAGCTGTGAAAAGTCCAGTAATGTCGTATTCATTGGTTGAGAACAGAGACCGAGCCCGGAATCTGCCTCGTTGTGCAGAAGGAAACTCACTTGTTCAGTGAGTGCGTCTAGCTGCGGAAAGTCCAGTAATTTCACATCCGGTGGTTGAGAACAGAGACCGAGCGCGGAATCTGCCTCGTTGTGCAGTAGGAAACTCACATATTCTGTGAGTGCGTCTACCTGTGAAAAGTCCAGTAATGTCGTATTCATTGGTTGAGAACAGAGACCGAGCCCGGAATCTGCCTCGTTGTGCAGAAGGAAACTCACTTGTTCAGTGAGTGCGTCTAGCTGCGGAAAGTCCAGTAATGTCACATCCGGTGGTTGAGAACAGAGACCGAGCCCGGAATCTGCCTCGTTGTGCAGTAGGAAACTCACATATTCTGTGAGTGCGTCTAGCTGCGAAAAGTCCAGTAATGTCATATTCATTGGTTGAGAACAGAGACCGAGCCCGGAATCTGCCTCATTGTGCAGAAGGAAACTCACTTGTTCAGTGAGTGCGTCTAGCTGCGGAATGTCCAGTAATGTCACATCCGGTGGTTGAGAACAGAGACCGAGCCCGGAATCTGCCTCTTTTTTTTGTAAAGTCTTTATCTCCAGCTGGATCCCATGTTCACTGTGGGTTCACAGCGAGACCCGTCTGCCTCATCTGCAATAAAAATGTCACAAAATTAGGAAAACAGTAAAGATTAATATATGTATATGGAGACAGATTATAATGAGTGGGGCAACAGAAGATGTTTACATGTCATCCATTGTCTCTAGATTATAATACAGAACTATGTAATATATAGTGGGCATCATTTAATGTCTATGTTCAGGTATGTTCTACATCCTATCAGTGCTGTGATAGGAATTGTACCCTGCCTATTATTTTTTGATCTTCTATAATGAGATTACAGCTATCCCTCCGTCATGGAACAAATACTGCACTCCACCCCGTTTCCTATAACCCCATGAAAAAGCTGTGATGGTGAAACAACTGTCAGGGTTAAGTGTATTAGAACAAGCACTTACTTATGGCATCTGGAAGTACATTTGATATTGAGCATCTTTTATACTGCCATCAGCTATTTTGATTTATACATTTGCACTATAAGCCAGTATTGCTATACATCAAATGTGATTATGACAAAATATTCATCTATTTGTTTTTGCCATGTCCACCTACTCTTGTTTGTGCTTTCAATGTGTTAGTCATGTGCTCAGCCAACATTGCTATGCATTGTGATTTATTAAAAATGAAATTTATATTGTTCTTTCTCATATTAGTGATTCGAGAATGACAACACCCATTCTCCAGTAGTCCAGCAAGTCTTATCTCACAGACTGATGATATAGTTTGCATAAAGAAAAGTAATGCTATCAACGTTTCAATTGTTAGTGCCCAATTTCCAATTATTTAGGATATTACCTGTTAATACTAATACATAACATAATCATAAAACACATTTTAAAGTCCTAAGACCTTAAATTTGGTTTTTGCTGCCATAGGCCAGAAGTTCCTAAAAGACAAACTTCACGAGGATTTTATATTTGCCTAGGACTTTGAACAGGCCAAGATGTTTATCAAAATCTTGAGGAGGTGAAGCAGTAGACGGAGGAGGATTCAGAGGAGGCGGTGGAATAAGTTCTCTGTCCTTTTGTTTTGTATGAATGATAGTGGTTATTGATTAGTTATTCATTATTGCACATTAATTCTACTCCACTGTCAGGCTGAGTTTGAGGCCCATGAAATACTAAGAAATTGTTCTAACTGCAAATCAATAATATATGGTTTAAAATGGCCGATGCTTAATTTATGCAAGTTATGGAAGTTAGAACAGGTTATATTTATGGAAGTGATCATCTTCTCATCAGTATGAAGAAAAAGGGAACTTACTCTCAGAGGCGACGATCACATTCTATTCTGGCATATGGTTTCATAATGGGGTCCAGACGTAGAGATGTTTCTGTTTTTGATTACATCTCTATTTTCGGCAATGGGTCCATGAGGAGCATCGTCATTTAATATATTTATTTCATCCACATGTTCTCCTGTAAGGTGTAACATTGAAATTAACATCAAGATAAAAGCTTCCAAATTTGTTAGAGAATATTAACAATCTACAGGTTTTATAACCGCTAAATTATAATGTATGAAAGTAGAAGGGTCAAACAACCAGCTATCTACTTTTAGAGATTATTTTATTAGGCTGTTTCTTTTCTATTAAACATACTTGTATGTTATAAAAGACTAGAACTTACTGTCAGAGGAGATGATCAAATCATCATCTGGATCTATATTGATGACTACATAACCAGGGCCAGGAGAAGACGTATTGGGGTGTTGGAGGACATCTTTCTTTTTGTCCATTGGTCCATAAGGAACACCATCATTTACAGTAGTGATTTCATTCTCTTGTTCTTCTGTAACATAGAACATTGACATTAGCATTAATAAAATAAAAGATTCTATATGTTTGTTAGAAATAGTTAAATTATACATGTATTATGATCTCTAAATGGTACAATTATGAAAATAGGTGGACCAAACCCTCAGAGTAACATTTATGTATATGGTTATTCACTGACATGCTCATTTTAGAGATTTGTTTTATTAGGTAGTATTTTTCCTGTTAAATACATGTTATAGTACAATAAAAGCCTGAGAACTTACTGTCAGAGGAGATGATCATATCTTCATATAGGTCTATAGTAGTTATGACATAATGGGGGCCAGGTGTAGAGATGTTGGAGTTTTTGAGGACCTCTCTCTCTTCAGCCATGGGTCCATGAGGAGTAGCCTCACTTACAATCATTGTTTCATCCTCATATTCTCCTGTAACACAGAACATTGAAATCAGCATTTCAAAAGGGAAATATTATGTTTGTTTTAGATTATTTCCTCTATTGGGTACTTTTTTTTCCTGTTAAATACATGTTATAGTACATTTTATAAAAGCCTTAGAACTTACTGTCAGAGGAGATGATCATATCTTCATATGGATCGATAGTAGTTATGACATAATGGGGGCCAGGCCTAGAGATAGTGGTGTTTTTGAGGACAACTTTCTCTTCAGCCATGGGTCCATGAGGAGCATCCTGATTTACAATCATTATTTCATCCTCATGTTCTCCTGTAACACAGAACATTGAAATCAGCGTTTCAAAAGGGAAATATTCTGTTTCTTTTAGATTGTTTCCTCTATTAGGTACTTTTTTTCCTGTTAAATACATGTTATAGTACATGTTATAAAAGCCTGAGAACTTACTGTCAGAGGAGATGATCTTTTCTTCATATGGGTCTATAGTAGTTATGACATAATGGGGGCCAGGCCTAGAGATATTGGTGTTTTTGAGGACATCTCTCTCTTCAACCATGGGTCCATGAGGAGCATCCTGATTTACAATCAATGTTTCATCCTCATGTTCTCCTGTAACACAGATCATTGAAATCAGCATTTCAAAAGGAAAATTTTCTATATCTTCTAGATTGTTTCCTCTATGTCTACAGTAAATTCATTGTCATTAAGAGATTTTTCTTATGTTATAAGGTTGCTTTTTCTTTTAAACAGATTTCATATATTGAAAGAAAGTAAACAAAATGTGATTAGAGTATTCAGCTTTACAATGTGAACTGCGTCCATGTAATATAAAAACCTCCAAGAAGTAGTTGTATGTATATACAGTAGATATTAATGTCAAATGGGTTAGGCTGTACGTACCGGTGGGATTAGCCCTATTCTTTATGCCTGCGTCCATGGAATCTTGTCCTGTAACATTTCTCCAGAATTTATTCTTTTTCAGATATCTTTAAAATGATAAAACAGAAGTCATGTTGCAAATTGTAAAGAAAACTATTTCTGTGTTCTGCAGAATATAACAATAAGGCATTTATTTTTCTTCATCTATTTTATCTATCCCTATAAGCAGTCATTTTTGCTATCTATGACAATCAGAAATGTTTTCATATTGTACAGAAAAGTCCATTGTGCTCGGACAGATCAGACCCAGTTTATGAACGACTAAACATCTCCACTAGATTATACCCTATGCTGAATCGTGTGATAACCTGAAGATGGGATATTTCTTATACAGACTCCCGTGTAGCCCATAAATCATTAGAAGACTTACCCATATGTGATGGTACAGATGACACCGAAGAAGAATCCAAAGAAGAAGTAGACGGCAGGAGCTATATCCAACATGAATTGTTCTATTGGAAGAAAAGATCAAGAATATGTCAGATATTTAGAGCTACTAATGTATACATTATATTTTGCACCTCATTTACTTAACCAGACCTAGGACCATTCCTATGAGTAAGGGGACACATGCACAATAGCTGTCGGCCCATGGTTCAGTTGATCTGTTCAGCCGGCAGATATTTCTCCTGACTCCTCCATACACAGAAGCGCTAATTCTGCTGATCGCACCTGTAAGTAAGCCACTGGTAGATTCCTTTGGTAGAGGCTTTTTAACACTTAGAAATTGTACATTGGACTGTCAGCAGAGCTGCTGATATCGGCAAATTTGACTGTCGTTAGTCTCATGTATATGGGGTGTAGGACTGAACATTTCAGGAACATAGTAAATCCCAACAAGTTGGAGAAATTCACCAATTACCATAAATTTGTAATTATTTCCCACAAAAGCATTGATGAAGTCACACATATGAAGATCAGACACATATGTAACTTATATTCCGCTTACAGGGGATCTCCATTCAAGCTTACAATTTGTTTGAGCCTGGAACAGTGAACACATGATGGGAGAAGGCTCCTGGAATTACAAGTAACACATGAAGAATCCTCCATGAAATGTATCATGTGATTATTAACACTAACCCCATATTGGATAAATATCTGGTAAAGTACTTACCTACAGGGGTCAGAGCCCTGGAATCATGGCGGCGGATGTTGATAGGAGCGCCTTGTACAGATGTAAGTAGCACAGTCACGATTAGAAGAAATCGAAACAGCATTTTAGCCAGGAGGAAAATCGCTTATTGTGTGATACACAGTGAGCCTCTCCAGACAAAGCCTCTTTCTGCAGGGTCATTCCATATAACCACACAGTCCGTGATGTCACAATGCTGAGCTCAGTGTGACATCATGAGGAGCGGAACATGAGTGATGTCACAATGGGTCAGATAGCGAGCCACTAAAGATGAAGCAGCTTCAACCATTTTTATGTGTTTCTTACAATTCCTAGTTTTGTCTGTAGATCACTGATCAGAATACAACATTACACAGGATTCAGGCTGGAATATGACCATCCTCAGGGTTAAGTAGTAAATGCAATAGGCAGGGAGTAACTGGAGAACTGAAGGATCAGAGGATTTTCTGATCAGTGCTGATTACACAGATAGTGTGGCCTTTATATCTGTAGGTCCCATGGTGCTGACGTCCCCTTTAAGTCCATTGCCATATTTCAGCAGTTGCATTCTGTTTCACATATAAGTTCACTGGAGTAATCTAGATAAATCCTGCAGTATCCAGATGTCTTGATATAATTACTTCACACAGCCATTGGTCTACTCACCCCAGGGGCAGACACTAATAGCTTGGGGCCCCTGTGCAAGAAATATGTCTGGTACCCCCTCCCTGCCCGGTACGCTGCTTATGAGGAGGGCAATCTGGCAATGGGAACCAAGGCAGATTGCCCTCATTATTTTCAACCTGCAAGCAGGGGTGTACATAGGAATCACAGGGCCCCGTAGCAAAAGTTCTATTTGGCCCCCACACCTCTAAAAAATATATATATTTATATTTTTTCACTGAGATGGAGATATATATACTGTATGTGTGTGTAATACATTTATATATATCCGTTTGCATTCAGTTCTGTTGGTCCCAGCGCAGTCATACCTGCAGTCAGGTGATAACTAGTGATAGCTGTCAGTGAATAGAACAATGCAGACATGGCTGACACTGTAGTCGGCACATGACAGCAAGTGTGCAGAGCGCCACCTCGTGGTCATGTGATAACTGCTGGAACGGGCAGAGCCCAACCATGTATATATTATATTACATTATATGTCTGGTATCTGTATCATCTGGTATATGCTTTATTGATTGTCTATGGAACCGATGGAATTAGCCAAGCGCAGCGCTCAGCAGCTCTATAGGTAATGGATAGAGCAGAGACCGAGCATGCACAACTCTGCTCCATCCAGGACGAGACTGCAAGGTCCTGTTTTCAGAATCTCTGGGGGGGTGGCCCAGTGGTCGAATCCCCAGTGATCAACAAGTTAACCACAATCCGATGTCTCACACATACATCGTATGTATACCGTACATACATACACACTTACACCGTACATACATATACCGTACATACATACACCTTACATACATATACCGTACATACACACACAGATACACAAACATATACCGTACATACATTCACATAAACCGTACATACAAACATATACCGTACGTACATACACACTTACACTGTACATACCTATACCGTACATACATATACCTTACATACATATACCGTACATACACACACAGATACACAAACATATACCGTACATACATTTACATAAACCATACATACACACACATATACCGTACATACACACACACATATACCATACATGAACCATACAACCACATAGATGTGCATACATACTGTATACCGTACATACATACACACAGTTACAAAAACGGTACATATATATTCACATATACCCTAATTACACACACTGTTATATACACATATTATATATTCTTGTCCATTCTTCTTGGCTAAAAGCTTGAGCTCAGTGAGGTTTGATGGAGATCGTTTGTGAACAGCAGTTTTCAGCTCTTTCCACAGATTCACGATTGGATTGAGGTCTGGACTTTGACTTGGTCCTGTATTTGGCTCTATCCATCTTCCATTCCTTTTTTACCATCTTCCCTGTCCCTGCTGAAGAAAAGCAGGCCCAAACCGTGATGCTGCCACCATCATGTTTGACAGTGGGGATGGTGTGTTCAGGGTGATGAGCTGTGTTGCCGTTACGCCAAACATATCATTTGGCACTGTTGCCAAAAGGTTCGATTTTGGTTTCATCTGACCAGAGCACCTTCTTCCCCATGTTTGGTGTGTCTCCCAGGTAGCTTGTTGCAAACTTTAAACAACACTTTTTATCGATATCTTTGAGAAATGGCTTTCTACTTTCCACTCTTCCACAAAAGCCAGATTTTTGCAGTGTACGACTGATAATTTTCCTATGGACAGACTGTCCCATCTCAGCTGTAGATCTCTGCAATTTCATCCATAGTGATCATGGGCCTCTTGGCTGCATCTCTAATCAGTCTTCTCCTTTTTTGAGATGAAAGTTTAGAGGGACGGCCGGGTCTTGGTAGATTTGCAGTGGTATGATACTCCTTCCATTTCAGTATGATCACTTGCACAGTGCTCCTTGGGATGTTTAAAGTTTTGGAAATCATTTTGTATCCAAATCTGGCTTTAAGCATCTCCACAACAGTATCACGGACCTGCCTTTTGTGTTCCTTGGTCTTCATGATGCTTTCTGTGCTTCAAACAGAACCCTGAGACTATCACAGAGCAGCTGCATTTATACGGAGACTTGATTACACACAGGTGGATTATATTTATCATCATTAGGCATTTAGGACAACATTGGATCATTCAGAGATCCACAAAGAACTTCTGGAGTGAGTTTGCTGCACTGAAAGTAAAGGGGCCGAATAATAGTGAACTCCCCACTTGTTATGATCAGGTGACCTTGGAGCAGCATGAAAACTTTCACTGGAGTAGGTGGTAATGTCGGGGTCATCACGACAATACCCTTCATCCACCAGTCATTCCAAATCAGATTAAGAGCATTGGTACCGGAGTGAAGGATGAGTCAGACAAAATGCTGGTTCAAACTCATTGCATGCTCGTACTTCCACACGTAGTGGGAACGTCACAGCAATTGAACTTTATTTTGTGATACACAACATTATATGACCTATTGGGGGAAGGTGTGCAGAAGGCGGGGATAGGCAGGGTTTAAGCAATGTATCTAGTATTCAGTCCTTCTGGTTGGTCTGACGTCATATGATGGATCCTCCTTCCTCCACGTCACTTTAAGTTTCCATTTCTCCAGAAACGATACTTTAGCTTCAGAAACGAAAGTAGATTCTTGGCAAGAACAAAAACTAAGGCAAAGGTGAATACTGGCAGCCATCTTAAATACAATTACATATGCATTAGCAAACATGAAGGAAAAACTTATTGTTTCACAGCATAAGAATATATAAAAGTACAAAAGAGTATAAAGATATATATTTTCACCTTGACAATCCCCCCTAAACACTAAGTTTTTCTCTAAAAAGAAAGATCCTTCGAGACTGTCCATGTGATGGGGAAAGGGGAGGTGGATTTCTTCATCCAGACACCTCAGAAGCTCTCCCCTTGTGAGAGGCCTCCAGGCAGCTGAACCCTTCACTAGCTTCACATGGAGTTCTCCTGCTGTCCCTAAACTAAATCTCTTAGCATCATCTGAGAATAAAGGGGTTTTGTCTATCTTCTTGAGGGGGACATACTTGGGGATCTCCCCTGGATCAGTGCTATCGTACTCTGATGGGTCTACTTCTTGGTTGAGGAAGGTGCCAGTCAGAGTTGCCTTAGTGATAACCTTTTTATACAGGGGAATAACACAACAGAGGATTATCGATCCAACTACAAGAAGGGCAATCAGTACCAGACAAGCTTGTTGAAGGAATCCTTTGAGCCCACCCAACCAACCGGAAAAGAAAGATGTGTCTACTCCAGCATTAGATTTTAATTCTGCTGCTAACCCATTTAACTTTTTAAGGGCTATCATGGTCTTTCCATTTACCCCAGAGTTCTGAGGGATATAGGTACAACATTCCTCTCCCACCATCCCACAGACTCCTCCTTTTTCAGCTAAGATCATATCAAGGGCTAGTCAGTTTTGGAGGGTCATTCTAGTGTTAGGGCCAAACTCCTCAACTATACCTTGGAAAGCATCACAGATAAAATTGACAAACCTTTGTTCACTGTAATATATGTAATTGATCCAATCAACATTTTTATTAATCTGCACCTGTGGGATTATAGAAGCAAAGCCAGCATAGATCTGGTTCTGGGCTTTAAACTGGTCAGGCACCCCCCTTGGCACTCCAATGCCATCGACATATACCAATAGATTTTCTTCATAACTCATGTGGAGCTTGATCAAGACTTCTCCTCTTTCTGGTATATTCATCAGGTGTCTCCGGATCCCAAGGTAAAATCTTAAACTGCACAGCTAGTTTAACAAGGGTGCATTGACCTATCCAGGCATTAGGCAACCTAGAACGGAGCTTACCATCTGCACATAACCAATAAATGTCGTACATATACTGTGTATGATTAGCTAGCAAATCAGTATCTAGGGAACTGTTCTCTTTGCAGAAACCTGTCTCGAAGACCCCTACTGGTGTACCTGTAATATCGTGGGAATTATAGCAGGTATAATTATCAGCTAATACGGTTATCCCTCCTGGGACCTTTAGTTTAGGTGCTTCATGAATTAGTGGGACATAATCTGAGCAATCAGTGGGCTTTAAACCCTTCAACAGATTCATAACACAGGCAGTAGTATTAAGTATATCCAATATATCCCAAATTTGATCATCTGGATAATCTGTTGCCCTAACCAATTTATCCCACATGTATATAACTGACAATTTTATTGGCTATACCCATCTGTACTACTAATCTTTTATGATATTGTACAAACTTATTATTCAAGAATATTGGGGAATTTAGACTGTCCCATACGGTTACCAATATTATTATATGGAAATACGAAAAACTAAAACATCATATCCCCTTATTTGCCACTAGTCTGTTTGACCAGCTTGCAGTGCGATACGTGGATCCACATCGGCCTTCCTTCCAGCTTTACTGACATAGGAGCAATGAGGAGAACCTGGTAGGGACCGTCATACAAGGGTTCTAGTCCGTGTTTTCTGACATAGCTTTTCACGACCATAAAACCACCAGGCTTCAAATTGTGACCAATATCGGTTTCTGCTGAATCTGGAAGGGAAGAAGAAACTAAAACATGGGTGTTAGCAACATTTTTACTAAGCTGAATAACATATTGAACAGCACGGTCAATTTCTTCTGACAACTACTGAGACTGAAAATTTGCAACTGAGAACCTAGCACCAAACAATATCTCATATGGGGACAGGCCATATTTTGCAATAGGGGTAGTGCGAATGTGTAAGAGCCCTGACCATGGAGCCGTAGTCTCCTGCATCATTTTGGTCAATTGTCCCTTCAGCGTGCCGTTCAGCCTCTTAACTTTCCCACTGGATTGTGGAGAGTATGGAGGGCTACAGTGGATCCAAGCATTGTCAGAACCTCCTGATACACATGAGAAGAAAAGTCCGGGCCTTGGTCACTTTCATCAACTTCTGGAACACCATATCTGCATATAACTTCCATCACCAGTTTCTTTGCTGTGGTCTTTGCAGTCACGTTGGTAACAGGGAATGCTTCTGGCCAATTGGAGAACATGTCGACAACCACCAGACAATATTCATACCTTCCAGACTTACGCAACGTGATATGGTCCACCTGGAGCCTTTGGAAAAAATAATCGGGCTTAACAAGATGCTTCGGGGTTACACGTTGAAGTTGACCGGGATTGCAGGTCTGACAGATACCTCGATGTGTGGGCCCATGCGCCCACGTGGCAATAGCAGGGTACATCTGCTTAGGGAGACACACAACTTGGTCCTTTTTCCAGTGACCATTGTCCATACATGCTCCATCAGCTTTCCACTGCTTCACTTCTTCCTTTGGAGACATTCTCTGCATTGTCATTAAGCGGTCTCGCGGGGTCCAGCAGAAAACCTCAGTCTGTCATAGATCATCAGGTTCCTGTAGAGTCAGTGTTTCTTGTAACTGTTTACGCTGAGAGCGTGTGGTCACCATAGCTGGTATGGGCTGTTCAACGGGTAGGAGAGCAACGGCTTTTGCTTGCATATCTGCAAAGGTGTTACCAACAGTCTGTGGCCTGTTCCTAGTACCGTGCTCCTTAACTTTGATAATGGCCACCTGAGTAGGTAATTTGATTGAGTCCATGAGGGCTTTAACAGCTTCAACATTCTTCACTGAGTCCCGGCGGTAGTAACAAACCCTCGATTGGTCCATAGGGCTCCGAAATCATGAGCAATACCAAATGCATACTGTGAGTCCGTATATATTAGCCCGCCTGTCTTTGGCCAGAACACATGCAGTAGACAGATCCTGAAGTTCTGCTTCCTGTGCTGACAAGGAGGGAGAGAATGCAGCTCCGTGCACTACAGTATCTTCCGTAGTATCAGCGTATCCGGTGTGAAATCTGCCAAAATCATCAGCATATCTTGAACAGTCTTTCAGGGCCTTGTAGAGAGGTTGCATTATGCGGGATGCGTCCGGTATCCACTGACAACAATAAATACATAGTCCAAGGAAACGTTGGAGTTCAGTCACATCCTTTGTAGCTGACGGCTATTTTTCTTTCTTCTGTGAGGTGTCTGGCACCCTGAAGGAGACAGTGACCCAAAAATATCACTTGACCAAGGCAGAACCGAAGTTTCGAGGCCGAAACCCGACAGTTCAGATCTGCCAGATACTTGCGAAAACTAACAGAGGCAACAATGGCTTCCTGCTCTGTCTGTGCACACAACAACAAAAAAAAAATTACCCACATACTGAAGCAGCGTGACATAAGGATATTCTAACTGCCAGGGTTAGAGACACTATCCCCCCCCCTTTTTTTTTTTTTCTCAAACTGATCGGGAAAGGGCGTGTAAGATACACATCTCATTATACTCATCTGCATAGGGGTTATATAACGTAAGGACCATCTGACCATCATCTTGGCTCACCAACTCTCTAGGTCTGCTCAGGTGCACTTATACATCCATCATATTGTCTTTGTCTGTATAATGGGAAAGGTTTGTTCTCAGGGTCAGCCAATTATTTTAGCGTAGCTAGCTAGTCAGAGGGCTTCCAGGGATAATACTCCTGTATCTGTCTTACACTACCTGATGTGGTTGGTTCTCTGGTGGTGGGGGTGACTAGATGACCAGTTGGGGGTGACATGACATGCTGGTCTACAGCTCCTTCCCAAAAGGATTACTGTCAGCTTACTCCCAAAGTTAATGTCCCCACTACCCACTAACCACAATCCTGTGTCAGCTTCTTATATCACTACATGTGATCTTATCTGGACAGGATTCAGCGCAATTCACTTAGGTTGGGTTGCAGCACAGATTATACAAGCATTTCTCCAGTCTGGGTTTGTCTGACCGCAATGTTTACAAATCCATCTGTCTTGTCTTGGTCTGAGAATTAACATGGCGAGAGAGATTTCCAGACACAGGGTTAAAATGGATATTGGAGTATGAGACTGTATTTGTGTAGGGAGGGGGGCTGGAGCTGGAGTCTAGTGGGCCACTGATAAGGAGCTAGCTGTGTCCTTGAAGCTGCTGTTCCTGCTCTTTGAAACTGCGGTGGGGGCTACAGGGCGCAGCTGCTGATTTAGAATGGGTTAAGTTCTTCTGGAAACTTTGTACTACTTTTAATACATCGTCCGGACACCATATTTCACTTTAAACTTACAATAATTCTTTCTAATTCAATACAACATTGTACTATTGCTTTAAACACAAATCTCTCAGCACGTACTGAACCAAGGACAGAATATACACAGCTCCACCATATTCTTCAGCGCAGCTGCATGGCCCCCCCTTTCTCTGGCCCGCAGCACAAAGAGAAGAAATCAGAAACAATTCGCGCAGGGGTTCACCCCTCCCATCAGCTATAAACACAGAGATAAGAATTTACAGCAATCCTCAACATAAAGAAGAAAGGCACAGCGCAGCTGTTTGACCCCTCCCATCGGGTGTCTCAGAAAACCACACAGAGTAACGAAATACAGCAGTTCTCAGACTCAATTAATTTCTACAAAACCTTCACACAATTCCTATGCCAGAACACCTCAGAAAAACCAATGATTGAGGTATTTTATAACCAAACATGGGCTCTGCATCCTCTGATTCTCCCTCTCCATCAACCTCTTTCCATTCCTCGTTCTTTAAACCTCGCCCAACTCGCAGATGAGCTTGTGCTTGTTCTAACAGTCCTTTATCTTTCAACATTCTTGACTGCCTTCTTGCCCTCCCGTGACTCTACTATTGTCTTGACTTCCACAGCATCCTCACTTAACTCGTGGGGCACGGACTTCTTCTGCTATAAGAGATGCAACATGACTCACAGAATACTACGCCCTTCTGCAGCAGGCCGCTGACAGCGACGACAACACTTGTGTCCTAGCACGGAGCCTCGCGCTCGACGTGTTATGAATAAAGAGCCTCGCGCTCAATATTTTTCCCTAACCTGAACACCAGTGATTACAGTCTGCCCTGTCACGATATTCTAAACGTTGGGAGGCTGTCTCCTAGTGAGACCCCTCCACTGTGTTTCTGGTGGTCCCACTCTTGGGACGTCTTAATTACCGATATGTGCAAGTGTGTGCAAGTGTTTCTGGTGGTCCCCCTCTTGGGACGTCTTAATTACCGATATGTGCAAGTGTGTGCAAGTGTTTCTGGTGGTCCCCCTCTTGGGACGTCTTAATTACCGATGTATGTGCGTGCAATATCACAGAGGCTACGTCTCCTATCCCTTCCTCTAAGCCGCCCCCAATCCACAAACTTCTCAATCTTTCACTCTATCACTACTAGGCAACAGTCACGGGTAGGGTGGTTGAATGGAGTACAATGACCGGTGGAGGAGGTGTGGTGTACACGAGGACGCGCAGAGTGCGACGTCTCTCAGTTGCTGGTTCGAAGCGTGGCACGGGATTGCGCTCGGTCTCACCACTCGACCGGTCACTCCCCAGACCCAAGGAGACCACGGACTAACCAATAATGGCTGAAACACTAGCAAGTGTGACACATACAGAATGTATGATCTCCACTTACCGTGTTTGGAGGGTGATCAGTCCTCGAGGTCAGCCACTACGGGTGTCGTCCACGGACATCCAGGCATGGGTCCAGGGGGTCTAGGATCGCGGGCCACGCCCCACGTTGGTTGCGCCAAATTGTCGGGGTCATCACGACAATACCCTTCATCCACCAGTCATTCCAAATCAGATTAAGAGCATTGGTACCGGAGTGAAGGATGAGTCAGACAAAATGCTGGTTCAAACTCATTGCATGCTTGTACTTCCACACGTAGTGGGAACGTCACAGCAACTGAACTTTATTTCGTGATACACAACATTATATGACCTATTGGGGGAAGGTGTGCAGAAGGCGGGGATAGGCAGGGTTTAAGCAATGTATCTAGTATTCAGTCCTTCTGGTTGGTCTGACGTCATATGATGGATCCTCCTTCCTCCACGTCACTTTAAGTTTCCATTTCTCCAGAAACGATACTTTAGCTTCAGAAACGAAAGTAGATTCTTGGCAAGAACAAAAACTAAGGCAAAGGTGAATACTGGCAGCCATCTTAAATACAATTACATATGCATTAGCAAACATGAAGGAAAAACTTATTGTTTCACAGCATAAGAATATATAAAAGTACAAAAGAGTATAAAGATATATATTTTCACCTTGACAGTAACTATACTGACCGCAAACCCTGATCTTAACACCGCAACTAGAAGTAGCCGTGGGTTGTGCCTAACAAAACCTAGACACCTCGACACAGCCGGAGGACTAAATACCCCTATAGATGGAAAAAGGAATTTCTACCTTGCCTCAGAGCAGAACCCCAAAGGATAGGCAGTCCCCCACAAATATTGACTGTGAGTAGTAGAGGAAAAGACACACACAGGCAGGAAACAGGATTTAGCAAATGAGGCACACACTAGCTAAATAGGAAAGGATAGGACAGGATACTGAGCGGTCAGTATTAAGAATCCTTCCAAAAATATCCACAGCAGAAAATACAAAAACTCCACCATCTAACTAACGATGTGGAGCGTATATCTGCAACTCCAGAGAATCCAACAAGACTGAGAAAACACTGACACAGTCTAAGCTGGACAAGAGAAAAACAAATGAATAGCACAGAAGATAAGCACACTGCATGTGTGCCACAGAAAAAGAAACAGACA
Source organism: Ranitomeya imitator (assembly GCF_032444005.1). Lineage (NCBI taxonomy): Eukaryota > Metazoa > Chordata > Amphibia > Anura > Dendrobatidae > Ranitomeya > Ranitomeya imitator. The sequence continues at coordinate 246,099,791 of NC_091286.1, read as the reverse complement.
CTTATCTTTGCTGAATTGGCAGCTAAGCAGGAGAAGCCAGAAAGTGATCCAACACTTCACAAGAAACATTGACAACTGGCAAGGACTAATGAATCCTGCACACCTAAATATCCCAGTCAGAACTGCAATCAGCAGATACACCTGGCCAGGACTGCGACTCAGAGACAACTGCATTCCCACCTACAACCACTGGAGGGAACCCAAGAGCAGAATTCACAACACCACTTTTCAGTTTTTGAATTTCCACAAAAATTTAAAGTAACCAATAAATTTCATTCAACTTCACAATTGTGTTCCACTTACATTTACATTTGGTATCTTTATGTTTGAAGCATGATATGTGGGAACAGGTTGAAAAGTTCAAGGGCGCCAAGTAATTTCACTAGGCAGTGTGTCTTTTGCATGGTTTTGAGCAACAATGGAGTAATTACAGAATATGTCCCAGAGAGTGTCGAGGTCTGTGGAGTGTATTACTCAGGTGACAGGCAGTGCTACACAGCTCAGGTAAATGCCTTAATGTGGCAATGACCATGTTCCAATATATGTAAGGCTGCGGCCTGAATAGGTCTGTGCAGCGCAGTAATGCAGTCTCTTAGACGTGCTTAAAATGTACAGACACTGGTCAATACCCCACCACCATTTTTTGTAAGGATCCAAATTTAGAAAATGTAAGGAAAGTGACAGTTTAATAAGAAACAGAAGTCTCATTTAGGATCCTGGAAAAGTCAGCAATGGTCTGTCCCGCACCAGACAATGTAAATTGCTAACAACGCAGATCTCGGCATTAGGCCAGCGTCACACTACAGTAGAATACGGACAAGTGCTTTGCGAGAAAACATCGCATAGCTTCCAGACCAGTGTTAATCTATGGGGCAGCTCACATCACCGTATTTTTTCCCGTATTCGACGTGTGTGTAAAATTGCAGCATGCTGTGATTGTACGCATATATTGTCCGAGACTCACCAATGCAAGCCTATGGGTGCGAGAAATGCTCTGGCACCAGATGGACCATTTGTCTAGCCTGCGACAAATACGCACACATTTTCCTCATTCCAGTCCATTGAGCCATGAAATTCAATGGGCAAAAGCAGTGAGAAAATCGCATCATAGCATTGCAATCGCATTACACATGGATTACCATATGGAGAACCCTCGTGCGACTCTTGGCAGTGAGACTTAGAGCGATTTTTCATATGTTAAGTGTGACCCCAGCCTCAGACACCGGCTGCCTTGATACCGGAAGCTCCACTGATTACTTCCGCTCGGGGAACATAAGAATGCGCGCACGCCCCGAGCAATACCAGAGCAGACGTGGATATTACATTTCGTCACCTGGGACCCCAAATCTGACAGGTAAAGCACTTAGTCTGATTTCTTACAAAACGCCAACTACTGTATATTGCTAAATCATAACCATTTTTAATCTTTGAGTCTATTCTTCCCTGCCTCCAACCACTATGTCTCCATTATGTAATGTTATGCCCATTGTGTTTTCTTATATTCATCTACCTACATGCCACAGTGGTACATATACTCTTAAACAAGAACCTCTAACTTTTATTGGAACTGGCGCAGTTCCTCAGCACCTCCTATTTAAAATGTGTTCTGCCTCCAGACGCATGTGATGCTATATAGCTCCATCTTATTTTTCATCTCATTTTGTATGCCTATGAGTTAAAATAGTGAATTGTCATGTGACATCATTGATCTTTGTTTTTTTTACCCATCTTTTTACTTCTTTACTTTATGGGTATGTGCACACGTTGCGGATTTCCTGCGGATCCGCAGCGTTTTTGCGCTGCTGAAACGCTGCAGATCCGCAAGTTATTTACAGTACAATGAAAATCAATGGTAAAAAAAAATGCTAATGGTGCGGAAAATTCTGTACGGAAACGCTGCGGATTAAAAGAAGGCGCATGTCACTTCTTTTTTGCAGATCTGCAGCGTTTTTGTACCCATTCCACTATAGAAATCCGCAGGGGTAGAAAAGGCAGAAAATCCGCAAAAAATCCGCAGCAAATCCGCAACTCAAACGCACAAAATCCGCACAAAAACACGACAAATCTGCACCTGCGTTTTCTGCCAAGAGATGCAGAATCTGCACCAGAAATAAGCCTAATCTGCAACGTGTGCACATAGCCTATAACTTTAGACTAATATTGTTATATTTTTGCAGATATATCTTGAAAAAGGCAATATAATGCTGAAACGTCGATGAATTATACATGTTTATATTCACTTGGGTCTGTTATTTGACATTTTGGATTTTCATTTTGCATTAATAAAACTTCAATTTTGAGTACCAGAGTTAGCCATATGATTGATTGACTATTTTTTACTCTAGAGCACCAACTCTCTACAGTGAGCACCCCATTATTCATTCCATACTAGAATATTTTTCAGGAGACTGAGATGAGGGGAGAGTAAGCCAGAGAGCGATACCTAAGCGTAATAAATGACAAATAGAAAACAATTGTGATAGATATACAGTATATATACTGTATATACTCGAGTATAAGCCGACCCGAGTATAAGCCGACCCCCCTAATTTTGCCACAAAAAACTGGGAAAATGAGTCAAGTATAAGCCTAGGGTGGAAAATGCAGCAGCTACCGGTAAATTTCAAAAGTAAAAATAGATACCAATAAAAGTAAAATTAATTTAGACATCAGTAGGTTAAGTGTTTTTGAATATCCATATTGAATCAGGAGCCCTATATAATGCTCCATAAAGTTTGATGGGCCCCATTAGATGCTCCATATTAAAATATGCCCCATATAATTCTGCATAAAGGGTAATAAGGGCCCCATAAGATGCTCCATAGAGATATTTGCCCTATATAGTGCTGCACAAAAATGTTATGGCCCCATAAGACGCTCCATACAGACACTTGCCCCATATAATGCTGCACAAAAATATTATGGCCCCATAAGATGCTCCGTACAGTCACTTGCCCCATATAGTGCTGCACAAGCATTATGGCCCCATAAGATGCTCTGTACAGTCACTTGCCCCACATAGTGCTGCACAAGCATTATGGCCCCATAAGATGCTCTGTACAGCCACTTGCCCCATATAGTGCTGCACAAGTGTTATGGCCCCATAGGATGCTCTGTACAGTCACTTGCCCCATATAGTGCTGCACAAGTGTTATGGCCCCATAAGATGCTCCGTACAGTCACTTGCCCCATATAGTGCTGCACAAGTGTTATGGCCCCATAAGATGCTCCGTACAGTCACTTGCCCCATATAGTGCTGCACAAGTGTTATGGCCCCATAAGATGCTCTGTACAGTCACTTGCCCCTTATAGTGCTGCACAAGTGTTATGGCCCCATAAGATGCTCCGTATAGTCACTTGCCCCATTATAGTGCTGCACAAGCGTTATGGCCCCATAAGATGCTCCGTACAGTCACTTGCCCCATATGCTTTTGCTGCGATAAAAAGAAAAAAAAATCACATACTCCCCGGCACTTTCACCTTACCTTCTCCTCGTGCGGCTCTGTCTTCAGCACTGACGTTCAGCAGAGGATGCGCACTGACTACGTCACCGCACCCTCTGACCTGAGCGTCACAGCCAGAGAACGATGAAGACAGAGCCGCACCGGAACGAGGAGCGGTAAATATCGCTCAGCGCTCCCCTCCCCATATACTCACCTACTGAAAGTCCCCCTCTCGGCTTATACTCGAGTCATACCCGGGGGTCGGCAGGTGAGGGGGGTGGGGCAGTCTAATTATACTTACCTACTCCTGGCGCCAGAGGCGTAGCTAGGGTTTCAGCTTAGGGGGGGCGAAAAATCTGAGTGGGCCCCTAACGAGGTACCCCTGACTACATCAGCAGTTGACCGCACTGTGACTGAAAATGCATGTATATACAAAAATGAACACTGATACTACTATATGAGAACCATATATTGGTAGATGCCAGTCCTACAGACCATATAAGAGATCACAGCACAGTTATAGATAATAACTTACAGATGACGTTCTTTCTGATGGAATCGTTCACTTTTCTCGTCTTTTCCATCTGGCCCAGACCGACATAACAACTTCTCCACCCAGGACTCGTCTGCAGAAATTATGATGACACATCAGACTTCTCACATTTCCAGCCCCGTCCCCATCTATCCCCAACCTGCACAAACTCCTCATTCTGCTGATACCCCAATACTGAGCCGCTGCTGCCGTATGGGTCCTACAGCACCTGCTGTGTGGTACAATAATGGTGCCGCTCCACATAGTAATAATGACTCTTTTCTGCTCTCTAGATAATAAAATTCACCCCTAGAAAATATTAATGCCCTGTGCTAGTGCCCTCCACATTTTGTCCCTAAAAAGTAATAATACCACACATGAAATTTTGATGGTCTCAGTACTCTGAGGGCCCATATAACAATAATATTTAAGTTCCCACTTAACATTTAATAATGTCCCCTAAGTAGCCTCCGTGTACAGCTTGACTATACACAGTATGGTTGGCCCATAGCTTTCCTATGCACAGTATAATGCCCCCACAGCTCCCCTATACACAATATTTTGAACCCACAGCCCCCCTATAGACAGTATGATGTCCCCACTGCTCCCCTATACACAGTATGATGTCACCACTGCTCCCCTATACACAGTATGATCAGCCCACAGCTTCCCTATACACAGTATAATGCCCCCACAGCTTCCCTATACACAATAGGATGATACCACAGCTCCCCTATACACAATATGATGATCCCACAGCTCCCCTATACACAGTATGTCACCACTGCTCCCCTCTACACAGTATGATGAGCCCCACTGCTCCCCTCTACACAGTATGATCAGCCCACAGCTCCCCTATACACAGTACGATGAGCCCACAGCTCCCCTATACACAGTGTGTCACCACTGCTCCCCTATACACAGTATGATGAGCCCTACTGCTCCCCTTTACACAGTATGATCAGCCCACAGCTCCCCTATACATAGTACGATGAGCCCACAGCTCCCCTATACAAAGTTTTATGCCGACAGAGCTCCGCTATAGAAAGTATAATGCCCCCAGAGCTCACCTATATACAGTATAATGGGCCAACAGCTCACCTATGCACGGTATAATGCCTTCATAGCTCCCCTATACATAGTGTCATGGGCCCACAGCTCCTGTATATACAGTATGATGTCCCCCACAATTCCCCTGTACACAGTATAATGAGCTAACTGCTCCCTTATACACAGTATATTGCCCCCACGGCTCCCCTATACACGGTATGGTGTGCTCACAGCACTCTTATACACAGTATGATGGGCCCACAGCTCCCGTACATACAGTATGATGTCCATTAGAGTTCCCCTATACATAGAATGATGTCCCCATTGGTCCCCCAAAACACGTATAATAGTTAAGTGTTCTGACACTGTGTGTCTCCTGCACTGAGAGTCACACTGCCAGGAGGAAATTAGCTTTATTCCTCACTGCAGCCTCAGGGGTGGCGCTGGCACGGTTTCAGTCACTGCTCTGAGTATAGAGCAGCAGCTGTAACTACGCCTCTTAGGGTATGTGCACACATTGCGGATTCCCCACGGATTTACTGTGGATTTTGTTGGTTTTGTGCAGATTCCACCTGCGGTTTTACACCTCCAGATTCCTATTAAGGAACAGGTGTAAAACACTGCGGAATCCGCACAAAGAATTGACATGCTGCGGAGAATAAACCGCTGCGTTTCCACACGGTATTTTCCGCAGCATGTGCACTGCGGATTTTGTTTTCCATAGGTTTACATGGTGCTGTACACCGCATGGAAAACTGCTGCGAATCCACAGCCAAATCCACAATATGTGTACATACCCTTAACGTGCCATTCCAGCAGTCAAATAAAAAAAATTGCTGGAGTGATGCTTAATTGTGATGTAGCTTATGGCTTACCCAGCTGGTTAGTATAATAAGCCCCTACCTCCCCATCCCAGAGAACAACTATTACATGTGATGGAGTGCATATAATCTGGTAACCATCTAATAATCAGCCCCCCAATGCCTGTCGCCCGCTCACCCACCTCAGCCCTCACAATACCCTTATCTTCTCACATTCACGCCCCAGTGCCCTGTCCGCCTCCCCCACCTAAGCCCCCACAACACCCCATCCTCTCACATTTACCCCCCAGTTACTATGAACTGCCTATCACTTTAAAGGGAACCTGTCACCCCGTTTTTTCAGTACGAGATAAAAATACTGTTAAATAGGGCCTGAGCTGTGCGTTACTATAGTGTATTTTGCGTACCCTGATTCCCCACCTATGCTGCCGAAATAACTTACCAAAGTGGCCGTTTTCGCCTGTCAATCAGGCTGGTCAGGTCAGATGGGCGTGGCGACATCGCTGTTTCTTCCCCCAGTTCGCATCTCGGCTTCAGGAAAATGGCCGCCGCGATCTCTATCTGCGCACGCGCGGCATCCCGCAGCCATTTTCCTGAAGCCCCGGGCAGCAGAGGACTCCATATGCGCACGCGCGGCCTCAGGAAGATGGCCGCCCCCACAGATCACCAGGGAAATAGCGCAGATCGCGCGTTTTTTCTTCTCCTGCCCAGTGGATACAGAAGATGGGCATGCGCAAACCACTACGCCACCAACGGAAAGATATGCAAGATCTGGGGGAAGAAACAGCGATGTCGCCACACCCATATGACCTGACCAGCCTGATTGACAGGCGAAAACGGAGACTTTGGTAAGTTATTTCGGCAGCATAGGTGGGGAATCAGGGTACACAAAATACACTATAGTAACGCACAGCTCATGCCCTATTTAACAGTATTTTTATCTCGTACTGAAAAAACGGGGTGACAGGTTCCCTTTAATGCATTTTATCCCCACTTACCAATGACGCTTGCAGCAGGACCAGGAAGTATCTGAGGGACTGAAATGTAGGTGGGCACTAGGACCCAGCGTGCCTGCCCTGAGCCAGTCCCAGCGTGCACACGGAGGGAAGAAACCTGCAGCCTGGGAGGAGGTCCTGAGGTCGGTCAGCACAATACAGTGCAGGAGAGAGATTTACCTCTGGCCACTGTGCTGCCAGCGTGCAGAATCTCGTCAGGCAGGAGAGCAGGCATTTTGCTGCTCTTCCCTCCTGTGCTGTATTGTGCCTCATCAAGGAAGTGGCAGTGCCGGCTCCCAGTGGGCCCCTTCATGTGAGAGGGCCCGGGGCGATGGCCCCCTCTGCCCCCCCAGTAGCTACGCTACTGCCTGGCGCGTTCCCTGCACGTCCCTGCTTCTTCCAGCACTGCATCTTCTTCCTGTATTGAGCGGTCACAGTTACCGCTCATTACAGTGATGAATATGCGGCTCCACCTCTATGGGAGGTGGAGCCGCATAATCATTATTGTAATGAGCGGTACCATGTGACCGCTCAGTACAGGAAGAATCTGCAGCGCTGGAAGAAGCAGAGACGTGCAGGGACAAAAGTTGTTGTGGGGAAACCCACTGTTTGGGCACATGGCAGTGCTCGGAAGGGAAGGAGCACCGTTTGACTTTTACAAACCAAAATTGGCTGGAATTGAGATTGGACGCCATGTCGTATTTGAAGAGCCCCTGATGTGCCTAAACAGTGGAAACCCCACAAAAGTGGCCACATTTTGTAAACTAGACCCCCCCAAGGAACTTATCTAGATGTGTGGTGAGCATTTTGACCCCCAAGTGTTTCACTAAACTTTATAACTCCCAGGTGTGAAAATATAAAATCATATTTTTTCCATAAACATGGACTGTATCCAAGTGCGGTGGTGAGTAACGAATCCCCGCCCGGTCATCCCGTTACCGCATACCCTGCCCTCCTGCTTCCCACTGTCATCACCAGAGGTGTCCTGTCTTCCCACTCTGCCGTCATCCCCGGCAGCAAGAGCACCTGCGTTCTCACATGCCGGTCCCGCTCTGTCAGGACTTCGTGGCATGCATGCGGAGGAGCCCCATGGCTACAGAGGCCCGATGGATCCAAGGAGTCATACGGGAGAAGAAGCGGTGGGAGAGCCGCATCGTCGAGGAGTTACAGCTGCGGAAGGCCGGATGACTCGCGGAGTGGTCCAGTACCTTAACAGAAACAGTGGCTGTGGCTTCTTCCAAAGCTGAAGAGCAGGACGAAAGTCGGTGTTAACGCCAGGTCGCTTACATTCCATGGTCCCCAACTGGAGGAGGACCAAGTAGCTTCGTCAAGGAACAGGGGCCCTAAGGGCCATACGTGTTGGCTGTAAGAATGGCCTCTGATTGGGAGGTAATGTCGCCGTAGGAAGCTCAACGTGTTTAATCGGATGGTTGCTACGGCCGAAGTTTCTGAAGACATGCAGGAGAGAGCAGTGCCTAGACACAGTAAGGCAGCCACAAGTATGACAGCAAAGCTGGAAGCTCTGGGATCTGTGGGACTCCAGCCGCAGGGGATGAAGAGCCAAAGGAGCAATGGGGACTCCTACTCTAGCGGGTCCTCATCCCACACTTATACAGTGTTGAAGGGTCCATTTGCAGCCCATTATAGAAATCAAAGGCCATGTGTGGACTGAAGTGGCCTACTTTGAGTTATGTTTGGTGCTGGTTGCACCAGACAAAATACCAGGGCCTGTTCTGCATCTGGTGTGCCTATGAACATAATACGTGTACTGTGAAGCATATTAAATTTGTATTGCATTGTATGTATTATTGTGCTGTGTCTGCAATATTACTATATGTGTTAGAGGCAGGGCCAGCACAGGCTAACTGGGTGGGCTGGACTTGCAGCCTCTTGGGAGCAGGAAGCTCCTTCTTCCAGCTCCGAGCAAGGGCACGTTTGCCCAGGGCAAAATTTCAGCTGCGGGCGGGAGCCTTGCCAGACCTCAGGAGGGGAAAGGGTGCTGACTCGGACCTTTTGCATTGAAACGGGCACCAGGACTATGAAAGTGCCCCGTCGAAGGGACTTAAAGTGTCCAGATTCCGGCATATGGACTACCTCCTCATTCGGCCGCCGTTACATTTTTCTTCCATTTTCTACTTATTACTGCTTGCACTTGGGACAGGTGGTTATTCCAGTCAGCACTAAAGATGACTAAGTCGTCTAAATATGATGATGCATATGTATTTCCGATGAGGCTCGAACACTATGTCCATCAGCCTTTGGAATGTGGTCGGAGTCCCATGTAATCCAAAAGACATAGTGATAGAGACCCTCTGGCATTATAAAGCGGTCTTTTCTTTTGCAGATTCTGTCAATGGGACCTGTCTGTAACCTTTGGTGAGATCAAGCATGGTTAAGTACTGGGCCTCCTCCAGTCTCTCAATTAGCTCGTCATCCCCGGAGGCATTGGATAGAGGTCGAATTTTGACACCTCATTTAATTTTCTGAAGTCATTGCAGAATCGTAATGACCTGTCTGGCTTTCGAATTAGCACAATGAGGCTAGCCCACTCACTCTGGGACTCCTCGATTACTCCCAACTGAAGTATTTGCTTCACTTCAGCCTCGATGGCTTGCCTCCAGGCTTTTGGCACTTGATAAGGTTTCATTCGGGCTTGGTGAAAATGTCATGCAGGATCATCGCAGCTCTGAGAATGCATCAGTATTCTATTGGACCAGAATCCGAGCATCCCATCACTGCTGTTTGGTGAGAGTGTCATTTATTTTATCCTGACCACCGGCCGCATCCTTTGCTGGTGCCAGAGGGTTCCTTTGGTACAACTGGAGTCGCCTCCATGACCAAACATTCTCGGTCCTTCCAGGCATTTAACAGGTTTATATGGTATATGTTTTTGTGCACTTTACATATTTTTTCAGGGTGCAGTTGGGCACAAATGGTTCTGTAAATTGTGGCCTCTGTTCACACAGGATGCATTATAGTTAGCACTGGACAGCCCGCCATAGGGCGTCATTAATAGGCTGAGAACCAGATGCAATGCATTCCTTGTGTGAACTTTGCCACATACAGATTGTGTTTTTTTTGCACTGGTATGCCACACAGCCAATCCCTGATTGAAGGCTGGCTGTCTCATTTGGTATTATTGCACCTATGCAGTTGCCATTTTACTTGGGTCCGGTGCACCCTGTTAGTGCATTTGTATTGAGGCCTAGTTAGACAGGTAAGCATCTCTGCCTGTTTTTGTTTTTTCTTTGTTTTTCTTATATGGTACAGTTGCTCAGGTTTCATCTTTCCGGGTTGGTACACTCTATAATTTACTTCTCCCACCTTCCCCCATATCTCATATGGCACTTGCCACGTGGCCATGAGTTTATTCGCCGTCGTACTGGATTTGAATGTGCTTGCTGCTGGGGCCACCTCTCACATAGCCATGAACTACAGCATCAACAGGTTATTTGCCTGCTGCTGTTGCTGATTATATAGCTCCTGCTGCCGTTGCTGATGTTCATGCTACTGCCGCTGATACGGCAGCAGCTGCTGGTGCTGCTCCTGTTGCTGCTGCTGATGCTGCTCCTGTTGCCGCTGCTGAGTGAGGGCCAACTGCTTCAAAAGCTCCTGCATCTTGTCAGCAGACTTGAGCTGCAGCATTGCAGGCCTAATAACTGACATGCAGCATGCTTTGCGGTATGCCTCAGTTCATACTGCCCGCATACTCCAACCACATGTAGTGCAGCAGGGTTGGTACAGTGTGACAAATAGGCAGGGACCAAAGGAAATTTTACAGCAAACGTGTTTGATGTCCAAACAACTCACACAATGAAAGGCATACAGTATGCTCCGGATCGCTTTCGGGGCATCTCAACAGAATACATTTCCATGCCGGCTTTTCTTAAATCTGCCTTGAGAAAATAGCTTGCCCAAGACTAAACCTTTATTTTGCTCTGCAATTACAGCTATATCTGTGACTGCAATGCACTCCAGTGGTCCTAATATGCTTCTACGTGCATCCTGGGGGACACATAGTGACACTCGCATGTAACACCCGTCCCTGCCTCACAGTAACTACATTTTTAGTTTTGTGATAATTATTAATTAATCATTTTTTTTGTGTCAGAGAGCGACATTTACAACACTTACCACAAATACTAAATCCCTAGGCTGTAAGAGACTCAGGCGTTCATCGCTACCTCTATGTTGATGACTATCACAGCTGCAAATAGTGCACGTCTCCTGAGCTGCCCAGCACACTACTGTAGGTGGAACTGAGCACCATCTTATTGCAGCCCAGCACTATGAGCTGAGGTTCAATTTCCTCCTGTCACCGGTGCTTGAACTGCTCAGCAATGAGCGGTGACAGGAGGTCCGGATGTCAGAGCTGTGGCAGTGAGAACAAGTAAGACAACCTGACATTGTACTACTAATGCCATGCTTCCATCCTCTTCTCACAACTGGAAGAAGTCACATCTGCAACCTGACTCTGAGTAATCATGAGGCAGTGAGCCGCCAGCCGCAGCCCTGACTTTCTCTTCATTACTTCTTCCTCTGAAGGCTTGGACAGTGAAGTTGGTGCAGACTGGGGAAGGGCTTGTGTAACTTATCAAACTCACATTAGCTTCGGGAACGAAAGTGCCAACACTGATGGATTAACACTGGCACCGAAGGCGAGTGTAAGTGGCATATAACAGGGGCAAACATTTGGATTAAGAAGGGACTGTCCTAGTATTGGAAAACCCCTTTAATGATCTGTATGGTGGTATTATCAATACTGTAGAAGTTGTTAATATTTTGGTATATTATTATTGTGGTATTACTATACCTGCCATTTATATTACCAGCTCTTAAGTAAAAAACTTACAGGATCTACAAAACTAGCTAAAAATAGCATACAAACTTTTACAAGTACAGAATTTTTTTTTTCACTGAATTGGAAATTCCAGATCAACTGGGCCATTGCCAATGCTGCAAGCTGTACCGTGATGGTGCACATTGCCACTGGCATGCATTCTCAGAGTCAATAACTAGACCTTGGGTGACGCATGTCGTAAAGTTCTAATGTCATCGTGTGCATCATGATGGTAAGATGTACGGTTACCTTAAAAGTCCTGTTTAAGCTGGAAGTCCCAGTCCCCTTGTAAAACAGGCCAATGAAGATGTGCATGATTAAAGACGAACATGAAATGTGTAGCAACTACGTTTGATTGTGAGAAAATCCGATTATAAGCTGCCATGTGTTAAATGACTGCATAAAATATTCCCTCGTCATAGATTTGTATATACTCTGCTGTATTGTAAAGATCCATATAAGCTCAGATATACTGCTACATATCATTCACTGACTTCTTTATTTACTTCATTCAGGATGGGTAATGTAGAAGTTCCAATGGAAGACAGGAGAATAGATTTAAAGAGTACCCCAATAAAAATGATGACGAGGGGCTCTTGACTCATGAAGAGTCAACCTTCAGCACTAGGAGAGGAAAAACCCCCAGTGGAGGAAACCTCTAGGGAACCATGGCTGAAGGACTGCCCTTCCCTTAGGTTGTAGATGTTAATTGATGAGAACAGTGACCAAGCCTGGAATCTGTCTCATGGTGCAGCAGATAACTCAATCGATTTATGAATCTATCTAGCTGCATAATGAACATCAAATGTTTTATGCATTGATGAGAACAGAGACTGAGCCCAGAATCTGTCTTGTGTACAGCAGGTATCTCACTTTATCCGTGAGTGTGTCTTGCTGCGCAATGTCCAGTTAATGTATCCAGTGGTGGAGAACAGATACCGAGTAAGGAATCTGCCTTGTTATGCAATTGGAAACTCACTTATTTTGTGAGTCTGTCTAGCTGCAGAAAGTCCAGTAATGTCTTATTCAATGGTGGAGAACAGAGACCAAGCCTGGAATCTGCCTCGATGTGCAGTAGGAAACTCACATATTCTGTGAGTGCGTCTAGCTGTGAAAAGTCCAGTAATGTCGTATTCATTGGTTGAGAACAGAGACCGAGCCCGGAATCTGCCTCGTTGTGCAGAAGGAAACTCACTTGTTCAGTGAGTGCGTCTAGCTGCGGAAAGTCCAGTAATTTCACATCCGGTGGTTGAGAACAGAGACCGAGCGCGGAATCTGCCTCGTTGTGCAGTAGGAAACTCACATATTCTGTGAGTGCGTCTACCTGTGAAAAGTCCAGTAATGTCGTATTCATTGGTTGAGAACAGAGACCGAGCCCGGAATCTGCCTCGTTGTGCAGAAGGAAACTCACTTGTTCAGTGAGTGCGTCTAGCTGCGGAAAGTCCAGTAATGTCACATCCGGTGGTTGAGAACAGAGACCGAGCCCGGAATCTGCCTCGTTGTGCAGTAGGAAACTCACATATTCTGTGAGTGCGTCTAGCTGCGAAAAGTCCAGTAATGTCATATTCATTGGTTGAGAACAGAGACCGAGCCCGGAATCTGCCTCATTGTGCAGAAGGAAACTCACTTGTTCAGTGAGTGCGTCTAGCTGCGGAATGTCCAGTAATGTCACATCCGGTGGTTGAGAACAGAGACCGAGCCCGGAATCTGCCTCTTTTTTTTGTAAAGTCTTTATCTCCAGCTGGATCCCATGTTCACTGTGGGTTCACAGCGAGACCCGTCTGCCTCATCTGCAATAAAAATGTCACAAAATTAGGAAAACAGTAAAGATTAATATATGTATATGGAGACAGATTATAATGAGTGGGGCAACAGAAGATGTTTACATGTCATCCATTGTCTCTAGATTATAATACAGAACTATGTAATATATAGTGGGCATCATTTAATGTCTATGTTCAGGTATGTTCTACATCCTATCAGTGCTGTGATAGGAATTGTACCCTGCCTATTATTTTTTGATCTTCTATAATGAGATTACAGCTATCCCTCCGTCATGGAACAAATACTGCACTCCACCCCGTTTCCTATAACCCCATGAAAAAGCTGTGATGGTGAAAAAACTGTCAGGGTTAAGTGTATTAGAACAAGCACTTACTTATGGCATCTGGAAGTACATTTGATATTGAGCATCTTTTATACTGCCATCAGCTATTTTGATTTATACATTTGCACTATAAGCCAGTATTGCTATACATCAAATGTGATTATGACAAAATATTCATCTATTTGTTTTTGCCATGTCCACCTACTCTTGTTTGTGCTTTCAATGTGTTAGTCATGTGCTCAGCCAACATTGCTATGCATTGTGATTTATTAAAAATGAAATTTATATTGTTCTTTCTCATATTAGTGATTCGAGAATGACAACACCCATTCTCCAGTAGTCCAGCAAGTCTTATCTCACAGACTGATGATATAGTTTGCATAAAGAAAAGTAATGCTATCAACGTTTCAATTGTTAGTGCCCAATTTCCAATTATTTAGGATATTACCTGTTAATACTAATACATAACATAATCATAAAACACATTTTAAAGTCCTAAGACCTTAAATTTGGTTTTTGCTGCCATAGGCCAGAAGTTCCTAAAAGACAAACTTCACGAGGATTTTATATTTGCCTAGGACTTTGAACAGGCCAAGATGTTTATCAAAATCTTGAGGAGGTGAAGCAGTAGACGGAGGAGGATTCAGAGGAGGCGGTGGAATAAGTTCTCTGTCCTTTTGTTTTGTATGAATGATAGTGGTTATTGATTAGTTATTCATTATTGCACATTAATTCTACTCCACTGTCAGGCTGAGTTTGAGGCCCATGAAATACTAAGAAATTGTTCTAACTGCAAATCAATAATATATGGTTTAAAATGGCCGATGTTTAATTTATGCAAGTTATGGAAGTTAGAACAGGTTATATTTATGGAAGTGATCATCTTCTCATCAGTATGAAGAAAAAGGGAACTTACTCTCAGAGGCGACGATCACATTCTATTCTGGCATATGGTTTCATAATGGGGTCCAGACGTAGAGATGTTTCTGTTTTTGATTACATCTCTATTTTCGGCAATGGGTCCATGAGGAGCATCGTCATTTAATATATTTATTTCATCCACATGTTCTCCTGTAAGGTGTAACATTGAAATTAACATCAAGATAAAAGCTTCCAAATTTGTTAGAGAATATTAACAATCTACAGGTTTTATAACCGCTAAATTATAATGTATGAAAGTAGAAGGGTCAAACAACCAGCTATCTACTTTTAGAGATTATTTTATTAGGCTGTTTCTTTTCTATTAAACATACTTGTATGTTATAAAAGACTAGAACTTACTGTCAGAGGAGATGATCAAATCATCATCTGGATCTATATTGATGACTACATAACCAGGGCCAGGAGAAGACGTATTGGGGTGTTGGAGGACATCTTTCTTTTTGTCCATTGGTCCATAAGGAACACCATCATTTACAGTAGTGATTTCATTCTCTTGTTCTTCTGTAACATAGAACATTGACATTAGCATTAATAAAATAAAAGATTCTATATGTTTGTTAGAAATAGTTAAATTATACATGTATTATGATCTCTAAATGGTACAATTATGAAAATAGGTGGACCAAACCCTCAGAGTAACATTTATGTATATGGTTATTCACTGACATGCTCATTTTAGAGATTTGTTTTATTAGGTAGTATTTTTCCTGTTAAATACATGTTATAGTACAATAAAAGCCTGAGAACTTACTGTCAGAGGAGATGATCATATCTTCATATAGGTCTATAGTAGTTATGACATAATGGGGGCCAGGTGTAGAGATGTTGGAGTTTTTGAGGACCTCTCTCTCTTCAGCCATGGGTCCATGAGGAGTAGCCTCACTTACAATCATTGTTTCATCCTCATATTCTCCTGTAACACAGAACATTGAAATCAGCATTTCAAAAGGGAAATATTATGTTTTTTTTAGATTATTTCCTCTATTGGGTACTTTTTTTTCCTGTTAAATACATGTTATAGTACATTTTATAAAAGCCTTAGAACTTACTGTCAGAGGAGATGATCATATCTTCATATGGATCGATAGTAGTTATGACATAATGGGGGCCAGGCCTAGAGATAGTGGTGTTTTTGAGGACAACTTTCTCTTCAGCCATGGGTCCATGAGGAGCATCCTGATTTACAATCATTATTTCATCCTCATGTTCTCCTGTAACACAGAACATTGAAATCAGCGTTTCAAAAGGGAAATATTCTGTTTCTTTTAGATTGTTTCCTCTATTAGGTACTTTTTTTCCTGTTAAATACATGTTATAGTACATGTTATAAAAGCCTGAGAACTTACTGTCAGAGGAGATGATCTTTTCTTCATATGGGTCTATAGTAGTTATGACATAATGGGGGCCAGGCCTAGAGATATTGGTGTTTTTGAGGACATCTCTCTCTTCAACCATGGGTCCATGAGGAGCATCCTGATTTACAATCAATGTTTCATCCTCATGTTCTCCTGTAACACAGATCATTGAAATCAGCATTTCAAAAGGAAAATTTTCTATATCTTCTAGATTGTTTCCTCTATGTCTACAGTAAATTCATTGTCATTAAGAGATTTTTCTTATGTTATAAGGTTGCTTTTTCTTTTAAACAGATTTCATATATTGAAAGAAAGTAAACAAAATGTGATTAGAGTATTCAGCTTTACAATGTGAACTGCGTCCATGTAATATAAAAACCTCCAAGAAGTAGTTGTATGTATATACAGTAGATATTAATGTCAAATGGGTTAGGCTGTACGTACCGGTGGGATTAGCCCTATTCTTTATGCCTGCGTCCATGGAATCTTGTCCTGTAACATTTCTCCAGAATTTATTCTTTTTCAGATATCTTTAAAATGATAAAACAGAAGTCATGTTGCAAATTGTAAAGAAAACTATTTCTGTGTTCTGCAGAATGTTATAAAGGCATTTATTTTTCTTCATCTATTTTATCTATCCCTATAAGCAGTCATTTTTGCTATCTATGACAATCAGAAATGTTTTCATATTGTACAGAAAAGTCCATTGTGCTCGGACAGATCAGACCCAGTTTATGAACGACTAAACATCTCCCACTAGATTGTACCCTATGCTGAATCGTGTGATATTTCTTATACAGACTCCCGTGTAGCCCATAAATCATTAGAAGACTTACCCATATGCGATGGTACAGACGACACCGAAAATGAATCCAAAGAAGAAGTAGACGGCAGTAGCTATATCAAACATGAAGTGTTCTATTTGAAGAAAAGATCAAAAATATGTCAGATATTTAGAGCTACTAATGTATACATTATATTTTGCTCCTCATTTACTTAACCAGACCTAGGACCATTCCTATGAGTAAGGGGACACATGCACAATAGCTGTCGGCCCATGGTTCAGCTGATCTGTTCAGCCGGCAGATATTTCTCCTGACTCCTCCATACACAGGAGCGCTACCTCTGCTGATCGCACCTGTGTTCTCTGTAAGTAAGCCACTGGTAGATTCCTTTGGTAGAGGCTTTTTCAACACTTAGAAATTGTACATTGAACAGTCAGCAGAGCTGCTCATATCGGCAAATTTGACTGTCGTTAGTCTCATGTATATGGGGCCTGAAGTGTAGGACTGAACATTTCAGGAACATAGTAAATCCCAACAAGTTGGAGAAATTCCCCAATTATTATTATTATTATTATTATTATTTATTGTTATAGCACCATTTATTCCATGGCGCTTTACATGTGAGGAGGGGTAGACATAAAAACAAGTACAATAATCTTAAACAATACAAGTCATAACTGGTACAGGAGGAATGAGGACCCTGCCCGCGAAGGCTCACAATCTACAAGGCATGGGTGAGAATACAGTAGGTTACCATACATTTGTAATTATTTCCCACAAAAGTATTGATGAAGTCACACATATGAAGATCAGACACATATGTAACTTATATTCCGCTTACAGGGGATCTCCATTCAAGCTTACAATTTGTTTGAGCCTGGAATAGTGAACACATGATGGGAGAAGGCTCCTGGAATTACAAGTAACACATGAAGAATCCTCCATGAAATGTATCATGTGATTATTAACACTAACCCCATATTGGATGAATATCTGGTAAAGCACTTACCTGCAGGGGTCAAAGCCCTGGAATCATGGCGGCGGATGTTGATAGGAGCGCCTTGTACAGATGTAAGTAGCACAGTCACGATTAGAAGAAATCGAAACAGCATTTTAGCCAGGAGGAAAATCGCTTATTGTGTGATACACAGTGAGCCTCTCCAGACAAAGCCTCTTTCTGCAGGGCCATTCCATATAACCACACAGTCCGTGATGTCACAATGCTGAGCTCAGTGTGACATCATGAGGAGCGGAACATGAGTGATGTCACAATGGGTCAGATAGCGAACCACTAGAGATGAAGCAGCTTCAACCATTTTTATGTGTTTCTTACAATTCCTAGTTTTGTCTGTAGATCACTGATCAGAATACAACATTACACAGGATTCAGGCTGGAATATGACCATCCTAAGGGTTAAGTAGTAAATGCAATAAGCAGGGAGTAACTGGAGAACTGAAGGATCAGAGGATTTTCTGATCAGTGCTGATTACACAGATAGTGTGGCCTTTATATCTGTAGGTCCCATGGTGCTGACATCCCCTTTAAGTCCATTGCCATATTTCAGCAGTCGCATTCTGTTTCACATATAAGTTCACTGGAGTAATCCAGATAAATCCTGCAGTATCCAGATGTCTTGATATAATTACTTCACACAGCCATTGGTCTACTCACCCCAGGGGCAGACACTAATAGCTTGGGGCCCCTGTGCAAGAAATATGTCTGGTACCCCCTCCCTGCCCGGTACACTGCTTATGAGGAGGGCAATCTGGCAATGGGAACCAAGGCAGATTGCCCTCATTATTTTCAACCTGCAAGCAGGGGTGTACATAGGAATCACAGGGCCCCGTAGCAAAAGTTCTATTTGGCCCCCACATCTCAAAAAAATATATATATTTATATTTTTTCACTGAGATGGAGATATATATACTGTATGTGTGTGTAATTCATTTATATATATCCGTTTGCATTCAGTTCTGTTGGTCCCAGCGCAGTCATACATGCAGTCAGGTGATAACTACCGTGTTTCCCCGAAAGTAAGACAGTGTCTTACATTATTTTACCACTCAAAAGTCCCACTATGTCTTACTTTTGGGGTATATCTTACATTGGAAAAAAAAACGCTGCGTTTTTTTTCCCAACGTACAGTTTACTACCGTGCTAGTGTTGAGCGATACCGTCCGATACTTGAAAGTATCGGTATCGGATAGTATCGGCCAATACCCGAAAAATATCGGATATCGCCGATACCGATACCAATACAAGTCAATGGGACACAAGTATCGAAAGGTATCCCTGGATGGTTCCCAGGATCTGAAGGAGAGGAAACTCTCCTTCAGGCCCTGCGATCCATATTTAAGTGTAAAATAAAGAATTAAAATAAAAAATATCGCTATACTTACCCTCTGACGCGCCCTGGTACTAACCGGGAACCTTCCTTCCTTCGAATCAGCGCTTCCAGGACCTGTGGTGACGTCGCGGTGACGTCGCGGCTTGTGATTGGTCGCGCGACCGCCCATGTGACCGCTCGCGCGACCAATCAGAAGCCGCGACGTCACCGCAGGTCCTGGAAGTGCTGATTCGAAGGAAGGAAGGTTCCCGGTTAGTACCAGGGCGCGTCAGAGGGTAAGTATAGCGATATTTTTTATTTTAATTCTTTATTTTACACTTAAATAAGGATCGCAGAGCCTGAAGGAGAGTTTCCTCTCCTTCAGACCCTGGGAACCATCGAGTTTCGGCCGACCCCGACACTACTCAGCACTACGGTATTTACTACGTCTTACTTTCGGGGTACGTCTTACATTAGCCGACCCCGCTAAAACCCCCACTACGTCTTACTTTCGGGGGTGTCTTACTATCGGGGAAACACGGTAGTGATAGCTGTCAGTGAATAGAACAATGCAGACATGGCTGACACTGTAGTCGGCACATGACAGCAAGTGTGCAGAGCGCCACCTCGTGGTCATGTGATAACTGCTGGAACGGGTAGAGCCCAACCATGTATATATTATATTACATTATATGTCTGGTATCTGTATCATCTGGTATATGCTTTATTGATTGTCTATGGAACCGATGGAATTGGCCAAGCGCAGCGCTCAGCAGCTCTATAGGTAATGGATAGAGCAGAGACCGAGCATGCACAACTCTGCTCCATCCAGGACGAGACTGCAAGGTCCTGTTTTCAGAATCTCTGGGGGGGTGGCCCAGTGGTCGAATCCCCAGTGATCAACAAGTTAACCACAATCCGATGGCTCACACATACATCGTACGTTTAGCGTACATACATACACACTTACACCGTACATACATATACCGTACATACATACACCTTACATACATATACCGTACATACACATACAGATACACATACATATACCATACATACATTCACATAAACCGTACATACAAACATATACCGTACGTACATACACACTTACACCGTACATACCTATACCGTACATACATATACCGTACATACACACACAGATACACAAACATATACCGTACATACATTTACATCAACCATACATACACACATATACCGTACATACACATATACCATACATGAACCATACAACCACATAGATGTGCATACATACTGTATACCGTACATACATACACACAGTTACAAAAACGGTACATATATACTCACATATACCCTAATTACACACACTGTTATATACACATATTATATATTCTTGTCCATTCTTCTTGGCTAAAAGCTTGAGCTCAGTGAGGTTTGATGGAGATCGTTTGTGAACAGCAGTTTTCAGCTCTTTCCACAGATTCTCGATTGGATTGAGGTCTGGACTTTGACTTGGTCCTGTATTTGGCTCTATCCATCTTCCATTCCTTTTTTACCATCTTCCTTGTCCCTGCTGAAGAAAAGCAGGCCCAAACCGTGATGCTGCCACCATCATGTTTGACAGTGGGGATGGTGTGTTCAGGGTGATGAGCTGTGTTGCCATTACGCCAAACATATCATTTGGCACTGTTGCCAAAAAGTTCGATTTTGGTTTCATCTGACCAGAGCACCTTCTTCCCCATGTTTGGTGTGTCTCCCAGGTGGCTTGTTGCAAACTTTAAACAACACTTTTTATCAATATCTTTGAGAAATGGCTTTCTACATTCCACTCTTCCACAAAAGCCAGATTTTTGCAGTGTACGACTGATAATTGTCCTATGGACAGACTGTCCCACCTCAGCTGTAGATCTCTGCAATTTCATCCATAGTGATCATGGGCCTCTTGGCTGCATCTCTGATCAGTCTTCTCCTTTTTTGAGATGAAAGTTTAGAGGGACGGCCGGGTCTTGGTAGATTTGCAGTGGTATGATACTCCTTCCATTTCAGTATGATCACTTGCACAGTGCTCCTTGGGATGTTTAAAGTTTTGGAAATCATTTTGTATCCAAATCCGGCTTTAAGCATCTCCACAACAGTATCACGGACCTGCCTTTTGTGTTCCTTGGTCTTCATGATGCTTTATGTGCTTCAAACAGAACCCTGAGACTATCACAGAGCAGCTGCATTTATAAGGAGACTTGATTACACACAGGTGGATTATATTTATCATCATTAGGCATTTAGGACAACATTGGATCATTCAGAGATCCACAATGAACTTCTGGAGTGAGTTTGCTGCACTGAAAGTAAAGGGGCCGAATAATAATGAACTCCCCACTTGTTATGATCAGGTGACCATGGAGCAGCATGAAAACTTTCACTGGAGTAGGTGGTAACTTTACTGACCGCAAACCCTGATCTTAACACCGCAACTAGAAGTAGCCGTGGGGTGTGCCTAACAAAACCTAGACACCTCGACACAGCCGGAGGACTAAATACCCCTATAGATGGAAATAGGAATATCTACCTTGCCTCAGAACAGAACCCCAAAGGATAGGCAGCCCCCCACAAATATTGACTGTGAGTAGTAGAGGAAAAGACACACGCAGGCAGGAAACAGGATTTAGCAAATAAGGCACACACTAGCTAAATAGGAAAGGATAGTACAGGATACTAAGCGGTCAGTATTAAAAATCCTTCCAAAAATATCCACAGCAGAAAATACAAAAACTCCACCATCTAACTAAAGATGTGGAGCGTATATCTGCAACTCCAGAGAATCCAACAAGACTGAGAAAACACTGACACAGTCTAAGCTGGACAAGAGAAAAACAAATGAATAGCACAGAAGATAAGCACACATGTGTGCCACAGAAAAAGAAACAGACACTTATGTTTGCTGAATTGGCAGCTAAGCAGGAGAAGCCAGAAAGTGATCCAACACTTCACAAGAAACATTGACAACTGGCAAGGACTAATGAATCCTGCACACCTAAATATCCCAGTCAGAACTGCAATCAGCAGATACACCTGGCCAGGACTGCGACTCAGAGACAACTGCATTCCCACCTACAACCACTGGAGGGAACCCAAGAGCAGAATTCACAACACCACTTTTCAGTTTTTGAATTTCCACAAAAATTTAAAGTAACCAATAAATTTCATTCAACTTCACAATTGTGTTCCACTTACATTTACATTTGGTATCTTTATGCTTGAAGCATGATATGTGGGAACAGGTTGAAAAGTTCAAGGGCGCCAAGTAATTTCACTAGGCAGTGTGTCTTTTGCATGGTTTTGAGCAACAATGGAGTAATTACAGAATATGTCCCAGAGAGTATCGACGTCTGTGGAGTGTATTACTCAGGTGACAGGCAGTGCTACACAGCTCAGGTAAAGGCCTTAATGTGGCAATGACCATGTTCCAATATATGTAAGGCTGCGGCCTGAATAGGTCTGTGCAGCGCAGTAATGCAGTCTTTTAGACGTGCTTAAAATGTACAGACACTGGTCAATATCCCACCACCATTTTTTGTAAGGATCCAAATTTATAAAATGTAAGGAAAGTGACAGTTTAATAAGAGACAGAAGTCTCATTTAGGATCCTGGAAAAGTCAGCAATGGTCTGTTCCGCACCAGACTATGTAAATCGCTAACAACGCAGATCTCGGCATTAGGCCAGCGTCACACTACAGTAGAATACGGACAAGTGCTTTGCGAGAAAACATAGCTTCCAGACCAGTGTTAATCTATGGTGCAGCTCACATCACCGTATTTGTTCCCGTATTCGATGTGTGTGTAAAATTGCAGCATGCAGTGATTGTACGCGTATATTGTCCGAGACTCACCAATGCAAGCCTATGTGTGCGAGAAATGCTCGGACACCAGAAGGACCATTTGTCTAGCTTGCGAAAAATACACACACATTTTCCTCATTTCAGTCCATTGCGCCATTAAATTCAATGGGCAAAAGCAGTGAGAAAATCGCATCATGGCATTGCAATCGCATTACACATGGATTACCATATGGAGAACCCTCGTGCGACTCTTGGCAGTGAGACTTAGAGCGATTTTTCATACGTTAAGTGTGACCCCAGCCTCAGACACTGGCTGCCTTGATACCGGAAGCTCCACTGATTACTTCCGCTCGGGGAACATAAGAATGCGCGCACGCCCCGAGCAATACCAGAGCAGACGTGGATATTACATTTCGTCACCTGGGACCCCAAATCTGACAGGTAAAGCACTTAGTCTGTTTTCTTACAAAACGCCAACTACTGTATATTGCTGAATCATAACCATTTTTAATCTTTGAGTCTATTCTTCCCTGCCTCCAACCACTATGTCTCCATCATGTAATGTTATGCCCATTGTGTTTTCTTATATTCATCTACCTACATGCCACAGTGGTACATATACTCTTAAACAAGAACCTCTAACTTTTATTGGAACTGGCGCAGTTCCTCAGCACTTCCTATTTAAAATGTGTTCTGCCTCCAGACGCATGTGATGCTATATACCGTATATACTCGAGTATAAGCCGAGATTTTCAGCCCAAATTTTTGGGCTGAAAGTGCCCCTCTTGGCTTATACTCGAGTCACGGTAGCGGTGGGGTCGGCGGTTGAGGGGGAGAGGGCGCTGAGGCATACTTACCTAGTCCCAGCGATCCTGGCGCTCCCCGCCTGTTCCACGGTCTTCTGTGCTGCAGCTTCTTCCCCTCTTCAGCGGTCACGTGGGACCGCTCATTAGAGAAATGAATAGGCGGCTCCACCTCCCATAGGGGTGGAGCCGCCTATTCATTTCTCTAATCAGCGGTAACGGTGACCGCTGATAGAGAAAGAAGCTGCGGCACCGAAGACAGCTGTCCGGGAGAAGGAGCCGGACGCCAGGACCAGGTAAGTATCGCATAGTCTCCTGTCCACGTTCCAGCCGCCGGGCGCCGCTCCATCTTCCCAGCGCCGCTCCATGTTCCCGGCGTCTTTGCGCTCTGACTGTTCAGGTCAGAGGGCGCGATGACGCATATAGTGTGTGCGGCGCCCTCTGCCTGATCAGTCAGAGCGGAGACGCCGGGACGAGACGGCGGAACGAGACGCCGGGAGCTGCAAGCAAGAGAGGTGAGTATGTGTTTTTTTTACTGCAGCAGCAGCAGCAGCGACAATGGCACAGCTTTCTATGGGGCAATATGAACGGTGCAAGAGCACTATATGGGGCAGAGCTTTCTATGGGGCAATATGAACGGTGCAGAGCACTATATGGGGCAGAGTTTTCTATGGGGCAATATGAACGGTGCAGAGCACTATATGGGGCAGAGTTTTCTATGGGGCAATATGAACGGTGCAAGAGCACTATATGGGGCACAGCTATAGGGCAATAATGAACGGTGCAGAGCACTAAATGGGGCACAGCTATAGGGCAATAATGAACGGTGCAGAGCACTATATGGGGCACAGCTATAGGGCAATAATGAACGGTGCAGAGCACTATATGGGGCACAGCTATAGGGCAATAATGAACGGTGCAGAGCACTATATGGCACAGCTATAGGGCAATAATGAACGGCGCAGAGCACTATATGGGGCAGAGCTATAGGGCAATAATGAACGGCGCAGAGCACTATATGGCACAGCTGGGGAAATAATGATCTATTTTTATTATTGAAATTCACCGGTAGCTGCTGCATTTCCACCCTAGGCTTATACTCGAGTCAATAAGTTTTCCCAGTTTTTTGTGGCAAAATTAGGGGGTCGGCTTATACTCGGGTCGGCTTATACTCGAGTATATACGGTAGCTCCATCTTATTTTTCATCTCATTTTGTATGCCTATGAGTTAAAATAGTGAATTGTCATGTGACATCATTGATCTTTGTTTTTTTACCCATCTTTTTACTTCTTTACTTTATGGGTATGTGCACACGTTGCTGATTTCCTGCAGATCCGCAGCATTTTTTGAGCTGCAGAAACGCTGCAGATCCGCAAGTTATTTACAGTACAATGAAAATCAATGGTAAAAAAAAAAATGCTGTGCTAATGGTGCAGAAAATTCTGTGCGAAAACGCTGCGGATTAAAAGAAGGAGCATGTAACTTCTTTTTTGCGGATCTGCAGCGTTTTTGGACCCATTCTGGAGCGCCCCCAGACACAGGGCCACGGGATACTCGGTACCGGTCCTCTCTATCTCGGTTCTAGGGTTGTCACAGTGGCTGTACCCGGTCCGTGACCCTGCTAAGGGGCGTCCAATGAAAGGGTGATGAAAGTTGGATAAGGTTTCGTGACGCCACCTGTGGTATTCAGTCAGGGTGACCGACGCTGCTTGGGGCCCACTGGGGTGGTGTTATGGCAGCTAGATGGTATACCTTCCCACAGGTGAAGTATATCCCCAGGGCTTCCCAGTAGTGTAGGTGGTGATGATGTGAGGTGCAGTTAATAACGTAGACACAGGGTTGCAGTCTCTTTACCTTTTCCTGAAGACTTCAGGATCCTCAATCCAGAGCAATGCTAACAGGGCTGGCTGAGTCCGGCCGGTCTGAAGGCACATCCAGAGTTCCCTTTGCAGCTGGAAAACAGTGCCTACCACTAGCGCCTGTGTGTTGTAGTTCTTCCCTGCTGAGCATTTGGGATAGTCCTCACAACTTTCGTGTTCGTTCTTTCTCTCTCTCTCCCCGTCCCCCAAGTTTATCTGGATAGGACACACCCGTTTGACGGGAAGGCTAGGAGCAATTCTGGGACCCTAGAGACGCCCCTCTCCACGCTTGCCCCCTATGTCTTCTTAGGTGATGTATGGTAGACAGCCAACCTATAATCAACTGTCCTGCCGTTATTTGAAGTAATGCTTGGAGTCAGTTACTTCCTCGGTGTTCCCGCCACTGGCTACGCACCTCAGTACGATGTTGCCGTTCTCGGGGCACGACTCCTACTGGCTCTCCTTTGTGCTTTGATCTCGTTTCTCACTTCTCCACAATATCCTTCTCTTCGTGTTCTTTCTTAGGATGCCGCTGCAAGGTAGTGCAGGCGCGGCTCCGTCACTTTCTACTCTTTCTGCTAGGTACCTGCCAGGAACCCACCCCTGACAGGTCCTCCCTGGAGCTCTCCCAGGTTGCGTTCTGTTCTAACTTCCTATCCGACCCCCAGTTTTACCAGTGTGAGGAGTGGCCTAATACATAGTGCCTTTTGCTCCCCCTAGTGGCCGGAGTGTGAAGTGAAATGTGTGACTGTGATACCTGGTCAGGTGAACTCCTTTAGTGCAATCAGACATAATATCACTCCTCTTAGTGGCAGAGCGACATTACTGCAACGACCAGGACTCTGGGGCGCTGCAATTCCACTCTAGAAATCCGCAGGGGTAGAAAACGCAGCAAATCCGCAAAAAAATCCACAGCAAATCCGCAACAAAAAGGCACAAAATCCGCACAAAAACACAACAAATCTGCACCTGCGTTTTCTGCCAAGAGATGCAGAATCCGCCCCAGAAATTCCTAAGCCTAATCTGCAACGTGTGCACATAGCCTATTACTTTAGACAAATATTGTTATATTTTTGCAGATATATCTTGAAAAAGGCAATATAATGCTGAAACGTCGATGAATTATACAGTACATGTCTATATTCACTTGGGTCTATTATTTGACATTTTGGATTTTCATTTTGCATTAAGAAAACTTCAATTTTGAGTGCCAGAGTTTGCCATATGATTGACTATTTTATACTCTAGCGCACCAACTCTCTACAGTGAGCACCCCAGTATTCATTCCTTACTAGAACATTTTTCAGGAGACTGAGATGAGGGGAGGGAAAGCCAGAGAGCGCTACCTAAGCGCAATAAATGACAAATAGAAAACAATTGTGATTCATATACAGTATATGTATATACAGCTCTGGCAAAAATTAAGAGACCACTGCAAAATGTTCAGTTTGTCTGATTTTTCTCCTTATAGGTATATTTTTGAGTAAAATGTAAATTGTTCTTTTCTATATACATAATTGCCTAAGGGGTACTTCCGTCTGTTTCTAACTTCCGTCTGTCTGTTGCGGACATCACAGGCACAGTTCGGTCGTGAATTGGCCCCTTCCTACTCAAATCCCAAGAATTCATTTCGGCAATGACCGGAGGTCTTGTCGCGGTCTCGCGAGATGATGACGTAGCGGTCTCGCGAGACCGCTACATCATCACGTGTTATTGCCGCAATGCATTCTTGGGACCGGGGGCTGACGGAAGGTGAGTATATAACTATTTTTTATTTTAAGACTTTTTTAAAAGGGATATGGTGCCCACATTGCTATACACTATGTGGGCTGTGTTATATACTGTGTGGGCTGTGTTATATACTGCGTGGCCTGTCATTACTATGTGGGCTGTGTTATATACTACGTGTCTGCGCTATATACTACGTGAGCTGTGGTATATATTACGTGGCTGTGTAATATACTGCGAGGCTGGGCAATATACTACTTGGCTGTGCTATATACTACGTGGCTATGCTATATACTACGTGGCTGTGTTATATACTATGTGGCCTGTGTTATATACTACGGGGGCTGTGTTATGCGCTATGTGGGCTGTGTTATATACTGTGTGGCCTGCGCTATATACTACGTGGGCTGTGCTATATACTATGTGGGCTGTGCTACATACTACTATACATATTCTAGAACAGGGGTCCCCAACTCCAGTCCTCAAGGCCCACCAACATGTCATGTTTTCAGGATTTCCTTAGTCTTGCCCAGGTAATAATTGCATCACCTGTGCAATGCAAAGGAAATCCTGAAAACATGACCTGTTGGTGGGCCTTGAGGACTGGAGTTGGGGACCCCTGTTCTAGAATACCCAATGTGTCAGAATCAGGCGACCATCTAGTATTCTATAAACTTCTGACAACATGTCTTTGAATTTCAAAGCAATAAATTTTGTATTTTTCTGACAAAGAAAAATGGTCGAAATAAAAAAAACTCAATGTCTTCAGACCTCAGATAATGCAAACAAAACAAGTTCATAATCATTTAGAAACAAAGATACTAATGTATTAACTCAGGAAGAGTCCAGAAATCAATATTTTGTGGAATAACCATGATTTTAATCACAGCTTTCATGCGTCTTGGTATGCTTTCCACCAGTCTTTCAAACTGCTTCTGGCGCAAAAATTTAAGCTGTTCTTTGTTTGATGGCTTGTGACTATCCTTCATCCGCTTCTTCAGAAAGAACATCAGCTGTAAGTTACTATATACAGTGCAGGAATTAAGTATTTGATCCCTTGCTGATTTAGTAAGTTTTCCCACTGACAAAGACATAAACAGTCTATAATTTTAAGGGTAGGTTAATTTTAACATTGAGAGACTATAAAAAGTGGTCCGGGGTTGGTAGTTCCAGCCGAGTCAACTAAGCCACAGTCAGTAGACATCCTGGTACCTTATACATAAATAGGCAGGACAAACACATCATACTTCATGATTGTGGTAAAATTTCTTCGATATGATTTCCGTTTACTTATGAAAAAAGCAGAAATATGGCAAAAATTTTGAAATTTTCAAACTTTGAATTTTTATGCCCTTAAAACAGAGAAATATGTCACACAAAATAGGTAATAAATAACATTTCCCACGTGTCTACTTTACATCAGCACAATTTTGGAAGCAATTTTTTTTTAGGAAGTTATAAGGGTTAAATATAACCAGAGATTTCTCATTTTTAAAACAAAATTTACAGAACCATTTTTCTTAGTGACGACCTCACATCTGAAGACACTTTGATGGGACTGTATAGCAGAAAATACCTAAAAGTGACACCATTCTGAAAAGTGCACCCCTCAAGCTGATCAAAACCATATTCAAGAGGTTTATTAACCCTTCAAGTGTTTCACAGGAGCAGAAGCAATGTTGAAAGAAAATATGAACATTTAACTTTTTATTCACATAAAATGATCTTCTAGAAACAATTTTTTTTATTTTCATAAGGGTAAAAGGAGAAAATGGACCCCAAAAGTTGCTGTACAGTTTCTTCTGAGTACGCAGATAGTGCATACATGGGGGAAAACCACTGTTTGGGCACACGGCAGTGCTCGGAAGGGAAGGAGCACCGTTTGACTTTTACAAACCAAAATTGGCTGCAATTGAGATCGGACGCCATGTCGTATTTGGAGAGCCCCTGATGTGCCTAAACAGCGGAAACCTCCCACAAGTGGCCACATTTAATGAAAATAGACCCCCCAAGGAACTTATCTAGATGTGTGGTGAGCATTTTGACCCCCCAAGTGTTTCACTAAACTTTATAACTCCCAGGCGTGAAAATATAAAATCATATTTTTTTCATAAACATGGACTGTCTCCAAGTGTGGCAGTGAGTAAAGAATCCCTGCCCGGTCATCCCGTTACCTCATACGCTGCACTCCTGCTTCCCACTGTCATCACCAGAGGTGTCCTGTCTTCCCACTCTGCCGTCATCCCCGGCAGCACCACCGCAGATGCCTGATGCGACATACAGATAGCCCCTAACGGGACTCCTGCACCTTTCTGGGATTATGCCCTCTTCTCACTTCCTCTACCATAAGTAAGGTTTGAAAAAGACCCAGATGGTCGAAACGTTACCTTACAACACTGCGGTGAATTATTCTATATACTTTGCTGGTGTTTTTCAAAATAAAAAAACACTTGTTTGGCAAAAACTCTGAAGATACTTTTTGAGTGCGACTGTTTATGCTTGAGACTATCCCCGGCAGCAAGAGCACCTGCTTTCTCACATGCCGATCACGCTCTGTCAGGCCTTCGTGGCATGCAGACGGAGGAGCCCCATGGCTACAGAGGCCCGATGGATCCAAGGAGTTATACAGGAGAAGAAGCGGTTGGAGAGCCGCATCGTCGAGGAGTTACAGCTGCGGATGGCCGGATAACTCGCGGAGTGGTCCAGTACCTTAACAGAAACAGTGGCTATGGCTTCTTCCAAAGCTGAAGACAAGGACGAAAGTCTATGTTAATGCCAGATCGCTTACATTCCGTGGTCCCTAACTGGAGGAGGACCAAGTAGCTTCGTCAAGGAACAGGGGCCCTAAGGGCCATACGTGTTGGCTGTAAGAATGACCTCTGATTGGGAGGCAATCTCACCGTAGGAAGCTCAGCGTGTTTAAGTGGATGGTTGCTACGGCCGCAGTTTCTGAAGACATGCAGGAGAGAGCATTGCCTAGACACAGTAAGTCAGCTACAAGTATGACAGTAAAGCTGGAAGCTCTGGGAGCTGTGGGACTCCAGGCACAGGGGATGAAGCGCCGAAGGAGCAGTGGGGACTCCTCCTCTAGCGGGTCCTCATCCCACACTTATACAGTGTTGAAGGGTCCGTATGCAGCCCATTATGGAAATCAAAGGCCATATGTGGACTGAAGTGGCCTACTTTGAGTTATGTTTGGTGCCGGTTGCTCCCAGACAAAATACCTGGACCTGTTCGGCGTCTGGTGTGCCTACGAACATAATACATGTACTGTGAAGCATATTAAATTTGTATTGCACTGTATGTATTATTGTGCTGTGTCTGCAATGTTACTATATGTGTTAGAGGCAGGGCCAGCACAGGTTAACTGGGTGGGCTGGACTTGCAGCCTCTTGGGAGCAGGAAGCTCCTTCTTTCAGCTCAGAGCAAGGGCACGTTTGCCCAGGGCAAAATTTCAGCTGCGGGCGGGAGCCTTGCCAGACCTCAGGAGGGGAAAGGGTGCTGACTCGGACCTTTGGAATTGAAATGGGCACCAGGATTATGAAAGTGCCTCGTCGAAGGGACTTAAAGTGTCCAGATTCCGGCATATGGACTACCTCCTCATTCGGCCGCCGTTACATTTTTCTTCCCTTTTCTACTTATTACTGCTTGCACCTGGGACAGGTGGTTATTCCAGTCAGCACTAAAGATGACTATGTCATCTAAATATGATGATGTGTATTTCCGATGAGGCTCGAAAACGATGTCCATCAGCCTCTGGAATATGGTCAGAGCCCCATGTAATCCAAAAGGCATAGTGATAGAGACCCTCTGGCATTATAAAGCGGTCTTTTCTTTTGCAGATTCTGTCAATGGGACCTGTCTGTAACCTTTGGTGAGATCAAGCATGGTGAAGTACTGGGCCTCCTCCAGTCTCTCAATTAGCTCGTTGTCCCCCGAGGCATTGGATAGAGGTCAAATTTTGACACCTCATTTAATTTTCTGAAGTCATTACAGAATCGTAATGACCTGTCTGGCTTTCGAATTAGCACAATGAGGCTAGCCCACTCACTCTGGGACTCCGCGATTACTCCCAACTGAAGTATTTGCTTCACTTCAGCCTCGATGGCTTGTCTCCAGGCTTTTGGCACTTGATATGGTTTCATTCGGGCTTGGTGAAAATGTAATGCAGGATCACCGAGGTCTGCCCCGGCAGCTCTGAGAATACATCAGTATTCTATTGGACCAGAATCTGAGCATCCCATCACTGCTGTTTGGTGAGAGTGTCATTTATTTTAACCTGACCACCGGCCGCATCCTTTGCTGGTGCCAGAGGGTTCCCTTTGGTACAACTGGAGTCGCCTCCATGACCAAACATTCTCGGTCCTTCCAGGCATTTAGCAGGTTTATATGGTATATGTTTTTGTGCACTTTATATATTTTTTCAGGGTGCAGCTGGGCCCAAATGGTTCTGTAAATTGTGGCCTCTGTTCACACAGGATGCATTATAGTTAGCACTGGACAGCCCGCCATAGGGCGTCATTAATAGGCTGAGAACCAGATGCTCTGCATTCCTTGTGTGAACTTTGCCACATACAGATTATATTTTTTTTGCACTGGTGTGCCACACAGCCAATCCCTGATTGAAGGCTGGCTGTCTCATTTGGTATTATTGCACCTGTGCAGTTGCCATTTTACTTGGGTCCGTTGCACCCTGTTAGTGCATTTGTATTGAGGCCTAGTTAGACAGGTAAGCATCTCTGCCTGTTTTTGTTTTTTCTTTGTTTTTCTTATATGGTACAGTTGCTCAGGTTTCATCTTTCTGGGTTGGTACACTCTATAATTTACTCTTTACTATTTATCTCATATGGCCCTTGCCACTTCGCCATGAGTTTACTCGCCGTCGTACTGGATCTGAATGTGCTTGCTGCTGGGGCCACCTCTCACATACCATGATCTACAGCATCAACAGGTTATTTGCCTGCTGCTGTTGCTGATTATATAGCTCCTGCTGCCGTTGCTGATGTTCATGCTACTGCCGCTGATACTGCAGCTGCTGCTCCTGTTGCTGCTGCTGATGCTGCTCCTGTTGCCACTGCTGAGTGAGGGCCAACTGCTTCAAAAGCTCCTCCATCTTGTCAGCAGACTTGAGCTGCAGCATTGCAGGCCTAATAACTGACATGCAGCATGCTTTGCGGTATGCCTCAGTTCATACTGCCCGCATACTCCAACCACATGTAGTGCAGCAGGGTTGGTACAGTGTGACAAATAGGCAGGGACCAAAGGAAAGTTCACAGCAAACGTGTTTAATATCCAAACTCACACAATAAAAGGCACACAGTATGCTCCGGATCGCAGTTGGGGCATCTCAACAGAATAAATGCCCATGCTGGGTTGTCTTAAATCTGCCTTGGGCAAATAGCTTGCCCAAAATAAAACCTTTATTTTGCTCTGCAATTACAGCTATATCTGCGACTGCAATGTACTCCAGCGGTCCTAATATGCTTCTACGTGCATCCTGGGGGACACATAGTGACACTCGCATATAACACCCGTCACTGCCTCACAGTAACTACATTTTTAGTTTTGTGATAATTATTAATTAATCATTTTTTTATGTCAGAGAGCGACATTTACAACACTTACCACAAATACTAAATCCCCAGGCTATAAGAGATTCAGGCGTCCATCTCTACCTCTATGTTGATGACTATCTCTGCTGCAAACAGTGCACGTCTCCTGAGCTGCCCAGCACACTACTGTAGGTGGAACTGAGCACCATCTTATTGCAGCCCAGCACTATGAGCTGAGCTTCCTCCTGTCACCGGTGCTTGAAGTGCTCAGCAATGAGCGGCGACAGGAGGTCCGGACATCAGAGCTGTGGCAGTGAGAACAAGTAAGACAACCTGACATTGTACTACTAATGCCAGGCTACCATCCTCTTCTCACTACTGGAAGAAGTCACATCTGCAACCTGACTCTGAGTAATCATGAGGCAGTGAGCTGCCAGCCGCAGCCCTGACTTTCTCTTCATTACTTCTTCCTCTGAAGGCTTGGACAGTGAAGTTGGTGCTGACTGGGGAAGGGCTTGTGTAACTTATCAAACTCACATTAGCTCCGGGAACGAAAGTGCCAACACTGATGGATTAACACTGGCACCGAAGGTGATTGTAAGTGGCATATAACAGGGGCAAACATTAGGATTAAGAAGGGACTGTCCTAGCAGTGAACAACCCTTTAATAATCACTATGGTGGTATTATCAATACTGTATATGCTGGTAATATTTGGGTATATTATTATTGTGGTATTACTATTATTATATCTTATATAGCAGTATTATTGAAAATATTGATCGTTTAGTACATCTTGATTTCCTCCAGACAGGGTAATATTAGTAATAGATATTCCCCATCAGGACTTTGGTGGTGAGGACAGCGTGGGTTTGTGTGCTTTCAAATGCCAAGGCTGACTTTCAGTCCCATTCTGTCCCTACCTGGATGTTGAAACTCTGCATAAAATGTTTCTGTCTTGTAAAAATGGTACAGAGACCAAGATAAATAATTGTAAGCTATAATTTGTGTCGAGTTATCTCCAGACATAAGTTGAAATATACCTGCCATTTATATTACCAGCTCTTAAGTAAAAAACTTACAGGATCTACAAAATTAGCTAAAAATAGCATACAAACTTTTACAAGTAGACACAAAAGAGAATAGTAAAACCAAAAACACTCAGTTTGAAAAAATGTTGCAGTAATCCGCAAGTGCTAGTAAAAGATGTAAAAAACAGGGTATTTGGTTGATACGTTTTTTGCAAAAAATGTATACTAAGCTGCTCTACCAATCTTCACGGTATACCCTTATCAGAGCAGTCCTAACTAATGTATGCAATCCCTATCTGATGTATTTAAAAACCTGATCATCTGTATATAACCTGTGTGAACAGGGTTCAGAGAGGAAAAATCCATGTGTGCATACAGGGTAGAACAGCTTTTGTGCAGATAGCCCAAGAGGAGTGGTGGAACTCCCCAGTCTTGTAGACACAAGAGAACAATTATGGAAACAGGAACACATGGGCTACTTGCACAGTGAACAAGTCTGTATGATCATGTTCACACACCACCAAGAAACCTGAAGACACAAAAGAGAATAGTAAAACCAAAAACACTCAGTTTGAAAAAATGTTGCAGTAATCCGCAAGTGCTAGTAAAAGATGTAAAAAAAAGGGTATTTGGTTGATACGTTTTTTGCAAAAAATGTATACTAAGCTGCTCTACCAATCTTCACGGTATACCCTTATCAGAGCAGTCCTAACTAATGTATGCAATCTCTATCTGATGTATTTAAAAACCTGATCATCTGTATATAACCTGTGTGAACAGGGTTCAGAGAGGAAAAATCCATGTGTGCATACAGGGTAGAACAGCTTTTGTGCAGATAGCCCAAGAGGAGTGGTGGAACTCCCCAGTCTTGTAGACACAAGAGAACAATTATGGAAACAGGAACACATGGGCTACTTGCACAGTGAACAAGTCTGTATGATCATGTTCACACACCACCAAGAAACCTGAAGACACAAGAGAGAATAGTAAAACCAAAAACACTCAGTTTGAAAAAATGATGCAGTAATCCGCAAGTGCTAGTAAAAGATGTAAAAAACAGGGTATTTGGTTGATACGTTTTTTGCAAAAAATGTATACTAAGCTGCTCTACCAATCTTCACGGTATACCCTTATCAGAGCAGTCCTAACTAATGTATGCAATCCCTATCTGATGTATTTAAAAACCTGATCATCTGTATATAACCTGTGTGAACAGGGTTCAGAGAGGAAAAATCCATGTGTGCATACAGGGTAGAACAGCTTTTGTGCAGATAGCCCAAGAGGAGTGGTGGAACTCCCCAGTCTTGTAGACACAAGAGAACAATTATGGAAACAGGAACACATGGGCTACTTGCACAGTGAACAAGTCTGTATGATCATGTTCACACACCACCAAGAAACCTGAAGACACAAAAGAGAATAGTAAAACCAAAAACACTCAGTTTGAAAAAATGTTGCAGTAATCCGCAAGTGCTAGTAAAAGATGTAAAAAACAGGGTATTTGGTTGATACGTTTTTTGCAAAAAATGTATACTAAGCTGCTCTACCAATCTTCACGGTATACCCTTATCAGAGCAGTCCTAACTAATGTATGCAATCCCTATCTGATGTATTTAAAAACCTGATCATCTGTATATAACCTGTGTGAACAGGGTTCAGAGAGGAAAAATCCATGTGTGCATACAGGGTAGAACAGCTTTTGTGCAGATAGCCCAAGAGGAGTGGTGGAACTCCCCAGTCTTGTAGACACAAGAGAACAATTATGGAAACAGGAACACATGGGCTACTTGCACAGTGAACAAGTCTGTATGATCATGTTCACACACCACCAAGAAACCTGAAGACACAAAAGAGAATAGTAAAACCAAAAACACTCAGTTTGAAAAAATGTTGCAGTAATCCGCAAGTGCTAGTAAAAGATGTAAAAAACAGGGCATTTGGTTGATACGTTTTTTGCAAAAAATGTATACTAAGCTGCTCTACCATGTTTTTTACATCTTTTACTAGCACTTGCGGATTACTGCAACATTTTTTCAAACTGAGTGTTTTTGGTTTTACTATTCTCTTTTGTGTCTTCAGGTTTCTTGGTGGTGTGTGAACATGATCATACAGACTTGTTCACTGTGCAAGTAGCCCATGTGTTCCTGTTTCCAAAACTTTTACAAGTACAGAATTTTTTTTTTCACTGAATTGGAAATTCCAGATCAACCAGGCCATTGCCAATGCTGCAAGCTGTACCGTGAAGGTGCACATTGCCACTGACATGCATTCTCAGAGTCAATAACTAGACTTTGGGTGACGCATGTCGTAAAGTTCTAATGTCATCGTGTGCGTAATGATGGTAAGATGTACGGTTACCTTAAAAGTCCTGTTTAAGCTGGAAGTCCCAGTCCCCTTGTAAAACAGGTCAATGAAGATGTGCATGCTTAAAGACGAACATGAAATGTGTAGCAACTTTGTTTGATTGTGAGAAAATCCAATTATAAGCTGCCATGTGTTAAATGACTGCATAAAATATTCCCTCGTCACAGATTTGTATATACTCTGCTGTATTGTAAAGATCCATATAAGCTCAGATACACTGCTATATATCATTCACTGACTTCTTTATTTACTTCATTCAAGGTGGGTAATGTAGAAGTTCAAATGGAAGACAGGAGAATAGATTTAAAGAGTACCCCAATAAAAATGATGATGAAGGGCTCTTGACTCATGAAGAGTCAACCTTCAGCACTAGGAGAGGAAAAAACCCCAGTGGAGGAAACCTCTAGGGAACCATGGCTGAAGGACTGCCCTTCCCTTAGGCAGTAGATGTTAACTGATGAGAACAGTGACCAAGCCTGGAATCTGTCTCATGGTGCAGCAGATAACTCAATCAATTTATGAATCTATCTAGCTGCATAATGACCATCAAATGTTTTATGCATTGATGAGAACAGAGACTGAGCCCAGAATCTGTCTTGTGCACAGCAGGTATCTCACTTTATCTGTGAGTGAGTCTTGCTGCGCAATGTCCAGTTAATGTATCCAGTGGTGGAGAACAGATACCGAGTAAGGAATCTGCCTCATTATGCAATTGGACACTCACTTATTTTGTGAGTGTGTCTAGCAGCAGAAAGTCTAGTAATGTCTTATTCAATGGTGGAGAACAGAGACCAAGCCTGCAATCTGCCTCGATGTGCAGTAGGAAACTCACATATTCTGTGAGTGCGTCTCGCTGTGAAAAGTCCAGTAATGGCATATTCATTGGTTGAGAACAGAGACCGAGCCCGGAATCTGCCTCGTTGTGCAGAAGGAAACTCACTTGTTCAGTGAGTGCGTCTAGCTGCGGAAAGTCCAGTAATGTCACATCCGGTGGTTGAGAACAGAGACCGAGCCCGGAATCTGTCTCGTTGTGCAGTAGGAAACTCACATATTCTGTGAGTGCGTCTAGCTGCGGAAAGTCCAGTAATGTCGTATTCATTGGTTGAGAACAGAGACCGAGCCCGGAATCTGCCTCGTTGTGCAGAAGGAAACTCACTTGTTCAGTGAGTGCGTCTAGCTGCGGAAAGTCCAGTAATGTCACATCCAGTGGTTGAGAACAGAGACCGAGCCCGGAATCTGCCTCGTTGTGCAGAAGGAAACTCACTTGTTCAGTGAGTGCATCTAGCTGCGGAAAGTCCAGTAATGTCACATCCGGTGGTTGAGAACAGAGACCGAGCCCGGAATCTGCCTCTTGTTTTTTGTAAAGTCTTTATCTCCAGATGGATCCCATGTTCACTGTGGGTTCACAGCGAGACCCGTCTGCCTCATCTGCAGTAAAAATGTCACAAAATTAGCAAAACAGTAAAGATTAATATATGTATATGGAGACAGATTATAATGAGTGGGGCAACAGAAGATGTTTACATGTCATCCATTGTCTCTAGATTATAATACAGAACTATGTAATATATAGTGGGCATCATTTAATGTCTATGTTCAGGTATGTTCTACATCCTATCAGTGCTGTGATAGGAATTGTACCCTGCCTATTATTTTTTGATCTTCTATAATGAGATTACAGCTATCCCTCTTCATGGTACAAATACAGCACTCCACCCTGTTTCCTATAACCCCATGAAAAAGCTGTGATGGTGAAACAACTGTCAGGGTTAAGTGCATTAGAACAAGCACTTACTTATGGCATCTGGAAGTACATTTGATATTGAGCACCTTTTATCCTGCCATCAACTATTTTGATTTATACATTTGCACTATAAGCCAGTATTGCTATACATCAAATGTGATCATGACAAAATATTCATCTATTTGTTTTTGCCATGTCCACCTACTCTTGTTTGTGCTTTCAATGTGTTAGTCATGTGCTCAGCCAACATTGCTATGTATTGTGATTTATTAAAAATGAAATTTATATTGTTCTTTCTCATATTAGTGATTCGAGAATGACAACACCCATTCTCCAGTAGTCCAGCAAGTCTTATCTCACAGACTGATGATATAGTTTGCATAAGGAAAAGTAGTGCTATCAACGTTTTAGTTGTTAGTGGCCAATTTCCAATTATTTAGGATATTACCTGTTAATACTAATACATAACATAATCATAAAACATATTTTAAAGTCCTAAGACCTTACATTTGGTTTTTGCTGCCATAGGCCAGAAGTTCCTAAAAGACAAACTTCACAAGGATTTTATATTTGCCTAGGACTTTGAACAGGCCAAGATGTTTATCAAAATTTTGAGGAGGTGAAGCAGTAGACGGGGGAGGATTCAGAGGAGGCGGTGGAATAAGTTCTCTGTCCTTTTGTTTTGTATAAATGATAGTGGTTATTGATTAGTTATTCATTAATGCACATTAATTCTACTCCACTGTCAGGCTGAGTTTGAGGCCCATGAAATACTAAGAAATTGTTCTAACTGCAAATCAATAATATATTGTTTAAAATGGCCGATGTTTAATTTATGCAAGGTATGGAAGTTAGAACAAGTTATATTTATAGAAGTGATCATCTTCTCATCAGTATGAAGAAAAAGGGAACTTACTCTCAGAGGCGACGATCACATTCTATTCTGGCATATGGATTCATAATGGGGTCCAGACGTAGAGATGTTTCTGTTTTTGATTACATCTCTGTTTTCGGCAATGGGTCCATGAGGAGCATCGTCATTTAATATATTTATTTTATCCACATGTTCTCCTGTAAGGTGTAACATTGAAATTAACATCAAGATAAAAGCTTCCAAATTTGTTAGAGAATATTAACAATCTACAGGTTTTATAACCGCTAAATTATAATGTATGAAAGTAGAAGGATCAAACAACCAGCTATCTACTTTTAGAGATTATTTTATTAGGCTGTTTCTTTTCTATTAAACATACTTGTATGTTATAAAAGACTAGAACTTACTGTCAGAGGAGATGATCAAATCATCATCTGGATCTATATTGATGACTACATAACCAGAGCCAGGAGTAGAGATATTGGGGTGTTTGAGGACATCTCTCTTTTTGTCCATCGGTCCATAAGGAACACCATCATTTACAGCAGTGATTTCATTCTCTTGTTCTTCTGTAACATAGAACATTGACATTAGCATTAATAAAAAAAAGCTTCTATATGTTTGTTACAAATAGTTAAATTATACTTGTATTATGATCTCTAAATGGTACAATTATGAAAATAGGTGGACCAAACCCTCAGAGTAACATTTATGTATATGGTTATTCACTGACATGCTCATTTTAGAGATTTTTTTTATTAGGTAGTATTTTTCCTGATAAATACATGTTATAGTACATGTTATAAAAGCCTGAGAACTTACTATCAGAGGAGATGATCATATCTTCATATGGATTGATAGTAGTTATGACATAATGGGGGCCAGGCGTAGAGATGTTGGAGTTTTTGAGGACATCTCTCTCTTCAGCCATGGGTCCATGAGGAGTAGCCTCACTTACAATCATTGTTTCATCCTCATGTTCTCCTGTAACACAGAACATTGAAATCAGCGTTTCAAAAGGGAAATATTATGTTTCTTTTAGATTATTTCCTCTATTAGGTACTTTTTTTTCCTGTTAAATCCATGTTCTAGTACATTTTATAAAATCTTGAGAACTTACTGTCAGAGGAGATGATCATATCTTCATATGGATCGATAGTAGTTATGATATAATGGGGGCCAGGCCTAGAGATAGTGGTGTTTTTGAGGACAACTTTCTCTTCAGCCATGGGTCCATGAGGAGCATCCTGATTTACAATCATTATTTCATCC
This sequence comes from Ranitomeya imitator, assembly GCF_032444005.1. Lineage (NCBI taxonomy): Eukaryota > Metazoa > Chordata > Amphibia > Anura > Dendrobatidae > Ranitomeya > Ranitomeya imitator. Next base: position 246,059,552 of record NC_091286.1, on the reverse strand, counting down.
TCATGTTCTCCTGTAACACAGAACATTGAAATCAGCGTTTCAAAAAGGAAATATTCTGTTTTTTTTAGATTGTTTCCTCCATTAGGTACTTTTTTTTCTGTTAAATACATGTAATAGTACATGTTATAAAAGCCTGAGAACTTACTGTCAGAGGAGATGATCTTTTCTTCATATGGGTCTATAGTAGTTATGACATAATGGGGGCCAGGCCTAGAGATGTTGGAGTTTTTGAGGACATCTCTCTCTTCAACCATGGGTCCATGAGGAGCATCCTGATTTACAATCATTGTTTCATCCTCATGTTCTCCTGTAACACAGAACATTGAAATCAGCATTTCAAAAGGAAAATATTCTATATCTTCTAGATTGTTTCCTCTATGTCTACAGTAAAATCATTGTCATTAAGAGATTTTTCTTATATTATAAGGTTGCTTTTTCTTTTAAACAGATTTCATATATTGAAAGAAAGTAAACAAAATGTGATTAGAGTATTCAGCTTTACAATGTGAACTGCGTCCATGTAATATAAAAACCTCCAAGAAGTAGTTGTATGTATATACAGTAGATATTAATGTCAAATGGGTTAGGCTGTACGTACCGGTAGGATTAGCCCTATTCTCTATGCCTGCGTCCATGGAATCTTGTCCTGTAACATTTCTCCAGAATTTATTCTTTTTCAGATATCTTTAAAATGATAAAACAGAAGTCATGTTGCAAATTGTAAAGAAAACTATTTCTGTGTTCTGCAGAATGTTATAAAGGCATTTATTTTTCTTCATCTATTTTATCTATCCCTATAAGCAGTCATTTTTGCTATCTATGACAATCAGAAATGTTTTCATATTGTACAGAAAAGTCCATTGTGCTCGGACAGATCAGACCCAGTTTATGAACGACTAAACATCTCCACTAGATTATACCCTATGCTGAATCGTGTGATAACCTGAAGATGGGATATTTCTTATACAGACTCCCGTGTAGCCCATAAATCATTAGAAGACTTACCCATATGTGATGGTACAGATGACACCGAAGAAGAATCCAAAGAAGAAGTAGACGGCAGGAGCTATATCCAACATGAATTGTTCTATTGGAAGAAAAGATCAAGAATATGTCAGATATTTAGAGCTACTAATGTATACATTATATTTTGCACCTCATTTACTTAACCAGACCTAGGACCATTCCTATGAGTAAGGGGACACATGCACAATAGCTGTCGGCCCATGGTTCAGTTGATCTGTTCAGCCGGCAGATATTTCTCCTGACTCCTCCATACACAGAAGCGCTAATTCTGCTGATCGCACCTGTAAGTAAGCCACTGGTAGATTCCTTTGGCAGAGGCTTTTTAACACTTAGAAATTGTACATTGGACTGTCAGCAGAGCTGCTGATATCGGCAAATTTGACTGTCGTTAGTCTCATGTATATGGGGTGTAGGACTGAACATTTCAGGAACATAGTAAATCCCAACAAGTTGGAGAAATTCACCAATTACCATAAATTTGTAATTATTTCCCACAAAAGTATTGATGAAGTCACACATATGAAGATCAGACACATATGTAACTTATATTCCGCTTACAGGGGATCTCCATTCAAGCTTACAATTTGTTTGAGCCTGGAACAGTGAACACATGATGGGAGAAGGCTCCTGGAATTACAAGTAACACATGAAGAATCCTCCATGAAATGTATCATGTGATTATTAACACTAACCCCATATTGGATGAATATCTGGTAAAGTACTTACCTGCAGGGGTCAGAGCCCTGGAATCATGGCGGCGGATGTTGATAGGAGCGCCTTGTACAGATGTAAGTAGCACAGTCACGATTAGAAGAAATCGAAACAGCATTTTAGCCAGGAGGAAAATCGCTTATTGTGTGATACACAGTGAGCCTCTCCAGACAAAGCCTCTTTCTGCAGGGTCATTCCATATAACCACACAGTCCGTGATGTCACAATGATGATCTCAGTGTGACATCATGAGGAGCGGAACATGAGTGATGTCACAATGGGTCAGATAGCGAGCCACTAAAGATGAAGCAGCTTCAACCATTTTTATGTGTTTCTTACAATTCCTAGTTTTGTCTGTAGATCACTGATCAGAATACAACATTACACAGGATTCAGGCTGGAATATGACCATCCTCAGGGTTAAGTAGTAAATGCAATAGGCAGGGAGTAACTGGAGAACTGAAGGATCAGAGGATTTTCTGATCAGTGCTGATTACACAGATAGTGTGGCCTTTATATCTGTAGGTCCCATGGTGCTGACGTCCCCTTTAAGTCCATTGCCATATTTCAGCAGTCGCATTCTGTTTCACATATAAGTTCACTGGAGTAATCTAGATAAATCCTGCAGTATCCAGATGTCTTGATATAATTACTTCACACAGCCATTGGTCTACTCACCCCAGGGGCAGACACTAATAGCTTGGGGCCCCTGTGCAAGAAATATGTCTGGTACCCCCTCCCTGCCCGGTACGCTGCTTATGAGGAGGGCAATCTGGCAATGGGAACCAAGGCAGATTGCCCTCATTATTTTCAACCTGCAAGCAGGGGTGTACATAGGAATCACAGGGCCCCGTAGCAAAAGTTCTATTTGGCCCCCACACCTCTAAAAATATATATATATTTATATTTTTTCACTGAGATGGAGATATATATACTGTATGTGTGTGTAATACATTTATATATATCCGTTTGCATTCAGTTCTGTTGGTCCCAGCGCAGTCATACCTGCAGTCAGGTGATAACTAGTGATAGCTGTCAGTGAATAGAACAATGCAGACATGGCTGACACTGTAGTCGGCACATGACAGCAAGTGTGCAGAGCGCCACCTCGTGGTCATGTGATAACTGCTGGAACGGGCAGAGCCCAACCATGTATATATTATATTACATTATATGTCTGGTATCTGTATCATCTGGTATATGCTTTATTGATTGTCTATGGAACCGATGGAATTAGCCAAGCGCAGCGCTCAGCAGCTCTATAGGTAATGGATAGAGCAGAGACCGAGCATGCACAACTCTGCTCCATCCAGGACGAGACTGCAAGGTCCTGTTTTCAGAATCTCTGGGGGGGTGGCCCAGTGGTCGAATCCCCAGTGATCAACAAGTTAACCACAATCCGATGTCTCACACATACATCGTATGTATACCGTACATACATACACACTTACACCGTACATACATATACCGTACATACATACACCTTACATACATATACCGTACATACACACACAGATACACAAACATATACCGTACATACATTCACATAAACCGTACATACAAACATATACCGTACGTACATACACACTTACACTGTACATACCTATACCGTACATACATATACCTTACATACATATACCGTACATACACACACAGATACACAAACATATACCGTACATACATTTACATAAACCATACATACACACACATATACCGTACATACACACACACATATACCATACATGAACCATACAACCACATAGATGTGCATACATACTGTATACCGTACATACATACACACAGTTACAAAAACGGTACATATATACTCACATATACCCTAATTACACACACTGTTATATACACATATTATATATTCTTGTCCATTCTTCTTGGCTAAAAGCTTGAGCTCAGTGAGGTTTGATGGAGATCGTTTGTGAACAGCAGTTTTCAGCTCTTTCCACAGATTCACGATTGGATTGAGGTCTGGACTTTGACTTGGTCCTGTATTTGGCTCTATCCATCTTCCATTCCTTTTTTACCATCTTCCCTGTCCCTGCTGAAGAAAAGCAGGCCCAAACTGTGATGCTGCCACCATCATGTTTGACAGTGGGGATGGTGTGTTCAGGGTGATGAGCTGTGTTGCCGTTACGCCAAACATATCATTTGGCACTGTTGCCAAAAAGTTCGATTTTGGTTTCATCTGACCAGAGCACCTTCTTCCCCATGTTTGGTGTGTCTCCCAGGTAGCTTGTTGCAAACTTTAAACAACACTTTTTATCGATATCTTTGAGAAATGGCTTTCTACTTTCCACTCTTCCACAAAAGCCAGATTTTTGCAGTGTACGACTGATAATTGTCCTATGGACAGACTGTCCCATCTCAGCTGTAGATCTCTGCAATTTCATCCATAGTGATCATGGGCCTCTTGGCTGCATCTCTAATCAGTCTTCTCCTTTTTTGAGATGAAAGTTTAGAGGGACGGCCGGGTCTTGGTAGATTTGCAGTGGTATGATACTCCTTCCATTTCAGTATGATCACTTGCACAGTGCTCCTTGGGATGTTTAAAGTTTTGGAAATCATTTTGTATCCAAATCTGGCTTTAACCCCTTCGCGCCATGCGCCGTACTAGTACTGCGCTGCCGGCACTGCATTAGTGCCAGCAGCAGTACTAGTACGGCGCATCGATCACCGCGGTCTCGCGCTGAGCGCCGCGGTGATCGGGTGCAGGTGTCAGCTGTATATGACAGCTGACACCCCGCAGCAATGCCCACGATCGGCGCTATCGCCGATCGCGGGCATTTAACCCCTCTGATGCCGCTGTCAGTAGTGACAGCGGCATAGAGGGGGATCGCGCAGGGACGGGGGCTCCCTGCGCTCTCCCACCGGAGCAACACAATGAGATCGCGTTGCTCCGGTGACCCGGAAGGAGTCCCCAGATCCAAGATGGCCGCCGGACTCCTTCCGGGTCATGAAGTGACCTGGCTAGCCGGCGCCTGCTGAGAGCAGGCGCTGGAAGCCAGCTAAGCTGCCTGTCAGATCGTTGATCTGACTGTGTGCTATGCACAGTGTCAGATCAACGATCTGATCTAATACAGAGATGTCCCACCCTGGGACAATGTTAGAAAGTAAAAAAAAAATAGAATTTGTAAAAAAAAATAAAAAAAAATCCCCAAATAAAAAAAAAAAAACATTTCCCAATAAATCCATTTATTTATGTAAAAAAAAAAAAAACAATAAATGTACACATATTTGGTATCGCCGCGTCCGTAACGACCCGCTCTATAAAACTATCCCACTAGTTAACCCCTTCAGTGAACACCGCAAAAAAAAAAAAAAAAAACAAGGCAAAAAACAACGCTTTATTATCATACAGGCGAACAAAAAGTGGAATAACACGCGATCAAAACAACGGATATAAATAACCATGGTACCGCTGAAAACGTCATCTTGTCCCGCAAAAAAAAGCCGCCATACAGCATCATCAGCAGAAAAATAAAAAAGTTATAGCTCTCAGAATAATGCGATGCAAAAAACAATTATTTTTTTATATAAAATAGTTTTTATTGTGTAAAAGCGCCAAAACATAAAAAAATTACATAAATGAGGTATCGCTGTAATCGTACTGACCCGAAGAATAAAACTGCTTTATCCATTTTACCACACGTGGAACGGTATAAACGCCCCCCCTAAAAGAAATTCAGGAATTGCTGGTTTATGTTCATTCCGCCTCCCAAAAATCGGAATAAAAAGCGATCAAAAAATGTCATCTGCCTGAAAATGTTACCAATAAAAACGTCAACTCATCCCGCAAAAAACAAGATCTCACATGACTCTGTGGGCCAAAATATGGATAAATTATAGCTCTCAAAATGTGGTGATGCAAAAACTATTTTTTGCAATAAAAAGCGTCTTTTAGTGTGTGACGACTGCCAATCATAAAAATCCGCCAAAAAAACGCTATAAAAGTAAATCAAACCCCCCTTCATCACCCCCTTAGTTAGGGAAAAATAATAAAATGTAAAAAAATGTATTTATTTCCATTTTCCCATTAGTGCTAGGGTTAGTGCTAGGGTTAGTGCTAGGGTTAGGGCTAGGGTTAGGGTTAGGGCTAGGGTTAGGGCTAGGGTTAGGGCTAGGGTTAGGGCTAGGGTTAGGGCTAGGTCTAGGGTTAGGGTTAGGGTTGGGGTTAGGGTTTCAGTTATAATTGGGGGTTTCCACTGTTTAGGCACATCAGGGGCTCTCCAAACGCGACATGGCGTCCGATCTCAATTCCAGCCAATTCTGCTTTGAAAAAGTAAAACAGGGCTCCTTCCCTTCCGAGTTCTCCTGTGTGCCCAAACAGTGGTTCCCCCCAACATATGGGGTATCAGCGTTCTCAGGACAAGTTGGACAACAACTTTTGGGGTCCAATTTGTCCTGTTACCCTTGGGAAAATAAAAACATAGGGGATAAAATATCATTTTCGTGGAAAAAAAAAATATTTTTTATTTTCACGGCTCTGCGTTATAAACTGTAGTGAAACACTTGTTGGTTCGAAGCTCTCACAACACATCTAGATAAGTTCCTTTGGGGGTCTAGTTTCCAATATGGGGTCACTTGTGGGGGGTTTCTACTGTTTAGGTACATCAGGGGCTCTGCAAATGCAACATGACGCCTGCAGACCAATCCATCTAAGTCTGCATTTCAAATGGCGCTCCTTCCCTTTCGAGCTCTGCCGTGCACCCAAACAGTGGTTCCCCCCAACATATGGGGTATCAGCGTTCTCAGGACAAGTTGGACAACAACTTTTGGGGTCCAATTTGTCCTGTTACCCTTGGGAAAATAAAAACATAGGGGATAAAATATCATTTTCGTGGAAAAAAAAATATTTTTTATTTTCACGGCTCTGCGTTATAAACTGTAGTGAAGCACTTGTTGGTTCAAAGCTCTCACAACACATCTAGATAAGTTCCTTGGGGGGTCTAGTTTCCAATATGGGGTTACTTGTGGTGGGTTTCTACTGTTTAGGTACATCAGGGGCTCTGCAAATGCAACATGACACCTGCAGTCCATTCCATCTAAGTCTGCATTTCAAACGGTGCTCCTTCCCTTCCGAGCTCTGCCATGCACTCAAACGGTGGTTCCCCCCCACATGTGGGGTATCATCATACTCAGGACAAATTGGACAATAACATTTGTGGTCCAATTTCTCCTGTTACCCTTGGGAAAAAAAAATTGCGGGCTAAAACATCATTTTGTGGAAAGAAAAAATGATTTTTTAATTTTCACAATGCTACATTCTAAACTTTAGTGAAACAATTGGGGGTTAAAAGTGCTCACCACACATCTAGATAAGTTCATTAGGGGGTCTTCTTTCCAAAATGGGGTCACTTGTGGGGGGTTTCCACTGTTAAGGCACGTCAGGGGCTCTCCAAATGCGACATGGCGTCCGATCTCAATTCCAGCCAATTTTGCATTGAAAAGTCAAATGGCACTCCTTCCCTTCCGAGCTCTGCCATGCGCTCAAACAGTGGTTTATCCCCATATATGAAGTATCGACGTACTCAGGACAAATTGCACAACAACTTTTGGGGTACAATTTATCCTTTTACCCTTGGGAAAATAAAAAATTTGGGGCAAAAAGATCATTTTTTGTGAAAATTAATAAAAAATTTTTTTTTACGGCTCTACATTATAAACTTCTGTGAAGCACTTGGAGGTTCAAAGTGCTCACCACACATCTAGATTAGTTCCTTAGGGGGTCTACTTTCCAAAATGGTGTCACCTGTGGGGGTTTCCACTGTTTAGGCACATCAGGGGCTCTCCAATCGTGACATGGGCTCCGATCTCAATTCCAGCAAATCTTGCATTGAAAAGTCAAATAGCGCTCCTTCCCTTCCGAGCTCTGCCATGTGCCCAAACAGTGGTTTACCCCCACATATGGGGTATCGGCGTACTCAGGACAAATTGTACAACGACTTTTGTGGTCCAATTTCTCCTGTTACCCTTGGTAAAATGAAACAAATTGGACCTGAAGTAAAAATTTTGTGAAAAAAAAGTTAAATGTTCAATTTTTTTAAACATTCAAAAAATTCCTGTGAAGCACCTGAAGGGTTAATAAACTTTTTGAATGTGGTTTTGAGTACCTTGAGGGGTGCAGTTTTTAGAATGGTGTCACTTTTGGGCATTTTCTGTCATATAGACCCCTCAAAGTCACTTCAAGTGTGAGGTGGTCCGTAAAAAAATGGTTTTGCAAATTTTGTTGCAAAAATGAGAAATCGCTGGTCAACTTTTAACCCTTATAACGTCCTAACAAAAAAAAATTATGTTTCCAAAATTGTGCTCATGTAAAGCAGACATGTGGGAAATGTTGTTTATTAACTATATTATGTGATATAACTCTCTAATTTAAGGGCATAAAAACTAAGAGTTTGAAAATTGCTAAATTTTCATAATTTCCGACAAATTTTTGTTTTTTTCACAAATAAATGCAAGTCATATCGAAGAAGTTTTACCACTATTATGAAGTACAATATGTCACGAGAAAACAATGTCAGAATCACCAGGATCCGTTGAAGCGTTTCAGAGTTATAACCTCATAAAGTGACAGTGGTCAGAATTGTAAAAATTGGCCCTGTCACTTAGGTGAAAACAGGCTTTGGGGTGAAGGGGTTAAGCATCTCCACAACAGTATCATGGACCTGCCTTTTGTGTTCCTTGGTCTTCATGATGCTTTCTGTGCTTCAAACAGAACCCTGAGACTATCACAGAGCAGCTGCATTTATACGGAGACTTGATTACACACAGGTGGATTATATTTATCATCATTAGGCATTTAGGACAACATTGGATCATTCAGAGATCCACAAAGAACTTCTGGAGTGAGTTTGCTGCACTGAAAGTAAAGGGGCCGAATAATAGTGAACTCCCCACTTGTTATGATCAGGTGACCTTGGAGCAGCATGAAAACTTTCACTGGAGTAGGTGGTAATGTCGGGGTCATCACGACAATACCCTTCATCCACCAGTCATTCCAAATCAGATTAAGAGCATTGGTACCGGAGTGAAGGATGAGTCAGACAAAATGCTGGTTCAAACTCATTGCATGCTCGTACTTCCACACGTAGTGGGAACGTCACAGCAATTGAACTTTATTTCGTGATACACAACATTATATGACCTATTGGGGGAAGGTGTGCAGAAGGCGGGGATAGGCAGGGTTTAAGCAATGTATCTAGTATTCAGTCCTTCTGGTTGGTCTGACGTCATATGATGGATCCTCCTTCCTCCACGTCACTTTCTCCAGAAACGATACTTTAGCTTCAGAAACGAAAGTAGATTCTTGGCAAGAACAAAAACTAAGGCAAAGGTGAATACTGGCAGCCATCTTAAATACAATTACATATGCATTAGCAAACATGAAGGAAAAACTTATTGTTTCACAGCATAAGAATATATAAAAGTACAAAAGAGTATAAAGATATATATTTTCACCTTGACAATCCCCCCTAAACACTAAGTTTTTCCCTAAAAAGAAAGATCCTTCGAGACTGTCCATGTGACTGGGAAAGGGGAGGTGGATTTCTTCATCCAGACACCTCAGAAGCTCTCCCCTTGTGAGAGGCCTCCAGGCAGCTGAACCCTTCACTAGCTTCACATGGAGTTCTCCTGCTGTCCCTAAACTAAATCTCTTAGCATCATCTGAGAATAAAGGGGTTTTGTCTATCTTCTTGAGGGGGACATACTTGGGGATCTCCCCTGGATCAGTGCTATCGTACTCTGATGGGTCTACTTCTTGGTTGAGGAAGGTGCCAGTCAGAGTTGCCTTAGTGATAACCTTTTTATACAGGGGAATAACACAACAGAGGATTATCGATCCAACTACAAGAAGGGCAATCAGTACCAGACAAGCTTGTTGAAGGAATCCTTTGAGCCCACCCAACCAACCGGAAAAGAAAGATGTGTCTACTCCAGCATTAGATTTTAATTCTGCTGCTAACCCATTTAACTTTTTAAGGGCTATCATGGTCTTTCCATTTACCCCAGAGTTCTGAGGGATATAGGTACAACATTCCTCTCCCACCATCCCACAGACTCCTCCTTTTTCAGCTAAGATCATATCAAGGGCTAGTCAGTTTTGGAGGGTCATTCTAGTGTTAGGGCCAAACTCCTCAACTATACCTTGGAAAGCATCACAGATAAAATTGACAAACCTTTGTTCACTGTAATATATGTAATTGATCCAATCAACATTTTTATTAATCTGCACCTGTGGGATTATAGAAGCAAAGCCAGCATAGATCTGGTTCTGGGCTTTAAACTGGTCAGGCACCCCCCTTGGCACTCCAATGCCATCGACATATACCAATAGATTTTCTTCATAACTCATGTGGAGCTTGATCAAGACTTCTCCTCTTTCTGGTATATTCATCAGGTGTCTCCGGATCCCAAGGTAAAATCTTAAACTGCACAGCTAGTTTAACAAGGGTGCATTGACCTATCCAGGCATTAGGCAACCTAGAACGGAGCTTACCATCTGCACATAACCAATAAATGTCGTACATATACTGTGTATGATTAGCTAGCAAATCAGTATCTAGGGAACTGTTCTCTTTGCAGAAACCTGTCTCGAAGACCCCTACTGGTGTACCTGTAATATCGTGGGAATTATAGCAGGTATAATTATCAGCTAATACGGTTATCCCTCCTGGGACCTTTAGTTTAGGTGCTTCATGAATTAGTGGGACATAATCTGAGCAATCAGTGGGCTTTAAACCCTTCAACAGATTCATAACACAGGCAGTAGTATTAAGTATATCCAATATATCCCAAATTTGATCATCTGGATAATCTGTGGCCCTAACCAATTTATCCCACATGTATATAACTGACAATTTTATTGGCTATACCCATCTGTACTACTAATCTTTTATGATATTGTACAAACTTATTATTCAAGAATATTGGGGAATTTAGACTGTCCCATACGGTTACCAATATTATTATATGGAAATACGAAAAACTAAAACATCATATCCCCTTATTTGCCACTAGTCTGTTTGACCAGCTTGCAGTGCGATACGTGGATCCACATCGGCCTTCCTTCCAGCTTTACTGACATAGGAGCAATGAGGAGAACCTGGTAGGGACCGTCATACAAGGGTTCTAGTCCGTGTTTTCTGACATAGCTTTTCACGACCATAAAACCACCAGGCTTCAAATTGTGACCAATATCGGTTTCTGCTGAATCTGGAAGGGAAGAAGAAACTAAAACATGGGTGTTAGCAACATTTTTACTAAGCTGAATAACATATTGAACAGCACGGTCAATTTCTTCTGACAACTACTGAGACTGAAAATTTGCAACTGAGAACCTAGCACCAAACAATATCTCATATGGGGACAGGCCATATTTTGCAATAGGGGTAGTGCGAATGTGTAAGAGCCCTGACCATGGAGCCGTAGTCTCCTGCATCATTTTGGTCAATTGTCCCTTCAGCGTGCCGTTCAGCCTCTTAACTTTCCCACTGGATTGTGGAGAGTATGGAGGGCTACAGTGGATCCAAGCATTGTCAGAACCTCCTGATACACATGAGAAGAAAAGTCCGGGCCTTGGTCACTTTCATCAACTTCTGGAACACCATATCTGCATATAACTTCCATCACCAGTTTCTTTGCTGTGGTCTTTGCAGTCACGTTGGTAACAGGGAATGCTTCTGGCCAATTGGAGAACATGTCGACAACCACCAGACAATATTCATTCCTTCCAGACTTACGCAACGTGATATGGTCCACCTGGAGCCTTTGGAAAAAATAATCGGGCTTAACAAGATGCTTCGGGGTTACACGTTGAAGTTGACCGGGATTGCAGGTCTGACAGATACCTCGATGTGTGGGCCCATGCGCCCACGTGGCAATAGCAGGGTACATCTGCTTAGGGAGACACACAACTTGGTCCTTTTTCCAGTGACCATTGTCCATACATGCTCCATCAGCTTTCCACTGCTTCACTTCTTCCTTTGGAGATATTCTCTGCATTGTCATTAAGCGGTCTCGCGGGGTCCAGCAGAAAACCTCAGTCTGTCATAGATCATCAGGTTCCTGTAGAGTCAGTGTTTCTTGTAACTGTTTACGCTGAGAGCGTGTGGTCACCATAGCTGGTATGGGCTGTTCAACGGGTAGGAGAGCAGCGGCTTTTGCTTGCATATCTGCAAAGGTGTTACCAACAGTCTGTGGCCTGTTCCTAGTACCGTGCTCCTTAACTTTGATAATGGCCACCTGAGTAGGTAATTTGATTGAGTCCATGAGGGCTTTAACAGCTTCAACATTCTTCACTGAGTCCCGGCGGTAGTAACAAACCCTCGATTGGTCCATAGGGCTCCGAAATCATGAGCAATACCAAATGCATACTGTGAGTCCGTATATATTAGCCCGCCTGTCTTTGGCCAGAACACATGCAGTAGACAGATCCTGAAGTTCTGCTTCCTGTGCTGACAGGGAGGGAGAGAATGCAGCTCCGTGCACTACAGTATCTTCCGTAGTATCAGCGTATCCGGTGTGAAATCTGCCAAAATCATCAGCATATCTTGAACAGTCTTTCAGGGCCTTGTAGAGAGGTTGCATTATGCGGGATGCGTCCGGTATCCACTGACAACAATAAATACATAGTCCAAGGAAACGTTGGAGTTCAGTCACATCCTTTGTAGCTGACGGCTATTTTTCTTTCTTCTGTGAGGTGTCTGGCACCCTGAAGGAGACAGTGACCCAAAAATATCACTTGACCAAGGCAGGACCGAAGTTTCGAGGCCGAAACCCGACAGTTCAGATCTGCCAGATACTTGCGAAAACTAACAGTGGCAACAATGGCTTCCTGCTCTGTCTGTGCACACAACAACAAAAAAAAAATTACCCACATACTGAAGCAGCGTGACATAAGGATATTCTAACTGCCAGGGTTAGAGACACTATCCCCCCCCCTTTTTTTTTTTTTTTTTTCTCAAACTGATCGGGAAAAGGCGTGTAAGATACACATCTCATTATACTCATCTGCATAGGGGTTATATAACGTAAGGACCATCTGACCATCATCTTGGCTCACCAACTCTCTAGGTCTGCTCAGGTGCACTTATACATCCATCATATTGTCTTTGTCTGTATAATGGGAAAGGTTTGTTCTCAGGGTCAGCCAATTATTTTAGCGTAGCTAGCTAGTCAGAGGGCTTCCAGGGATAATACTCCTGTATCTGTCTTACACTACCTGATGTGGTTGGTTCTCTGGTGGTGGGGGTGACTAGATGACCAGTTGGGGGTGACATGACATGCTGGTCTACAGCTCCTTCCCAAAAGGATTACTGTCAGCTTACTCCCAAAGTTAATGTCCCCACTACCCACTAACCACAATCCTGTGTCAGCTTCTTATATCACTACATGTGATCTTATCTGGACAGGATTCAGCGCAATTCACTTAGGTTGGGTTGCAGCACAGATTATACAAGCATTTCTCCAGTCTGGGTTTGTCTGACCGCAATGTTTACAAATCCATCTGTCTTGTCTTGGTCTGAGAATTAACATGGCGAGAGAGATTTCCAGACACAGGGTTAAAATGGATATTGGAGTATGAGACTGGATTTGTGTAGGGAGGGGGGCTGGAGCTGGAGTCTAGTGGGCCACTGATAAGGAGCTAGCTGTGTCCTTGAAGCTGCTGTTCCTGCTCCTTGAAGCTGCGGTGGGGGCTACAGGGCGCAGCTGCTGATTTAGAATGGGTTAAGTTCTTCTGGAAACTTTGTACTACTTTTAATACATCGTCCGGACACCATATTTCACTTTAAACTTACAATAATTCTTTCTAATTCAATACAACATTGTACTATTGCTTTAAACACAAATCTCTCAGCACGTACTGAACCAAGGACAGAATATACACAGCTCCACCATATTCTTCAGCGCAGCTGCATGGCCCCCCCTTTCTCTGGCCCGCAGCACAAAGAGAAGAAATCAGAAACAATTCGCGCAGGGGTTCACCCCTCCCATCAGCTATAAACACAGAGATAAGAATTTACAGCAATCCTCAACATAAAGAAGAAAGGCACAGCGCAGCTGTTTGACCCCTCCCATCGGGTGTCTCAGAAAACCACACAGAGTAACGAAATACAGCAGTTCTCAGACTCAATTAATTTCTACAAAACCTTCACACAATTCCTATGCCAGAACACCTCAGAAAAACCAATGATTGAGGTATTTTATAACCAAACACGGGCTCTGCATCCTCTGATTCTCCCTCTCCATCAACCTCTTTCCATTCCTCGTTCTTTAAACCTCGCGCAACTCGCAGATGAGCTTGCGCTTGTTCTAACAGTCCTTTATCTTTCAACATTCTTGACTGCCTTCTTGCCCTCCCGTGACTCTACTATTGTCTTGACTTCCACAGCATCCTCACTTAACTCGTGGGGCACGGACTTCTTCTGCTATAAGAGATGCAACATGACTCACAGAATACTACGCCCTTCTGCAGCAGGCCGCTGACAGCGACGACAACACTTGTGTCCTAGCACGGAGCCTCGCGCTCGACGTGTTATGAATAAAGAGCCTCGCGCTAAATATTTTTCCCTAACCTGAACACCAGTGATTACAGTCTGCCCTGTCACGATATTCTAAACGTTGGGAGGCTGTCTCCTAGTGAGACCCCTCCACTGTGTTTCTGGTGGTCCCACTCTTGGGACGTCTTAATTACCGATATGTGCAAGTGTGTGCAAGTGTTTCTGGTGGTCCCCCTCTTGGGACGTCTTAATTACCGATATGTGCAAGTGTGTGCAAGTGTTTCTGGTGGTCCCCCTCTTGGGACGTCTTAATTACCGATGTATGTGCGTGCAATATCACAGAGGCTACGTCTCCTATCCCTTCCTCTAAGCCGCCCCCAATCCACAAACTTCTCAATCTTTCACTCTATCACTACTAGGCAACAGTCACGGGTAGGGTGGTTGAATGGAGTACAATGACCGGTGGAGGAGGTGTGGTGTACACGAGGACGCGCAGAGTGCGACGTCTCTCAGTTGCTGGTTCGAAGCGTGGCACGGGATTGCGCTCGGTCTCACCACTCGACCGGTCACTCCCCAGACCCAAGGAGACCACGGACTAATCAATAATGGCTGAAACACTAGCAAGTGTGACACATACAGAATGTATGATCTCCACTTACCGTGTTTGGAGGGTGATCAGTCCTCGAGGTCAGCCACTACGGGTGTCGTCCACGGACGTCCAGGCATGGGTCCAGGGGGTCTCGGATCGCGGGCCACGCCCCACGTTGGTTGCGCCAAATTGTCGGGGTCGTCACGACAATACCCTTCATCCACCAGTCATTCCAAATCAGATTAAGAGCATTGGTACCGGAGTGAAGGATGAGTCAGACAAAATGCTGGTTCAAATTCATTGCATGCTTGCACTTCCACACGTAGTGGGAACGTCACAGCAACTGAACTTTATTTCGTGATACACAACATTATATGACCTATTGGGGGAAGGTGTGCAGAAGGCGGGGATAGGCAGGGTTTAAGCAATGTATCTAGTATTCAGTCCTTCTGGTTGGTCTGACGTCATATGATGGATCCTCCTTCCTCCACGTCACTTTAAGTTTCCATTTCTCCAGAAACGATACTTTAGCTTCAGAAACGAAAGTAGATTCTTGGCAAGAACAAAAACTAAGGCAAAGGTGAATACTGGCAGCCATCTTAAATACAATTACATATGCATTAGCAAACATGAAGGAAAAACTTATTGTTTCACAGCATAAGAATATATAAAAGTACAAAAGAGTATAAAGATATATATTTTCACCTTGACAGTAACTATACTGACCGCAAACCCTGATCTTAACACCGCAACTAGAAGTAGCCGTGGGTTGTGCCTAACAAAACCTAGACACCTCGACACAGCCGGAGGACTAAATACCCCTATAGATGGAAAAAGGAATTTCTACCTTGCCTCAGAGCAGAACCCCAAAGGATAGGCAGTCCCCCACAAATATTGACTGTGAGTAGTAGAGGAAAAGACACACACAGGCAGGAAACAGGATTTAGCAAATGAGGCACACACTAGCTAAATAGGAAAGGATAGGACAGGATACTGAGCGGTCAGTATTAAGAATCCTTCCAAAAATATCCACAGCAGAAAATACAAAAACTCTACCATCTAACTAACGATGTGGAGCGTATATCTGCAACTCCAGAGAATCCAACAAGACTGAGAAAACACTGACACAGTCTAAGCTGGACAAGAGAAAAACAAATGAATAGCACAGAAGATAAGCACACTGCATGTGTGCCACAGAAAAAGAAACAGACACTTATCTTTGCTGAATTGGCAGCTAAGCAGGAGAAGCCAGAAAGTGATCCAACACTTCACAAGAAACATTGACAACTGGCAAGGACTAATGAATCCTGCACACCTAAATATCCCAGTCAGAACTGCAATCAGCAGATACACCTGGCCAGGACTGCGACTCAGAGACAACTGCATTTCCACCTACAACCACTGGAGGGAACCCAAGAGCAGAATTCCCAACACCACTTTTCAGTTTTTGAATTTCCACAAAAATTTAAAGTAACCAATAAATTTCATTCAACTTCACAATTGTGTTCCACTTACATTTACATTTCGTATCTTTATGTTTGAAGCATGATATGTGGGAACAGGTTGAAAAGTTCAAGGGCGCCAAGTAATTTCACTAGGCAGTGTGTCTTTTGCATGGTTTTGAGCAACAATGGAGTAATTACAGAATATGTCCCAGAGAGTGTCGAGGTCTGTGGAGTGTATTACTCAGGTGACAGGCAGTGCTACACAGCTCAGGTAAAGGCCTTAATGTGGCAATGACCATGTTCCAATATATGTAAGGCTGCGGCCTGAATAGGTCTGTGCAGCGCAGTAATGCAGTCTCTTAGACGTGCTTAAAATGTACAGACACTGGTCAATACCCCACCACCATTTTTTGTAAGGATCCAAATTTAGAAAATGTAAGGAAAGTGACAGTTTAATAAGAAACAGAAGTCTCATTTAGGATCCTGGAAAAGTCAGCAATGGTCTGTCCCGCACCAGACAATGTAAATTGCTAACAACGCAGATCTCGGCATTAGGCCAGCGTCACACTACAGTAGAATACGGACAAGTGCTTTGCGAGAAAACATCGCATAGCTTCCAGACCAGTGTTAATCTATGGGGCAGCTCACATCACCGTATTTTTTCCCGTATTCGACGTGTGTGTAAAATTGCAGCATGCTGTGATTGTACGCGTATATTGTCCGAGACTCACCAATGCAAGCCTATGGGTGCGAGAAATGCTCTGGCACCAGATGGACCATTTGTCTAGCCTGCGACAAATACGCACACATTTTCCTCATTTCAGTCCATTGAGCCATGAAATTCAATGGGCAAAAGCAGTGAGAAAATCGCATCATAGCATTGCAATCGCATTACACATGGATTACCATATGGAGAACCCTCGTGCGACTCTTGGCAGTGAGACTTAGAGCGATTTTTCATATGTTAAGTTTGACCCCAGCCTCAGACACCGGCTGCCTTGATACCGGAAGCTCCACTGATTACTTCCGCTCGGGGAACATAAGAATGCGCGCACGCCCCGAGCAATACCAGAGCAGACGTGGATATTACATTTCGCCACCTGGGACCCCAAATCTGACAGGTAAAGCACTTAGTCTGTTTTCTTACAAAACGCCAACTACTGTATATTGCTAAATCATAACCATTTTTAATCTTTGAGTCTATTCTTCCCTGCCTCCAACCACTATGTCTCCATTATGTAATGTTATGCCCATTGTGTTTTCTTATATTCATCTACCTACATGCCACAGTGGTACATATACTCTTAAACAAGAACCTCTAACTTTTATTGGAACTGGCGCAGTTCCTCAGCACCTCCTATTTAAAATGTGTTCTGCCTCCAGACGCATGTGATGCTATATAGCTCCATCTTATTTTTCATCTCATTTTGTATGCCTATGAGTTAAAATAGTGAATTGTCATGTGACATCATTGATCTTTGTTTTTTTTACCCATCTTTTTACTTCTTTACTTTATGGGTATGTGCACACGTTGCGGATTTCCTGCGGATCCGCAGCGTTTTTGCGCTGCTGAAACGCTGCAGATCCGCAAGTTATTTACAGTACAATGAAAATCAATGGTAAAAAAAAATGCTGTGCTAATGGTGCGGAAAATTCTGTACGGAAACACTGCGGATTAAAAGAAGGCGCATGTCACTTCTTTTTTGCAGATCTGCAGCGTTTTTGTACCCATTCCACTATAGAAATCCGCAGGGGTAGAAAAGGCAGAAAATCCGCAAAAAATCCGCAGCAAATCCGCAACTCAAACGCACAAAATCCGCACAAAAACACGACAAATCTGCACCTGCGTTTTCTGCCAAGAGATGCAGAATCTGCACCAGAAATAAGCCTAATCTGCAACGTGTGCACATAGCCTATTACTTTAGACTAATATTGTTATATTTTTGCAGATATATCTTGAAAAAGGCAATATAATGCTGAAACGTCGATGAATTATACATGTTTATATTCACTTGGGTCTGTTATTTGACATTTTGGATTTTCATTTTGCATTAATAAAACTTCAATTTTGAGTACCAGAGTTTGCCATATGATTGATTGACTATTTTTTACTCTAGAGCACCAACTCTCTACAGTGAGCACCCCATTATTCATTCCATACTAGAATATTTTTCAGGAGACTGAGATGAGGGGAGAGTAAGCCAGAGAGCGATACCTAAGCGTAATAAATGACAAATAGAAAACAATTGTGATAGATATACAGTATATATACTGTATATACTCGAGTATAAGCCGACCCGAGTATAAGCCGACCCCCCTAATTTTGCCACACAAAACTGGGAAAATGAGTCAAGCACAAGCCTAGGGTGGAAAATGCAGCAGCTACCGGTAAATTTCAAAAGTAAAAATAGATACCAATAAAAGTAAAATTAATTTAGACATCAGTAGGTTAAGTGTTTTTGAATATCCATATTGAATCAGGAGCCCCATATAATGCTCCATAAAGTTTGATGGGCCCCATTAGATGCTCCATATTAAAATATGCCCCATATAATTCTGCATAAAGGGTAATAAGGGCCCCATAAGATGCTCCATAGAGATATTTGCCCTATATAGTGCTGCACAAAAATGTTATGGCCCCATAAGACGCTCCATACAGACACTTGCCCCATATAATGCTGCACAAAAATATTATGGCCCCATAAGATGCTCCGTACAGTCACTTGCCCCATATAGTGCTGCACAAGCATTATGGCCCCATAAGATGCTCTGTACAGTCACTTGCCCCACATAGTGCTGCACAAGTGTTATGGCCCCATAAGATGCTCTGTACAGTCACTTGCCCCACATAGTGCTGCACAAGCATTATGGCCCCATAAGATGCTCTGTACAGCCACTTGCCCCATATAGTGCTGCACAAGTGTTATGGCCCCATAGGATGCTCTGTACAGTCACTTGCCCCATATAGTGCTGCACAAGTGTTATGGCCCCATAAGATGCTCCGTACAGTCACTTGCCCCATATAGTGCTGCACAAGTGTTATGGCCCCATAAGATGCTCCGTACAGTCACTTGCCCCATATAGTGCTGCACAAGTGTTATGGCCCCATAAGATGCTCTGTACAGTCACTTGCCCCTTATAGTGCTGCACAAGTGTTATGGCCCCATAAGATGCTCCGTACAGTCACTTGCCCCATATAGTGCTGCACAAGTGTTATGGCCCCATAAGATGCTCTGTACAGTCACTTGCCCCTTATAGTGCTGCACAAGTGTTATGGCCCCATAAGATGCTCTGTACAGCCACTTGCCCCATATAGTGCTGCACAAGTGTTATGGCCCCATAGGATGCTCTGTACAGTCACTTGCCCCATATGCTTTTGCTGCGATAAAAAGAAAAAAAAATCACATACTCCCCGGCACTTTCACCTTACCTTCTCCTCGTGCGGCTCTGTCTTCAGCACTGACGTTCAGCAGAGGATGCGCACTGACTACGTCACCGCACCCTCTGACCTGAGCGTCACAGCCAGAGAACGATGAAGACAGAGCCGCACCGGAACGAGGAGCGGTAAATATCGCTCAGCGCTCCCCTCCCCATATACTCACCTACTGAAAGTCCCCCTCTCGGCTTATACTCGAGTCATACCCGGGGGTCGGCAGGTGAGGGGGGTGGGGCAGTCTAATTATACTTACCTACTCCTGGCGCCAGAGGCGTAGCTAGGGTTTCAGCTTAGGGGGGGCGAAAAATCTGAGTGGGCCCCTAACGAGGTACCCCTGACTACATCAGCAGTTGACCGCACTGTGACTGAAAATACATGTATATACAAACATGAACACTGATACTACTATATGAGAACCATATATTGGTAGATGCCAGTCCTACAGACCATATAAGAGATCACAGCACAGTTATAGATAATAACTTACAGATGACGTTCTTTCTGATGGAATCGTTCACTTTTCTCGTCTTTTCCATCTGGCCCAGACCGACATAACAACTTCTCCACCCAGGACTCGTCTGCAGAAATTATGATGACACATCAGACTTCTCACATTTCCAGCCCCGTCCCCATCTATCCCCAACCTGCACAAACTCCTCATTCTGCTGATACCCCAATACTGAGCCGCTGCTGTCGTATGGGTCCTACAGCACCTGCTGTGTGGTACAATAATGGTGCCGCTCCACATAGTAATAATGACTCTTTTGTGCTCTCTAGATAATAAAATTCACCCCTAGAAAATATTAATGCCCTGTGCTAGTGCCCTCCACATTTTGTCCCTAAAAAGTAATAATACCACACATGAAATTTTGATGGTCTCAGTACTCTGAGGGCCCATATAACAATAATATTTAAGTTCCCACTTAACATTTAATAATGTCCCCTAAGTAGCCTCCGTGTACAGCTTGACTATACACAGTATGGTTGGCCCATAGCTTTCCTATGCACAGTATAATGCCCCCACAGCTCCCCTATACACAATATTTTGAACCCACAGCCCCCCTATAGACAGTATGATGTCCCCACTGCTCCCCTATACACAGTATGATGTCACCACTGCTCCCCTATACACAGTATGATCAGCCCACAGCTTCCCTATACACAGTATAATGCCCCCACAGCTTCCCTATACACAATAGGATGATACCACAGCTCCCCTATACACAATATGATGATCCCACAGCTCCCCTATACACAGTATGTCACCACTGCTCCCCTCTACACAGTATGATGAGCCCCACTGCTCCCCTCTACACAGTATGATCAGCCCACAGCTCCCCTATACACAGTACGATGAGCCCACAGCTCCCCTATACACAGTGTGTCACCACTGCTCCCCTATACACAGTATGATGAGCCCTACTGCTCCCCTTTACACAGTATGATCAGCCCACAGCTCCCCTATACACAGTACGATGAGCCCACAGCTCCCCTATACAAAGTTTTATGCCGACAGAGCTCCGCTATAGAAAGTATAATGCCCCCAGAGCTCACCTATATACAGTATAATGGGCCAACAGCTCACCTATGCACGGTATAATGCCTTCATAGCTCCCCTATACATAGTGTCATGGGCCCACAGCTCCTGTATATACAGTATGATGTCCCCCACAATTCCCCTGTACACAGTATAATGAGCTAACTGCTCCCTTATACACAGTATATTGCCCCCACGGCTCCCCTATACACGGTATGGTGTGCTCACAGCACTCTTATACACAGTATGATGGGCCCACAGCTCCCGTACATACAGTATGATGTCCATTAGAGTTCCCCTATACATAGAATGATGTCCCCATTGGTCCCCCAAAACACGTATAATAGTTAAGTGTTCTGACACTGTGTGTCTCCTGCACTGAGAGTCACACTGCCAGGAGGAAATTAGCTTTATTCCTCACTGCAGCCTCAGGGGTGGCGCTGGCACTGTTTCAGTCACTGCTCTGAGTATAGAGCAGCAGCTGTAACTACGCCTCTTAGGGTATGTGCACACATTGCGGATTCCCCACGGATTTACTGTGGATTTTGTTGGTTTTGTGCAGATTCCACCTGCGGTTTTACACCTCCAGATTCCTATTAAGGAACAGGTGTAAAACACTGCGGAATCCGCACAAAGAATTGACATGCTGCGGAGAATAAACCGCTGCGTTTCCACACGGTATTTTCCGCAGCATGTGCACTGCGGATTTTGTTTTCCATAGGTTTACATGGTGCTGTACACCGCATGGAAAACTGCTGCGAATCCACAGCCAAATCCACAATATGTGTACATACCCTTAACGTGCCATTCCAGCAGTCAAATAAAAAAAATTGCTGGAGTGATGCTTAATTGTGATGTAGCTTATGGCTTACCCAGCTGGTTAGTATAATAAGCCCCTACCTCCCCATCCCAGAGAACAACTATTACATGTGATGGAGTGCATATAATCTGGTAACCATCTAATAATCAGCCCCCCAATGCCTGTCGCCCGCTCTCCCACCTCAGCCCTCACAATACTCTTATCTTCTCACATTCACGCCCCAGTGCCCTGTCCGCCTCCCCCACCTAAGCCCCCACAACACCCCATCCTCTCACATTTACCCCCCAGTTACTATGAACTGCCTATCACTTTAAAGGGAACCTGTCACCCCGTTTTTTCAGTACGAGATAAAAATACTGTTAAATAGGGCCTGAGCTGTGCGTTACTATAGTGTATTTTGCGTACCCTGATTCCCCACCTATGCTGCCGAAATAACTTACCAAAGTGGCCGTTTTCGCCTGTCAATCAGGCTGGTCAGGTCAGATGGGCGTGGCGACATCGCTGTTTCTTCCCCCAGTTCGCATCTCGGCTTCAGGAAAATGGCCGCCGCGATCTCTATCTGCGCACGCGCGGCATCCCGCAGCCATTTTCCTGAAGCCCCGGGCAGCAGAGGACTCCATATGCGCACGCGCGGCCTCAGGAAGATGGCCGCCCCCACAGATCACCAGGGAAATAGCGCAGATCGCGCGTTTTTTCTTCTCCTGCCCAGTGGATACAGAAGATGGGCATGCGCAAACCACTACGCCACCAACGGAAAGATATGCAAGATCTGGGGGAAGAAACAGCGATGTCGCCACACCCATATGACCTGACCAGCCTGATTGACAGGCGAAAACGGAGACTTTGGTAAGTTATTTCGGCAGCATAGGTGGGGAATCAGGGTACACAAAATACACTATAGTAACGCACAGCTCATGCCCTATTTAACAGTATTTTTATCTTGTACTGAAAAAACGGGGTGACAGGTTCCCTTTAATGCATTTTATCCCCACTTACCAATGACGCTTGCAGCAGGACCAGGAAGTATCTGAGGGACTGAAATGTAGTTGGGCACTAGGACCCAGCGTGCCTGCCCTGAGCCAGTCCCAGCGTGCACACGGAGGGAAGAAACCTGCAGCCTGGGAGGAGGTCCTGAGGTTGGTCAGCACAATACAGTGCAGGAGAGAGATTTACCTCTGGCCACTGTGCTGCCAGCGTGCAGAATCTCGTCAGGCAGGAGAGCAGGCATTTTGCTGCTCTTCCCTCCTGTGCTGTATTGTGCCTCATCAAGGAAGTGGCAGTGCCGGCTCCCAGTGGGCCCCTTCATGTGAGAGGGCCCGGGGCGATGGCCCCCTCTGCCCCCCCAGTAGCTACGCTACTGCCTGGCGCGGTCCCTGCACGTCCCTGCTTCTTCCAGCACTGCATCTTCTTCCTGTATTGAGCGGTCACAGTTACCGCTCATTACAGTGATGAATATGCGGCTCCACCTCTATGGGAGGTGGAGCCGCATATTCATTATTGTAATGAGCGGTACCATGTGACCGCTCAGTACAGGAAGAATCTGCAGCGCTGGAAGAAGCAGAGACGTGCAGGGACAAAAGTTGTTGTGGGGAAACCCACTGTTTGGGCACATGGCAGTGCTCGGAAGGGAAGGAGCACCGTTTGACTTTTACAAACCAAAATTGGCTGGAATTGAGATTGGACGCCATGTCGTATTTGAAGAGCCCCTGATGTGCCTAAACAGTGGAAACCCCGCAAAAGTGGCCACATTTTGTAAACTAGACCCCCCCAAGGAACTTATCTAGATGTGTGGTGAGCATTTTGACCCCCAAGTGTTTCACTAAACTTTATAACTCCCAGGTGTGAAAATATAAAATCATATTTTTTCCATAAACATGGACTGTATCCAAGTGCGGTGGTGAGTAAAGAATCCCCGCCCAGTCATCCCGTTACCGCATACCCTGCCCTCCTGCTTCCCACTGTCATCACCAGAGGTGTCCTGTCTTCCCACTCTGCCGTCATCCCCGGCAGCAAGAGCACCTGCGTTCTCACATGCCGGTCCCGCTCTGTCAGGACTTCGTGGCATGCATGCGGAGGAGCCCCATGGCTACAGAGGCCCGATGGATCCAAGGAGTCATACGGGAGAAGAAGCGGTGGGAGAGCCGCATCATCGAGGAGTTACAGCTGCGGAAGGCCGGATGACTCGCGGAGTGGTCCAGTACCTTAACAGAAACAGTGGCTGTGGCTTCTTCCAAAGCTGAAGAGCAGGACGAAAGTCGGTGTTAACGCCAGGTCGCTTACATTCCATGGTCCCCAACTGGAGGAGGACCAAGTAGCTTCGTCAAGGAACAGGGGCCCTAAGGGCCATACGTGTTGGCTGTAAGAATGGCCTCTGATTGGGAGGTAATGTCGCCGTAGGAAGCTCAACGTGTTTAATCGGATGGTTGCTACGGCCGAAGTTTCTGAAGACATGCAGGAGAGAGCAGTGCCTAGACACAGTAAGGCAGCCACAAGTATGACAGCAAAGCTGGAAGCTCTGGGATCTGTGGGACTCCAGCCGCAGGGGATGAAGAGCCAAAGGAGCAATGGGGACTCCTACTCTAGCGGGTCCTCATCCCACACTTATACAGTGTTGAAGGGTCCATTTGCAGCCCATTATAGAAATCAAAGGCCATGTGTGGACTGAAGTGGCCTACTTTGAGTTATGTTTGGTGCTGGTTGCACCAGACAAAATACCAGGGCCTGTTCTGCATCTGGTGTGCCTATGAACATAATACGTGTACTGTGAAGCATATTAAATTTGTATTGCATTGTATGTATTATTGTGCTGTGTCTGCAATATTACTATATGTGTTAGAGGCAGGGCCAGCACAGGCTAACTGGGTGGGCTGGACTTGCAGCCTCTTGGGAGCAGGAAGCTCCTTCTTCCAGCTCCGAGCAAGGGCACGTTTGCCCAGGGCAAAATTTCAGCTGCGGGCGGGAGCCTTGCCAGACCTCAGGAGGGGAAAGGGTGCTGACTCGGACCTTTTGCATTGAAACGGGCACCAGGACTATGAAAGTGCCCCGTCGAAGGGACTTAAAGTGTCCAGATTCCGGCATATGGACTACCTCCTCATTCGGCCGCCGTTACATTTTTCTTCCATTTTCTACTTATTACTGCTTGCACTTGGGACAGGTGGTTATTCCAGTCAGCACTAAAGATGACTATGTCGTCTAAATATGATGATGCATATGTATTTCCGATGAGGCTCGAACACTATGTCCATCAGCCTTTGGAATGTGGTCGGAGTCCCATGTAATCCAAAAGACATAGTGATAGAGACCCTCTGGCATTATAAAGCGGTCTTTTCTTTTGCAGATTCTGTCAATGGGACCTGTCTGTAACCTTTGGTGAGATCAAGCATGGTTAAGTACTGGGCCTCCTCCAGTCTCTCAATTAGCTCGTCATCCCCGGAGGCATTGGATAGAGGTCGAATTTTGACACCTCATTTAATTTTCTGAAGTCATTACAGAATCGTAATGACCTGTCTGGCTTTCGAATTAGCACAATGAGGCTAGCCCACTCACTCTGGGACTCCTCAATTACTCCCAACTGAAGTATTTGCTTCACTTCAGCCTTGATGGCTTGCCTCCAGGCTTTTGGCACTTGATAAGGTTTCATTCGGGCTTGGTGAAAATGTCATGCAGGATCATCGCAGCTCTGAGAATGCATCAGTATTCTATTGGACCAGAATCCGAGCATCCCATCACTGCTGTTTGGTGAGAGTGTCATTTATTTTATCCTGACCACCGGCCGCATCCTTTGCTGGTGCCAGAGGGTTCCTTTGGTACAACTGGAGTCGCCTCCATGACCAAACATTCTCGGTCCTTCCAGGCATTTAACAGGTTTATATGGTATATGTTTTTGTGCACTTTACATATTTTTTCAGGGTGCAGTTGGGCACAAATGGTTCTGTAAATTGTGGCCTCTGTTCACACTGGATGCATTATAGTTAGCCCTGGACAGCCCGCCATAGGGCGTCATTAATAGGCTGAGAACCAGATGCTCTGCATTCCTTGTGTGAACTTTGCCACATACAGATTGTGTTTTTTTTGCACTGGTATGCCACACAGCCAATCCCTGATTGAAGGCTGGCTGTCTCATTTGGTATTATTGCACCTGTGCAGTTGCCATTTTACTTGGGTCCGGTGCACCCTGTTAGTGCATTTGTATTGAGGCCTAGTTAGACAGGTAAGCATCTCTGCCTGTTTTTGTTTTTTCTTTGTTTTTCTTATATGGTACAGTTGCTCAGGTTTCATCTTTCCGGGTTGGTACACTCTATAATTTACTTCTCCCACCTTCCCCCATATCTCATATGGCCCTTGCCACGTGGCCATGAGTTTATTCGCCGTCGTACTGGATTTGAATGTGCTTGCTGCTGGGGCCACCTCTCACATAGCCATGATCTACAGCATCAACAGGTTATTTGCCTGCTGCTGTTGCTGATTATATAGCTCCTGCTGCCGTTGCTGATGTTCATGCTACTGCCGCTGATACGGCAGCAGCTGCTGGTGCTGCTCCTGTTGCTGCTGCTGATGCTGCTCCTGTTGCCGCTGCTGAGTGAGGGCCAACTGCTTCAAAAGCTCCTGCATCTTGTCAGCAGACTTGAGCTGCAGCATTGCAGGCCTAATAACTGACATGCAGCATGCTTTGCGGTATGCCTCAGTTCATACTGCCCGCATACTCCAACCACATGTAGTGCAGCAGGGTTGGTACAGTGTGACAAATAGGCAGGGACCAAAGGAAAGTTCACAGCAAACGTGTTTAATGTCCAAACAACTCACACAATGAAAGGCATACAGTATGCTCCGGATCGCTTTCGGGGCATCCCAACAGAATAAATTTCCATGCCGGGTTTTCTTAAATCTGCCTTGAGAAAATAGCTTGCCCAAGACTAAACCTTTATTTTGCTCTGCAATTACAGCTATATCTGTGACTGCAATGCACTCCAGTGGTCCTAATATGCTTCTACGTGCATCCTGGGGGACACATAGTGACACTCGCATGTAACACCCGTCACTGCCTCACAGTAACTACATTTTTAGTTTTGTGATAATTATTAATTAATCATTTTTTTTGTGTCAGAGAGCGACATTTACAACACTTACCACAAATACTAAATCCCTAGGCTATAAGAGACTCAGGCGTTCATCGCTACCTCTATGTTGATGACTATCACAGCTGCAAATAGTGCACGTCTCCTGAGCTGCCCAGCACACTACTGTAGGTGGAACTGAGCACCATCTTATTGCAGCCCAGCACTATGAGCTGAGGTTCAATTTCCTCCTGTCACCGGTGCTTGAACTGCTCAGCAATGAGCGGTGACAGGAGGTCCGGATGTCAGAGCTGTGGCAGTGAGAACAAGTAAGACAACCTGACATTGTACTACTAATGCCATGCTTCCATCCTCTTCTCACAACTGGAAGAAGTCACATCTGCAACCTGACTCTGAGTAATCATGAGGCAGTGAGCTGCCAGCCGCAGCCCTGACTTTCTCTTCATTACTTCTTCCTCTGAAGGCTTGGACAGTGAAGTTGGTGCAGACTGGGGAAGGGCTTGTGTAACTTATCAAACTCACATGAGCTTCGGGAACGAAAGTGCCAACACTGATGGATTAACACTGGCACCGAAGGCGAGTGTAAGTGGCATATAACAGGGGCAAACATTTGGATTAAGAAGGGACTGTCCTAGTATTGGAAAACCCCTTTAATGATCTGTATGGTGGTATTATCAATACTGTAGAAGTTGTTAATATTTTGGTATATTATTATTGTGGTATTACTATTATTATATCTTATATAGCAGTATTATTGAAACTATTGATCATTTAGTAAATCTTGATTTCCTCCAGACAGGGTAATATTAGTAATAGATATCCCCCATCAGGACTTTGGTGGTGAGGACAGCGTGGGTTTGTGTGCTTTCAAATGCCAAGGCTGAATTTCGGTCCCATTCTGTCGCTACCTGGATGTTGAAACTCTGCATAAAATGTTTGTCTTGTAAAAATGGTAGAGAGACCAAGATAAATAATTGTAAGCTATAATTCGTGTCGAGTTATCTCCAGACGTAAGCTGAAATATACCTGCCATTTATATTACCAGCTCTTAAGTAAAAAACTTACAGGATCTACAAAACTAGCTAAAAATAGCATACAAACTTTTACAAGTACAGAATTTTTTTTTTCACTGAATTGGAAATTCCAGATCAACTGGGCCATTGCCAATGCTGCAAGCTGTACCGTGATGGTGCACATTGCCACTGGCATGCATTCTCAGAGTCAATAACTAGACCTTGGGTGACGCACGTCGTAAAGTTCTAATGTCATCGTGTGCATCATGATGGTAAGATGTACGGTTACCTTAAAAGTCCTGTTTAAGCTGGAAGTCCCAGTCCCCTTGTAAAACAGGCCAATGAAGATGTGCATGATTAAAGACGAACATGAAATGTGTAGCAACTACGTTTGATTGTGAGAAAATCCGATTATAAGCTGCCATGTGTTAAATGACTGCATAAAATATTCCCTCGTCATAGATTTGTATATACTCTGCTGTATTGTAAAGATCCATATAAGCTCAGATATACTGCTACATATCATTCACTGACTTCTTTATTTACTTCATTCAGGATGGGTAATGTAGAAGTTCCAATGGAAGACAGGAGAATAGATTTAAAGAGTACCCCAATAAAAATGATGACGAGGGGCTCTTGACTCATGAAGAGTCAACCTTCAGCACTAGGAGAGGAAAAAACCCCAGTGGAGGAAACCTCTAGGGAACCATGGCTGAAGGACTGCCCTTCCCTTAGGTTGTAGATGTTAATTGATGAGAACAGTGACCAAGCCTGGAATCTGTCTCATGGTGCAGCAGATAACTCAATCGATTTATGAATCTATCTAGCTGCATAATGAACATCAAATGTTTTATGCATTGATGAGAACAGAGACTGAGCCCAGAATCTGTCTTGTGTACAGCAGGTATCTCACTTTATCCGTGAGTGTGTCTTGCTGCGCAATGTCCAGTTAATGTATCCAGTGGTGGAGAACAGATACCGAGTAAGGAATCTGCCTTGTTATGCAATTGGAAACTCACTTATTTTGTGAGTCTGTCTAGCTGCAGAAAGTCCAGTAATGTCTTATTCAATGGTGGAGAACAGAGACCAAGCCTGTAATCTGCCTCGATGTGCAGTAGGAAACTCACATATTCTGTGAGTGCGTCTAGCTGTGAAAAGTCCAGTAATGGCATATTCATTGGTTGAGAACAGAGACCGAGCCCGGAATCTGCCTCGTTGTGCAGAAGGAAACTCACTTGTTCAGTGAGTGCGTCTAGCTGCGGAAAGTCCAGTAATGTCACATCCGGTGGTTGAGAACAGAGACCGAGCCCGGAATCTGCCTCGTTGTGCAGTAGGAAACTCACATATTCTGTGACTGCGTCTAGCTGCGAAAAGTCCAATAAAGTCGTATTCATTGGTTGAGAACAGAGACCGAGCCCGGAATCTGCCTCGTTGTGCAGAAGGAAACTCACTTGTTCAGTGAGTGCGTCTAGCTGCGGAAAATCCAGTAATGTCACATCCGGTGGTTGAGAACAGAGACCGAGCCCGGAATCTGCCTCGTTGTGCAGTAGGAAACTCACATGTTCTGTGAGTGCGTCTAGCTGCGAAAAGTCCAGTAATGTCGTATTCATTGGTTGAGAACAGAGACCGAGCCCGGAATCTGCCTCGTTGTGCAGAAGGAAACTCACTTGTTCAGTGAGTGCGTCTAGCTGCGGAAAGTCCATTAATGTCATATCCGGTGGTTGAGAACAGAGACCGAGCCCGGAATCTGCCTCGTTGTGCAGAAGGAAACTCACTTGTTCAGTGAGTGCGTCTAGCTGCAGAAAGTCCAGTAATGTCATATTTATAGTTGGAGAACAGAGACCGAGCCCGGAATCTGCCTCGTTGTGCAGTAAGAAACGCACATATTCTGTGAGTGCGTCTAGCTGCGAAAAGTCCAGTAATGTCGTATTCATTGGTTGAGAACAGAGACCGAGCCCGGAATCTGCCTCGTTGTGCAGAAGGAAACTCACTTGTTCAGTGAGTGCGTCTAGCTGCGGAAAGTCCAGTAATGTCACATACGGTGGTTGAGAACAGAGACCGAGCCCGGAATCTGCCTCATTGTGCAGTAGGAAACTCACATATTCTGTGAGTGCGTCTAGCTGCGAAAAGTCCAGTAATGTCGTATTCATTGATTGAGAACAGAGACCGAGCCCGGAATCTGCCTCGTTGTGCAGAAGGAAACTCACTTGTTCAGTGAGTGCGTCTAGCTGCGGAAAGTCCATTAATGTCATATCCGGTGGTTGAGAACAGAGACCGAGCCCGGAATCTGCCTCGTTGTGCAGAAGGAAACTCACTTGTTCAGTGAGTGCGTCTAGCTGCAGAAAGTCCAGTAATGTCATATTTATAGTTGGAGAACAGAGACCGAGCCCGGAATCTGCCTCGTTGTGCAGTAGGAAACGCACATATTCTGTGAGTGCGTCTAGCTGCGAAAAGTCCAGTAATGTCGTATTCATTGGTTGAGAACAGAGACCGAGCCCGGAATCTGCCTCTTGTTTTTTGTAAAGTCTTTATCTCCAGCTGGATCCCATGTTCACTGTGGGTTCACAGCGAGACCCGTCTGCCTCATCTGCAATAAAAATGTCACAAAATTAGGAAAACAGTAAAGATTAATATATGTATATGGAGACAGATTATAATGAGTGGGGCAACAGAAGATGTTTACATGTCATCCATTGTCTCTAGATTATAATACAGAACTATGTAATATATAGTGGGCATCATTTAATGTCTATGTTCAGGTATGTTCTACATCCTATCAGTGCTGTGATAGGAATTGTACCCTGCCTATTATTTTTTGATCTTCTATAATGAGATTACAGCTATCCCTCTTCATGGTACAAATACAGCACTCCACCCTGTTTCCTATAACCCCATGAAAAAGCTGTGATGGTGAAACAACTGTCAGGGTTAAGTGCATTAGAACAAGCACTTACTTATGGCATCTGGAAGTACATTTGATATTGAGCACCTTTTATCCTGCCATCAACTATTTTGATTTATACATTTGCACTATAAGCCAGTATTGCTGTATATCAAATGTGATCATGACAAAATATTCATCTATTTGTTTTTGCCATGTCCACCTACTCTTGTTTGTGCTTTCAATGTGTTAGTCATGTGCTCAGCCAACATTGCTATGTATTGTGATTTATTAAAAATGAAATTTATATTGTTCTTTCTCATATTAGTGATTCGAGAATGACAACACCCATTCTCCAGTAGTCCAGCAAGTCTTATCTCACAGACTGATGATATAGTTTGCATAAAGAAAAGTAATGCTATCAACGTTTTAGTTGTTAGTGGCCAATTTCCAATTATTTAGGATATTACCTGTTAATACTAATACATAACATAATCATAAAACATATTTTAAAGCCCTAAGACCTTACATTTGGTTTTTGCTGCCATAGGCCAGAAGTTCCTAAAAGACAAACTTCACAAGGATTTTATATTTGCCTAGGACTTTGAACAGGCCAAGATGTTTATCAAAATTTTGAGGAGGTGAAGCAGTAGACGGAGAAGGATTCAGAGGAGGCGGTGGAATAAGTTCTCTGTCCTTTTGTTTTGTATAAATGATAGTGGTTATTGATTAGTTATTCATTATTGCACATTAATTCTACTCCACTGTCAGGCTGAGTTTGAGGCCCATGAAATACTAAGAAATTGTTCTAACTGCAAATCAATAATATATTGTTTAAAATGGCCGATGTTTAATTTATGCAAGTTATGGAAGTTAGAACAAGTTATATTTATGGAAGTGATCATCTTCTCATCAGTATGAAGAAAAAGGGAACTTACTCTCAGAGGCGACGATCACATTCTATTCTGGCATATGGATTCATAATGGGGTCCAGACGTAGAGATGTTTCTGTTTTTGATTACATCTCTGTTTTCGGCAATGGGTCCATGAGGAGCATCGTCATTTAATATATTTATTTTATCCACATGTTCTCCTGTAAGGTGTAACATTGAAATTAACATCAAGATAAAAGCTTCCAAATTTGTTAGAGAATATTAACAATCTACAGGTTTTATAACCGCTAAATTATAATGTATGAAAGTAGAAGGATCAAACAACCAGCTATCTACTTTTAGAGATTATTTTATTAGGCTGTTTCTTTTCTATTAAACATACTTGTATGTTATAAAAGACTAGAACTTACTGTCAGAGGAGATGATCAAATCATCATCTGGATCTATATTGATGACTACATAACCAGAGCCAGGAGTAGAGATATTGGGGTGTTTGAGGACATCTCTCTTTTTGTCCATCGGTCCATAAGGAACACCATCATTTACAGCAGTGATTTCATTCTCTTGTTCTTCTGTAACATAGAACATTGACATTAACATTAATAATAAAAAGCTTCTATATGTTTGTTACAAATAGTTAAATTATACATGTATTATGATCTCTAAATGGTACAATTATGAAAATAGGTGGACCAAACCCTCAGAGTAACATTTATGTATATGGTTATTCACTGACATGCTCATTTTAGAGATTTTTTTTATTAGGTAGTATTTTTCCTGATAAATACATGTTATAGTACATGTTATAAAAGCCTGAGAACTTACTATCAGAGGAGATGATCATATCTTCATATGGATTGATAGTAGTTATGACATAATGGGGGCCAGGCGTAGAGATGTTGGAGTTTTTGAGGACATCTCTCTCTTCAGCCATGGGTCCATGAGGAGCAGCCTCATTTACAATCATTGTTTCATCCTCATGTTCTCCTGTAACACAGAACATTGAAATCAGCGTTTCAAAAGGGAAATATTATGTTTCTTTTAGATTATTTCCTCTATTAGGTACTTTTTTTTCCTGTTAAATCCATGTTCTAGTACATTTTATAAAAGCTTGAGAACTTACTGTCAGAGGAGATGATCATATCTTCATATGGATCGATAGTAGTTATGATATAATGGGGGCCAGGCCTAGAGATAGTGGTGTTTTTGAGGACAACTTTCTCTTCAGCCATGGGTCCATGAGGAGCATCCTGATTTACAATCATTATTTCATCCTCATGTTCTCCTGTAACACAGAACATTGAAATCAGCATTTCAAAAGGAAAATATTCTATATCTTCTAGATTGTTTCCTCTGTCTACAGTAAAATCATTGTCATTAAGAGATTTTTCTTATGTTATAAGGTTGCTTTTTCTTTTAAACAGATATCATATATTGAAATTAAGTAAACAAAATGTGATTAGAGTATTCAGCTTTACAATGTGAACTGCGTCCATGTGATATAAAAACCTCCAAGAAGTAGTTGTATGTATATACAGTAGATATTAATGTCAAATGGGTTAGGCTGTACGTACCGGTAGGATTAGCCCTATTCTCTATGCCTGCGTCCATGGAATCTTGTCCTGTAACATTTCTCCAGAATTTATTCTTTTTCAGATATCTTTAAAATGATAAAACAGAAGTCATGTTGCAAATTGTAAAGAAAACTATTTCTGTGTTCTGCAGAATGTTATAAAGGCATTTATTTTTCTTCATCTATTTTATCTATCCCTATAAGCAGTCATTTTTGCTATCTATGACAATCAGAAATGTTTTCATATTGTACAGAAAAGTCCATTGTGCTCGGACAGATCAGACCCAGTTTATGAACGACTAAACATCTCCACTAGATTATACCCTATACTGAATCGTGTGATAACCTGAAGATGGGATATTTCTTATACAGACTCCCGTGTAGCCCATAAATCATTAGAAGACTTACCCATATGTGATGGTACAGACGACACCGAAGAAGAATCCAAAGAAGAAGTAGACGGCAGGAGCTATATCCAACATGAATTGTTCTATTGGAAGAAAAGATCAAGAATATGTCAGATATTTAGAGCTACTAATGTATACATTATATTTTGCACCTCATTTACTTAACCAGACCTAGGACCATTCCTATGAGTAAGGGGACACATGCACAATAGCTGTCGGCCCATGGTTCAGCTGATCTGTTCAGCCGGCAGATATTTCTCCTGACTCCTCCATACACAGAAGCGCTAATTCTGCTGATCGCACCTGTAAGTAAGCCACTGGTAGATTCCTTTGGCAGAGGCTTTTTAACACTTAGAAATTGTACATTGGACTGTCAGCAGAGCTGCTGATATCGGCAAATTTGACTGTCGTTAGTCTCATGTATATGGGGTGTAGGACTGAACATTTCAGGAACATAGTAAATCCCAACAAGTTGGAGAAATTCACCAATTACCATAAATTTGTAATTATTTCCCACAAAAGTATTGATGAAGTCACACATATGAAGATCAGACACATATGTAACTTATATTCCGCTTACAGGGGATCTCCATTCAAGCTTACAATTTGTTTGAGCCTGGAATAGTGAACACATGATGGGAGAAGGCTCCTGGAATTACAAGTAACACATGAAGAATCCTCCATGAAATGTATCATGTGATTATTAACACTAACCCCATATTGGATGAATATCTGGTAAAGTACTTACCTGCAGGGGTCAGAGCCCTGGAATCATGGCGGCGGATGTTGATAGGAGCGCCTTGTACAGATGTAAGTAGCACAGTCACGATTAGAAGAAATCGAAACAGCATTTTAGCCAGGAGGAAAATCGCTTATTGTGTGATACACAGTGAGCCTCTCCAGACAAAGCCTCTTTCTGCAGGGTCATTCCATATAACCACACAGTCCGTGATGTCACAATGCTGAGCTCAGTGTGACATCATGAGGAGCGGAACATGAGTGATGTCACAATGGGTCAGATAGCGAACCACTAGAGATGAAGCAGCTTCAACCATTTTTATGTGTTTCTTACAATTCCTAGTTTTGTCTGTAGATCACTGATCAGAATACAACATTACACAGGATTCAGGCTGGAATATGACCATCCTCAGGGTTAAGTAGTAAATGCAATAGGCAGGGAGTAACTGGAGAACTGAAGGATCAGAGGATTTTCTGATCAGTGCTGATTACACAGATAGTGTGGCCTTTATATCTGTAGGTCCCATGGTGCTGACGTCCCCTTTAAGTCCATTGCCATATTTCAGCAGTCGCATTCTGTTTCACATATAAGTTCACTGGAGTAATCTAGATAAATCCTGCAGTATCCAGATGTCTTGATATAATTACTTCACACAGCCATTGGTCTACTCGCCCCAGGGGCAGACACTAATAGCTTGGGGCCCCTGTGCAAGAAATATGTCTGGTACCCCCTCCCTGCCCGGTACGCTGCTTATGAGGAGGGCAATCTGGCAATGGGAACCAAGGCAGATTGCCCTCATTATTTTCAACCTGCAAGCAGGGGTGTACATAGGAATCACAGGGCCCCGTAGCAAAAGTTCTATTTGGCCCCCACACCTCTAAAAAATATATATATTTATATTTTTTCACTGAGATGGAGATATATATACTGTATGTGTGTGTAATACATTTATATATATCCGTTTGCATTCAGTTCTGTTGGTCCCAGCGCAGTCATACCTGCAGTCAGGTGATAACTAGTGATAGCTGTCAGTGAATAGAACAATGCAGACATGGCTGACACTGTAGTCGGCACATGACAGCAAGTGTGCAGAGCGCCACCTCGTGGTCATGTGATAACTGCTGGAACGGGCAGAGCCCAACCATGTATATATTATATTACATTATATGTCTGGTATCTGTATCATCTGGTATATGCTTTATTGATTGTCTATGGAACCGATGGAATTAGCCAAGCGCAGCGCTCAGCAGCTCTATAGGTAATGGATAGAGCAGAGACCGAGCATGCACAACTCTGCTCCATCCAGGACGAGACTGCAAGGTCCTGTTTTCAGAATCTCTGGGGGGGTGGCCCAGTGGTCGAATCCCCAGTGATCAACAAGTTAACCACAATCCGATGTCTCACACATACATCGTATGTATACCGTACATACATACACACTTACACCGTACATACATATACCGTACATACATACACCTTACATACATATACCGTACATAGACACACAGATACACAAACATATACCGTACATACATTCACATAAACCGTACATACAAACATATACCGTACGTACATACACACTTACACTGTACATACCTATACCGTACATACATATACCTTACATACATATACCGTACATACACACACAGATACACAAACATATACCGTACATACATTTACATAAACCATACATACACACACATATACCGTACGTACACACACACATATACCATACATGAACCATACAACCACATAGATGTGCATACATACTGTATACCGTACATACATACACACAGTTACAAAAACGGTACATATATACTCACATATACCCTAATTACACACACTGTTATATACACATATTATATATTCTTGTCCATTCTTCTTGGCTAAAAGCTTGAGCTCAGTGAGGTTTGATGGAGATCGTTTGTGAACAGCAGTTTTCAGCTCTTTCCACAGATTCACGATTGGATTGAGGTCTGGACTTTGACTTGGTCCTGTATTTGGCTCTATCCATCTTCCATTCCTTTTTTACCATCTTCCCTGTCCCTGCTGAAGAAAAGCAGGCCCAAACTGTGATGCTGCCACCATCATGTTTGACAGTGGGGATGGTGTGTTCAGGGTGATGAGCTGTGTTGCCGTTACGCCAAACATATCATTTGGCACTGTTGCCAAAAAGTTCGATTTTGGTTTCATCTGACCAGAGCACCTTCTTCCCCATGTTTGGTGTGTCTCCCAGGTAGCTTGTTGCAAACTTTAAACAACACTTTTTATCGATATCTTTGAGAAATGGCTTTCTACTTTCCACTCTTCCACAAAAGCCAGATTTTTGCAGTGTACGACTGATAATTGTCCTATGGACAGACTGTCCCATCTCAGCTGTAGATCTCTGCAATTTCATCCATAGTGATCATGGGCCTCTTGGCTGCATCTCTAATCAGTCTTCTCCTTTTTTGAGATGAAAGTTTGGAGGGACGGCCGGGTCTTGGTAGATTTGCAGTGGTATGATACTCCTTCCATTTCAGTATGATCACTTGCACAGTGCTCCTTGGGATGTTTAAAGTTTTGGAAATCATTTTGTATCCAAATCTGGCTTTAACCCCTTCGCGCCATGCGCCGTACTAGTACTGCGCTGCCGGCACTGCATTACTGCCAGCAGCAGTACTAGTACGGCGCATCGATCACCGCGGTCTCGCGCTGAGCGCCGCGGTGATCGGGTGCGGGTGTCAGCTGTATATGACAGCTGACACCCCGCAGCAATGCCCACGATCGGCGCTATCACCGATCGCGGGCATTTAACCCCTCTGATGCCGCTGTCAGTAGTGACAGCGGCATAGAGGGGGATCGCGCAGGGACGGGGGCTCCCTGCGCTCTCCCACCGGAGCAACGCAATGAGATCGCGTTGCTCCGGTGACCCGGAAGGAGTCCCCAGATCCAAGATGGCCGCCGGACTCCTTCCGGGTCATGAAGTGACCTGGCTAGCCGGCGCCTGCTGAGAGCAGGCGCTGGAAGCCAGCTAAGCTGCCTGTCAGATCGTTGATCTGACTGTGTGCTATGCACAGTGTCAGATCAACGATCTGATCTAATACAGAGATGTCCCACCCTGGGACAATGTTAGAAAGTAAAAAAAAAAAAAAATAGAATTTGTAAAAAAAAATAAAAAAAAATCCCCAAATAAAAAAAAAAAAACATTTCCCAATAAATCCATTTATTTATGTAAAAAAAAAAAAAACAATAAATGTACACATATTTGGTATCGCCGCGTCCGTAACGACCCGCTCTATAAAACTATCCCACTAGTTAACCCCTTCAGTGAACACCGCAAAAAAAAAAAAAAAAAACAAGGCAAAAAACAACGCTTTATTATCATACAGGCGAACAAAAAGTGGAATAACACGCGATCAAAACAACGGATATAAATAACCATGGTACCGCTGAAAACGTCATCTTGTCCCGCAAAAAAAAGCCGCCATACAGCATCATCAGCAGAAAAATAAAAAAGTTATAGCTCTCAGAATAATGCGATGCAAAAAACAATTATTTTTTTATATAAAATAGTTTTTATTGTGTAAAAGCGCCAAAACATAAAAAAAATTACATAAATGAGGTATCGCTGTAATCGTACTGACCCGAAGAATAAAACTGCTTTATCCATTTTACCACACGTGGAACGGTATAAACGCCCCCCCTAAAAGAAATTCAGGAATTGCTGGTTTATGTTCATTCCGCCTCCCAAAAATCGGAATAAAAAGCGATCAAAAATTGTCATCTGCCTGAAAATGTTACCAATAAAAACGTCAACTCATCCCGCAAAAAACAAGATCTCACATGACTCTGTGGGCCAAAATATGGATAAATTATAGCTCTCAAAATGTGGTGATGCAAAAACTATTTTTTGCAATAAAAAGCGTCTTTTAGTGTGTGACGACTGCCAATCATAAAAATCCGCCAAAAAAACGCTATAAAAGTAAATCAAACCCCCCTTCATCACCCCCTTAGTTAGGGAAAAATAATAAAATGTAAAAAAATGTATTTATTTCCATTTTCCCATTAGTGCTAGGGTTAGTTCTAGGGTTAGTGCTAGGGTTAGGGCTAGGGTTAGGGTTAGGGCTAGGGTTAGGGCTAGGGTTAGGGCTAGGGTTAGGGCTAGGGTTAGGGCTAGGGTTAGGGTTAGGGTTAGGGTTGGGGTTAGGGTTTCAGTTATAATTGGGGGTTTCCACTGTTTAGGCACATCAGGGGCTCTCCAAACGCGACATGGCGTCCGATCTCAATTCCAGCCAATTCTGCTTTGAAAAAGTAAAACAGGGCTCCTTCCCTTCCGAGTTCTCCTGTGTGCCCAAACAGTGGTTCCCCCCAACATATGGGGTATCAGCGTTCTCAGGACAAGTTGGACAACAACTTTTGGGGTCCAATTTGTCCTGTTACCCTTGGGAAAATAAAAACATAGGGGATAAAATATCATTTTCGTGGAAAAAAAAAAATTTTTTTATTTTCACGGCTCTGCGTTATAAACTGTAGTGAAACACTTGTTGGTTCGAAGCTCTCACAACACATCTAGATAAGTTCCTTTGGGGGTCTAGTTTCCAATATGGGGTCACTTGTGGGGGGTTTCTACTGTTTAGGTACATCAGGGGCTCTGCAAATGCAACATGACGCCTGCAGACCAATCCATCTAAGTCTGCATTTCAAATGGCGCTCCTTCCCTTTCGAGCTCTGCCGTGCACCCAAACAGTGGTTCCCCCCAACATATGGGGTATCAGCGTTCTCAGGACAAGTTGGACAACAACTTTTGGGGTCCAATTTGTCCTGTTACCCTTGGGAAAATAAAAACATAGGGGATAAAATATCATTTTCGTGGAAAAAAAAATATTTTTTATTTTCACGGCTCTGCGTTATAAACTGTAGTGAAGCACTTGTTGGTTCAAAGCTCTCACAACACATCTAGATAAGTTCCTTGGGGGGTCTAGTTTCCAATATGGGGTTACTTGTGGTGGGTTTCTACTGTTTAGGTACATCAGGGGCTCTGCAAATGCAACATGACACCTGCAGTCCATTCCATCTAAGTCTGCATTTCAAACGGTGCTCCTTCCCTTCCGAGCTCTGCCATGCACTCAAACGGTGGTTCCCCCCCACATGTGGGGTATCATCATACTCAGGACAAATTGGACAATAACATTTGTGGTCCAATTTCTCCTGTTACCCTTG
This sequence comes from Ranitomeya imitator, assembly GCF_032444005.1. Taxonomy (NCBI): domain Eukaryota; kingdom Metazoa; phylum Chordata; class Amphibia; order Anura; family Dendrobatidae; genus Ranitomeya; species Ranitomeya imitator. Next base: position 246,019,690 of record NC_091286.1, on the reverse strand, counting down.
GGAAAAAAAAATTGCGGGCTAAAACATCATTTTGTGGAAAGAAAAAATGATTTTTTAATTTTCACAATGCTACATTCTAAACTTTAGTGAAACAATTGGGGGTTAAAAGTGCTCACCACACATCTAGATAAGTTCATTAGGGGGTCTTCTTTCCAAAATGGGGTCACTTGTGGGGGGTTTCCACTGTTAAGGCACGTCAGGGGCTCTCCAAATGCGACATGGCGTCCGATCTCAATTCCAGCCAATTTTGCATTGAAAAGTCAAATGGCACTCCTTCCCTTCCGAGCTCTGCCATGCGCTCAAACAGTGGTTTATCCCCATATATGAAGTATCGACGTACTCAGGACAAATTGCACAACAACTTTTGGGGTACAATTTATCCTTTTACCCTTGGGAAAATAAAAAATTTGGGGCAAAAAGATCATTTTTTGTGAAAATTAATAAAAAATTTTTTTTTACGGCTCTACATTATAAACTTCTGTGAAGCACTTGGAGGTTCAAAGTGCTCACCACACATCTAGATTAGTTCCTTAGGGGGTCTACTTTCCAAAATGGTGTCACCTGTGGGGGTTTCCACTGTTTAGGCACATCAGGGGCTCTCCAATCGTGACATGGGCTCCGATCTCAATTCCAGCAAATCTTGCATTGAAAAGTCAAATAGCGCTCCTTCCCTTCCGAGCTCTGCCATGTGCCCAAACAGTGGTTTACCCCCACATATGGGGTATCGGCGTACTCAGGACAAATTGTACAACGACTTTTGTGGTCCAATTTCTCCTGTTACCCTTGGTAAAATGAAACAAATTGGACCTGAAGTAAAAATTTTGTGAAAAAAAAGTTAAATGTTCAATTTTTTTAAACATTCAAAAAATTCCTGTGAAGCACCTGAAGGGTTAATAAACTTTTTGAATGTGGTTTTGAGTACCTTGAGGGGTGCAGTTTTTAGAATGGTGTCACTTTTGGGCATTTTCTGTCATATAGACCCCTCAAAGTCACTTCAAGTGTGAGGTGGTCCGTAAAAAAATGGTTTTGCAAATTTTGTTGCAAAAATGAGAAATCGCTGGTCAACTTTTAACCCTTATAACGTCCTAACAAAAAAAAATTATGTTTCCAAAATTGTGCTGATGTAAATCAGACATGTGGGAAATGTTGTTTATTAACTATATTATGTGATATAACTCTCTAATTTAAGGACATAAAAACTAAGAGTTTGAAAATTGCTAAATTTTCATAATTTCCGACAAATTTTTGTTTTTTTCACAAATAAATGCAAGTCATATCGAAGAAGTTTTACCACTATCATGAAGTACAATATGTCACGAGAAAACAATGTCAGAATCACCAGGATCCGTTGAAGCGTTTCAGAGTTATAACCTCATAAAGTGACAGTGGTCAGAATTGTAAAAATTGGCCCTGTCACTTAGGTGAAAACAGGCTTTGGGGTGAAGGGGTTAAGCATCTCCACAACAGTATCACGGACCTGCCTTTTGTGTTCCTTGGTCTTCATGATGCTTTCTGTGCTTCAAACAGAACCCTGAGACTATCACAGAGCAGCTGCATTTATACGGAGACTTGATTACACACAGGTGGATTATATTTATCATCATTAGGCATTTAGGACAACATTGGATCATTCAGAGATCCACAAAGAACTTCTGGAGTGAGTTTGCTGCACTGAAAGTAAAGGGGCCGAATAATAGTGAACTCCCCACTTGTTATGATCAGGTGACCTTGGAGCAGCATGAAAACTTTCACTGGAGTAGGTGGTAATGTCGGGGTCATCACGACAATACCCTTCATCCACCAGTCATTCCAAATCAGATTAAGAGCATTGGTACCGGAGTGAAGGATGAGTCAGACAAAATGCTGGTTCAAACTCATTGCATGCTCGTACTTCCACACGTAGTGGGAACGTCACAGCAATTGAACTTTATTTCGTGATACACAACATTATATGACCTATTGGGGGAAGGTGTGCAGAAGGCGGGGATAGGCAGGGTTTAAGCAATGTATCTAGTATTCAGTCCTTCTGGTTGGTCTGACGTCATATGATGGATCCTCCTTCCTCCACGTCACTTTCTCCAGAAACGATACTTTAGCTTCAGAAACGAAAGTAGATTCTTGGCAAGAACAAAAACTAAGGCAAAGGTGAATACTGGCAGCCATCTTAAATACAATTACATATGCATTAGCAAACATGAAGGAAAAACTTATTGTTTCACAGCATAAGAATATATAAAAGTACAAAAGAGTATAAAGATATATATTTTCACCTTGACAATCCCCCCTAAACACTAAGTTTTTCCCTAAAAAGAAAGATCCTTCGAGACTGTCCATGTGACTGGGAAAGGGGAGGTGGATTTCTTCATCCAGACACCTCAGAAGCTCTCCCCTTGTGAGAGGCCTCCAGGCAGCTGAACCCTTCACTAGCTTCACATGGAGTTCTCCTGCTGTCCCTAAACTAAATCTCTTAGCATCATCTGAGAATAAAGGGGTTTTGTCTATCTTCTTGAGGGGGACATACTTGGGGATCTCCCCTGGATCAGTGCTATCGTACTCTGATGGGTCTACTTCTTGGTTGAGGAAGGTGCCAGTCAGAGTTGCCTTAGTGATAACCTTTTTATACAGGGGAATAACACAACAGAGGATTATCGATCCAACTACAAGAAGGGCAATCAGTACCAGACAAGCTTGTTGAAGGAATCCTTTGAGCCCACCCAACCAACCGGAAAAGAAAGATGTGTCTACTCCAGCATTAGATTTTAATTCTGCTGCTAACCCATTTAACTTTTTAAGGGCTATCATGGTCTTTCCATTTACCCCAGAGTTCTGAGGGATATAGGTACAACATTCCTCTCCCACCATCCCACAGACTCCTCCTTTTTCAGCTAAGATCATATCAAGGGCTAGTCAGTTTTGGAGGGTCATTCTAGTGTTAGGGCCAAACTCCTCAACTATACCTTGGAAAGCATCACAGATAAAATTGACAAACCTTTGTTCACTGTAATATATGTAATTGATCCAATCAACATTTTTATTAATCTGCACCTGTGGGATTATAGAAGCAAAGCCAGCATAGATCTGGTTCTGGGCTTTAAACTGGTCAGGCACCCCCCTTGGCACTCCAATGCCATCGACATATACCAATAGATTTTCTTCATAACTCATGTGGAGCTTGATCAAGACTTCTCCTCTTTCTGGTATATTCATCAGGTGTCTCCGGATCCCAAGGTAAAATCTTAAACTGCACAGCTAGTTTAACAAGGGTGCATTGACCTATCCAGGCATTAGGCAACCTAGAACGGAGCTTACCATCTGCACATAACCAATAAATGTCGTACATATACTGTGTATGATTAGCTAGCAAATCAGTATCTAGGGAACTGTTCTCTTTGCAGAAACCTGTCTCGAAGACCCCTACTGGTGTACCTGTAATATCGTGGGAATTATAGCAGGTATAATTATCAGCTAATACGGTTATCCCTCCTGGGACCTTTAGTTTAGGTGCTTCATGAATTAGTGGGACATAATCTGAGCAATCAGTGGGCTTTAAACCCTTCAACAGATTCATAACACAGGCAGTAGTATTAAGTATATCCAATATATCCCAAATTTGATCATCTGGATAATCTGTGGCCCTAACCAATTTATCCCACATGTATATAACTGACAATTTTATTGGCTATACCCATCTGTACTACTAATCTTTTATGATATTGTACAAACTTATTATTCAAGAATATTGGGGAATTTAGACTGTCCCATACGGTTACCAATATTATTATATGGAAATACGAAAAACTAAAACATCATATCCCCTTATTTGCCACTAGTCTGTTTGACCAGCTTGCAGTGCGATACGTGGATCCACATCGGCCTTCCTTCCAGCTTTACTGACATAGGAGCAATGAGGAGAACCTGGTAGGGACCGTCATACAAGGGTTCTAGTCCGTGTTTTCTGACATAGCTCTTCACGACCATAAAACCACCAGGCTTCAAATTGTGACCAATATCGGTTTCTGCTGAATCTGGAAGGGAAGAAGAAACTAAAACATGGGTGTTAGCAACATTTTTACTAAGCTGAATAACATATTGAACAGCACGGTCAATTTCTTCTGACAACTACTGAGACTGAAAATTTGCAACTGAGAACCTAGCACCAAACAATATCTCATATGGGGACAGGCCATATTTTGCAATAGGGGTAGTGCGAATGTGTAAGAGCCCTGACCATGGAGCCGTAGTCTCCTGCATCATTTTGGTCAATTGTCCCTTCAGCGTGCCGTTCAGCCTCTTAACTTTCCCACTGGATTGTGGAGAGTATGGAGGGCTACAGTGGATCCAAGCATTGTCAGAACCTCCTGATACACATGAGAAGAAAAGTCCGGGCCTTGGTCACTTTCATCAACTTCTGGAACACCATATCTGCATATAACTTCCATCACCAGTTTCTTTGCTGTGGTCTTTGCAGTCACGTTGGTAACAGGGAATGCTTCTGGCCAATTGGAGAACATGTCGACAACCACCAGACAATATTCATACCTTCCAGACTTACGCAACGTGATATGGTCCACCTGGAGCCTTTGGAAAAAATAATCGGGCTTAACAAGATGCTTCGGGGTTACACGTTGAAGTTGACCGGGATTGCAGGTCTGACAGATACCTCGATGTGTGGGCCCATGCGCCCACGTGGCAATAGCAGGGTACATCTGCTTAGGGAGACACACAACTTGGTCCTTTTTCCAGTGACCATTGTCCATACATGCTCCATCAGCTTTCCACTGCTTCACTTCTTCCTTTGGAGACATTCTCTGCATTGTCATTAAGCGGTCTCGCGGGGTCCAGCAGAAAACCTCAGTCTGTCATAGATCATCAGGTTCCTGTAGAGTCAGTGTTTCTTGTAACTGTTTACGCTGAGAGCGTGTGGTCACCATAGCTGGTATGGGCTGTTCAACGGGTAGGAGAGCAGCGGCTTTTGCTTGCATATCTGCAAAGGTGTTACCAACAGTCTGTGGCCTGTTCCTAGTACCGTGCTCCTTAACTTTGATAATGGCCACCTGAGTAGGTAATTTGATTGAGTCCATGAGGGCTTTAACAGCTTCAACATTCTTCACTGAGTCCCGGCGGTAGTAACAAACCCTCGATTGGTCCATAGGGCTCCGAAATCATGAGCAATACCAAATGCATACTGTGAGTCCGTATATATTAGCCCGCCTGTCTTTGGCCAGAACACATGCAGTAGACAGATCCTGAAGTTCTGCTTCCTGTGCTGACAGGGAGGGAGAGAATGCAGCTCCGTGCACTACAGTATCTTCCGTAGTATCAGCGTATCCGGTGTGAAATCTGCCAAAATCATCAGCATATCTTGAACAGTCTTTCAGGGCCTTGTAGAGAGGTTGCATTATGCGGGATGCGTCCGGTATCCACTGACAACAATAAATACATAGTCCAAGGAAACGTTGGAGTTCAGTCACATCCTTTGTAGCTGACGGCTATTTTTCTTTCTTCTGTGAGGTGTCTGGCACCCTGAAGGAGACAGTGACCCAAAAATATCACTTGACCAAGGCAGAACCGAAGTTTCGAGGCCGAAACCCGACAGTTCAGATCTGCCAGATACTTGCGAAAACTAACAGTGGCAACAATGGCTTCCTGCTCTGTCTGTGCACACAACAACAACAAAAAAATTACCCACATACTGAAGCAGCGTGACATAAGGATATTCTAACTGCCAGGGTTAGAGACACTATCCCCCCCCCTTTTTTTTTTTTTTTTTCTCAAACCGATCGGGAAAGGGCGTGTAAGATACACATCTCATTATACTCATCTGCATAGGGGTTATATAACGTAAGGACCATCTGACCATCATCTTGGCTCACCAACTCTCTAGGTCTGCTCAGGTGCACTTATACATCCATCATATTGTCTTTGTCTGTATAATGGGAAAGGTTTGTTCTCAGGGTCAGCCAATTATTTTAGCGTAGCTAGCTAGTCAGAGGGCTTCCAGGGATAATACTCCTGTATCTGTCTTACACTACCTGATGTGGTTGGTTCTCTGGTGGTGGGGGTGACTAGATGACCAGTTGGGGGTGACATGACATGCTGGTCTACAGCTCCTTCCCAAAAGGATTACTGTCAGCTTACTCCCAAAGTTAATGTCCCCACTACCCACTAACCACAATCCTGTGTCAGCTTCTTATATCACTACATGTGATCTTATCTGGACAGGATTCAGCGCAATTCACTTAGGTTGGGTTGCAGCACAGATTATACAAGCATTTCTCCAGTCTGGGTTTGTCTGACCGCAATGTTTACAAATCCATCTGTCTTGTCTTGGTCTGAGAATTAACATGGCGAGAGAGATTTCCAGACACAGGGTTAAAATGGATATTGGAGTATGAGACTGGATTTGTGTAGGGAGGGGGGCTGGAGCTGGAGTCTAGTGGGCCACTGATAAGGAGCTAGCTGTGTCCTTGAAGCTGCTGTTCCTGCTCCTTGAAGCTGCGGTGGGGGCTACAGGGCGCAGCTGCTGATTTAGAATGGGTTAAGTTCTTCTGGAAACTTTGTACTACTTTTAATACATCGTCCGGACACCATATTTCACTTTAAACTTACAATAATTCTTTCTAATTCAATACAACATTGTACTATTGCTTTAAACACAAATCTCTCAGCACGTACTGAACCAAGGACAGAATATACACAGCTCCACCATATTCTTCAGCACAGCTGCATGGCCCCCCCTTTCTCTGGCCCGCAGCACAAAGAGAAGAAATCAGAAACAATTCGCGCAGGGGTTCACCCCTCCCATCAGCTATAAACACAGAGATAAGAATTTACAGCAATCCTCAACATAAAGAAGAAAGGCACAGCGCAGCTGTTTGACCCCTCCCATCGGGTGTCTCAGAAAACCACACAGAGTAACGAAATACAGCAGTTCTCAGACTCAATTAATTTCTACAAAACCTTCACACAATTCCTATGCCAGAACACCTCAGGAAAACCAATGATTGAGGTATTTTATAACCAAACACGGGCTCTGCATCCTCTGATTCTCCCTCTCCATCAACCTCTTTCCATTCCTCGTTCTTTAAACCTCGCGCAACTTGCAGATGAGCTTGCGCTTGTTCTAACAGTCCTTTATCTTTCAACATTCTTGACTGCCTTCTTGCCCTCCCGTGACTCTACTATTGTCTTGACTTCCACAGCATCCTCACTTAACTCGTGGGGCACGGACTTCTTCTGCTATAAGAGATGCAACATGACTCACAGAATACTACGCCCTTCTGCAGCAGGCCGCTGACAGCGACGACAACACTTGTGTCCTAGCACGGAGCCTCGCGCTCGACGTGTTATGAATAAAGAGCCTCGCGCTCAATATTTTTCCCTAACCTGAACACCAGTGATTACAGTCTGCCCTGTCACGATATTCTAAACGTTGGGAGGCTGTCTCCTAGTGAGACCCCTCCACTGTGTTTCTGGTGGTCCCACTCTTGGGACGTCTTAATTACCGATATGTGCAAGTGTGTGCAAGTGTTTCTGGTGGTCCCCCTCTTGGGACGTCTTAATTACCGATATGTGCAAGTGTGTGCAAGTGTTTCTGGTGGTCCCCCTCTTGGGACGTCTTAATTACCGATGTATGTGCGTGCAATATCACAGAGGCTACGTCTCCTATCCCTTCCTCTAAGCCGCCCCCAATCCACAAACTTCTCAATCTTTCACTCTATCACTACTAGGCAACAGTCACGGGTAGGGTGGTTGAATGGAGTACAATGACCGGTGGAGGAGGTGTGGTGTACACGAGGACGCGCAGAGTGCGACGTCTCTCAGTTGCTGGTTCGAAGCGTGGCACGGGATTGCGCTCGGTCTCACCACTCGACCGGTCACTCCCCAGACCCAAGGAGACCACGGACTAACCAATAATGGCTGAAACACTAGCAAGTGTGACACATACAGAATGTATGATCTCCACTTACCGTGTTTGGAGGGTGATCAGTCCTCGAGGTCAGCGACTACGGGTGTCGTCCACGGACGTCCAGGCATGGGTCCAGGGGGTCTCGGATCGCGGGCAACGCCCCACGTTGGTTGCGCCAAATTGTCGGGGTCGTCACGACAATACCCTTCATCCACCAGTCATTCCAAATCAGATTAAGAGCATTGGTACCGGAGTGAAGGATGAGTCAGACAAAATGCTGGTTCAAACTCATTGCATGCTTGTACTTCCACACGTAGTGGGAACGTCACAGCAACTGAACTTTATTTTGTGATACACAACATTATATGACCTATTGGGGGAAGGTGTGCAGAAGGCGGGGATAGGCAGGGTTTAAGCAATGTATCTAGTATTCAGTCCTTCTGGTTGGTCTGACGTCATATGATGGATCCTCCTTCCTCCACGTCACTTTAAGTTTCCATTTCTCCAGAAACGATACTTTAGCTTCAGAAACGAAAGTAGATTCTTGGCAAGAACAAAAACTAAGGCAAAGGTGAATACTGGCAGCCATCTTAAATACAATTACATATGCATTAGCAAACATGAAGGAAAAACTTATTGTTTCACAGCATAAGAATATATAAAAGTACAAAAGAGTATAAAGATATATATTTTCACCTTGACAGTAACTATACTGACCGCAAACCCTGATCTTAACACCGCAACTAGAAGTAGCCGTGGGTTGTGCCTAACAAAACCTAGACACCTCGACACAGCCGGAGGACTAAATACCCCTATAGATGGAAAAAGGAATTTCTACCTTGCCTCAGAGCAGAACCCCAAAGGATAGGCAGTCCCCCACAAATATTGACTGTGAGTAGTAGAGGAAAAGACACACACAGGCAGGAAACAGGATTTAGCAAATGAGGCACACACTAGCTAAATAGGAAAGGATAGGACAGGATACTGAGCGGTCAGTATTAAGAATCCTTCCAAAAATATCCACAGCAGAAAATACAAAAACTCCACCATCTAACTAACGATGTGGAGCGTATATCTGCAACTCCAGAGAATCCAACAAGACTGAGAAAACACTGACACAGTCTAAGCTGGACAAGAGAAAAACAAATGAATAGCACAGAAGATAAGCACACTGCATGTGTGCCACAGAAAAAGAAACAGACACTTATGTTTGCTGAATTGGCAGCTAAGCAGGAGAAGCCAGAAAGTGATCCAACACTTCACAAGAAACATTGACAACTGGCAAGGACTAATGAATCCTGCACACCTAAATATCCCAGTCAGAACTGCAATCAGCAGATACACCTGGCCAGGACTGCGACTCAGAGACAACTGCATTCCCAGCTACAACCACTGGAGGGAACCCAAGAGCAGAATTCACAACACCACTTTTCAGTTTTTGAATTTCCACAAAAATTTAAAGTAACCAATAAATTTCATTCAACTTCACAATTGTGTTCCACTTACATTTACATTTGGTATCTTTATGTTTGAAGCATGATATGTGGGAACAGGTTGAAAAGTTCAAGGGCGCCAAGTAATTTCACTAGGCAGTGTGTCTTTTGCATGGTTTTGAGCAACAATGGAGTAATTACAGAATATGTCCCAGAGAGTGTCGAGGTCTGTGGAGTGTATTACTCAGGTGACAGGCAGTGCTACACAGCTCAGGTAAAGGCCTTAATGTGGCAATGACCATGTTCCAATATATGTAAGGCTGCGGCCTGAATAGGTCTGTGCAGCGCAGTAATGCAGTCTCTTAGACGTGCTTAAAATGTACAGACACTGGTCAATACCCCACCACCATTTTTTGTAAGGATCCAAATTTAGAAAATGTAAGGAAAGTGACAGTTTAATAAGAAACAGAAGTCTCATATAGGATCCTGGAAAAGTCAGCAATGGTCTGTCCCGCACCAGACAATGTAAATTGCTAACAACGCAGATCTCGGCATTAGGCCAGCGTCAAGTGCTTTGCGAGAAAACATCGCATAGCTTCCAGACCAGTGTTAATCTATGGGGCAGCTCACATCACCGTATTTTTTCCCGTATTCGACGTGTGTGTAAAATTGCAGCATGCTGTGATTGTACGCGTATATTGTCCGAGACTCACCAATGCAAGCCTATGGGTGCGAGAAATGCTCTGGCACCAGATGGACCATTTGTCTAGCCTGCGACAAATACGCACACATTTTCCTCATTTCAGTCCATTGAGCCATGAAATTCAATGGGCAAAAGCAGTGAGAAAATCGCATCATAGCATTGCAATCGCATTACACATGGATTACCATATGGAGAACCCTCGTGCGACTCTTGGCAGTGAGACTTAGAGCGATTTTTCATATGTTAAGTGTGACCCCAGCCTCAGACACCGGCTGCCTTGATACCGGAAGCTCCACTGATTACTTCCGCTCGGGGAACATAAGAATGCGCGCACGCCCCGAGCAATACCAGAGCAGACGTGGATATTACATTTCGTCACCTGGGACCCCAAATCTGACAGGTAAAGCACTTAGTCTGTTTTCTTACAAAGCGCCAACTACTGTATATTGCTAAATCATAACCATTTTTAATCTTTGAGTCTATTTTTCCCTGCCTCCAACCACTATGTCTCCATTATGTAATGTTATGCCCATTGTGTTTTCTTATATTCATCTACCTACATGCCACAGTGGTACATATACTCTTAAACAAGAACCTCTAACTTTTATTGGAACTGGCGCAGTTCCTCAGCACCTCCTATTTAAAATGTGTTCTGCCTCCAGACGCATGTGATGCTATATAGCTCCATCTTATTTTTCATCTCATTTTGTATGCCTATGAGTTAAAATAGTGAATTGTCATGTGACATCATTGATCTTTGTTTTTTTTACCCATCTTTTTACTTCTTTACTTTATGGGTATGTGCACACGTTGCGGATTTCCTGCGGATCCGCAGCGTTTTTGCGCTGCTGAAACGCTGCAGATCCGCAAGTTATTTACAGTACAATGAAAATCAATGGTAAAAAAAAATGCTGTGCTAATGGTGCGGAAAATTCTGTACGGAAACGCTGCGGATTAAAAGAAGGCGCATGTCACTTCTTTTTTGCAGATCTGCAGCGTTTTTGTACCCATTCCACTATAGAAATCCGCAGGGGTAGAAAAGGCAGAAAATCCGCAAAAAATCCGCAGCAAATCCGCAACTCAAACGCACAAAATCCGCACAAAAACACGACAAATCTGCACCTGCGTTTTCTGCCAAGAGATGCAGAATCTGCACCAGAAATAAGCCTAATCTGCAACGTGTGCACATAGCCTATTACTTTAGACTAATATTGTTATATTTTTGCAGATATATCTTGAAAAAGGCAATATAATGCTGAAACGTCGATGAATTATACATGTTTATATTCACTTGGGTCTGTTATTTGACATTTTGGATTTTCATTTTGCATTAATAAAACTTCAATTTTGAGTACCAGAGTTTGCCATATGATTGATTGACTATTTTTTACTCTAGAGCACCAACTCTCTACAGTGAGCACCCCATTATTCATTCCATACTAGAATATTTTTCAGGAGTCTGAGATGAGGGGAGAGTAAGCCAGAGAGCGATACCTAAGCGTAATAAATGACAAATAGAAAACAATTGTGATAGATATACAGTATATATACTGTATATACTCGAGTATAAGCCGACCCGAGTATAAGCCGACCCCCCTAATTTTGCCACAAAAAACTGGGAAAATGAGTCAAGTATAAGCCTAGGGTGGAAAATGCAGCAGCTACTGGTAAATTTCAAAAGTAAAAATAGATACCAATAAAAGTAAAATTAATTTAGACATCAGTAGGCTAAGTGTTTTTGAATATCCATATTGAATCAGGAGCCCCATATAATGCTCCGTAAAGTTTGATGGGCCCCATTAGATGCTCCATATTAAAATATGCCCCATATAATTCTGCATAAAGGGTAATAAGGGCCCCATAAGATGCTCCATAGAGATATTTGCCCTATATAGTGCTGCACAAAAATGTTATGGCCCCATAAGACGCTCCATACAGACACTTGCCCCATATAATGCTGCACAAAAATATTATGGCCCCATAAGATGCTCCGTACAGTCACTTGCCCCATATAGTGCTGCACAAGCATTATGGCCCCATAAGATGCTCTGTACAGTCACTTGCCCCACATAGTGCTGCACAAGTGTTATGGCCCCATAAGATGCTCTGTACAGTCACTTGCCCCACATAGTGCTGCACAAGCATTATGGCCCCATAAGATGCTCTGTACAGCCACTTGCCCCATATAGTGCTGCACAAGTGTTATGGCCCCATAGGATGCTCTGTACAGTCACTTGCCCCATATAGTGCTGCACAAGGGTTATGGCCCCATAAGATGCTCTGTGCAGTCACTTGCCCCATATAGTGCTGCACAAGTGTTATGGCCCCATAAGATGCTCCGTACAGTCACTTGCCCCATATAGTGCTGCACAAGTGTTATGGCCCCATAAGATGCTCTGTACAGTCACTTGCCCCTTATAGTGCTGCACAAGTGTTATGGCCCCATAAGATGCTCCGTATAGTCACTTGCCCCATTATAGTGCTGCACAAGCGTTATGGCCCCATAAGATGCTCCGTACAGTCACTTGCCCCATATGCTTTTGCTGCGATAAAAAGAAAAAAAAATCACATATTCCCCGGCACTTTCACCTTACCTTCTCCTCGTGCGGCTCTGTCTTCAGCACTGACGTTCAGCAGAGGATGCGCACTGACTACGTCACCGCACCCTCTGACCTGAGCGTCACAGCCAGAGAACGATGAAGACAGAGCCGCACCGGAACGAGGAGCGGTAAATATCGCTCAGCGCTCCCCTCCCCATATACTCACCTACTGAAAGTCCCCCTCTCGGCTTATACTCGAGTCATACCCGGGGGTCGGCAGGTGAGGGGGGTGGGGCAGTCTAATTATACTTACCTACTCCTGGCGCCAGAGGCGTAGCTAGGGTTTCAGCTTAGGGGGGGGCGAAAAATCTGAGTGGGCCCCTAACGAGGTACCCCTGACTACATCAGCAGTTGACCGCACTGTGACTGAAAATACATGTACAGTGGGGCAAAAAAGTATTTAGTCAGTCAGCAATAGTGCAAGTTCCACCACTTAAAAAGATGAGAGGCGTCTGTAATTTACATCATAGGTAGACCTCAACTATGGGAGACAAATTGAGAAAAAAAAATCCAGAAAATCACATTGTCTGTTTTTTTAACATTTTATTTGCATATTATGGTGGAAAATAAGTATTTGGTCAGAAACAAAATTTAATCTCAATACTTTGTAATATATCCTTTGTTGGCAATGACAGAGGTCAAACGTTTTCTGTAAGTCTTCACAAGGTTGCCACACACTGTTGTTGGTATGTTGGCCCATTCCTCCATGCAGATCTCCTCTAGAGCAGTGATGTTTTTGGCTTTTCGCCTGGCAACACAGACTTTCAACTCCCTCCAAAGGTTTTCTGTAGGGTTGAGATCTGGAGACTGACTAGGCCACTCCAGGACCTTGAAATGCTTCTTACGAAGCCACTCCTTCGTTGCCCTGGCGGTGTGCTTTGGATCATTGTCATGTTGAAAGACCCAGCCACGTTTCATCTTCAATGCCCTTGCTGATGGAAGGAGGTTTGCACTCAAAATCTCACGATACATGGCCCCATTCATTCTTTCATGTACCCGGATCAGTCGTCCTGGCCCCTTTGCAGAGAAACAGCCCCAAAGCATGATGTTTCCACCACCATGCTTTACAGTAGGTATGGTGTTTGATGGATGCAACTCAGTATTCTTTTTCCTCCAAACACGACAAGTTGTGTTTCTACCAAACAGTTCCAGTTTGGTTTCATCAGACCATAGGACATTCTCCCAAAACTCCTCTGGATCATCCAAATGCTCTCTAGCAAACTTCAGACGGGCCCGGACATGTACTGGCTTAAGCAGTGGGACACGTCTGGCACTGCAGGATCTGAGTCCATGGTGGCGTAGTGTGTTACTTATGGTAGGCCTTGTTACATTGGTCCCAGCTCTCTGCAGTTCATTCACTAGCTCCCCCCGCGTGGTTCTGGGATTTTTGCTCACCGTTCTTGTGATCATTCTGACCCCACGGGGTGGGATTTTGCGTGGAGCCCCAGATCGAGGGAGATTATCAGTGGTCTTGTATGTCTTCCATTTTCTAATTATTGCTCCCACTGTTGATTTCTTCACTCCAAGCTGGTTGGCTATTGCAGATTCAGTTTTCCCAGCCTGGTGCAGGGCTACAATTTTGTTTCTGGTGTCCTTTGACAGCTCTTTGGTCTTCACCATAGTGGAGTTTGGAGTCAGACTGTTTGAGGGTGTGCACAGGTGTCTTTTTATACTGATAACAAGTTTAAACAGGTGCCATTACTACAGGTAATGAGTGGAGGAAAGAGGAGACTCTTAAAGAAGAAGTTACAGGTCTGTGAGAGCCAGAAATCTTGATTGTTTGTTTCTGACCAAATACTTATTTTCCACCATAATATGCAAATAAATTGTTAAAAAAACAGACAATGTGATTTTCTAGATTTTTATTTCTCAGTTTGTCTCCCATAGTTGAGGTCTACCTATGATGTAAATTACAGACGCCTCTCATCTTTTTAAGTGGTGGAACTTGCACTATTGCTGACTGACTAAATACTTTTTTGCCCCACTGTATATACAAAAATGAACACTGATACTACTATATGAGAACCATATATTGGTAGATGCCAGTCCTACAGACCATATAAGAGATCACAGCACAGTTATAGATAATAACTTACAGATGACGTTCTTTCTGATGGAATCGTTCACTTTTCTCGTCTTTTCCATCTGGCCCAGACCGACATAACAACTTCTCCACCCAGGACTCGTCTGCAGAAATTATGATGACACATCAGACTTCTCACATTTCCAGCCCCGTCCCCATCTATCCCCAACCTGCACAAACTCCTCATTCTGCTGATACCCCAATACTGAGCCGCTGCTGCCGTATGGGTCCTACAGCACCTGCTGTGTGGTACAATAATGGTGCCGCTCCACATAGTAATAATGACTCTTTTGTGCTCTCTAGATAATAAAATTCACCCCTAGAAAATATTAATGCCCTGTGCTAGTGCCCTCCACATTTTGTCCCTAAAAAGTAATAATACCACACATGAAATTTTGATGGTCTCAGTACTCTGAGGGCCCATATAACAATAATATTTAAGTTCCCACTTAACATTTAATAATGTCCCCTAAGTAGCCTCCGTGTACAGCTTGACTATACACAGTATGGTTGGCCCATAGCTTTCCTATGCACAGTATAATGCCCCCACAGCTCCCCTATACACAATATTTTGAACCCACAGCCCCCCTATAGACAGTATGATGTCCCCACTGCTCCCCTATACACAGTATGATGTCACCACTGCTCCCCTATACACAGTATGATCAGCCCACAGCTTCCCTATACACAGTATAATGCCCCCACAGCTTCCCTATACACAATAGGATGATACCACAGCTCCCCTATACACAATATGATGATCCCACAGCTCCCCTATACACAGTATGTCACCACTGCTCCCCTCTACACAGTATGATGAGCCCCACTGCTCCCCTCTACACAGTATGATCAGCCCACAGCTCCCCTATACACAGTACGATGAGCCCACAGCTCCCCTATACACAGTGTGTCACCACTGCTCCCCTATACACAGTATGATGAGCCCTACTGCTCCCCTTTACACAGTATGATCAGCCCACAGCTCCCCTATACACAGTACGATGAGCCCACAGCTCCCCTATACAAAGTTTTATGCCGACAGAGCTCCGCTATAGAAAGTATAATGCCCCCAGAGCTCACCTATATACAGTATAATGGGCCAACAGCTCACCTATGCACGGTATAATGCCTTCATAGCTCCCCTATACATAGTGTCATGGGCCCACAGCTCCTGTATATACAGTATGATGTCCCCCACAATTCCCCTGTACACAGTATAATGAGCTAACTGCTCCCTTATACACAGTATATTGCCCCCACGGCTCCCCTATACACGGTATGGTGTGCTCACAGCACTCTTATACACAGTATGATGGGCCCACAGCTCCCGTACATACAGTATGATGTCCATTAGAGTTCCCCTATACATAGAATGATGTCCCCATTGGTCCCCCAAAACACGTATAATAGTTAAGTGTTCTGACACTGTGTGTCTCCTGCACTGAGAGACACACTGCCAGGAGGAAATTAGCTTTATTCCTCACTGCAGCCTCAGGGGTGGCGCTGGCACGGTTTCAGTCACTGCTCTGAGTATAGAGCAGCAGCTGTAACTACGCCTCTTAGGGTATGTGCACACATTGCGGATTCCCCACGGATTTACTGTGGATTTTGTTGGTTTTGTGCAGATTCCACCTGCGGTTTTACACCTCCAGATTCCTATTAAGGAACAGGTGTAAAACACTGCGGAATCCGCACAAAGAATTGACATGCTGCGGAGAATAAACCGCTGCGTTTCCACACGGTATTTTCCGCAGCATGTGCACTGCGGATTTTGTTTTCCATAGGTTTACATGGTGCTGTACACCGCATGGAAAACTGCTGCGAATCCACAGCCAAATCCACAATATGTGTACATACCCTTAACGTGCCATTCCAGCAGTCAAATAAAAAAAATTGCTGGAGTGATGCTTAATTGTGATGTAGCTTATGGCTTACCCAGCTGGTTAGTATAATAAGCCCCTACCTCCCCATCCCAGAGAACAACTATTACATGTGATGGAGTGCATATAATCTGGTCAGGTCAGATGGGCGTGGCGACATCGCTGTTTCTTCCCCCAGTTCGCATCTCGGCTTCAGGAAAATGGCCGCCGCGATCTCTATCTGCGCACGAGCGGCATCCCGCAGCCATTTTCCTGAAGCCCCGGGCAGCAGAGGACTCCATATGCGCACGCGCGGCCTCAGGAAGATGGCCGCCCCCACAGATCACCAGGGAAATAGCGCAGATCGCGCGTTTTTTCTTCTCCTGCCCAGTGGATACAGAAGATGGGCATGCGCAAACCACTACGCCACCAACGGAAAGATATGCAAGATCTGGGGGAAGAAACAGCGATGTCGCCACACCCATATGACCTGACCAGCCTGATTGACAGGCGAAAACGGAGACTTTGGTAAGTTATTTCGGCAGCATAGGTGGGGAATCAGGGTACACAAAATACACTATAGTAACGCACAGCTCAGGCCCTATTTAACAGTATTTTTATCTCGTACTGAAAAAACGGGGTGACAGGTTCCCTTTAATGCATTTTATCCCCACTTACCAATGACGCTTGCAGCAGGACCAGGAAGTATCTGAGGGACTGAAATGTAGGTGGGCACTAGGACCCAGCATGCCTGCCCTGAGCCAGTCCCAGCGTGCACACGGAGGGAAGAAACCTGCAGCCTGGGAGGAGGTCCTGAGGTCGGTCAGCACAATACAGTGCAGGAGAGAGATTTACCTCTGGCCACTGTGCTGCCAGCGACAGAATCTCGTCAGGCAGGAGAGCAGGCATTTTGCTGCTCTTCCCTCCTGTGCTGTATTGTGCCTCATCAAGGAAGTGGCAGTGCCGGCTCCCAGTGGGCCCCTTCATGTGAGAGGGCCCGGGGCGATGGCCCCCTCTGCCCCCCCAGTAGCTACGCTACTGCCTGGCGCGGTCCCTGCACGTCCCTGCTTCTTCCAGCACTGCATCTTCTTCCTGTATTGAGCGGTCACAGTTACCGCTCATTACAGTGATGAATATGCGGCTCCACCTCTATTGGAGGTGGAGCCGCATATTCATTATTGTAATGAGCGGTACCATGTGACCGCTCAGTACAGGAAGAATCTGCAGCGCTGGAAGAAGCAGAGACGTGCAGGGACAAAAGTTGTTGTGGGGAAACCCACTGTTTGGGCACATGGCAGTGCTCGGAAGGGAAGGAGCACCGTTTGACTTTTACAAACCAAAATTGGCTGGAATTGAGATTGGACGCCATGTCGTATTTGAAGAGCCCCTGATGTGCCTAAACAGTGGAAACCCCGCAAAAGTGGCCACATTTTGTAAACTAGACCCCCCCAAGGAACTTATCTAGATGTGTGGTGAGCATTTTGACCCCCAAGTGTTTCACTAAACTTTATAACTCCCAGGTGTGAAAATATAAAATCATATTTTTTCCATAAACATGGACTGTATCCAAGTGCGGTGGTGAGTAAAGAATCCCCGCCCGGTCATCCCGTTACCGCATACCCTGCCCTCCTGCTTCCCACTGTCATCACCAGAGGTGTCCTGTCTTCCCACTCTGCCGTCATCCCCGGCAGCAAGTGCACCTGCGTTCTCACATGCCGGTCCCGCTCTGTCAGGACTTCGTGGCATGCATGCGGAGGAGCCCCATGGCTACAGAGGCCCGATGGATCCAAGGAGTCATACGGGAGAGCCGCATCGTCGAGGAGTTACAGCTGCGGAAGGCCGGATGACTCGCGGAGTGGTCCAGTACCTTAACAGAAACAGTGGCTGTGGCTTCTTCCAAAGCTGAAGAGCAGGACGAAAGTCGGTGTTAACGCCAGGTCGCTTACATTCCATGGTCCCCAACTGGAGGAGGACCAAGTAGCTTCGTCAAGGAACAGGGGCCCTAAGGGCCATACGTGTTGGCTGTAAGAATGGCCTCTGATTGGGAGGTAATGTCGCCGTAGGAAGCTCAACGTGTTTAATCGGATGGTTGCTACTGCCGAAGTTTCTGAAGACATGCAGGAGAGAGCAGTGCCTAGACACAGTAAGGCAGCCACAAGTATGACAGCAAAGCTGGAAGCTCTGGGATCTGTAGGACTCCAGCCGCAGGGGATGAAGAGCCAAAGGAGCAATGGGGACTCCTACTCTAGCGGGTCCTCATCCCACACTTATACAGTGTTGAAGGGTCCATTTGCAGCCCATTATAGAAATCAAAGGCCATGTGTGGACTGAAGTGGCCTACTTTGAGTTATGTTTGGTGCTGGTTGCACCAGACAAAATACCAGGGCCTGTTCTGCATCTGGTGTGCCTATGAACATAATACGTGTACTGTGAAGCATATTAAATTTGTATTGCATTGTATGTATTATTGTGCTGTGTCTGCAATATTACTATATGTGTTAGAGGCAGGGCCAGCACAGGCTAACTGGGTGGGCTGGACTTGCAGCCTCTTGGGAGCAGGAAGCTCCTTCTTCCAGCTCCGAGCAAGGGCACGTTTGCCCAGGGCAAAATTTCAGCTGCGGGCGGGAGCCTTGCCAGACCTCAGGAGGGGAAAGGGTGCTGACTCGGACCTTTTGCATTGAAACGGGCACCAGGACTATGAAAGTGCCCCGTCGAAGGGACTTAAAGTGTCCAGATTCCGGCATATGGACTACCTCCTCATTCGGCCGCCGTTACATTTTTATTCCATTTTCTACTTATTACTGCTTGCACTTGGGACAGGTGGTTATTCCAGTCAGCACTAAAGATGACTATGTCGTCTAAATATGATGATGCATATGTATTTCCGATGAGGCTCGAACACTATGTCCATCAGCCTTTGGAATGTGGTCGGAGTCCCATGTAATCCAAAAGACATAGTGATAGAGACCCTCTGGCATTATAAAGCGGTCTTTTCTTTTGCAGATTCTGTCAATGGGACCTGTCTGTAACCTTTGGTGAGATCAAGCATGGTTAAGTACTGGGCCTCCTCCAGTCTCTTAATTAGCTCGTCATCCCCGGAGGCATTGGATAGAGGTCGAATTTTGACACCTCATTTAATTTTCTGAAGTCATTACAGAATCGTAATGACCTGTCTGGCTTTCGAATTAGCACAATGAGGCTAGCCCACTCACTCTGGGACTCCTCGATTACTCCCAACTGAAGTATTTGCTTCACTTCAGCCTCGATGGCTTGCCTCCAGGCTTTTGGCACTTGATAAGGTTTCATTCGGGCTTGGTGAAAATGTCATGCAGGATCATCGCAGCTCTGAGAATGCATCAGTATTCTATTGGACCAGAATCCGAGCATCCCATCACTGCTGTTTGGTGAGAGTGTCATTTATTTTATCCTGACCACCGGCCGCATCCTTTGCTGGTGCCAGAGGGTTCCTTTGGTACAACTGGAGTCGCCTCCATGACCAAACATTCTCGGTCCTTCCAGGCATTTAACAGGTTTATATGGTATATGTTTTTGTGCACTTTACATATTTTTTCAGGGTGCAGTTGGGCACAAATGGTTCTGTAAATTGTGGCCTCTGTTCACACAGGATGCATTATAGTTAGCACTGGACAGCCCGCCATAGGGCGTCATTAATAGGCTGAGAACCAGATGCTCTGCATTCCTTGTGTGAACTTTGCCACATACAGATTGTGTTTTTTTTGCACTGGTATGCCACACAGCCAATCCCTGATTGAAGGCTGGCTGTCTCATTTGGTATTATTGCACCTGTGCAGTTGCCATTTTACTTGGGTCCGGTGCACCCTGTTAGTGCATTTGTATTGAGGCCTAGTTAGACAGGTAAGCATCTCTGCCTGTTTTTGTTTTTTCTTTGTTTTTCTTATATGGTACAGTTGCTCAGGTTTCATCTTTCCGGGTTGGTACACTCTATAATTTACTTCTCCCACCTTCCCCCATATCTCATATGGCACTTGCCACGTGGCCATGAGTTTATTCGCCGTCGTACTGGATTTGAATGTGCTTGCTGCTGGGGCCACCTCTCACATAGCCATGAACTACAGCATCAACAGGTTATTTGCCTGCTGCTGTTGCTGATTATATAGCTCCTGCTGCCGTTGCTGATGTTCATGCTACTGCCGCTGATACGGCAGCAGCTGCTGGTGCTGCTCCTGTTGCTGCTGCTGATGCTGCTCCTGTTGCCGCTGCTGAGTGAGGGCCAACTGCTTCAAAAGCTCCTGCATCTTGTCAGCAGACTTGAGCTGCAGCATTGCAGGCCTAATAACTGACATGCAGCATGCTTTGCGGTATGCCTCAGTTCATACTGCCCGCATACTCCAACCACATGTAGTGCAGCAGGGTTGGTACAGTGTGACAAATAGGCAGGGACCAAAGGAAATTTTACAGCAAACGTGTTTCATGTCCAAACAACTCACACAATGAAAGGCATACAGTATGCTCCGGATCGCTTTCGGGGCATCTCAACAGAATAAATTTCCATGCCGGGTTTTCTTAAATCTGCCTTGAGAAAATAGCTTGCACAAGACTAAACCTTTATTTTGCTCTGCAATTACAGCTATATCTGTGACTGCAATGTACTCCAGTGGTCCTAATATGCTTCTACGTGCATCCTGGGGGACACATAGTGACACTCGCATGTAACACCCGTCACTGCCTCACAGTAACTACATTTTTAGTTTTGTGATAATTATTAATTAATCATTTTTTTTGTGTCAGAGAGCGACATTTACAACACTTACCACAAATACTAAATCCCTAGGCTATAAGAGACTCAGGCGTTCATCGCTACCTCTATGTTGATGACTATCACAGCTGCAAATAGTGCACGTCTCCTGAGCTGCCCAGCACACTACTGTAGGTGGAACTGAGCACCATCTTATTGCAGCCCAGCACTATGAGCTGAGGTTCAATTTCCTCCTGTCACCGGTGCTTGAACTGCTCAGCAATGAGCGGTGACAGGAGGTCCGGATGTCAGAGCTGTGGCAGTGAGAACAAGTAAGACAACCTGACATTGTACTACTAATGCCATGCTTCCATCCTCTTCTCACAACTGGAAGAAGTCACATCTGCAACCTGACTCTGAGTAATCATGAGGCAGTGAGCCGCCAGCCGCAGCCCTGACTTTCTCTTCATTACTTCTTCCTCTGAAGGCTTGGACAGTGAAGTTGGTGCAGACTGGGGAAGGGCTTGTGTAACTTATCAAACTCACATTAGCTTCGGGAACGAAAGTGCCAACACTGATGGATTAACACTGGCACTGAAGGCGAGTGTAAGTGGCATATAACAGGGGAAACATTTGGATTAAGAAGGGACTGTCCTAGTATTGGAAAACCCCTTTAATGATCTGTATGGTGGTATTATCAATACTGTAGAAGTTGTTAATATTTTGGTATATTATTATTGTGGTATTACTATTATTATATCTTATATAGCAGTATTATTGAAACTATTGATCATTTAGTAAATCTTGATTTCCTCCAGACAGGGTAATATTAGTAATAGATATCCCCCATCAGGACTTTGGTGGTGAGGACAGCGTGGGTTTGTGTGCTTTCAAATGCCAAGGCTGAATTTCGGTCCCATTCTGTCCCTACCTGGATGTTGAAACTCTGCATAAAATGTTTGTCTTGTAAAAATGGTAGCGAGACCAAGATAAATAATTGTAAGCTATAATTCGTGTCGAGTTATCTCCAGACGTAAGCTGAAATATACCTGCCATTTATATTACCAGCTCTTAAGTAAAAAACTTACAGGATCTACAAAACTAGCTAAAAATAGCATACAAACTTTTACAAGTACAGAATTTTTTTTTTCACTGAATTGGAAATTCCAGATCAACTGGGCCATTGCCAATGCTGCAAGCTGTACCGTGATGGTGCACATTGCCACTGGCATGCATTCTCAGAGTCAATAACTAGACCTTGGGTGACGCATGTCGTAAAGTTCTAATGTCATCGTGTGCATCATGATGGTAAGATGTACGGTTACCTTAAAAGTCCTGTTTAAGCTGGAAGTCCCAGTCCCCTTGTAAAACAGGCCAATGAAGATGTGCATGATTAAAGACGAACATGAAATGTGTAGCAACTACGTTTGATTGTGAGAAAATCCGATTATAAGCTGCCATGTGTTAAATGACTGCATAAAATATTCCCTCGTCATAGATTTGTATACACTCTGCTGTATTGTAAAGATCCATATAAGCTCAGATATACTGCTACATATCATTCACTGACTTCTTTATTTACTTCATTCAGGATGGGTAATGTAGAAGTTCCAATGGAAGACAGGAGAATAGATTTAAAGAGTACCCCAATAAAAATCATGACGAGGGGCTCTTGACTCATGAAGAGTCAACCTTCAGCACTAGGAGAGGAAAAACCCCCAGTGGAGGAAACCTCTAGGGAACCATGGCTGAAGGACTGCCCTTCCCTTAGGTTGTAGATGTTAATTGATGAGAACAGTGACCAAGCCTGGAATCTGTCTCATGGTGCAGCAGATAACTCAATCGATTTATGAATCTATCTAGCTGCATAATGAACATCAAATGTTTTATGCATTGATGAGAACAGAGACTGAGCCCAGAATCTGTCTTGTGTACAGCAGGTATCTCACTTTATCCGTGAGTGTGTCTTGCTGCGCAATGTCCAGTTAATGTATCCAGTGGTGGAGAACAGATACCGAGTAAGGAATCTGCCTTGTTATGCAATTGGAAACTCACTTATTTTGTGAGTCTGTCTAGCTGCAGAAAGTCCAGTAATGTCTTATTCAATGGTGGAGAACAGAGACCAAGCCTGGAATCTGCCTCGATGTAGGAAACTCACATATTCTGTGAGTGCGTCTAGCTGCGAAAAGTCCAGTAATGTCGTATTCATTGGTTGAGAACAGAGACCGAGCCCGGAATCTGCCTCGTTGTGCAGAAGGAAACTCACTTGTTCAGTGAGTGCGTCTAGCTGCGGAAAGTCCAGTAATGTCACATCCAGTGGTTGAGAACAGAGACCGAGCCCGGAATCTGCCTCGTTGTGCAGTAGGAAACTCACATATTCTGTGAGTGCGTCTAGCTGCGAAAAGTCCAGTAATGTCGTATTCATTGGTTGAGAACAGAGACCGAGCCCGGAATCTGCCTCGTTGTGCAGAAGGAAACTCACTTGTTCAGTGAGTGCGTCTAGCTGCGGAAAGTCCAGTAATGTCACATCCGGTGGTTGAGAACAGAGACCGAGCCCGGAATCTGCCTCGTTGTGCAGTAGGAAACTCACATATTCTGTGAGTGCGTCTAGCTGCGAAAAGTCCAGTAATGTCGTATTCATTGGTTGAGAACAGAGACCGAGCCCGGAATCTGCCTCGTTGTGCAGAAGGAAACTCACTTGTTCAGTGAGTGCGTCTAGCTGCGGAAAGTCCAGTAATGTCACATCCGGTGGTTGAGAACAGAGACCGAGCCCGGAATCTGCCTCGTTGTGCAGTAGGAAACTCACATATTCTGTGAGTGCGTCTAGCTGCGAAAAGTCCAGTAATGTCGTATTCATTGGTTGAGAACAGAGACCGAGCCCGGAATCTGCCTCGTTGTGCAGAAGGAAACTCACTTGTTCAGTGAGTGCGTCTAGCTGCGGAAAGTCCAGTAATGTCACATCCGGTGGTTGAGAACAGAGACCGAGCCCGGAATCTGCCTCGTTGTGCAGTAGGAAACTCACATATTCTGTGAGTGCGTCTAGCTGCGAAAAGTCCAGTAATGTCGTATTCATTGGTTGAAAACAGAGACCGAGCCCGGAATCTGCCTCGTTGTGCAGAAGGAAACTCACTTGTTCAGTGAGTGTGTCTAGCTGCGGAAAGTCCAGTAATGTCACATCCAGTGGTTGAGAACAGAGACCGAGCCCGGAATCTGCCTCGTTGTGCAGTAGGAAACTCACATATTCTGTGAGTGCGTCTAGCTGCGAAAAGTCCACTAATGTCATATTCATTGGTTGAGAACAGAGACCGAGCCTGGAATCTGCCTCATTGTGCAGAAGGAAACTCACTTGTTCAGTGAGTGCGTCTAGCTGCGGAATGTCCAGTAATGTCACATCCGGTGGTTGAGAACAGAGACCGAGCCCGGAATCTGCCTCTTTTTTTTGTAAAGTCTTTATCTCCAGCTGGATCCCATGTTCACTGTGGGTTCACAGCGAGACCCGTCTGCCTCATCTGCAATAAAAATGTCACAAAATTAGGAAAACAGTAAAGATTAATATATGTATATGGAGACAGATTATAATGAGTGGGGCAACAGAAGATGTTTACATGTCATCCATTGTCTCTAGATTATAATACAGAACTATGTAATATATAGTGGGCATCATTTAATGTCTATGTTCAGGTATGTTCTACATTCTATCAGTGCTGTGTAGAGTTGAGCGACCTTGACCTTTTTAGAGTCGAGCCGGGTTTTGCGAAACCCGACTATGTCCAAAGTCGGGTCGAGTGAAATCGGCCGATTATGACGTAAAGTCGGGATCGACCGAAACACGAAACCCAATGCAAGTCAATGGGGCAGCATAGTCGGCAGTGAGTGGGGGCCAGGAAAACACCTAGAGTGCCCATTTTAATGTCAAAACCATCCATTCTTCTTAATGAAGCTTGTCAAGCGTAATTTACCTTATAATAATTGGAAGGCATTTGAAATTGGGGGTCATTTGGCTAAAGTTGTGGGGGGTAGGGCTGGTTCAAGTAATTAGTGGGCCCAGGAAATCTGGACCACGTCACGGCAGTGGAGCAGGGAGAGGTAAGTATTTCAACTTTGCAAGTGCTGTGAACCTGAGCAAGCAGGGGGGGCCCACTCGTTGGCATTGGCACTGGCACAGGGCCCCTCAAAGTACAGCGGTGTGTTTGCACGGCGGGGGCGCCTCCCACCGGCAGCAACACTTTTGCGTACTATGAGAGGCCCTGTGCCAGTGACGTCGCCAACTAGTATTCCTCCCCCCACCTGATGAAGGAACCTGCACTTTCATCTGCACCTTCCTCTTTGTCCCCGTGTAAGGTGGTATGGTATGCGGGAAGAGCAACCTGACTTTCAGCAGGGTCACAATGTTGTTATGTAGCGTGCACGGGGAATGTTGCGTTATGGGTCAATGTACCAGCAGACTCATCTATCACTGGCTGGGCAATGGGCACGATGAAGTGGAAACACAGATATAGGCCCAAAGAAGAAAGTGGGCTAAATGCAGTTCAAAATTGGTAACACAGGAATAACCAGGGGGCATTGCAGTGGAGGACAACTGGAATGAGAGGCTGACACAGAGAGTAGGGCCAAATCAGTAAGTAGTCGAAATGCAGTTCAAAATTGGCAACCGTAGTAAACAGGCGGCACAGCTTTGTTCAGTGGAGGAGAACAGCAAGGAGTGGCAGACACCGATAGTAGGCCCCAAACCAACTAGTACGCCAAATGCAGTTGTTCCATTTAACCACAATTTAATGAGAGCCTGAAGATAGAAGCTCAGGAAAGGCAACCTGGGGAACACCTTGGAGTGTAACACACCATCTCTCTCCACCCCATACCCATTTTGTATGGCCTAATGCAGTGTACTTTTCTACAACTACTAAACGAGAGTCGGAAGACCGAAGCAATGGCAAGGAAACCTGGGGAACACCTTAGAGTGTAACACACCCTCTCTCTACACCCCATACCCAATTTGAAGGTCTAATGCAGTGTAGTTTCCAAGAACTACTAAACGAGAGCCGGAAGATCGAAGCTCAGGAAAGGCAACCTGGGGAACACCTTGGAGTGTAACACACCCTCTCGCTACACCCCATACCCAATTTGAAGGCCTAATGCAGCGTAGTTTCCAACAACTACTAAACGAGAGCCGGAAGATCGAAGCTCAGGAAAGGCAACCTGGGGAACACCTTGGAGTGTAACAAACCCTCTCTCTACACCCCATACCCAATTTGTAGGCCTAATGCAGCGTAGTTTCCGACAACTACTAAACGAGAGCATGAAGATCGAAGCTCAGGAAAGGCAACCTGGGGAACACCTTGGAGTGTAACACACCCTCTCTCTACACCCCATACCCAATTTGTAGGCCTAATGCAGCGTAGTTTCCGACAACTACTAAACGAGAGCCGGAATATCGAAGCTCAGGAAAGGCAACCTGGGGAACACCTTGGAGTGTAACACACCCTCTCTCTACACCCCATACCCAATTTGAAGGCCTAATGCAGTGTAGTTTCCAAGAACTACTAAACGAGAGCCGGAAGATCGAAGCTCAGGAAAGGCAACCTGGGGAACACCTTGGAGTGGAACACACCATCTCTCTACACCCCATACCCAATTTGAAGGCCTAATGCAGCGTAGTTTCCAACAACTACTAAACGAGAGCCGGTAGATCGAAGCTCAGGAAAGGCAACCTGGGGAACACCTTGGAGTGTAACACAACGTCTCTCTACACCACGGAAGGGATGATTCTTAGGAAGGAAGGCTGTTGGAAATAAGCATTGCGCGTCCGAGGGTGATTAGATTCTTATTAGGTATATACTCACCCTCGGACGCGCCCTGCTTCTTTATTTGGAATGAATGTTTATTTGCAATGTGGTGTTGACTTTCTCTATTATTTTGGTAATTAATGATTTTATTATTTTCATTATTTTGCATCTTCTCGGCAATAATATAAAGAAGACGCGACAGGACAACACTCGGTGGATGCCATATGTGTGTTTTCAATTTAAAAAAACTTTCAGTTAACTACTTGCAGGAGAAAGTAATTGTAGCTGGTGGCCATTTTTAGTACTGTACCAGATTTTAGTTGTGTGTTTGTTTTTAATGTTAAAATGTCTGCATTTGATATCTCACCAGTATTTTCTTTTTTATAAGCAAAATACTTATTTTTATATTTTCTGATGTTGGTTCCAGGGGTACACGGGCAGCAGTGACCTGGTCAGTGTAGTAGTAGTTGAAAGAATGGACCGCAGACAGGCATCGAAGGCCTAAAATAAAAAAATTGGGCTGGCTGTAGGCAATTTTAAATTGGTTCCAGGGGTACACGGGCAGCAGTGACCTGGTCAGTGTAGTAGTAGTTGAAAGAATGGACCGCAGACAGGCATCGAAGGCCTAAAATAAAAAAATTGGGCTGGCTGTAGGCAATTTTAAATTGGTTCCAGGGGTACACGGGCAGCAGTGGTGTGGTCAGTGGAGGCCTAGTGGAAGGAGTGACCGCAGACAGGCATCGAAGGCCTAAAATAATAACACATGGCTGTAGGCAATTTTAAATTGGTTCCAGGGGTACACGGACAGCAGTGGTGTGGTCAGTGGAGGCCTAGTGGAAGGAGTGACCGCAGACAGGCATCGAAGGCCTAAAATAATAACACATGGCTGTAGGCAATTTTAAATTGGTTCCAGGGGTAGACGGGCAGCAGTGACCTGGTCAGTGTAGTAGTAGTTGAAAGAATGGACCGCAGACAGGCATCGAAGGCCTAAAATAAAAAAATTGGGCTGGCTGTAGGCAATTTTAAATTGGTTCCAGGGGTACACGGGCAGCAGTGACCTGGTCAGTGTAGTAGTAGTTGAAAGAATGGACCGCAGACAGGCATCGAAGGCCTAAAATAAAAAAATTGGGCTGGCTGTAGGCAATTTTAAATTGGTTCCAGGGGTACACGGGCAGCAGTGGTCTGGTCAGTGGAAGTCTAGTGGAAGGAGTGACCGCAGACAGGCTTCCAAGGCCTAAAATAATAACACATGGCTGTAGGCAATTTTAAATTGGTTCCAGGGGTACACGGGCAGCAGTGACCTGGTCAGTGTAGTAGTAGTTGAAAGAATGGACCGCAGACAGGCATCGAAGGCCTAAAATAAAAAAATTGGGCTGGCTGTAGGCAATTTTAAATTGGTTCCAGGGGTACACGGGCAGCAGTGACCTGGTCAGTGTAGTAGTAGTTGAAAGAATGGACCGCAGACAGGCATCGAAGGCCTAAAATAAAAAAATTGGGCTGGCTGTAGGCAATTTTAAATTGGTTCCAGGGGTACACGGGCAGCAGTGGTGTGGTCAGTGGAGGCCTAGTGGAAGGAGTGACCGCAGACAGGCATCGAAGGCCTAAAATAATAACACATGGCTGTAGGCAATTTTAAATTGGTTCCAGGGGTACACGGGCAGCAGTGGTCTGGTCAGTGGAAGTCTAGTGGAAGGAGTGACCGCAGACAGGCTTCCAAGGCCTAACATAACAAACTTGGGCTGGCTGTAGGCACTTTTAAATTGGTTCCAGGGGTACACGGGCAGCAGTGACCTGGTCAGTGTAGTAGTAGTTGAAAGAATGGACCGCAGACAGGCTTCGAAGGCCTAACATAACAAACTTGGGCTGGCTGTAGGCACTTTTAAATTGGTTCCAGGGGTACACGGGCAGCAGTGGTCTGGTCAGTGGAAGTCTAGTGGAAGGAGTGACCGCAGACAGGCTTCCAAGGCCTAACATAACAAACTTGGGCTGGCTGTAGGCACTTTTAAATTGGTTCCAGGGGTACACGGGCAGCAGTGGTCTGGTCAGTGGAAGTCTAGTGGAAGGAGTGACCGCAGACAGGCTTCCAAGGCCTAACATAACAAACTTGGGCTGGCTGTAGGCACTTTTAAATTGGTTCCAGGGGTACACGGGCAGCAGTGGTCTGGTCAGTGGAAGTCTAGTGGAAGGAGTGACCGCAGACAGGCTTCGAAGGCCTAACATAACAAAATTGGGCTGGCTGTAGGCACTTTAAATTGGTTCCAGGGGTACATGGGCAGCAGTGTATGGTCAGTGGAAGTCTAGTGGAAGGAGTGACGGCAGACAGTCTTCGAAGGCCTAACATAACAAAATTGGGCTGACTGTAGGCACTTTTAAATTGGTTCCAGGGTAACACGGCCAGCAGTGGCCTGGTCAGTGTAGTAGTTGTAGAAAGAAGGGACCGCAGACAGGCTTCGAAGGCCTAACATAACAAAAATGTCAAAACAATGGTATTGTCAGTGCCAGGCATTGAAGGATGTCAGCGCCTAGACTACACATTGGTGAAGCTGTGAGAGATAATTTTGCTAGTGGTAGAGCACTGTTTGAGCTGGGGGGGGGAACTGTCTTGTGGCCGGCGTTACAGGCACAGGGCCCCTCATATTACAACGGTGTGTCTGACGTTGGGTGCGCACCACCACCGCCAGAGACACTTTATTGTACTATGAGGGACCCAGTGGCAGTGCCGTCGACCAAAAGCGGCCACACCCACCTCTTCAGACAAACAGCACTCTCAAGGGTCCAAGCGCAAAGTGGCGATAGCACGGGCCCGTGTGGGGAGTTTGGCCATTTCGTGAGGTGGAAACATGTCGTATGCTGGACAATCAGGTGAAGAAAATTACGAGATTGGAAAAGTCATTCAGAATAGTCCACAGGCAAGACCTTTTCATAGGAAAGCTAGGTGTCAGCCGGGCAGGGTGGGGCAAAAGATTTTGAAATCCAGTTGTGGTTCATTTTAATGAAGGTTAGATCATCTACATTTTGGGTAGCCAGACGAGTCCTTTTTTCTGTTAGTATTGAACCTGCAGCACTGAATACTCTTTCTGATAGGACACTAGCTGCCGGGCAAGCAAGCTCCTGCAATGCATATTCTGCCAATTCTGGCCAGGTGTCTAATTTGGATGCCCAGTAATCAAATGGGAATGACGGTTGAGGGAGAACGTCGATAAGGGATGAAAAATAGTTTGTAACCATACTGGACAAATGTTGTCTCCTGTCACTTTGAATTGATGCTGCAGTACCTGTCCTGTCTGCGGTCATAGAAAAATCACTCCACAACCTGGTCAGAAAACCCCTCTGGCCAACGCCACTTCTGATTTCTGCCCCTCTAACACCTCTGGTCTGCTGGCCCCTGGAGCTCGTGTGAGAACGATCACGGGCGCTGTGTGCAGGGAATGCCAGAAGCAAACGGTCAACAAGAGTTGATTGTTTTGTTGCTAATATTAGTTCCAAGTTCTCATGTGGCATAATATTTTGCAATTTGCCTTTATAGCGAGGATCAAGGAGGCAGGCCAACCAGTAATCGTCATCGTTCATCATTTTTGTAATGCGTGTGTCCCTTTTGAGGATACGCAAGGCATAATCCGCCATGTGGGCCAAAGTTCCCGTTGTCAAATCTGCGGTTGTGCTTGGTTGAGGGGCAGTTGCAGGCAAATCTACGTCACTTGTGTCCCTCAAAAAACCAGAACCCGGCATTGCCACGCCACCAATTTCCCGTGCCCCCGGGAAAGCTTCCTCATTAAAAATATACTCATCCCCATCATCCTCCTCATCCTCCACCTCCTCTTCGCCCGGTACCTCGTCATGTACACTGCCCTGACCAGACAATCGCTGACTGTCATCAAGGCTTTCCTCTTCCTCTGGTGCAGACGCCTGATCCTTTATGTGCGTCAAACTTTGCATCAGCAGACGCATTAGGGGGATGCTCATGCTTATTATGGCGTTGTCTGCACTAACCAGCCGTGTGCATTCCTCAAAACACTGAAGGACTTGACACATGTCTTGAATCTTCGACCACTGCACACCTGACAACTCCATGTCTGCCATCCTACTGCCTGCCCGTGTATGTGTATCCTCCCACAAAAACATAACAGCCCGCCTCTGTTCGCACAGTCTCTGAAGCATGTGCAGTGTTGAGTTCCACCTTGTTGCAACGTCTATGATTAGGCGATGCTGGGGAAGGTTCAAAGAACGCTGATAGGTCTGCATACGGCTGGAGTGTACAGGCGAACGGCGGATATGTGCGCAAAGTCCACGCACTTTGAGGAGCAGGTCGGATAACCCCGGATAACTTTTCAGGAAGCACTGCACCACCAGGTTTAAGGTGTGAGCCAGGCAAGGAATGTGTTTCAGTTGGGAAAGGGAGATGGCAGCCATGAAATTCCTTCCGTTATCACTCACTACCTTGCCTGCCTCAAGATCTACAGTGCCCAGCCACGACTGCGTTTCTTGCTGCAAGAACTCGGACAGAACTTCCGCGGTGTGTCTATTGTCGCCCAAACACTTCATAGCCAATACAGCCTGCTGACGTATGCCAGTAGCTGCCCCATAATGGGAGACCTGGTGTGCAACAGTGGCAGGTGCGGATGGAGTGTTTGTGCGACTGCGGTCTGTGGACGAGCTCTTGCTTCTGCAGGAGGACGAGGAGGAGGAGGAGGAGGAGGGGGTGCGAACGGCTACAGACAACTGTTTACTAGACCGTGGGCTAGGCAGAACTGTCCCAAACTTGCTGTCCCCTGTGGACCCTGAATCCACCACATTTACCCAGTGTGCCGTGATGGACACGTAACGTCCCTGGCCATGCCTACTGGTCCATGCATCTGTTGTCAGGTGCACCTTTGTGCTCACAGATTGCCTGAGTGCATGGACGATGCGCTCTTTAACATGCTGGTGGAGGGCTGGGATGGCTTTTCTGGAAAAAAAGTGTCGACTGGGTAGCTCGTAGCGTGGTACAGCGTAGTCCATCAGGTCTTTGAAAGCTTCGCTTTCAACTAACCGGTAGGGCATCATCTCTAACGAGATTAGTCTAGCTATGTGGGCGTTCAAACCCTGTGTACGCGGATGCGAGGCTAAGTATTTCCTTTTTCTAACCATAGTCTCATGTAGGGTGAGCTGGACTGGAGAGCTGGAGATCGTGGAACTAGCGGGGGTGCCGGTGGACATGGCAGACTGAGAGACGGTGGGAGATGGTATTGTTGCCGCCGGTGCCCTAGATGCAGTGTTTCCTACTACGAAACTGGTGATTCCCTGACCCTGACTGCTTTGGCCTGGCAAAGATACCTGCACAGATACAGCAGGTGGTGCGCTAAATGGTGGTCCTACACTGCCGGAAGGGATGTTGCGTTGATGACTAGCTTCATTGGCCGAGGGTGCAACAACCTTAAGGGACGTTTGGTAGTTAGTCCAAGCTTTCAAATGCATGGTGGTTAAATGTCTATGCATGCAACTAGTATTGAGACTTTTCAGATTCTGACCTCTGCTTAAGGAAGTAGAACATTTTTGACAGATGACTTTGCGCTGATCAATTGGATGT
Organism: Ranitomeya imitator; assembly: GCF_032444005.1. NCBI lineage: Eukaryota > Metazoa > Chordata > Amphibia > Anura > Dendrobatidae > Ranitomeya > Ranitomeya imitator. Next base: position 245,987,037 of record NC_091286.1, on the reverse strand, counting down.
TGTTTAAAAAAATGCCAGACTGCACTCTTTCTAGCATCGGATACCTTTTCAGGCATTGCAGACTGAGCTTTAACCGGATGGCCACGCTGTCCTCCACCAGGTTTTGGCTTTGCCACGCGTTTTGGGCAAGATACGGGCCCGGCAGATGGAACCTGTGGCGATGTTGATGCCTGCTGCGGCCCCTCCTCCTCCTCTGCTTCAGAACTGCTGCCGCCTGCACCCTGTTCCCCCAATGGCTGCCAATCGGGGTCAAGAACTGGGTCATCTAATAACTCTTCTTGTACCTCCTGCGCAACTTCGTCTGTGTCACCGTGTCGTTCGGTGGTATAGCGTTCGTGATGGGGCAACATAGTCTCATCAGGGTCTGATTCTTGATCAGCACCCTGCGAGGGCAATGTTGTGGTCTGAGTCAAAGGACCAGCATAGTAGTCTGGCTGTGGCTGTGCGTCAGTGCACTCCATGTCAGATTCAATTTGTAATGGGCATGGACTGTTAACTGCTTCACTTTCTAAGCCAGGGACGGTATGTGTAAAGAGCTCCATGGAGTAACCCGTTGTGTCGCCTGCTGCATTCTTCTCTGTTGTTGTTTTTGCTGAAGAGGACAAGGAAGTGACTTGTCCCTGACCGTGAACATCCACTAACGACGCGCTGCTTTTACTTTTACCAGTTTCACGAGATGAGGCAAAAGAGCTAGAGGCTGAGTCAGCAAGATAAGCCAAAACTTGCTCTTGCTGCTCCGGCTTTAAAAGCGGTTTTCCTAATCCCAGAAAAGGGAGCGTTCGAGGCCTTGTGTAGCCGGACGACGAACCTGGCTCCACAGCTCCAGACTTAGGTGCAATATTTTTTCCCCCACGACCACCTGATGCTCCACCACTACCACTACCCTCATTACCAGCTGACAATGAACGCCCCCGGCCACGACCTCTTCCACTAGACTTCCTCATTGTTTTAAAAACGTAACCAAACTAACGTTATTTGTTGTAGTCACACAACTTACACGGTGAGCTATAACTTCAGTATGATTTAGCTACCCCTTTACAGGTTGGTGAGACCACAGCGAAAATCAGGCCCAATGTTACACACTCTTTTTTTGGTGGCTGCAAATTAGAGAGATGCCCCACACGCAGGACTGTCACTGAAGCACAAATGTTAATATTAATGTCACACTATTATTTTTTTTTTATTTTTTTTTTTTTCAGGAACACTTTAGAAACCCCCCAAAAAAAAAAAAAAAGATTTTTGCAGGGAGAATTTAGAAAACAAATGTAACAAACTATATGCTTTCTATGGGCCACTGAGTGAGAGATGACGCACACAGGAATCAGGAGTGGCACACAAGCCCAGAGGCCAATATTTTTCTACCAATGATTGATGGAGTTATTTTCTCTGGTAGATTTTGGAACCCAAATCAAGGAAAAAAAATGTAGGCTTTCTATGGACCACAATTGGAGAGAGAGAGAGAGAGAGAGAGAGATGGCACACCCAGGAGTCAAGACTGGCACACAAGCAGAAAGGCCAATATTAATCTCCCACTGTTTTTTTTTTTTTTTTTTTTTTTTTCAGGGAGACTTTAGAAAAAAAAATAATAAAAAAAATATGATTTTATCAGGAAGAATTTAGAAACCAAATAAAATAAAATGATTTTTTCAGGGAGAATTTATAAAACAAATAAAAACAAAAATAGGCGTTCTATGGCCCACTGACTGAGAGATGACGCACACAGGAGTCAGGAGTGGCACACAAACCCAGAGGCCAATATTTTTCTACCAATGATTGATGTAGTTATTTTCTCTGGTAGATTTTAGAACCCAAATCAAGGAAAAAAAATATAGGCTTTCTATGGACCACAATTGGAGAGAGAGAGAGAGAGAGAGAGAGAGAGAGAGAGAGAGAGAGAGATGGCACACCCAGGAGTCAAGACTGGCACACAAGCAGAAAGGCCAATATTAATCTCCCACTGTTTTTTTTGGTTGTTTTTTTTTTTTTTTTTCAGGGAGACTTTAGAAAAAAAAATAATAAAAAAAATATGATTTTATCAGGAAGAATTTAGAAACCAAATAAAATAAAATGATTTTTTCAGGGAGAATTTATAAAACAAATAAAACCAAAAATAGGCGTTCTATGGCCCACTGACTGAGAGATGACGCACCCAGGAGTCAAGACTGGCACACAAGCAGAAAGGCCAATATTAATCTCCCACTGTTTTTTTTTTTTTTTTCAGGGAGACTTTAGAAAAAAAAATAATAAAAAAAATGTGATTTTATCAGGAAGAATTTAGAAACCAAATAAAATAAAATGATTTTTTCAGGGAGAATTTAGAAAACAAATAAAACCAAAAATAGGCGTTCTATGGCCCACTGACTGAGAGATGACGCACCCAGGAGTCAAGACTGGCACACAAGCAGAAAGGCCAATATTAATCTCCCACTGTTTTTTTTTTTTTTTTTCAGGGAGACTTTAGAAGAAAAAATAATAAAAAAAATGTGATTTTATCAGGAAGAATTTAGAAACCAAATAAAATAAAATGATTTTTTCAGGGAGAATTTAGAAAACAAATAAAACCAAAAATAGGCGTTCTATGGCCCACTGACTGAGAGATGACGCACCCAGGAGTCAAGACTGGCACACAAGCAGAAAGGCCAATATTAATCTCCCACTGTGTTTTTTTTTTTTTTCAGGGAGACTTTAGAAAAAAAAATAATAAAAAAAATGTGATTTTATCAGGAAGAATTTAGAAACCAAATAAAATAAAATGATTTTTTCAGGGAGAATTTAGAAAACAAATAAAACCAAAAATAGGCGTTCTATGGCCCACTGACTGAGAGATGACGCACCCAGGAGTCAAGACTGGCACACAAGCAGAAAGGCCAATATTAATCTCCCACTGTTTTTTTTTTTTTTTTTCAGGGAGACTTTAGAAAAAAAAATAATAAAAAAAATGTGATTTTATCAGGAAGAATTTAGAAACCAAATAAAATAAAATGATTTTTTCAGGGAGAATTTAGAAAACAAATAAAACCAAAAATAGGCGTTCTATGGCCCACTGACTGAGAGATGACGCACCCAGGAGTCAAGACTGGCACACAAGCAGAAAGGCCAATATTAATCTCCCACTGTTTTTTTTTTTTTTTTTCAGGGAGACTTTAGAAAAAAAAATAATAAAAAAAATATGATTTTATCAGGAAGAATTTAGAAACCAAATAAAATAAAATGATTTTTTCAGGGAGAATTTATAAAACAAATAAAAACAAAAATAGGCGTTCTATGGCCCACTGACTGAGAGATGACGCACACAGGAGTCAGGAGTGGCACACAAACCCAGAGGCCAATATTTTTCTACCAATGATTGATGTAGTTATTTTCTCTGGTAGATTTTAGAACCCAAATCAAGGAAAAAAAATATAGGCTTTCTATGGACCACAATTGGAGAGAGAGAGAGAGAGAGAGAGAGAGAGAGAGAGAGATGGCACACCCAGGAGTCAAGACTGGCACACAAGCAGAAAGGCCAATATTAATCTCCCACTGTTTTTTTTTTTTTTTTTCAGGGAGACTTTAGAAAAAAAAATAATAAAAAAAATAAGATTTTATCAGGAAGAATTTAGAAACCAAATAAAATAAAATGATTTTTTCAGGGAGAATTTATAAAACAAATAAAACCAAAAATAGGCGTTCTATGGCCCACTGACTGAGAGAGAGAGAGAGAGAGATGGAACGCTTAGTACTGGCACACAAGCCCAAAGGGCAATATTAATCTCCCTTTTTTTTTCCAGGGAGAATTTCTAAAACCCAAAAAAAAAATAAAATAGGCTTTCTATGGCCCACTATTTGTGAGAGAGATGGGACGCTCAGGACTGGCACAGATGGCACGCTCAGGACTGGCACAGAAGCCCAGAGGCCAATATTAATCTCCCTTTTTTTCTGGGAGAATTTATAAAACCAAAAAAATATTTAAATAGGCTTTCTATGGCCCACTATTTGTGAGAGAGATGGCACGCTCAGGACTGGCACAGATGGCACGCTCACAACTGGCACACAAGCCCAGAGGCCAATATTAATCTCCCTTTTTTCAGGGAAAATTTATAAAACAAAAAAAAAAAATAAATAGGCTTTCTATGGCCCACTATTTGTGAGAGAGATGGCACGCTCAGGGCTGGCACAGATGGCACGCTCAGGACTGGCACACAAGCCCAGAGGCCAATATTAATCTCCCTTTTTTTCAGGGAGAAATTATAAAAACCCCAAAAAAAATAAAATAGGCTTTCTATGGCCCACTATTTGTGAGAGAGATGGGACGCTCAGGACTGGCACAGATGGCACGCTCAGGACTGGCACAGAAGCCCAGAGGCCAATATTAATCTCCCTTTTTTTCTGGGAGAATTTATAAAACCAAAAAAAAATTTAAATAGGCTTTCTATGGCCCACTATTTGTGAGAGAGATGGCACGCTCAGGACTGGCACAGATGGCACGCTCACAACTGGCACACAAGCCCAGAGGCCAATATTAATCTCCCTTTTTTCAGGGAAAATTTATAAAACAAAAAAAAAAATTAAATAGGCTTTCTATGGCCCACTATTTGTGAGAGAGATGGCACGCTCAGGGCTGGCACAGATGGCACGCTCAGGACTGGCACACAAGCCCAGAGGCCAATATTAATCTCCCTTTTTTTAAGGGAGAATTTATAAAACCAAAAAAAAAAATAAATAGGCTTTCTATGGCCCACTATTTGTGAGAGAGATGGCACGCTCAGGGCTGGCACAGATGGCACGCTCAGGACTGGCACACAAGCCCAGAGGCCAATATTAATCTCCCTTTTTTTCAGGGAGAATTTATAAAACCCCAAAAAAAATAAAATAGGCTTTCTATGGCCCACTATTTGTGAGAGAGATGGCACACTCAGGACTGGCACACAAGCCCAAAGGCCAATATTAATCTCCCACTGTATTTTTATCAGGGAGAATTTATACACCCCACAAAAAAAAATACAGAAAAATGAAAAGGCTTTCTATGGCCCACTATGTGAGAGAGATGGCACACACAGGGATGGCACTCTAGCAGAAATGCCAAATTGCCAATCTTAATCTCCCACCAAAAAAAAAAAAAAAAAAAAAAACAGGGAATGTCCTACAATTACTATCTCCCTGCCTGCAGTAATCTCAGCCAGGTATGGCAGGCAGCTACTATCTCCCTGCCTGCAGTAATCTCAGCCAGGTATGGCAGGCAGCAATAAGGAGTGGACTGATGCACAAATGAAATAAAAAGTGTGGACAAACAAAAAAGATAGCTGTGCAGAAAGGAAGGAACAAGAGGATTTGTGCTTTGAAAAAAGCAGTTGGTTTGCACAGCGGCGTACACACAGCAATGCAGCTATCAGGGAGCCTTCTAGGGCAGCCCAATGAGCTACAGCGCTGAGGGGAAAAAAAAAAAAAAAAAAACTTCCACTGTCCCTGCACACCGAGGGTGGTGTTGGACAGTGCAAATCGCTGCAGCACAAGCGGTTTTGTGGTTAATGGACCCTGCCTAACGCTATCCCTGCTTCTGACAAAGCGGCAGCAACCTCTCCCTAAGCTCAGATCAGCAGCAGTAAGATGGCGGTCGGCGGGAACGCCTCTTTATAGCCCCTGTGACGTCGCAGACAGCAAGCCAATCACTGCAATGCCCTTCTCTAAGATGGTGGGGACCAGGACCTATGTCATCACGCTGCCCACACTCTGCGTTTACCTTCATTGGCTGAGAAATGGCGCTTTTCGCGTCATTGAAACGCGACTTTGGCGCGAAAGTCGCGTACCGCATGGCCGACCCCGCACAGGGGTCGGATCGGGTTTCATGAAACCCCGACTTAGCCAAAAGTCGGCGACTTTTGAAAATGTTCGACCCGTTTCGCTCAACCCTAGTGCTGTGATAGGAATTGTACCCTGCCTATTATTTTTTGATCTTCTATAATGAGATTACAGCTATCCCTCCGTCATGGAACAAATACAGCACTCCACCCCGTTTCCTATAACCCCATGAAAAAGCTGTGATGGTGAAACAACTGTCAGGGTTAAGTGTATTAGAACAAGCACTTACTTATGGCATCTGGAAGTACATTTGATATTGAGCATCTTTTATCCTGCCATCAGCTATTTTGATTTATACATTTGCACTATAAGCCAGTATTGCTATACATCAAATGTGATTATGACAAAATATTCATCTATTTGTTGTTGCCATGTCCACCTACTCTTGTTTGTGCTTTCAATGTGTTAGTCATGTGCTCAGCTAACATTGCTATGCATTGTGATTTATTAAAAATGAAATTTATATTGTTCTTTCTCATATTAGTGATTCGAGAATGACAACACCCATTCTCCAGTAGTCCAGCAAGTCTTATCTCACAGACTGATGATATAGTTTGCATAAAGAAAAGTAATGCTATCAACGTTTCAATTATTAGTGCCCAATTTCCAATTATTTAGGATATTACCTGTTAATACTAATACATAACATAATCATAAAACACATTTTAAAGTCCTAAGACCTTAAATTTGGTTTTTGCTGCCATAGGCCAGAAGTTCCTAAAAGACAAACTTCACGAGGATTTTATATTTGCCTAGGACTTTGAACAGGCCAAGATGTTTATCAAAATCTTGAGGAGGTGAAGCAATAGACGGGGGAGGATTCAGAGGAGGCGGTGGAATAAGTTCTCTGTCCTTTTGTTTTGTATGAATGATAGTGGTTATTGATTAGTTATTCATTATTGCACATTAATTCTACTCCACTGTCAGGCTGAGTTTGAGGCCCATGAAATACTAAGAAATTGTTCTAACTGGAAATCCATAATATATGGTTTAAAATGGCCGATGTTTAATTTATGCAAGGTATGGAAGTTAGAACAGGTTATATTTATGGAAGTGATCATCTTCTCATCAGTATGAAGAAAAAGGGAACTTACTCTCAGAGGCGACGATCACATTCTATTCTGGCATATGGTTTCATAATGGGGTCCAGACGTAGAGATGTTTCTGTTTTTGATTACATCTCTGTTTTCGGCAATGGGTCCATGAGGAGCATCGTCATTTAATATATTTATATCATCCACATGTTCTCCTGTAAGGTGTAACATTGAAATTAACATCAAGATAAAAGCTTCCAAATTTGTTAGAGAATATTAACAATCTACAGGTTTTATAACCGCTAAATTATAATGTATGAAATTAGAAGGGTCAAACAACCAGCTATCTACTTTTAGAGATTATTTTATTAGGCTGTTTCTTTTCTATTAAACATACTTGTATGTTATAAAAGACTAGAACTTACTGTCAGAGGAGATGATCAAATCCTCATCTGGATCTATATTGATGACTACATAACCAGGGCCAGGAGAAGACGTATTGGGGTGTTGGAGGACATCTTTCTTTTTGTCCATTGGTCCATAAGGAACACCATCATTTACAGTAGTGATTTCATTCTCTTGTTCTTCTGTAACATAGAACATTGACATTAGCATTAATAAAATAAAAAATTCTATATGTTTGTTAGAAATAGTTAAATTATACATGTATTATGATCTCTAAATGGTACAATTATGAAAATAGGTGGACCAAACCCTCAGAGTAACATTTATGTATATGGTTATTCACTGACATGCTCATTTTAGAGATTTGTTTTATTAGGTAGTATTTTTCCTGATAAATACATGTTATAGTACATGTTATAAAAGCCTGAGAACTTACTATCAGAGGAGATGATCATATCTTCATATGGATTCATAGTAGTTATGACATAATGGGGGCCAGGCGTAGAGATATTGGAGTTTTTGAGGACATCTCTCTCTTCAGCCATGGGTCCATGAGGAGTAGCCTCACTTACAATCATTGTTTCATCCTCATATTCTCCTGTAACACAGAACATTGAAATCAGCGTTTCAAAAGGGAAATATTATGTTTGTTTTAGATTATTTCCTCTATTGGGTACTTTTTTTTCCTGTTAAATACATGTTATAGTACATTTTATAAAAGCCTTAGAACTTACTGTCAGAGGAGATGATCATATCTTCATATGGATCGATAGTAGTTATGACATAATGGGGGCCAGGCCTAGAGATAGTGGTGTTTTTGAGGACAACTTTCTCTTCAGCCATGGGTCCATGAGGAGCATCCTGATTTACAATCATTATTTCATCCTCATGTTCTCCTGTAACACAGAACATTGAAATCAGCGTTTCAAAAGGGAAATATTCTGTTTCTTTTAGATTGTTTCCTCTATTAGGTACTTTTTTTCCTGTTAAATACATGTTATAGTACATGTTATAAAAGCCTGAGAACTTACTGTCAGAGGAGATGATCTTTTCTTCATATGGGTCTATAGTAGTTATGACATAATGGGGGCCAGGCCTAGAGATATTGGTGTTTTTGAGGACATCTCTCTCTTCAACCATGGGTCCATGAGGAGCATCCTGATTTACAATCAATGTTTCATCCTCATGTTCTCCTGTAACACAGATCATTGAAATCAGCATTTCAAAAGGAAAATTTTCTATATCTTCTAGATTGTTTCCTCTATGTCTACAGTAAATTCATTGTCATTAAGAGATTTTTCTTATGTTATAAGGTTGCTTTTTCTTTTAACCCTTATCCGGCTGAATAGGTACAATTGTAACTATTCCGTTTTAAAATTGCAATAACTTTTTTTTGAAAAGACGTAGAGGGCTGAAATTTCGTGACATCTCTACATTTTTGGTCCAGAATATATTGGCCAAATTTCAATAAAATATCTCCACCCGCTTCCGAGATAAGGGGTCGAGATCTTTTTGCATCCATAACAAGCTGCATAGGTACAAATGTACCTCATATATTTTGAATGAAGATAATGCAAGGGAAAAAGCATAAATTTTTTTTTAATGATAATGCTATTTAACTATTATAAACAAGTAAAAAACTGTTCATTTACATTATAAAAGAAAATGTAAGAAACTTTTTTTTATTGATTTTCTTTGCAAGTAATGCATGTTGGCTTTGCTACAGAGTGTTCATCGCAAATGGGTTTCACACAAACCACACAAGACTTTCTAGTCTTGCGTTGTTTTCGCCTCAGGTCTCTGCAGACATAGCAACTACCAACAACAGGGGAGGGTCCACGACTACCATGAGGTATTTTGGGGCCAGCTGCTGGCTGCGATGCTACCACAATGCATCGTCCAAGCACCATTTCTACTGCACCTCGAAGAAAATGGTTTCTCATTATCATTTTGTTTGTACTACGATCTTCAATTGCAATCATACACAGCTGATTTGCGAGATCTTTCAGGAACTTTCTTCGTTGATCCTTTGCCCTGAAGCTTGGATTGTGTTCTCTGTAGATGATGTAGGATGCTAACCCACTGACATCAATCATATTGTAGAAAAATGCCAAAGTCCAACGTGATGTTCGTCGTTTCACAGTGTACTCTCCCAACATTTTATCCATAACATCAACGCCACCTTTTGTTATGTTGTAGTATTTTATTATCTCTGGCTTGGCTGCTAGTGTCTCTTCAACTTCTCCCGTCATGTGCATAGATGATAGAAGCACGACTGATTTGTTCTTCTTTGGTACATATGAACAGACTGTTGCATCATGATTGTAGGCAAAATTTGTCGAGTATACAGGCCTTTCTTTGGCAGGCTGCATGTTGTTAGGTAGGAACCTTTTGTTTTTTCTCACTGTACCAACTAGTGTCATGTTCCAGGAGTTCAATACCTTAGCTAGTTCCATGGTTGTAAAGAAGTTATCGGTGGTGACATTTCTTCCAGAGCCTTTATACGAGCTCACTAGGTCCAATACTGTTCGTTCTCCAATGTTTACTTGTCGAGGACCATCAGTTGGTTTCCCAGTGTAGAGCTGACCTTGTAAAGGGTAGGCATTTGATGAGTCACAAGCCCAGAAAATCTTTATGCCATATTTAGCTGGTTTTGAAGGTATATACTGGGTAAATTTAGTATGACCTCTAAATGGAAATAATTGCTCGTCGACGGTGATACAATGATATGGCTTGTAGGCTCTCTCCAGATTACTGTTCAGCATTGTCCAGATGTCCCGTATTGGTGCAGCTTTATCTGTTTGCACACGTTCTGCACGTGTATTTTCGTTGTCAAACCTGATAAATCTGAGTATCATCTTGAAGCGGTCACGAGACATGGCTGCACGTATAAGAGGCAGAGCAGCAACATTCCACATTTCCTCCAGATTCTCTTTGTTGGCTCTGTGCACACCAGCAGCAATCAGTATGCCCAAAAATGCATGAAGTTCAGTTTCAGTAAATTGCTTGAATGTTTTTTGTGGTGGCCGTTTGGAAGAATCAGGAAAACGTTGTACCAGTTCGTTGTTGTAAGCATCACAAACTCTCTTGGCCTTTCGATTCGTTTCCCGTAATATGATGTCACACATCTCGGGAGTCATGATGGACTTGAATAGCTCTTTTGCTGTATATAGGTTGCTGATTGCTGCAGGGCCACCTCTTTGTCGTAGGACATTACGAGATTTTGTTTGTGCATTTGGCAGTGGATTACTGCACCATTGAGTTTCATCCTTAGCAGTCCAAATGTCGCCTGCACTTTGAGGCACAGAATCATCCTCAACACTTTCGTCTGATTCGTATTCATTTTCATGCTCTATGACCATTTCTTGTTCAATGTCTGAATCTTCTTCAGTAACATCCACTTGTGGTACATAGTTTTCATCATCAGATGGAACATATGGTTCATCCTCATGCTCAGAATCAGATTCTTCTAGCATTCGCATTATTTCGTCAGACGTAAATCTGTAAATATGAAAAAATGTAAAATAAATAATTTTCCGAAATACTACATTATTGGCTTTTCACAAAATTATACTAACCTGCAAACACGTTTTCTTGGATTATGGCGGAAACTAGATCCAGCATTACTATCACTCATGATGACTTGCTAGATGAATTTTGGCTTCGTATTTTGTGCTGAATATAAATAAAACATCGTAAAACAATATGTAGATACTAATTATTATCCATTTTTCGTATAAAAATTATACCTATAGTGATAAGTTTCATACAAAATATATGTAAGCCAAGTCCAGGCTGAAAGACAATTTGACTGTTCTGTCCCCACATAATGAGAATAAAGGTATAACTGGCTGTTAGATGCTGTGAGACTTTCCTACCTTCGTTTCCAAGAAATTGAAGACTTCACAAGCCTAGAAATGTGTGCTCACAGCAATGAGATGAACAGCAAAATGGCTAATGAGAGGAGGGAGGCAGGAAGACAAGTAGAAGCCACTCCCAGTTTGAATTAACTTAATTGACAGCAACATAAGTGACCAGTAACAACACTGAACAATAGATATCAGCATAACATTTGTAGCTGAATGAACTTTAGTTTCTGAAACCAAGTAAAGTCTTCCCACAGTGGAGGTATATGTGAAGGTACAATTGTACCTATGCAGCCTGTTAAGGTTGTAAAATTATGCAGCCTGACAAGGGTTAAACAGATTTCATATATTGAAAGAAAGTAAACAAAATGTGATTAGAGTATTCAGCTTTACAATGTGAACTGCGTCCATGTAATATAAAAGCCTCCAAGAAGTAGTTGTATGTATATACAGTAGATATTAATGTCAAATGGGTTAGGCTGTACGTACCGGTGGGATTAGCCCTATTCTCTATGCCTGCGTCCATGGAATCTTGTCCTGTAACATTTCTCCAGAATTTATTCTTTTTCAGATATCTTTAAAATGATAAAACAGAAGTCATGTTGCAAATTGTAAAGAAAACTATTTCTGTGTTCTGCAGAATGTTATAAAGGCATTTATTTTTCTTCATCTATTTTATCTATCCCTATATGCAGTCATTTTTGCTATCTATGACAATCAGAAATGTTTTCATATTGTACAGAAAAGTCCATTGTGCTCGGACAGATCAGACCCAGTTTATGAACGACTAAACATCTCCCACTAGATTGTACCCTATGCTGAATCGTGTGATATTTCTTATACAGACTCCCGTGTAGCCCATAAATCATTAGAAGACTTACCCATATGCGATGGTACAGACGACACCGAAAATGAATCCAAAGAAGAAGTAGACGGCAGTAGCTGTATCAAACATGAAGTGTTCTATTTGAAGAAAAGATCAAAAATATGTCAGATATTTAGAGCTACTAATGTATACATTATATTTTGCTCCTCATTTACTTAACCAGACCTAGGACCATTCCTATGAGTAAGGGGACACATGCACAATAGCTGTCGGCCCATGGTTCAGCTGATCTGTTCAGCCGGCAGATATTTCTCCTGACTCCTCCATACACAGGAGCGCTACCTCTGCTGATCGCACCTGTGTTCTCTGTAAGTAAGCCACTGGTAGATTCCTTTGGTAGAGGCTTTTTCAACACTTAGAAATTGTACATTGAACAGTCAGCAGAGCTGCTGATATCGGCAAATTTGACTGTCGTTAGTCTCATGTATATGGGGCCTGAAGTGTAGGACTGAACATTTCAGGAACATAGTAAATCCCAACAAGTTGGAGAAATTCCCCAATTATTATTATTATTATTATTATTTATTGTTATAGCACCATTTATTCCATGGCGCTTTACATGTGAGGAGGGGTATACATAAAAACAAGTACAATAATCTTAAACAATACAAGTCATAACTGGTACAGGAGGAATGAGGACCCTGCCCGCGAAGGCTCACAATCTACAAGGCATGGGTGAGAATACAGTAGGTTACCATACATTTGTAATTATTTCCCACAAAAGTATTGATGAAGTCACACATATGAAGATCAGACACATATGTAACTTATATTCCGCTTACAGGGGATCTCCATTCAAGCTTACAATTTGTTTGAGCCTGGAATAGTGAACACATGATGGGAGAAGGCTCCTGGAATTACAAGTAACACATGAAGAATCCTCCATGAAATGTATCATGTGATTATTAACACTAACCCCATATTGGATGAATATCTGGTAAAGCACTTACCTGCAGGGGTCAAAGCCCTGGAATCATGGCGGCGGATGTTGATAGGAGCGCCTTGTACAGATGTAAGTAGCACAGTCACGATTAGAAGAAATCGAAACAGCATTTTAGCCAGGAGGAAAATCGCTTATTGTGTGATACACAGTGAGCCTCTCCAGACAAAGCCTCTTTCTGCAGGGCCATTCCATATAACCACACAGTCCGTGATGTCACAATGCTGAGCTCAGTGTGACATCATGAGGAGCGGAACATGAGTGATGTCACAATGGGTCAGATAGCGAACCACTAGAGATGAAGCAGCTTCAACCATTTTTATGTGTTTCTTACAATTCCTAGTTTTGTCTGTAGATCACTGATCAGAATACAACATTACACAGGATTCAGGCTGGAATATGACCATCCTAAGGGTTAAGTAGTAAATGCAATAGGCAGGGAGTAACTGGAGAACTGAAGGATCAGAGGATTTTCTGATCAGTGCTGATTACACAGATAGTGTGGCCTTTATATCTGTAGGTCCCATGGTGCTGACATCCCCTTTAAGTCCATTGCCATATTTCAGCAGTCGCATTCTGTTTCACATATAAGTTCACTGGAGTAATCCAGATAAATCCTGCAGTATCCAGATGTCTTGATATAATTACTTCACACAGCCATTGGTCTACTCACCCCAGGGGCAGACACTAATAGCTTGGGGCCCCTGTGCAAGAAATATGTCTGGTACCCCCTCCCTGCCCGGTACGCTGCTTATGAGGAGGGCAATCTGGCAATGGGAACCAAGGCAGATTGCCCTCATTATTTTCAACCTGCAAGCAGGGGTGTACATAGGAATCACAGGGCCCCGTAGCAAAAGTTCTATTTGGCCCCCACATCTCTAAAAAATATATATATTTATATTTTTTCACTGAGATGGAGATATATATACTGTATGTGTGTGTAATTCATTTATATATATCCGTTTGCATTCAGTTCTGTTGGTCCCAGCGCAGTCATACATGCAGTCAGGTGATAACTACCGTGTTTCCCCGAAAGTAAGACAGTGTCTTACATTATTTTACCACTCAAAAGTCCCACTATGTCTTACTTTTGGGGTATGTCTTACATTGGAAAAAAAAACGCTGCGTTTTTTTTCCCAACGTACAGTTTACTACCGTGCTAGTGTTGAGCGATACCGTCCGATACTTGAAAGTATCGGTATCGGATAGTATCGGCCGATACCCGAAAAATATCGGATATCGCCGATACCGATACCAATACAAGTCAATGGGACACAAGTATCGAAAGGTATCCCTGGATGGTTCCCAGGATCTGAAGGAGAGGAAACTCTCCTTCAGGCCCTGCGATCCATATTTAAGTGTAAAATAAAGAATTAAAATAAAAAATATCGCTATACTTACCCTCTGACGCGCCCTGGTACTAACCGGGAACCTTCCTTCCTTCGAATCAGCGCTTCCAGGACCTGTGGTGACGTCGCGGTGACGTCGCGGCTTGTGATTGGTCGCGCGACCGCCCATGTGACCGCTCGCGCGACCAATCAGAAGCCGCGACGTCACCGCAGGTCCTGGAAGCGCTGATTCGAAGGAAGGAAGGTTCCCGGTTAGTACCAGGGCGCGTCAGAGGGTAAGTATAGCGATATTTTTTATTTTAATTCTTTATTTTACACTTAAATAAGGATCGCAGAGCCTGAAGGAGAGTTTCCTCTCCTTCAGACCCTGGGAACCATCGAGTTTCGGCCGACCCCGACACTACTCAGCACTACGGTATTTACTACGTCTTACTTTCGGGGTACGACTTACATTAGCCGACCCCGCTAAAACCCCCACTACGTCTTACTTTCGGGGGTGTCTTACTATCGGGGAAACACGGTAGTGATAGCTGTCAGTGAATAGAACAATGCAGACATGGCTGACACTGTAGTCGGCACATGACAGCAAGTGTGCAGAGCGCCACCTCGTGGTCATGTGATAACTGCTGGAACGGGTAGAGCCCAACCATGTATATATTATATTACATTATATGTCTGGTATCTGTATCATCTGGTATATGCTTTATTGATTGTCTATGGAACCGATGGAATTGGCCAAGCGCAGCGCTCAGCAGCTCTATAGGTAATGGATAGAG
Source organism: Ranitomeya imitator (assembly GCF_032444005.1). Classification (NCBI taxonomy): domain Eukaryota; kingdom Metazoa; phylum Chordata; class Amphibia; order Anura; family Dendrobatidae; genus Ranitomeya; species Ranitomeya imitator. Next base: position 245,971,943 of record NC_091286.1, on the reverse strand, counting down.
CAGAGACCGAGCATGCACAACTCTGCTCCATCCAGGACGAGACTGCAAGGTCCTGTTTTCAGAATCTCTGGGGGGGTGGCCCAGTGGTCGAATCCCCAGTGATCAACAAGTTAACCACAATCCGATGGCTCACACATACATCGTACGTTTAGCGTACATACATACACACTTACACCGTACATACATATACCGTACATACATACACCTTACATACATATACCGTACATACACATACAGATACACATACATATACCATACATACATTCACATAAACCGTACATACAAACATATACCGTACGTACATACACACTTACACCGTACATACCTATACCGTACATACATATACCGTACATACACACACAGATACACAAACATATACCGTACATACATTTACATCAACCATACATACACACACATATACCGTACATACACATATACCATACATGAACCATACAACCACATAGATGTGCATACATACTGTATACCGTACATACATACACACAGTTACAAAAACGGTACATATATACTCACATATACCCTAATTACACACACTGTTATATACACATATTATATATTCCTGTCCATTCTTCTTGGCTAAAAGCTTGAGCTCAGTGAGGTTTGATGGAGATCGTTTGTGAACAGCAGTTTTCAGCTCTTTCCACAGATTCTCGATTGGATTGAGGTCTGGACTTTGACTTGGTCCTGTATTTGGCTCTATCCATCTTCCATTCCTTTTTTACCATCTTCCTTGTCCCTGCTGAAGAAAAGCAGGCCCAAACCGTGATGCTGCCACCATCATGTTTGACAGTGGGGATGGTGTGTTCAGGGTGATGAGCTGTGTTGCCATTACGCCAAACATATCATTTGGCACTGTTGCCAAAAAGTTCGATTTTGGTTTCATCTGACCAGAGCACCTTCTTCCCCATGTTTGGTGTGTCTCCCAGGTGGCTTGTTGCAAACTTTAAACAACACTTTTTATCAATATCTTTGAGAAATGGCTTTCTACATTCCACTCTTCCACAAAAGCCAGATTTTTGCAGAGTACGACTGATAATTGTCCTATGGACAGACTGTCCCACCTCAGCTGTAGATCTCTGCAATTTCATCCATAGTGATCATGGGCCTCTTGGCTGCATCTCTGATCAGTCTTCTCCTTTTTTGAGATGAAAGTTTAGAGGGATGGCCGGGTCTTGGTAGATTTGCAGTGGTATGATACTCCTTCCATTTCAGTATGATCACTTGCACAGTGCTCCTTGGGATGTTTAAAGTTTTGGAAATCATTTTGTATCCAAATCCGGCTTTAAGCATCTCCACAACAGTATCACGGACCTGCCTTTTGTGTTCCTTGGTCTTCATGATGCTTTATGTGCTTCAAACAGAACCCTGAGACTATCACAGAGCAGCTGCATTTATAAGGAGACTTGATTACACACAGGTGGATTATATTTATCATCATTAGGCATTTAGGACAACATTGGATCATTCAGAGATCCACAATGAACTTCTGGAGTGAGTTTGCTGCACTGAAAGTAAAGGGGCCGAATAATAATGAACTCCCCACTTGTTATGATCAGGTGACCATGGAGCAGCATGAAAACTTTCACTGGAGTAGGTGGTAACTATACTGACCGCAAACCCTGATCTTAACACCGCAACTAGAAGTAGCCGTGGGGTGTGCCTAACAAAACCTAGACACCTCGACACAGCCGGAGGACTAAATACCCCTATAGATGGAAATAGGAATATCTACCTTGCCTCAGAACAGAACCCCAAAGGATAGGCAGCCCCCCACAAATATTGACTGTGAGTAGTAGAGGAAAAGACACACGCAGGCAGGAAACAGGATTTAGCAAATAAGGCACACACTAGCTAAATAGGAAAGGATAGTACAGGATACTAAGCGGTCAGTATTAAAAATCCTTCCAAAAATATCCACAGCAGAAAATACAAAAACTCCACCATCTAACTAAAGATGTGGAGCGTATATCTGCAACTCCAGAGAATCCAACAAGACTGAGAAAACACTGACACAGTCTAAGCTGGACAAGAGAAAAACAAATGAATAGCACAGAAGATAAGCACACATGTGTGCCACAGAAAAAGAAACAGACACTTATGTTTGCTGAATTGGCAGCTAAGCAGGAGAAGCCAGAAAGTGATCCAACACTTCACAAGAAACATTGACAACTGGCAAGGACTAATGAATCCTGCACACCTAAATATCCCAGTCAGAACTGCAATCAGCAGATACACCTGGCCAGGACTGCGACTCAGAGACAACTGCATTCCCACCTACAACCACTGGAGGGAACCCAAGAGCAGAATTCACAACACCACTTTTCAGTTTTTGAATTTCCACAAAAATTTAAAGTAACCAATAAATTTCATTCAACTTCACAATTGTGTTCCACTTACATTTACATTTCGTATCTTTATGCTTGAAGCATGATATGTGGGAACAGGTTGAAAAGTTCAAGGGCGCCAAGTAATTTCACTAGGCAGTGTGTCTTTTGCATGGTTTTGAGCAACAATGGAGTAATTACAGAATATGTCCCAGAGAGTATCGACGTCTGTGGAGTGTATTACTCAGGTGACAGGCAGTGCTACACAGCTCAGGTAAAGGCCTTAATGTGGCAATGACCATGTTCCAATATATGTAAGGCTGCGGCCTGAATAGGTCTGTGCAGCGCAGTAATGCAGTCTCTTAGACGTGCTTAAAATGTACAGACACTGGTCAATATCCCACCACCATTTTTTGTAAGGATCCAAATTTATAAAATGTAAGGAAAGTGACAGTTTAATAAGAGACAGAAGTCTCATTTAGGATCCTGGAAAAGTCAGCAATGGTCTGTCCCGCACCAGACAATGTAAATCGCTAACAACGCAGATCTCGGCATTAGGCCAGCGTCACACTACAGTAGAATACGGACAAGTGCTTTGCGAGAAAACATAGCTTCCAGACCAGTGTTAATCTATGGTGCAGCTCACATCACCGTATTTGTTCCCGTATTCGATGTGTGTGTAAAATTGCAGCATGCTGTGATTGTACGCGTATATTGTCCGAGACTCACCAATGCAAGCCTATGTGTGCGAGAAATGCTCGGACACCAGAAGGACCATTTGTCTAGCTTGCGAAAAATACACACACATTTTCCTCATTTCAGTCCATTGCGCCATTAAATTCAATGGGCAAAAAAAACTAATCCCAAACTGTTCTTCAACTATATCAATAGTAAAAGAATAAAAACTGAAAATGTAGGCCCCTTAAAAAATAGTGAGGAAAGAATGGTTGTAGATGACGAGGAAAAAGCTAACATATTAAACACCTTCTTCTCCACGGTATTCACGGTGGAAAATGAAATGCTAGGTGAAATCCCAAGAAACAATGAAAACCCTATATTAAGGGTCACCAATCTAACCCAAGAAGAGGTGCGAAACCGGCTAAATAAGATTAAAATAGATAAATCTCCGGGTCCGGATGGCATACACCCACGAGTACTAAGAGAACTAAGTAATGTAATAGATAAACCATTATTTCTTATTTTTAGTGACTCTATAGCGACAGGGTCTGTTCCGCAGGACTGGCGCATAGCAAATGTGGTGCCAATATTCAAAAAGGGCTCTAAAAGTGAACCTGGAAATTATAGGCCAGTAAGTCTAACCTCTATTGTTGGTAAAATATTTGAAGGGTTTCTGAGGGATGTTATTCTGGATTATCTCAATGAGAATAACTGTTTAACTCCATATCAGCATGGGTTTATGAGAAATCGCTCCTGTCAAACCAATCTAATCAGTTTTTATGAAGAGGTAAGCTATAGACTGGACCACGGTGAGTCATTGGACGTATATCTCGATTTTTCCAAAGCATTTGATACCGTGCCGCACAAGAGGTTGGTACACAAAATGAGAATGCTTGGTCTGGGGGAAAATGTGTGTAAATGGGTTAGTAACTGGCTTAGTGATAGAAAGCAGAGGGTGGTTATAAATGGTATAGTCTCTAACTGGGTCGCTGTGACCAGTGGGGTACCGCAGGGGTCAGTATTGGGACCTGTTCTCTTCAACATATTCATTAATGATCTGGTAGAAGGTTTACACAGTAAAATATCGATATTTGCAGATGATACAAAACTATGTAAAGCAGTTAATACAAGAGAAGATAGTATTCTGCTACAGATGGATCTGGATAAGTTGGAAACTTGGGCTGAAAGGTGGCAGATGAGGTTTAACAATGATAAATGTAAGGTTATACACATGGGAAGAGGGAATCAATATCACCATTACACACTGAACGGGAAACCACTGGGTAAATCTGACAGGGAGAAGGACTTGGGGATCCTAGTTAATGATAAACTTACCTGGAGCAGCCAGTGCCAGGCAGCAGCTGCCAAGGCAAACAGGATCATGGGGTGCATTAAAAGAGGTCTGGATACACATGATGAGAGCATTATACTGCCTCTGTACAAATCCCTAGTTAGACCGCACATGGAGTACTGTGTCCAGTTTTGGGCACCGGTGCTCAGGAAGGATATAATGGAACTAGAGAGAGTACAAAGGAGGGCAACAAAATTAATAAAGGGGATGGGAGAACTACAATACCCAGATAGATTAGCGAAATTAGGATTATTTAGTCTAGAAAAAAGACGACTGAGGGGCGATCTAATAACCATGTATAAGTATATAAGGGGACAATACAAATATCTCGCTGAGGATCTGTTTATACCAAGGAAGGTGACGGGCACAAGGGGGCATTCTTTGCGTCTGGAGGAGAGAAGGTTTTTCCACCAACATAGAAGAGGATTCTTTACTGTTAGGGCAGTGAGAATCTGGAATTGCTTGCCTGAGGAGGTGGTGATGGCGAACTCAGTCGAGGGGTTCAAGAGAGGCCTGGATGTCTTCCTGGAGCAGAACAATATTGTATCATACAATTATTAGGTTCTGTAGAAGGACGTAGATCTGGGTATTTATTATGATGGAATATAGGCTGAACTGGATGGACAAATGTCTTTTTTCGGCCTTACTAACTATGTTACTATGTTACAGTGAGAAAATCGCATCATGGCATTGCAATCGCATTACACATGGATTACCATATGGAGAACCCTCGTGCGACTCTTGGCAGTGAGACTTAGAGCGATTTTTCATACGTTAAGTGTGACCCCAGCCTCAGACACTGGCTGCCTTGATACCGGAAGCTCCACTGATTACTTCCGCTCGGGGAACATAAGAATGCGCGCACGCCCCGAGCAATACCAGAGCAGACGTGGATATTACATTTCGTCACCTGGGACCCCAAATCTGACAGGTAAAGCACTTAGTCTGTTTTCTTACAAAACGCCAACTACTGTATATTGCTGAATCATAACCATTTTTAATCTTTGAGTCTATTCTTCCCTGCCTCCAACCACTATGTCTCCATCATGTAATGTTATGCCCATTGTGTTTTCTTATATTCATCTACCTACATGCCACAGTGGTACATATACTCTTAAACAAGAACCTCTAACTTTTATTGGAACTGGCGCAGTTCCTCAGCACTTCCTATTTAAAATGTGTTCTGCCTCCAGACGCATGTGATGCTATATACCGTATATACTCGAGTATAAGCCGAGATTTTCAGCCCAAATTTTTGGGCTGAAAGTGCCCCTCTTGGCTTATACTCGAGTCACGGTAGCGGTGGGGTCGGCGGTTGAGGGGGAGAGGGCGCTGAGGCATACTTACCTAGTCCCAGCGATCCTGGCGCTCCCCGCCTGTTCCACGGTCTTCTGTGCTGCAGCTTCTTCCCCTCTTCAGCGGTCACGTGGGACCGCTCATTAGAGAAATGAATAGGCGGCTCCACCTCCCATAGGGGTGGAGCCGCCTATTCATTTCTCTAATCAGCGGTAACGGTGACCGCTGATAGAGAAAGAAGCTGCGGCACCGAAGACAGCTGTCCGGGAGAAGGAGCCGGACGCCAGGACCAGGTAAGTATCGCATAGTCTCCTGTCCACGTTCCAGCCGCCGGGCGCCGCTCCATCTTCCCAGCGCCGCTCCATGTTCCCGGCGTCTCTGCGCTCTGACTGTTCAGGTCAGAGGGCGCGATGACGCATATAGTGTGTGCGGCGCCCTCTGCCTGATCAGTCAGAGCGGAGACGCCGGGACGAGACGCCGGAACGAGACGCCGGGAGCTGCAAGCAAGAGAGGTGAGTATGTGTTTTTTTTTACTGCAGCAGCAGCAGCAGCGACAATGGCACAGCTTTCTATGGGGCAATATGAACGGTGCAAGAGCACTATATGGGGCAGAGCTTTCTATGGGGCAATATGAACGGTGCAGAGCACTATATGGGGCAGAGTTTTCTATGGGGCAATATGAACGGTGCAGAGCACTATATGGGGCAGAGTTTTCTATGGGGCAATATGAACGGTGCAAGAGCACTATATGGGGCACAGCTATAGGGCAATAATGAACGGTGCAGAGCACTAAATGGGGCACAGCTATAGGGCAATAATGAACGGTGCAGAGCACTATATGGGGCACAGCTATAGGGCAATAATGAACGGTGCAGAGCACTATATGGGGCACAGCTATAGGGCAATAATGAACGGTGCAGAGCACTATATGGGGCACAGCTATAGGGCAATAATGAACGGTGCAGAGCACTATATGGGGCACAGCTATAGGGCAATAATGAACGGCGCAGAGCACTATATGGGGCAGAGCTATAGGGCAATAATGAACGGCGCAGAGCACTATATGGCACAGCTGGGGAAATAATGATCTATTTTTATTATTGAAATTCACCGGTAGCTGCTGCATTTCCACCCTAGGCTTATACTCAAGTCAATAAGTTTTCCCAGTTTTTTGTGGCAAAATTAGGGGGTCGGCTTATACTCGGGTCGGCTTATACTCGAGTATATACGGTAGCTCCATCTTATTTTTCATCTCATTTTGTATGCCTATGAGTTAAAATAGTGAATTGTCATGTGACATCATTGATCTTTGTTTTTTTACCCATCTTTTTACTTCTTTACTTTATGGGTATGTGCACACGTTGCTGATTTCCTGCAGATCCGCAGCATTTTTTGAGCTGCAGAAACGCTGCAGATCCGCAAGTTATTTACAGTACAATGAAAATCAATGGTAAAAAAAAAAATGCTGTGCTAATGGTGCAGAAAATTCTGTGCGAAAACGCTGCGGATTAAAAGAAGGAGCATGTAACTTCTTTTTTGCGGATCTGCAGCGTTTTTGGACCCATTCTGGAGCGCCCCCAGACACAGGGCCGCGGGATACTCGGTACCGGTCCTCTCTATCTCGGTTCTAGGGTTGTCACGGTGGCTGTACCCGGTCCGTGACCCTGCTAAGGGGCGTCCAATGAAAGGGTGATGAAAGTTGGATAAGGTTTCGTGACGCCACCTGTGGTATTCAGTCAGGGTGACCGACGCTGCTTGGGGCCCACTGGGGTGGTGTTATGGCAGCTAGATGGTATACCTTCCCACAGGTGAAGTATATCCCCAGGGCTTCCCAGTAGTGTAGGTGGTGATGATGTGAGGTGCAGTTAATAACGTAGACACAGGGTTGCAGTCTCTTTACCTTTTCCTGAAGACTTCAGGATCCTCAATCCAGAGCAATGCTAACAGGGCTGGCTGAGTCCGGCCGGTCTGAAGGCACATCCAGAGTTCCCTTTGCAGCTGGAAAACAGTGCCTACCACTAGCGCCTGTGTGTTGTAGTTCTTCCCTGCTGAGCATTTGGGATAGTCCTCACAACTTTCGTGTTCGTTCTTTCTCTCTCTCTCCCCGTCCCCCAAGTTTATCTGGATAGGACACACCCGTTTGACGGGAAGGCTAGGAGCAATTCTGGGACCCTAGAGACGCCCCTCTCCACGCTTGCCCCCTATGTCTTCTTAGGTGATGTATGGTAGACAGCCAACCTATAATCAACTGTCCTGCCGTTATTTGAAGTAATGCTTGGAGTCAGTTACTTCCTCGGTGTTCCCGCCACTGGCTACGCACCTCAGTACGATGTTGCCGTTCTCGGGGCACGACTCCTACTGGCTCTCCTTTGTGCTTTGATCTCGTTTCTCACTTCTCCACAATATCCTTCTCTTCGTGTTCTTTCTTAGGATGCCGCTGCAAGGTAGTGCAGGCGCGGCTCCGTCACTTTCTACTCTTTCTGCTAGGTACCTGCCAGGAACCCACCCCTGACAGGTCCTCCCTGGAGCTCTCCCAGGTTGCGTTCTGTTCTAACTTCCTATCCGACCCCCAGTTTTACCAGTGTGAGGAGTGGCCTAATACATAGTGCCTTTTGCTCCCCCTAGTGGCCGGAGTGTGAAGTGAAATGTGTGACTGTGATACCTGGTCAGGTGAACTCCTTTAGTGCAATCAGACATAATATCACTCCTCTTAGTGGCAGAGCGACATTACTGCAACGACCAGGACTCTGGGGCGCTGCAATTCCACTCTAGAAATCCGCAGGGGTAGAAAACGCAGCAAATCCGCAAAAAAATCCACAGCAAATCCGCAACAAAAAGGCACAAAATCCGCACAAAAACACAACAAATCTGCACCTGCGTTTTCTGCCAAGAGATGCAGAATCCGCCCCAGAAATTCCTAAGCCTAATCTGCAACGTGTGCACATAGCCTATTACTTTAGACTAATATTGTTATATTTTTGCAGATATATCTTGAAAAAGGCAATATAATGCTGAAACGTCGATGAATTATACAGTACATGTCTATATTCACTTGGGTCTATTATTTGACATTTTGGATTTTCATTTTGCATTAAGAAAACTTCAATTTTGAGTGCCAGAGTTTGCCATATGATTGACTATTTTATACTCTAGCGCACCAAGCCAGAGAGCGCTACCTAAGCGCAATAAATGACAAATAGAAAACAATTGTGATTCATATACAGTATATGTATATACAGCTCTGGCAAAAATTAAGAGACCACTGCAAAATGTTCAGTTTGTCTGATTTTTCTCCTTATAGGTATATTTTTGAGTAAAATGTAAATTGTTCTTTTCTATATACATAATTGCCTAAGGGGTACTTCCGTCTGTTTCTAACTTCCGTCTGTCTGTTGCGGACATCACAGGCACAGTTCGGTCGTGAATTGGCCCCTTCCTACTCAAATCCCAAGAATTCATTTCAGCAATGACCGGAGGTCTTGTCGCGGTCTCGCGAGATGATGACGTAGCGGTCTCGCGAGACCGCTACATCATCACGTGTTATTGCCGCAATGCATTCTTGGGACCGGGGGCTGACGGAAGGTGAGTATATAACTATTTTTTATTTTAAGACTTTTTTAAAAGGGATATGGTGCCCACATTGCTATACACTATGTGGGCTGTGTTATATACTGTGTGGGCTGTGTTATATACTGCGTGGCCTGTCATTACTATGTGGGCTGTGTTATATACTACGTGTCTGCGCTATATACTACGTGAGCTGTGGTATATATTACGTGGCTGTGTAATATACTGCGAGGCTGGGCAATATACTACTTGGCTGTGCTATATACTACGTGGCTATGCTATATACTACGTGGCTGTGTTATATACTATGTGGCCTGTGTTATATACTACGGGGGCTGTGTTATGCGCTATGTGGGCTGTGTTATATACTGCGTGGCCTGCGCTATATACTACGTGGGCTGTGCTATATACTATGTGGGCTGTGCTACATACTACTATACATATTCTAGAATACCCAATGTGTCAGAATCAGGCGACCATCTAGTATTCTATAAACTTCTGACAACATGTCTTTGAATTTCAAAGCAATAAATTTTGTATTTTTCTGACAAAGAAAAATGGTCGAAATAAAAAAAACTCAATGTCTTCAGACCTCAAATAATGCAAACAAAACAAGTTCATAATCATTTAGAAACAAAGATACTAATGTATTAACTCAGGAAGAGTCCAGAAATCAATATTTTGTGGAATAACCATGATTTTAATCACAGCTTTCATGCGTCTTGGTATGCTTTCCACCAGTCTTTCAAACTGCTTCTGGCGCAAAAATTTAAGCTTTGTTTGATGGCTTGTGACTATCCTTCATCCGCTTCTTCAGAAAGAACATCAGCTGTAAGTTAGTATATACAGTGCAGGAATTAAGTATTTGATCCCTTGCTGATTTAGTAAGTTTTCCCACTGACAAAGACATAAACAGTCTATAATTTTAAGGGTAGGTTAATTTTAACATTGAGAGACTATAAAAAGTGGTCCGGGGTTGGTAGTTCCAGCCGAGTCAACTAAGCCACAGTCAGTAGACATCCTGGTACCTTATACATAAATAGGCAGGACAAACACATCATACTTCATGATTGTGGTAAAATTTCTTCGATATGATTTCCGTTTACTTATGAAAAAAGCAGAAATATGGCAAAAATTTTGAAATTTTCAAACTTTGAATTTTTATGCCCTTAAAACAGAGAAATATGTCACACAAAATAGGTAATAAATAACATTTCCCACGTGTCTACTTTACATCAGCACAATTTTGGAAGCAATTTTTTTTTAGGAAGTTATAAGGGTTAAATATAACCAGAGATTTCTCATTTTTAAAACAAAATTTACAGAACCATTTTTCTTAGTGACGACCTCACATCTGAAGACACTTTGATGGGACTGTATAGCAGAAAATACCTAAAAGTGACACCATTCTGAAAAGTGCACCCCTCAAGCTGATCAAAACCATATTCAAGAGGTTTATTAACCCTTCAAGTGTTTCACAGGAGCAGAAGCAATGTTGAAAGAAAATATGAACATTTAACTTTTTATTCACATAAAATGATCTTCTAGAAACAATTTTTTTTATTTTCATAAGGGTAAAAGGAGAAAATGGACCCCAAAAGTTGCTGTACAGTTTCTTCTGAGTACGCAGATAGTGCATACATGGGGGAAAACCACTGTTTGGGCACACGGCAGTGCTCGGAAGGGAAGGAGCACCGTTTGACTTTTACAAACCAAAATTGGCTGCAATTGAGATCGGACGCCATGTCGTATTTGGAGAGCCCCTGATGTGCCTAAACAGCGGAAACCTCCCACAAGTGGCCACATTTAATGAAAATAGACCCCCCAAGGAACTTATCTAGATGTGTGGTGAGCATTTTGACCCCCCAAGTGTTTCACTAAACTTTATAACTCCCAGGCGTGAAAATATAAAATCATATTTTTTTCATAAACATGGACTGTCTCCAAGTGTGGCAGTGAGTAAAGAATCCCTGCCCGGTCATCCCGTTACCTCATACGCTGCACTCCTGCTTCCCACTGTCATCACCAGAGGTGTCCTGTCTTCCCACTCTGCCGTCATCCCCGGCAGCACCACCGCAGATGCCTGATGCGACATACAGATAGCCCCTAACGGGACTCCTGCACCTTTCTGGGATTATGCCCTCTTCTCACTTCCTCTACCATAAGTAAGGTTTGAAAAAGACCCAGATGGTCGAAACGTTACCTTACAACACTGCGGTGAATTATTCTATATACTTTGCTGGTGTTTTTCAAAATAAAAAAACACTTGTTTGGCAAAAACTCTGAAGATACTTTTTGAGTGCGACTGTTTATGCTTGAGACTATCCCCGGCAGCAAGAGCACCTGCTTTCTCACATGCCGATCCCGCTCTGTCAGGCCTTCGTGGCATGCAGACGGAGGAGCCCCATGGCTACAGAGGCCCGATGGATCCAAGGAGTTATACAGGAGAAGAAGCGGTTGGAGAGCCGCATCGTCGAGGAGTTACAGCTGCGGAAGGCCGGATAACTCGCGGAGTGGTCCAGTACCTTAACAGAAACAGTGGCTATGGCTTCTTCCAAAGCTGAAGACAAGGACGAAAGTCTATGTTAATGCCAGATCGCTTACATTCCGTGGTCCCTAACTGGAGGAGGACCAAGTAGCTTCGTCAAGGAACAGGGGCCCTAAGGGCCATACGTGTTGGCTGTAAGAATGACCTCTGATTGGGAGGCAATCTCACCGTAGGAAGCTCAGCGTGTTTAAGCGGATGGTTGCTACGGCCGCAGTTTCTGAAGACATGCAGGAGAGAGCATTGCCTAGACACAGTAAGTCAGCTACAAGTATGACAGTAAAGCTGGAAGCTCTGGGAGCTGTGGGACTCCAGGCACAGGGGATGAAGCGCCGAAGGAGCAGTGGGGACTCCTCCTCTAGCGGGTCCTCATCCCACACTTATACAGTGTTGAAGGGTCCGTATGCAGCCCATTATGGAAATCAAAGGCCATATGTGGACTGAAGTGGCCTACTTTGAGTTATGTTTGGTGCCGGTTGCTCCCAGACAAAATACCTGGACCTGTTCGGCGTCTGGTGTGCCTACGAACATAATACATGTACTGTGAAGCATATTAAATTTGTATTGCACTGTATGTATTATTGTGCTGTGTCTGCAATGTTACTATATGTGTTAGAGGCAGGGCCAGCACAGGTTAACTGGGTGGGCTGGACTTGCAGCCTCTTGGGAGCAGGAAGCTCCTTCTTTCAGCTCAGAGCAAGGGCACGTTTGCCCAGGGCAAAATTTCAGCTGCGGGCGGGAGCCTTGCCAGACCTCAGGAGGGGAAAGGGTGCTGACTCGGACCTTTGGAATTGAAATGGGCACCAGGATTATGAAAGTGCCTCGTCGAAGGGACTTAAAGTGTCCAGATTCCGGCATATGGACTACCTCCTCATTCGGCCGCCGTTACATTTTTCTTCCCTTTTCTACTTATTACTGCTTGCACCTGGGACAGGTGGTTATTCCAGTCAGCACTAAAGATGACTATGTCATCTAAATATGATGATGTGTATTTCCGATGAGGCTCGAAAACGATGTCCATCAGCCTCTGGAATATGGTCAGAGCCCCATGTAATCCAAAAGGCATAGTGATAGAGACCCTCTGGCATTATAAAGCGGTCTTTTCTTTTGCAGATTCTGTCAATGGGACCTGTCTGTAACCTTTGGTGAGATCAAGCATGGTGAAGTACTGGGCCTCCTCCAGTCTCTCAATTAGCTCGTTGTCCCCCGAGGCATTGGATAGAGGTCAAATTTTGACACCTCATTTAATTTTCTGAAGTCATTACAGAATCGTAATGACCTGTCTGGCTTTCGAATTAGCACAATGAGGCTAGCCCACTCACTCTGGGACTCCGCGATTACTCCCAACTGAAGTATTTGCTTCACTTCAGCCTCGATGGCTTGCCTCCAGGCTTTTGGCACTTGATATGGTTTCATTCGGGCTTGGTGAAAATGTCATGCAGGATCACCGAGGTCTGCCCCGGCAGCTCTGAGAATACATCAGTATTCTATTGGACCAGAATCTGAGCATCCCATCACTGCTGTTTGGTGAGAGTGTCATTTATTTTAACCTGACCACCGGCCGCATCCTTTGCTGGTGCCAGAGGGTTCCCTTTGGTACAACTGGAGTCGCCTCCATGACCAAACATTCTCGGTCCTTCCAGGCATTTAGCAGGTTTATATGGTATATGTTTTTGTGCACTTTATATATTTTTTCAGGGTGCAGCTGGGCCCAAATGGTTCTGTAAATTGTGGCCTCTGTTCACACAGGATGCATTATAGTTAGCACTGGACAGCCCGCCATAGGGCGTCATTAATAGGCTGAGAACCAGATGCTCTGCATTCCTTGTGTGAACTTTGCCACATACAGATTATATTTTTTTTGCACTGGTGTGCCACACAGCCAATCCCTGATTGAAGGCTGGCTGTCTCATTTGGTATTATTGCACCTGTGCAGTTGCCATTTTACTTGGGTCCGTTGCACCCTGTTAGTGCATTTGTATTGAGGCCTAGTTAGACAGGTAAGCATCTCTGCCTGTTTTTGTTTTTTCTTTGTTTTTCTTATATGGTACAGTTGCTCAGGTTTCATCTTTCTGGGTTGGTACACTCTATAATTTACTCTTTACTATTTATCTCATATGGCCCTTGCCACTTCGCCATGAGTTTACTCGCCGTCGTACTGGATCTGAATGTGCTTGCTGCTGGGGCCACCTCTCACATACCATGATCTACAGCATCAACAGGTTATTTGCCTGCTGCTGTTGCTGATTATATAGCTCCTGCTGCCGTTGCTGATGTTCATGCTACTGCCGCTGATACTGCAGCTGCTGCTCCTGTTGCTGCTGCTGATGCTGCTCCTGTTGCCACTGCTGAGTGAGGGCCAACTGCTTCAAAAGCTCCTCCATCTTGTCAGCAGACTTGAGCTGCAGCATTGCAGGCCTAATAACTGACATGCAGCATGCTTTGCGGTATGCCTCAGTTCATACTGCCCGCATACTCCAACCACATGTAGTGCAGCAGGGTTGGTACAGTGTGACAAATAGGCAGGGACCAAAGGAAAGTTCACAGCAAACGTGTTTAATATCCAAACTCACACAATAAAAGGCACACAGTATGCTCCGGATCGCAGTTGGGGCATCTCAACAGAATAAATGCCCATGCTGGGTTGTCTTAAATCTGCCTTGGGCAAATAGCTTGCCCAAAATAAAACCTTTATTTTGCTCTGCAATTACAGCTATATCTGTGACTGCAATGTACTCCAGCGGTCCTAATATGCTTCTACGTGCATCCTGGGGGACACATAGTGACACTCGCATATAACACCCGTCACTGCCTCACAGTAACTACATTTTTAGTTTTGTGATAATTATTAATTAATCATTTTTTTATGTCAGAGAGCGACATTTACAACACTTACCACAAATACTAAATCCCCAGGCTATAAGAGATTCAGGCGTCCATCTCTACCTCTATGTTGATGACTATCACAGCTGCAAATAGTGCACGTCTCCTGAGCTGCCCAGCACACTACTGTAGGTGGAACTGAGCACCATCTTATTGCAGCCCAGCACTATGAGCTGAGCTTCCTCCTGTCACCGGTGCTTGAAGTGCTCAGCAATGAGCGGTGACAGGAGGTCCGGATGTCAGAGCTGTGGCAGTGAGAACAAGTAAGACAACCTGACATTGTACTACTAATGCCAGGCTACCATCCTCATGGTCATCCTCATGAGGCAGTGAGCCGCCAGCCGCAGCCCTGACTTTCTCTTCATTACTTCTTCCTCTGAAGGCTTGGACAGTGAAGTTGGTGCTGACTGGGGAAGGGCTTGTGTAACTTATCAAACTCACATTAGCTCCGGGAACGAAAGTGCCAACACTGATGGATTAACACTGGCACCGAAGGTGATTGTAAGTGGCATATAACAGGGGCAAACATTAGGATTAAGAAGGGACTGTCCTAGCAGTGAACAACCCTTTAATAATCACTATGGTGGTATTATCAATACTGTATATGCTGGTAATATTTGGGTATATTATTATTGTGGTATTACTATTATTATATCTTATATAGCAGTATTATTGAAAATATTGATCGTTTAGTACATCTTGATTTCCTCCAGACAGGGTAATATTAGTAATAGATATTCCCCATCAGGACTTTGGTGGTGAGGACAGCGTGGGTTTGTGTGCTTTCAAATGCCAAGGCTGACTTTCAGTCCCATTCTGTCCCTACCTGGATGTTGAAACTCTGCATAAAATGTTTCTGTCTTGTAAAAATGGTACAGAGACCAAGATAAATAATTGTAAGCTATAATTTGTGTCGAGTTATCTCCAGACATAAGTTGAAATATACCTGCCATTTATATTACCAGCTCTTAAGTAAAAAACTTACAGGATCTACAAAATTAGCTAAAAATAGCATACAAACTTTTACAAGTAGACACAAAAGAGAATAGTAAAACCAAAAAGACTCAGTTTGAAAAAATGTTGCAGTAATCCGCAAGTGCTAGTAAAAGATGTAAAAAACAGGGTATTTGGTTGATACGTTTTTTGCAAAAAATGTATACTAAGCTGCTCTACCACTCTTCACGGTATACCCTTATCAGAGCAGTCCTAACTAATGTATGCAATCCCTATCTGATGTATTTAAAAACCTGATCATCTGTATATAACCTGTGTGAACAGGGTTCAGAGAGGAAAAATCCATGTGTGCATACAGGGTAGAACAGTTTTTGTGCAGATAGCCCAAGAGGAGTGGTGGAACTCCCCAGTCTTGTAGACACAAGAGAACAATTATGGAAACAGGAACACATGGGCTACTTGCACAGTGAACAAGTCTGTATGATCATGTTCACACACCACCAAGAAACCTGAAGACACAAAAGAGAATAGTAAAACCAAAAACACTCAGTTTGAAAAAATGTTGCAGTAATCCGCAAGTGCTAGTAAAAGATGTAAAAAACAGGGTATTTGGTTGATATGTTTTTTGCAAAAAATGTATACTAAGCTGCTCTACCAATCTTCACGGTATACCCTTATCAGAGCAGTCCTAACTAATGTATGCAATCCCTATCTGATGTATTTAAAAACCTGATCATCTGTATATAACCTGTGTGAACAGGGTTCAGAGAGGAAAAATCCATGTGTGCATACAGGGTAGAACAGCTTTTGTGCAGATAGCCCAAGAGGAGTGGTGGAACTCCCCAGTCTTGTAGACACAAGAGAACAATTATGGAAACAGGAACACATGGGCTACTTGCACAGTGAACAAGTCTGTATGATCATGTTCACACACCACCAAGAAACCTGAAGACACAAAAGAGAATAGTAAAACCAAAAACACTCAGTTTGAAAAAATGTTGCAGTAATCCGCAAGTGCTAGTAAAAGATGTAAAAAACAGGGTATTTGGTTGATACGTTTTTTGCAAAAAATGTATACTAAGCTGCTCTACCAATCTTCACGGTATACCCTTATCAGAGCAGTCCTAACTAATGTATGCAATCCCTATCTGATGTATTTAAAAACCTGATCATCTGTATATAACCTGTGTGAACAGGGTTCAGAGAGGAAAAATCCATGTGTGCATACAGGGTAGAACAGCTTTTGTGCAGATAGCCCAAGAGGAGTGGTGGAACTCCCCAGTCTTGTAGACACAAGAGAACAATTATGGAAACAGGAACACATGGGCTACTTGCACAGTGAACAAGTCTGTATGATCATGTTCACACACCACCAAGAAACCTGAAGACACAAAAGAGAATAGTAAAACCAAAAACACTCAGTTTGAAAAAATGTTGCAGTAATCCGCAAGTGCTAGTAAAAGATGTAAAAAACAGGGTATTTGGTTGATACGTTTTTTGCAAAAAATGTATACTAAGCTGCTCTACCAATCTTCACGGTATACCCTTATCAGAGCAGTCCTAACTAATGTATGCAATCCCTATCTGATGTATTTAAAAACCTGATCATCTGTATATAACCTGTGTGAACAGGGTTCAGAGAGGAAAAATCCATGTGTGCATACAGGGTAGAACAGCTTTTGTGCAGATAGCCCAAGAGGAGTGGTGGAACTCCCCAGTCTTGTAGACACAAGAGAACAATTATGGAAACAGGAACACATGGGCTACTTGCACAGTGAACAAGTCTGTATGATCATGTTCACACACCACCAAGAAACCTGAAGACACAAAAGAGAATAGTAACATAGTAACATAGTAACATAGTTAGTAAGGCCGAAAAAAGACATTTGTCCATCCAGTTCAGCCTATATTCCATCATAATAAATACCCAGATCTACGTCCTTCTACAGAACCTAATAATTGTATGATACAATATTGTTCTGCTCCAGGAAGACATCCAGGCCTCTCTTGAACCCCTCGACTGAGTTCGCCATCACCACCTCCTCAGGCAAGCAATTCCAGATTCTCACTGCCCTAACAGTAAAGAATCCTCTTCTATGTTGGTGGAAAAACCTTCTCTCCTCCAGACGCAAAGAATGCCCCCTTGTGCCCGTCACCTTCCTTGGTATAAACAGATCCTCAGCGAGATATTTGTATTGTCCCCTTATATACTTATACATGGTTATTAGATCGCCCCTCAGTCGTCTTTTTTCTAGACTAAATAATCCTAATTTCGCTAATCTATCTGGGTATTGTAGTTCTCCCATCCCCTTTATTAATTTTGTTGCCCTCCTTTGTACTCTCTCTAGTTCCATTATATCCTTCCTGAGCACCGGTGCCCAAAACTGGACACAGTACTCCATGTGCGGTCTAACTAGGGATTTGTACAGAGGCAGTATAATGCTCTCATCATGTGTATCCAGACCTCTTTTAATGCACCCCATGATCCTGTTTGCCTTGGCAGCTGCTGCCTGGCACTGGCTGCTCCAGGTAAGTTTATCATTAACTAGGATCCCCAAGTCCTTCTCCCTGTCAGATTTACCCAGTGGTTTCCCGTTCAGTGTGTAATGGTGATATTGATTCCCTCTTCCCATGTGTATAACCTTACATTTATCATTGTTAAACCTCATCTGCCACCTTTCAGCCCAAGTTTCCAACTTATCCAGATCCATCTGTAGCAGAATACTATCTTCTCTTGTATTAACTGCTTTACATAGTTTTGTATCATCTGCAAATATCGATATTTTACTGTGTAAACCTTCTACCAGATCATTAATGAATATGTTGAAGAGAACAGGTCCCAATACTGACCCCTGCGGTACCCCACTGGTCACAGCGACCCAGTTAGAGACTATACCATTTATAACCACCCTCTGCTTTCTATCACTAAGCCAGTTACTAACCCATTTACACACATTTTCCCCCAGACCAAGCATTCTCATTTTGTGTACCAACCTCTTGTGCGGCACGGTATCAAACGCTTTGGAAAAATCGAGATATACCACGTCCAATGACTCACCGTGGTCCAGTCTATAGCTTACCTCTTCATAAAAACTGATTAGATTGGTTTGACAGGAGCGATTTCTCATAAACCCATGCTGATATGGAGTTAAACAGTTATTCTCATTGAGATAATCCAGAATAACATCCCTCAGAAACCCTTCAAATATTTTACCAACAATAGAGGTTAGACTTACTGGCCTATAATTTCCAGGTTCACTTTTAGAGCCCTTTTTAGTAAAACCAAAAACACTCAGTTTGAAAAAATGTTGCAGTAATCCGCAAGTGCTAGTAAAAGATGTAAAAAACAGGGCATTTGGTTGATACGTTTTTTGCAAAAAATGTATACTAAGCTGCTCTACCATGTTTTTTACATCTTTTACTAGCACTTGCGGATTACTGCAACATTTTTTCAAACTGAGTGTTTTTGGTTTTACTATTCTCTTTTGTGTCTTCAGGTTTCTTGGTGGTGTGTGAACATGATCATACAGACTTGTTCACTGTGCAAGTAGCCCATGTGTTCCTGTTTCCAAAACTTTTACAAGTACAGATTTTTTTTTTTCACTGAATTGGAAATTCCAGATCAACCAGGCCATTGCCAATGCTGCAAGCTGTACCGTGAAGGTGCACATTGCCACTGACATGCATTCTCAGAGTCAATAACTAGACTTTGGGTGACGCATGTCGTAAAGTTCTAATGTCATCGTGTGCGTAATGATGGTAAGATGTACGGTTACCTTAAAAGTCCTGTTTAAGCTGGAAGTCCCAGTCCCCTTGTAAAACAGGTCAATGAAGATGTGCATGCTTAAAGACGAACATGAAATGTGTAGCAACTTTGTTTGATTGTGAGAAAATCCGATTATAAGCTGCCATGTGTTAAATGACTGCATAAAATATTCCCTCGTCACAGATTTGTATATACTCTGCTGTATTGTAAAGATCCATATAAGCTCAGATACACTGCTATATATCATTCACTGACTTCTTTATTTACTTCATTCAAGGTGGGTAATGTAGAAGTTCCAATGGAAGACAGGAGAATAGATTTAAAGAGCACCCCAATAAAAATGATGATGAAGGGCTCTTGACTCATGAAGAGTCAACCTTCAGCACTAGGAGAGGAAAAAACCCCAGTGGAGGAAACCTCTAGGGAACCATGGCTGAAGGACTGCCCTTCCCTTAGGCAGTAGATGTTAACTGATGAGAACAGTGACCAAGCCTGGAATCTGTCTCATGGTGCAGCAGATAACACAATCAATTTATGAATCTATCTAGCTGCATAATGACCATCAAATGTTTTATGCATTGATGAGAACAGAGACTGAGCCCAGAATCTGTCTTGTGCACAGCAGGTATCTCACTTTATCCGTGAGTGAGTCTTGCTGCGCAATGTCCAGTTAATGTATCCAGTGGTGGAGAACAGATACCGAGTAAGGAATCTGCCTCATTATGCAATTGGACACTCACTTATTTTGTGAGTGTGTCTAGCAGCAGAAAGTCTAGTAATGTCTTATTCAATGGTGGAGAACAGAGACCAAGCCTGTAATCTGCCTCGATGTGCAGTAGGAAACTCACATATTCTGTGAGTGCGTCTAGCTGTGAAAAGTCCAGTAATGGCATATTCATTGGTTGAGAACAGAGACCGAGCCCGGAATCTGCCTCGTTGTGCAGAAGGAAACTCACTTGTTCAGTGAGTGCGTCTAGCTGCGGAAAGTCCAGTAATGTCACATCCGGTGGTTGAGAACAGAGACCGAGCCCGGAATCTGCCTCGTTGTGCAGTAGGAAACTCACATATTCTGTGAGTGCGTCTAGCTGCGGAAAGTCCAGTAATGTCGTATTCATTGGTTGAGAACAGAGACCGAGCCCGGAATCTGCCTCGTTGTGCAGAAGGAAACTCACTTGTTCAGTGAGTGCGTCTAGCTGCGGAAAGTCCAGTAATGTCACATCCGGTGGTTGAGAACAGAGACCGAGCCCGGAATCTGCCTCGTTGTGCAGTAGGAAACTCACATATTCTGTGAGTGCGTCTAGCTGCGAAAAGTCCAATAATGTCGTATTCATTGGTTGAGAACAGAGACCGAGCCCGGAATCTGCCTCGTTGTGCAGAAGGAAACTCACTTGTTCAGTGAGTGCGTCTAGCTGCAGAAAGTCCAGTAATGTCACATCCGGTGGTTGAGAACAGAGACCGAGCCCGGAATCTGCCTCGTTGTGCAGTAGGAAACTCACATATTCTGTGAGTGCGTCTAGCTGCGAAAAGTCCAGTAATGTCGTATTCATTGGTTGAGAACAGAGACCGAGCCCGGAATCTGCCTCGTTGTGCAGAAGGAAACTCACTTGTTCAGTGAGTGCGTCTAGCTGCGGAAAGTCCAGTAATGTCATATCCGGTGGTTGAGAACAGAGACCGAGCCCGGAATCTGCCTCGTTGTGCAGAAGGAAACTCACTTGTTCAGTGAGTGCGTCTAGCTGCAGAAAGTCCAGTAATGTCATATTTATAGTTGGAGAACAGAGACCGAGCCCGGAATCTGCCTCGTTGTGCAGTAGGAAACGCACATATTCTGTGAGTGCGTCTAGCTGCGAAAAGTCCAGTAATGTCGTATTCATTGGTTGAGAACAGAGACCGAGCCCGGAATCTGCCTCGTTGTGCAGAAGGAAACTCACTTGTTCAGTCAGTGCATCTAGCTGCGGAAAGTCCAGTAATGTCACATCCGGTGTTTGAGAACAGAAACCGAGCCCGGAATCTGCCTCTTGTTTTTTGTAAAGTCTTTATCTCCAGCTGGATCCCATGTTCACTGTGGGTTCACAGCGAGACCCGTCTGCCTCATCTGCAGTAAAAATGTCACAAAATTAGCAAAACAGTAAAGATTAATATATGTATATGGAGACAGATTATAATGAGTGGGGCAACAGAAGATGTTTACATGTCATCCATTGTCTCTAGATTATAATACAGAACTATGTAATATATAGTGGGCATCATTTAATGTCTATGTTCAGGTATGTTCTACATCCTATCAGTGCTGTGATAGGAATTGTACCCTGCCTATTATTTTTTGATCTTCTATAATGAGATTACAGCTATCCCTCTTCATGGTACAAATACAGCACTCCACCCTGTTTCCTATAACCCCATGAAAAAGCTGTGATGGTGAAACAACTGTCAGGGTTAAGTGCATTAGAACAAGCACTTACTTATGGCATCTGGAAGTACATTTGATATTGAGCACCTTTTATCCTGCCATCAACTATTTTGATTTATACATTTGCACTATAAGCCAGTATTGCTATACATCAAATGTGATCATGACAAAATATTCATCTATTTGTTTTTGCCATGTCCACCTACTCTTGTTTGTGCTTTCAATGTGTTAGTCATGTGCTCAGCCAACATTGCTATGTATTGTGATTTATTAAAAATGAAATTTATATTGTTCTTTCTCATATTAGTGATTCGAGAATGACAACACCCATTCTCCAGTAGTCCAGCAAGTCTTATCTCACAGACTGATGATATAGTTTGCATAAAGAAAAGTAATGCTATCAACGTTTTAGTTGTTAGTGGCCAATTTCCAATTATTTAGGATATTACCTGTTAATACTAATACATAACATAATCATAAAACATATTTTAAAGCCCTAAGACCTTACATTTGGTTTTTGCTGCCATAGGCCAGAAGTTCCTAAAAGACAAACTTCACAAGGATTTTATATTTGCCTAGGACTTTGAACAGGCCAAGATGTTTATCAAAATTTTGAGGAGGTGAAGCAGTAGACGGAGGAGGATTCAGAGGAGGCGGTGGAATAAGTTCTCTGTCCTTTTGTTTTGTATAAATGATAGTGGTTATTGATTAGTTATTCATTATTGCACATTAATTCTACTCCACTGTCAGGCTGAGTTTGAGGCCCATGAAATACTAAGAAATTGTTCTAACTGCAAATCAATAATATATTGTTTAAAATGGCCGATGTTTAATTTATGCAAGTTATGGAAGTTAGAACAAGTTATATTTATGGAAGTGATCATCTTCTCATCAGTATGAAGAAAAAGGGAACTTACTCTCAGAGGCGACGATCACATTCTATTCTGGCATATGGATTCATAATGGGGTCCAGACGTAGAGATGTTTCTGTTTTTGATTACATCTCTGTTTTCGGCAATGGGTCCATGAGGAGCATCGTCATTTAATATATTTATTTTATCCACATGTTCTCCTGTAAGGTGTAACATTGAAATTAACATCAAGATAAAAGCTTCCAAATTTGTTAGAGAATATTAACAATCTACAGGTTTTATAACCGCTAAATTATAATGTATGAAAGTAGAAGGATCAAACAACCAGCTATCTACTTTTAGAGATTATTTTATTAGGCTGTTTCTTTTCTATTAAACATACTTGTATGTTATAAAAGACTAGAACTTACTGTCAGAGGAGATGATCAAATCATCATCTGGATCTATATTGATGACTACATAACCAGAGCCAGGAGTAGAGATATTGGGGTGTTTGAGGACATCTCTCTTTTTGTCCATCGGTCCATAAGGAACACCATCATTTACAGCAGTGATTTCATTCTCTTGTTCTTCTGTAACATAGAACATTGACATTAACATTAATAATAAAAAGCTTCTATATGTTTGTTACAAATAGTTAAATTATACATGTATTATGATCTCTAAATGGTACAATTATGAAAATAGGTGGACCAAACCCTCAGAGTAACATTTATGTATATGGTTATTCACTGACATGCTCATTTTAGAGATTTTTTTTATTAGGTAGTATTTTTCCTGATAAATACATGTTATAGTACATGTTATAAAAGCCTGAGAACTTACTATCAGAGGAGATGATCATATCTTCATATGGATTGATAGTAGTTATGACATAATGGGGGCCAGGCGTAGAGATGTTGGAGTTTTTGAGGACATCTCTCTCTTCAGCCATGGGTCCATGAGGAGCAGCCTCATTTACAATCATTGTTTCATCCTCATGTTCTCCTGTAACACAGAACATTGAAATCAGCGTTTCAAAAGGGAAATATTATGTTTCTTTTAGATTATTTCCTCTATTAGGTACTTTTTTTTCCTGTTAAATCCATGTTCTAGTACATTTTATAAAAGCCTTAGAACTTACCGTCAGAGGAGATGATCATATCTTCATATGGATCGATAGTAGTTATGATATAATGGGGGCCAGGCCTAGAGATAGTGGTGTTTTTGAGGACAACTTTCTCTTCAGCCATGGGTCCATGAGGAGCATCCTGATTTACAATCATTATTTCATCCTCATGTTCTCCTGTAACACAGAACATTGAAATCAGCGTTTCAAAAGGGAAATATTCTGTTTTTTTTAGATTGTTTCCTCCATTAGGTACTTTTTTTTCTGTTAAATACATGTAATAGTACATGTTATAAAAGCCTGAGAACTTACTGTCAGAGGAGATGATCTTATCTTCATATGGGTCTATAGTAGTTATGACATAATGGGGGCCAGGCCTAGAGATATGGGTGTTTTTGAGGACATCTCTCTCTTCAACCATGGGTCCATGAGGAGCATCCTGATTTACAATCATTGTTTCATCCTCATGTTCTCCTGTAACACAGAACATTGAAATCAGCATTTCAAAAGGAAAATATTCTATATCTTCTAGATTGTTTCCTCTATGTCTACAGTAAATTAATTGTCATTAAGAGATTTTTCTTATGTTATAAGGTTGCTTTTTCTTTTAAACAGATTTCATATATTGAAAGAAAGTAAACAAAATGTGATTAGAGTATTCAGCTTTACAATGTGAACTGCGTCCATGTGATATAAAAACCTCCAAGAAGTAGTTGTATGTATATACAGTAGATATTAATGTCAAATGGGTTAGGCTGTACGTACCGGTAGGATTAGCCCTATTCTCTATGCCTGCGTCCATGGAATCTTGTCCTGTAACATTTCTCCAGATTTTATTCTTTTTCAGATATCTTTAAAATGATAAAACAGAAGTCATGTTGCAAATTGTAAAGAAAACTATTTCTGTGTTCTGCAGAATGTTATAAAGGCATTTATTTTTCTTCATCTATTTTATCTATCCCTATAAGCAGTCATTTTTGCTATCTATGACAATCAGAAATGTTTTCATATTGTACAGAAAAGTCCATTGTGCTCGGACAGATCAGACCCAGTTTATGAACGACTAAACATCTCCACTAGATTATACCCTATACTGAATCGTGTGATAACCTGAAGATGGGATATTTCTTATACAGACTCCCGTGTAGCCCATAAATCATTAGAAGACTTACCCATATGTGATGGTACAGATGACACCGAAGAAGAATCCAAAGAAGAAGTAGACGGCAGGAGCTATATCCAACATGAATTGTTCTATTGGAAGAAAAGATCAAGAATATGTCAGATATTTAGAGCTACTAATGTATACATTATATTTTGCACCTCATTTACTTAACCAGACCTAGGACCATTCCTATGAGTAAGGGGACACATGCACAATAGCTGTCGGCCCATGGTTCAGTTGATCTGTTCAGCCGGCAGATATTTCTCCTGACTCCTCCATACACAGAAGCGCTAATTCTGCTGATCGCACCTGTAAGTAAGCCACTGGTAGATTCCTTTGGCAGAGGCTTTTTAACACTTAGAAATTGTACATTGGACTGTCAGCAGAGCTGCTGATATCGGCAAATTTGACTGTCGTTAGTCTCATGTATATGGGGTGTAGGACTGAACATTTCAAGAACATAGTAAATCCCAACAAGTTGGAGAAATTCACCAATTACCATAAATTTGTAATTATTTCCCACAAAAGTATTGATGAAGTCACACATATGAAGATCAGACACATATGTAACTTATATTCCGCTTACAGGGGATCTCCATTCAAGCTTACAATTTGTTTGAGCCTGGAATAGTGAACACATGATGGGAGAAGGCTCCTGGAATTACAAGTAACACATGAAGAATCCTCCATGAAATGTATCATGTGATTATTAACACTAACCCCATATTGGATGAATATCTGGTAAAGTACTTACCTGCAGGGGTCAAAGCCCTGGAATCATGGCGGCGGATGTTGATAGGAGCGCCTTGTACAGATGTAAGTAGCACAGTCACGATTAGAAGAAATCGAAACAGCATTTTAGCCAGGAGGAAAATCGCTTATTGTGTGATACACAGTGAGCCTCTCCAGACAAAGCCTCTTTCTGCAGGGCCATTCCATATAACCACACAGTCCGTGATGTCACAATGCTGAGCTCAGTGTGACATCCCGAGGAGCGGAACATGAGTGATGTCACAATGGGTCAGATAGCGAACCACTAAAGATGAAGCAGGTTCAACCATTTTTATGTGTTTCTTACAATTCCTAGTTTTGTCTGTAGATCACTGATCAGAATACAACATTACACAGGATTCAGGCTGGAATATGACCATCCTCAGGGTTAAGTAGTAAATGCAATAGGCAGGGAGTAACTGGAGAACTGAAGGATCAGAGGATTTTCTGATCAGTGCTGATTACACAGATAGTGTGGCCTTTATATCTGTAGGTCCCATGGTGCTGACGTCCCCTTTAAGTCCATTGCCATATTTCAGCAGTCGCATTCTGTTTCACATATAAGTTCACTGGAGTAATCTAGATAAATCCTGCAGTATCCAGATGTCTTGATATAATTACTTCACACAGCCATTGGTCTACTCACCCCAGGGGCAGACACTAATAGCTTGGGGCCCCTGTGCAAGAAATATGTCTGGTACCCCCTCCCTGCCCGGTACACTGCTTATGAGGAGGGCAATCTGGCAATGGGAACCAAGGCAGATTGCCCTCATTATTTTCAACCTGCAAGCAGGGGTGTACATAGGAATCACAGGGCCCCGTAGCAAAAGTTCTATTTGGCCCCCACACCTCTAAAAAATATATATATTTATATTTTTTCACTGAGATGGCGATATATATACTGTATGTGTGTGTAATTCATTTATATATATCCGTTTGCATTCAGTTCTGTTGGTCCCAGCGCAGTCATACCTGCAGTCAGGTGATAACTAGTGATAGCTGTCAGTGAATAGAACAATGCAGACATGGCTGACACTGTAGTCGGCACATGACAGCAAGTGTGCAGAGCGCCACCTCGTGGTCATGTGATAACTGCTGGAACGGGCAGAGCCCAACCATGTATATATTATATTACATTATATGTCTGGTATCTGTATCATCTGGTATATGCTTTATTGATTGTCTATGGAACCGATGGAATTAGCCAAGCGCAGCGCTCAGCAGCTCTATAGGTAATGGATAGAGCAGAGACCGAGCATGCACAACTCTGCTCCATCCAGGACGAGACTGCAAGGTCCTGTTTTCAGAATCTCTGGGGGGGTGGCCCAGTGGTCGAATCCCCAGTGATCAACAAGTTAACCACAATCCGATGTCTCACACATACATCGCATGTATACCGTACATACATACACACTTACACCGTACATACATATACCGTACATACATACACCTTACATACATATACCGTACATACACACACAGATACACAAACATATACCGTACATACATTCACATAAACCGTACATACAAACATATACCGTACGTACATACACACTTACACTGTACATACCTATACCGTACATACAAATACCTTACATACATATACCGTACATACACACACAGATACACAAACATATACCGTACATACATTTACATAAACCATACATACACATACATATACCGTACGTACACACACACATATACCATACATGAACCATACAACCACATAGATGTGCATACATACTGTATACCGTACATACATACACACAGTTACAAAAACGGTACATATATATTCACATATACCCTAATTACACACACTGTTATATACACATATTATATATTCTTGTCCATTCTTCTTGGCTAAAAGCTTGAGCTCAGTGAGGTTTGATGGAGATCGTTTGTGAACAGCAGTTTTCAGCTCTTTCCACAGATTCACGATTGGATTGAGGTCTGGACTTTGACTTGGTCCTGTATTTGGCTCTATCCATCTTCCATTCCTTTTTTACCATCTTCCCTGTCCCTGCTGAAGAAAAGCAGGCCCAAACCGTGATGCTGCCACCATCATGTTTGACAGTGGGGATGGTGTGTTCAGGGTGATGAGCTGTGTTGCCGTTACGCCAAACATATCATTTGGCACTGTTGCCAAAAAGTTCGATTTTGGTTTCATCTGACCAGAGCACCTTCTTCCCCATGTTTGGTGTGTCTCCCAGGTAGCTTGTTGCAAACTTTAAACAACACTTTTTATCGATATCTTTGAGAAATGGCTTTCTACTTTCCACTCTTCCACAAAAGCCAGATTTTTGCAGTGTACGACTGATAATTGTCCTATGGACAGACTGTCCCATCTCAGCTGTAGATCTTTGCAATTTCATCCATAGTGATCATGGGCCTCTTGGCTGCATCTCTAATCAGTCTTCTCCTTTTTTGAGATGAAAGTTTAGAGGGACGGCCGGGTCTTGGTAGATTTGCAGTGGTATGATACTCCTTCCATTTCAGTATGATCACTTGCACAGTGCTCCTTGGGATGTTTAAAGTTTTGGAAATCATTTTGTATCCAAATCTGGCTTTAAGCATCTCCACAACAGTATCACGGACCTGCCTTTTGTGTTCCTTGGTCTTCATGATGCTTTCTGTGCTTCAAACAGAACCCTGAGACTATCACAGAGCAGCTGCATTTATACGGAGACTTGATTACACACAGGTGGATTATATTTATCATCATTAGGCATTTAGGACAACATTGGATCATTCAGAGATCCACAAAGATCTTCTGGAGTGAGTTTGCTGCACTGAAAGTAAAGGGGCCGAATAATAGTGAACTCCCCACTTGTTATGATCAGGTGACCTTGGAGCAGCATGAAAACTTTCAGTGGAGTAGGTGGTAATGTCGGGGTCATCACGACAATACCCTTCATCCACCAGTCATTCCAAATCAGATTAAGAGCATTGGTACCGGAGTGAAGGATGAGTCAGACAAAATGCTGGTTCAAACTCATTGCATGCTCGTACTTCCACACGTAGTGGGAACGTCACAGCAATTGAACTTTATTTCGTGATACACAACATTATATGACCTATTGGGGGAAGGTGTGCAGAAGGCGGGGATAGGCAGGGTTTAAGCAATGTATCTAGTATTCAGTCCTTCTGGTTGGTCTGACGTCATATGATGGATCCTCCTTCCTCCACGTCACTTTAAGTTTCCATTTCTCCAGAAACGATACTTTAGCTTCAGAAACGAAAGTAGATTCTTGGCAAGAACAAAAACTAAGGCAAAGGTGAATATTGGCAGCCATCTTAAATACAATTACTTATGCATTAGCAAACATGAAGGAAAAACTTATTGTTTCACAGCATAAGAATATATAAAAGTACAAAAGAGTATAAAGATATATATTTTCACCTTGACAATCCCCCCTAAACACTAAGTTTTTCCCTAAAAAGAAAGATCCTTCGAGACTGTCCATGTGATGGGGAAAGGGGAGGTGGATTTCTTCATCCAGACACCTCAGAAGCTCTCCCCTTGTGAGAGGCCTCCAGGCAGCTGAACCCTTCACTAGCTTCACATGGAGTTCTCCTGCTGTCCCTAAACTAAATCTCTTAGCATCATCTGAGAATAAAGGGGTTTTGTCTATCTTCTTGAGGGGGACATACTTGGGGATCTCCCCTGGATCAGTGCTATCGTACTCTGATGGGTCTACTTCTTGGTTGAGGAAGGTGCCAGTCAGAGTTGCCTTAGTGATAACCTTTTTATACAGGGGAATAACACAACAGAGGATTATCGATCCAACTACAAGAAGGGCAATCAGTACCAGACAAGCTTGTTGAAGGAATCCTTTGAGCCCACCCAACCAACCGGAAAAGAAAGATGTGTCTACTCCAGCATTAGATTTTAATTCTGCTGCTAACCCATTTAACTTTTTAAGGGCTATCATGGTCTTTCCATTTACCCCAGAGTTCTGAGGGATATAGGTACAACATTCCTCTCCCACCATCCCACAGACTCCTCCTTTTTCAGCTAAGATCATATCAAGGGCTAGTCAGTTTTGGAGGGTCATTCTAGTGTTAGGGCCAAACTCCTCAACTATACCTTGGAAAGCATCACAGATAAAATTGACAAACCTTTGTTCACTGTAATATATGTAATTGATCCAATCAACATTTTTATTAATCTGCACCTGTGGGATTATAGAAGCAAAGCCAGCATAGATCTGGTTCTGGGCTTTAAACTGGTCAGGCACCCCCCTTGGCACTCCAATGCCATCGACATATACCAATAGATTTTCTTCATAACTCATGTGGAGCTTGATCAAGACTTCTCCTCTTTCTGGTATATTCATCAGGTGTCTCCGGATCCCAAGGTAAAATCTTAAACTGCACAGCTAGTTTAACAAGGGTGCATTGACCTATCCAGGCATTAGGCAACCTAGAACGGAGCTTACCATCTGCACATAACCAATAAATGTCGTACATATACTGTGTATGATTAGCTAGCAAATCAGTATCTAGGGAACTGTTCTCTTTGCAGAAACCTGTCTCGAAGACCCCTACTGGTGTACCTGTAATATCGTGGGAATTATAGCAGGTATAATTATCAGCTAATACGGTTATCCCTCCTGGGACCTTTAGTTTAGGTGCTTCATGAATTAGTGGGACATAATCTGAGCAATCAGTGGGCTTTAAACCCTTCAACAGATTCATAACACAGGCAGTAGTATTAAGTATATCCAATATATCCCAAATTTGATCATCTGGATAATCTGTGGCCCTAACCAATTTATCCCACATGTATATAACTGACAATTTTATTGGCTATACCCATCTGTACTACTAATCTTTTATGATATTGTACAAACTTATTATTCAAGAATATTGGGGAATTTAGACTGTTCCATACGGTTACCAATATTATTATATGGAAATACGAAAAACTAAAACATCATATCCCCTTATTTGCCACTAGTCTGTTTGACCAGCTTGCAGTGCGATACGTGGATCCACATCGGCCTTCCTTCCAGCTTTACTGACATAGGAGCAATGAGGAGAACCTGGTAGGGACCGTCATACAATGGTTCTAGTCCGTGTTTTCTGACATAGCTTTTCACGACCATAAAACCACCAGGCTTCAAATTGTGACCAATATCGGTTTCTGCTGAATCTGGAAGGGAAGAAGAAACTAAAACATGGGTGTTAGCAACATTTTTACTAAGCTGAATAACATATTGAACAGCACGGTCAATTTCTTCTGACAACTACTGAGACTGAAAATTTGCAACTGAGAACCTAGCACCAAACAATATCTCATATGGGGACAGGCCATATTTTGCAATAGGGGTAGTGCGAATGTGTAAGAGCCCTGACCATGGAGCCGTAGTCTCCTGCATCATTTTGGTCAATTGTCCCTTCAGCGTGCCGTTCAGCCTCTTAACTTTCCCACTGGATTGTGGAGAGTATGGAGGGCTACAGTGGATCCAAGCATTGTCAGAACCTCCTGATACACATGAGAAGAAAAGTCCGGGCCTTGGTCACTTTCATCAACTTCTGGAACACCATATCTGCATATAACTTCCATCACCAGTTTCTTTGCTGTGGTCTTTGCAGTCACGTTGGTAACAGGGAATGCTTCTGGCCAATTGGAGAACATGTCGACAACCACCAGACAATATTCATACCTTCCAGACTTACGCAACGTGATATGGTCCACCTGGAGCCTTTGGAAAAAATAATCGGGCTTAACAAGATGCTTCGGGGTTACACGTTGAAGTTGACCGGGATTGCAGGTCTGACAGATACCTCGATGTGTGGGCCCATGCGCCCACGTGGCAATAGCAGGGTACATCTGCTTAGGGAGACACACAACTTGGTCCTTTTTCCAGTGACCATTGTCCATACATGCTCCATCAGCTTTCCACTGCTTCACTTCTTCCTTTGGAGACATTCTCTGCATTGTCATTAAGCGGTCTCGCGGGGTCCAGCAGAAAACCTCAGTCTGTCATAGATCATCAGGTTCCTGTAGAGTCAGTGTTTCTTGTAACTGTTTACGCTGAGAGCGTGTGGTCACCATAGCTGGTATGGGCTGTTCAACAGGTAGGAGAGCAGCGGCTTTTGCTTGCATATCTGCAAAGGTGTTACCAACAGTCTGTGGCCTGTTCCTAGTACCGTGCTCCTTAACTTTGATAATGGCCACCTGAGTAGGTAATTTGATTGAGTCCATGAGGGATTTAACAGCTTCAACATTCTTCACTGAGTCCCGGCGGTAGTAACAAACCCTCGATTGGTCCATAGGGCTCCGAAATCATGAGCAATACCAAATGCATACTGTGAGTCCGTATATATTAGCCCGCCTGTCTTTGGCCAGAACACATGCAGTAGACAGATCCTGAAGTTCTGCTTCCTGTGCTGACAGGGAGGGAGAGAATGCAGCTCCGTGCACTACAGTGTCTTCCGTAGTATCAGCGTATCCGGTGTGAAATCTGCCAAAATCATCAGCATATCTTGAACAGTCTTTCAGGGCCTTGTAGAGAGGTTGCATTATGCGGGATGCGTCCGGTATCCACTGACAACAATAAATACATAGTCCAAGGAAACGTTGGAGTTCAGTCACATCCTTTGTAGCTGACGGCTATTTTTCTTTCTTCTGTGAGGTGTCTGGCACCCTGAAGGAGACAGTGACCCAAAAATATCACTTGACCAAGGCAGAACCGAAGTTTCGAGGCCGAAACCCGACAGTTCAGATCTGCCAGATACTTGCGAAAACTAACAGTGGCAACAATGGCTTCCTGCTCTGTCTGTGCACACAACAACAAAAAAAAAATTACCCACATACTGAAGCAGCGTGACATAAGGATATTCTAACTGCCAGGGTTAGAGACACTATCCCCCCCCCCCTTTTTTTTTTTTTTTCTCAAACTGATCTGGAAAGGGCGTGTAAGATACACATCTCATTATACTCATCTGCATAGGGGTTATATAACGTAAGGACCATCTGACCATCATCTTGGCTCACCAACTCTCTAGGTCTGCTCAGGTGCACTTATACATCCATCATATTGTCTTTGTCTGTATAATGGGAAAGGTTTGTTCTCAGGGTCAGCCAATTATTTTAGCGTAGCTAGCTAGTCAGAGGGCTTCCAGGGATAATACTCCTGTATCTGTCTTACACTACCTGATGTGGTTGGCTCTCTGGTGGTGGGGGTGACTAGATGACCAGTTGGGGGTGACATGACATGCTGGTCTACAGCTCCTTCCCAAAAGGATTACTGTCAGCTTACTCCCAAAGTTAATGTCCCCACTACCCACTAACCACAATCCTGTGTCAGCTTCTTATATCACTACATGTGATCTTATCTGGACAGGATTCAGCGCAATTCACTTAGGTTGGGTTGCAGCACAGATTATACAAGCATTTCTCCAGTCTGGGTTTGTCTGACCGCAATGTTTACAAATCCATCTGTCTTGTCTTGGTCTGAGAATTAACATGGCGAGAGAGATTTCCAGACACAGGGTTAAAATGGATATTGGAGTATGAGACTGGATTTGTGTAGGGAGGGGGGCTGGAGCTGGAGTCTAGTGGGCCACTGATAAGGAGCTAGCTGTGTCCTTGAAGCTGCTGTTCCTGCTCCTTGAAGCTGCGGTGGGGGCTACAGGGCGCAGCTGCTGATTTAGAATGGGTTAAGTTCTTCTGGAAACTTTGTACTACTTTTAATACATCGTCCGGACACCATATTTCACTTTAAACTTACAATAATTCTTTCTAATTCAATACAACATTGTACTATTGCTTTAAACACAAATCTCTCAGCACGTACTGAACCAAGGACAGAATATACACAGCTCCACCATATTCTTCAGCGCAGCTGCATGGCCCCCCCTTTCTCTGGCCCGCAGCACAAAGAGAAGAAATCAGAAACAATTCGCGCAGGGGTTCACCCCTCCCATCAGCTATAAACACAGAGATAAGAATTTACAGCAATCCTCAACATAAAGAAGAAAGGCACAGCGCAGCTGTTTGACCCCTCCCATCGGGTGTCTCAGAAAACCACACAGAGTAACGAAATACAGCAGTTCTCAGACTCAATTAATTTCTACAAAACCTTCACACAATTCCTATGCCAGAACACCTCAGAAAAACCAATGATTGAGGTATTTTATAACCAAACACGGGCTCTGCATCCTCTGATTCTCCCTCTCCATCAACCTCTTTCCATTCCTCGTTCTTTAAACCTCGCGCAACTCGCAGATGAGCTTGCGCTTGTTCTAACAGTCCTTTATCTTTCAACATTCTTGACTGCCTTCTTGCCCTCCCGTGACTCTACTATTGTCTTGACTTCCACAGCATCCTCACTTAACTCGTGGGGCACGGACTTCTTCTGCTATAAGAGATGCAACATGACTCACAGAATACTACGCCCTTCTGCAGCAGGCCGCTGACAGCGACGACAACACTTGTGTCCTAGCACGGAGCCTCGCGCTCGACGTGTTATGAATAAAGAGCCTCGCGCTCAATATTTTTCCCTAACCTGAACACCAGTGATTACAGTCTGCCCTGTCACGATATTCTAAACGTTGGGAGGCTGTCTCCTAGTGAGACCCCTCCACTGTGTTTCTGGTGGTCCCACTCTTGGGACGTCTTAATTACCGATATGTGCAAGTGTGTGCAAGTGTTTCTGGTGGTCCCCCTCTTGGGACGTCTTAATTACCGATATGTGCAAGTGTGTGCAAGTGTTTCTGGTGGTCCCCCTCTTGGGACGTCTTAATTACCGATGTATGTGCGTGCAATATCACAGAGGCTACGTCTCCTATCCCTTCCTCTAAGCCGCCCCAATCCACAAACTTCTCAATCTTTCACTCTATCACTACTAGGCAACAGTCACGGGTAGGGTGGTTGAATGGAGTACAATGACCGGTGGAGGAGGTGTGGTGTACACGAGGACGCGCAGAGTGCGACGTCTCTCAGTTGCTGGTTCGAAGCGTGGCACGGGATTGCGCTCGGTCTCACCACTCGACCGGTCACTCCCCAGACCCAAGGAGACCACGGACTAACCAATAATGGCTGAAACACTAGCAAGTGTGACACATACAGAATGTATGATCTCCACTTACCGTGTTTGGAGGGTGATCAGTCCTCGAGGTCAGCCACTACGGGTGTCGTCCACGGACGTCCAGGCATGGGTCCAGGGGGTCTCGTATCGCGGGCCACGCCCCACGTTGGTTGCGCAAAATTGTCGGGGTCGTCACGACAATACCCTTCATCCACCAGTCATTCCAAATCAGATTAAGAGCATTGGTACCGGAGTGAAGGATGAGTCAGACAAAATGCTGGTTCAAACTCATTGCATGCTTGTACTTCCACACGTAGTGGGAACGTCACAGCAACTGAACTTTATTTCGTGATACACAACATTATATGACCTATTGGGGGAAGGTGTGCAGAAGGCGGGGATAGGCAGGGTTTAAGCAATGTATCTAGTATTCAGTCCTTCTGGTTGGTCTGACGTCATATGATGGATCCTCCTTCCTCCACGTCACTTTAAGTTTCCATTTCTCCAGAAACGATACTTTAGCTTCAGAAACGAAAGTAGATTCTTGGCAAGAACAAAAACTAAGGCAAAGGTGAATACTGGCAGCCATCTTAAATACAATTACATATGCATTAGCAAACATGAAGGAAAAACTTATTGTTTCACAGCATAAGAATATATAAAAGTACAAAAGAGTATAAAGATATATATTTTCACCTTGACAGTAACTATACTGACCGCAAACCCTGATCTTAACACCGCAACTAGAAGTAGCCGTGGGTTGTGCCTAACAAAACCTAGACACCTCGACACAGCCGGAGGACTAAATACCCCTATAGATGGAAAAAGGAATTTCTACCTTGCCTCAGAGCAGAACCCCAAAGGATAGGCAGTCCCCCACAAATATTGACTGTGAGTAGTAGAGGAAAAGACACACACAGGCAGGAAACAGGATTTAGCAAATGAGGCACACACTAGCTAAATAGGAAAGGATAGGACAGGATACTGAGCGGTCAGTATTAAGAATCCTTCCAAAAATATCCACAGCAGAAAATACAAAAACTCCACCATCTAACTAACGATGTGGAGCGTATATCTGCAACTCCAGAGAATCCAACAAGACTGAGAAAACACTGACACAGTCTAAGCTGGACAAGAGAAAAACAAATGAATAGCACAGAAGATAAGCACACTGCATGTGTGCCACAGAAAAAGAAACAGACACTTATCTTTGCTGAATTGGCAGCTAAGCAGGAGAAGCCAGAAAGTGATCCAACACTTCACAAGAAACATTGACAACTGGCAAGGACTAATGAATCCTGCACACCTAAATATCCCAGTCAGAACTGCAATCAGCAGATACACCTGGCCAGGACTGCGACTCAGAGACAACTGCATTCCCACCTACAACCACTGGAGGGAACCCAAGAGCAGAATTCACAACACCACTTTTCAGTTTTTGAATTTCCACAAAAATTTAAAGTAACCAATAAATTTCATTCAACTTCACAATTGTGTTCCACTTACATTTACATTTGGTATCTTTATGTTTGAAGCATGATATGTGGGAACAGGTTGAAAAGTTCAAGGGCGCCAAGTAATTTCACTAGGCAGTGTGTCTTTTGCATGGTTTTGAGCAACAATGGAGTAATTACAGAATATGTCCCAGAGAGTGTCGAGGTCTGTGGAGTGTATTACTCAGGTGACAGGCAGTGCTACACAGCTCAGGTAAAGGCCTTAATGTGGCAATGACCATGTTCCAATATATGTAAGGCTGCGGCCTGAATAGGTCTGTGCAGCGCAGTAATGCAGTCTCTTAGACGTGCTTAAAATGTACAGACACTGGTCAATACCCCACCACCATTTTTTGTAAGGATCCAAATTTAGAAAATGTAAGGAAAGTGACAGTTTAATAAGAAACAGAAGTCTCATTTAGGATCCTGGAAAAGTCAGCAATGGTCTGTCCCGCACCAGACAATGTAAATTGCTAACAACGCAGATCTCGGCATTAGGCCAGCGTCACACTACAGTAGAATACGGACAAGTGCTTTGCGAGAAAACATCGCATAGCTTCCAGACCAGTGTTAATCTATGGGGCAGCTCACATCACCGTATTTTTTCCCGTATTCGACGTGTGTGTAAAATTGCATCATGCTGTGATTGTACGCGTATATTGTCCGAGACTCACCAATGCAAGCCTATGGGTGCGAGAAATGCTCTGGCACCAGATGGACCATTTGTCTAGCCTGCGACAAATACGCACACATTTTCCTCATTTCAGTCCATTGAGCCATGAAATTCAATGGGCAAAAGCAGTGAGAAAATCGCATCATAGCATTGCAATCGCATTACACATGGATTACCATATGGAGAACCCTCGTGCGACTCTTGGCAGTGAGACTTAGAGCGATTTTTCATATGTTAAGTGTGACCCCAGCCTCAGACCCCGGCTGCCTTGATACCGGAAGCTCCACTGATTACTTCCGCTCGGGGAACATAAGAATGCGCGCACGCCCCCGAGCAATACCAGAGCAGACGTGGATATTACATTTCGTCACCTGGGACCCCAAATCTGACAGGTAAAGCACTTAGTCTGTTTTCTTACAAAACGCCAACTACTGTATATTGCTAAATCATAACCATTTTTAATCTTTGAGTCTATTCTTCCCTGCCTCCAACCACTATGTCTCCATTATGTAATGTTATGCCCATTGTGTTTTCTTATATTCATCTACCTACATGCCACAGTGGTACATATACTCTTAAACAAGAACCTCTAACTTTTATTGGAACTGGCGCAGTTCCTCAGCACCTCCTATTTAAAATGTGTTCTGCCTCCAGACGCATGTGATGCTATATAGCTCCATCTTATTTTTCATCTCATTTTGTATGCCTATGAGTTAAAATAGTGAATTGTCATGTGACATCATTGATCTTTGTTTTTTTTACCCATCTTTTTACTTCTTTACTTTATGGGTATGTGCACACGTTGCGGATTTCCTGCGGATCCGCAGCGTTTTTGCGCTGCTGAAACGCTGCAGATCCGCAAGTTATTTACAGTACAATGAAAATCAATGGTAAAAAAAAATGCTGTGCTAATGGTGCGGAAAATTCTGTACGGAAACGCTGCGGATTAAAAGAAGGCTCATGTCACTTCTTTTTTGCAGATCTGCAGCGTTTTTGTACCCATTCCACTATAGAAATCCGCAGGGGTAGAAAAGGCAGAAAATCCGCAAAAAATCCGCAGCAAATCCGCAACAAAAACGCACAAAATCCGCACAAAAACACGACAAATCTGCACCTGCGTTTTCTGCCAAGAGATGCAGAATCTGCACCAGAAATAAGCCTAATCTGCAACGTGTGCACATAGCCTATTACTTTAGACTAATATTGTTATATTTTTGCAGATATATCTTGAAAAAGGCAATATAATGCTGAAACGTCGATGAATTATACATGTTTATATTCACTTGGGTCTGTTATTTGACATTTTGGATTTTCATTTTGCATTAATAAAACTTCAATTTTGAGTACCAGAGTTTGCCATATGATTGATTGACTATTTTTTACTCTAGAGCACCAACTCTCTACAGTGAGCACCCCATTATTCATTCCATACTAGAATATTTTTCAGGAGACTGAGATGAGGGGAGAGTAAGCCAGAGAGCGATACCTAAGCGTAATAAATGACAAATAGAAAACAATTGTGATAGATATACAGTATATATACTGTATATACTCGAGTATAAGCCGACCCGAGTATAAGCCGACCCCCCTAATTTTGCCACAAAAAACTGGGAAAATGAGTCAAGTATAAGCCTAGGGTGGAAACTGCAGCAGCTACCGGTAAATTTCAAAAGTAAAAATAGATACCAATAAAAGTAAAATTAATTTAGACATCAGTAGGTTAAGTGTTTTTGAATATCCATATTGAATCAGGAGCCCCATATAATGCTCCATAAAGTTTGATGGGCCCCATTAGATGCTCCATATTAAAATATGCCCCATATAATTCTGCATAAAGGGTAATAAGGGCCCCATAAGATGCTCCATAGAGATATTTGCCCTATATAGTGCTGCACAAAAATGTTATGGCCCCATAAGACGCTCCATACAGACACTTGCCCCATATAATGCTGCACAAAAATATTATGGCCCCATAAGATGCTCCGTACAGTCACTTGCCCCATATAGTGCTGCACAAGCATTATGGCCCCATAAGATGCTCTGTACAGTCACTTGCCCCATATAGTGCTGCACAAGTGTTATGGCCCCATAAGATGCTCCGTACAGTCACTTGCCCCATATAGTGCTGCACAAGTGTTATGGCCCCATAAGATGCTCCGTACAGTCACTTGCCCCATATAGTGCTGCACAAGTGTTATGGCCCCATAAGATGCTCTGTACAGTCACTTGCCCCTTATAGTGCTGCACAAGTGTTATGGCCCCATAAGATGCTCCGTATAGTCACTTGCCCCATTATAGTGCTGCACAAGCGTTATGGCCCCATAAGATGCTCCGTACAGTCACTTGCCCCATATGCTTTTGCTGCGATAAAAAGAAAAAAAAATCACATACTCCCCGGCACTTTCACCTTACCTTCTCCTCGTGCGGCTCTGTCTTCAGCACTGACGTTCAGCAGAGGATGCGCACTGACTACGTCACCGCACCCTCTGACCTGAGCGTCACAGCCAGAGAACGATGAAGACAGAGCCGCACCGGAACGAGGAGCGGTAAATATCGCTCAGCGCTCCCCTCCCCATATACTCACCTACTGAAAGTCCCCCTCTCGGCTTATACTCGAGTCATACCCGGGGGTTGGCAGGTGAGGGGGGTGGGGCAGTCTAATTATACTTACCTACTCCTGGCGCCAGAGGCGTAGCTAGGGTTTCAGCTTAGGGGGGGCGAAAAATCTGAGTGGGCCCCTAACGAGGTACCCCTGACTACATCAGCAGTTGACCGCACTGTGACTGAAAATACATGTATATACAAAAATGAACACTGATACTACTATATGAGAACCATATATTGGTAGATGCCAGTCCTACAGACCATATAAGAGATCACAGCACAGTTATAGATAATAACTTACAGATGACGTTCTTTCTGATGGAATCGTTCACTTTTCTCGTCTTTTCCATCTGGCCCAGACCGACATAACAACTTCTCCACCCAGGACTCGTCTGCAGAAATTATGATGACACATCAGACTTCTCACATTTCCAGCCCCGTCCCCATCTATCCCCAACCTGCACAAACTCCTCATTCTGCTGATACCCCAATACTGAGCCGCTGCTGCCGTATGGGTCCTACAGCACCTGCTGTGTGGTACAATAATGGTGCCGCTCCACATAGTAATAATGACTCTTTTCTGCTCTCTAGATAATAAAATTCACCCCTAGAAAATATTAATGCCCTGTGCTAGTGCCCTCCACATTTTGTCCCTAAAAAGTAATAATACCACACATGAAATTTTGATGGTCTCAGTACTCTGAGGGCCCATATAACAATAATATTTAAGTTCCCACTTAACATTTAATAATGTCCCCTAAGTAGCCTCCGTGTACAGCTTGACTATACACAGTATGGTTGGCCCATAGCTTTCCTATGCACAGTATAATGCCCCCACAGCTCCCCTATACACAATATTTTGAACCCACAGCCCCCCTATAGACAGTATGATGTCCCCACTGCTCCCCTATACACAGTATGATGTCACCACTGCTCCCCTATACACAGTATGATCAGCCCACAGCTTCCCTATACACAGTATAATGCCCCCACAGCTTCCCTATACACAATAGGATGATACCACAGCTCCCCTATACACAATATGATGATCCCACAGCTCCCCTATACACAGTATGTCACCACTGCTCCCCTCTACACAGTATGATGAGCCCCACTGCTCCCCTCTACACAGTATGATCAGCCCACAGCTCCCCTATACACAGTACGATGAGCCCACAGCTCCCCTATACACAGTGTGTCACTACTGCTCCCCTATACACAGTATGATGAGCCCTACTGCTCCCCTTTACACAGTATGATCAGCCCACAGCTCCCCTATACACAGTACGATGAGCCCACAGCTCCCCTATACAAAGTTTTATGCCGACAGAGCTCCGCTATAGAAAGTATAATGCCCCCAGAGCTCACCTATATACAGTATAATGGGCCA
The DNA here is from genome assembly GCF_032444005.1 of Ranitomeya imitator. Classification (NCBI taxonomy): domain Eukaryota; kingdom Metazoa; phylum Chordata; class Amphibia; order Anura; family Dendrobatidae; genus Ranitomeya; species Ranitomeya imitator. Next base: position 245,931,040 of record NC_091286.1, on the reverse strand, counting down.
ACAGCTCACCTATGCACGGTATAATGCCTTCATAGCTCCCCTATACATAGTGTCATGGGCCCACAGCTCCTGTATATACAGTATGATGTCCCCCACAATTCCCCTGTACACAGTATAATGAGCTAACTGCTCCCTTATACACAGTATATTGCCCCCACGGCTCCCCTATACACGGTATGGTGTGCTCACAGCACTCTTATACACAGTATGATGGGCCCACAGCTCCCGTACATACAGTATGATGTCCATTAGAGTTCCCCTATACATAGAATGATGTCCCCATTGGTCCCCCAAAACACGTATAATAGTTAAGTGTTCTGACACTGTGTGTCTCCTGCACTGAGAGTCACACTGCCAGGAGGAAATTAGCTTTATTCCTCACTGCAGCCTCAGGGGTGGCGCTGGCACGGTTTCAGTCACTGCTCTGAGTATAGAGCAGCAGCTGTAACTACGCCTCTTAGGGTATGTGCACACATTGCGGATTCCCCATGGATTTACTGTGGATTTTGTTGGTTTTGTGCAGATTCCACCTGCGGTTTTACACCTCCAGATTCCTATTAAGGAACAGGTGTAAAACACTGCGGAATCCGCACAAAGAATTGACATGCTGCGGAGAATAAACCGCTGCGTTTCCACACGGTATTTTCCGCAGCATGTGCACTGCGGATTTTGTTTTCCATAGGTTTACATGGTGCTGTACACCACGTGGAAAACTGCTGCGAATCCACAGCCAAATCCACAATATGTGTACCTACCCTTAACGTGCCATTCCAGCAGTCAAATAAAAAAAATTGCTGGAGTGATGCTTAATTGTGATGTAGCTTATGGCTTACCCAGCTGGTTAGTATAATAAGCCCCTACCTCCCCATCCCAGAGAACAACTATTACATGTGATGGAGTGCATATAATCTGGTAACCATCTAATAATCAGCCCCCCAATGCCTGTCGCCCGCTCACCCACCTCAGCCCTCACAATACCCTTATCTTCTCACATTCACGCCCCAGTGCCCTGTCCGCCTCCCCCACCTAAGCCCCCACAACACCCCATCCTCTCACATTTACCCCCCAGTTACTATGAACTGCCTATCACTTTAAAGGGAACCTGTCACCCCGTTTTTTCAGTACGAGATAAAAATACTGTTAAATAGGGCCTGAGCTGTGCGTTACTATAGTGTATTTTGCGTACCCTGATTCCCCACCTATGCTGCCGAAATAACTTACCAAAGTGGCCGTTTTTCGCCTGTCAATCAGGCTGGTCAGGTCAGATGGGCGTGGCGACATCGCTGTTTCTTCCCCCAGTTCGCATCTCGGCTTCAGGAAAATGGCCGCCGCGATCTCTATCTGCGCACGCGCGGCATCCCGCAGCCATTTTCCTGAAGCCCCGGGCAGCAGGAAGATGGCCGCCCCCACAGATCACCAGGGAAATAGCGCAGATCGCGCGTTTTTTCTTCTCCTGCCCAGTGGATACAGAAGATGGGCATGCGCAAACCACTACGCCACCAACGGAAAGATATGCAAGATCTGGGGGAAGAAACAGCGATGTCGCCACACCCATATGACCTGACCAGCCTGACTGACAGGCGAAAACGGAGACTTTGGTAAGTTATTTCGGCAGCATAGGTGGGGAATCAGGGTACACAAAATACACTATAGTAACGCACAGCTCATGCCCTATTTAACAGTATTTTTATCTCGTACTGAAAAAACGGGGTGACAGGTTCCCTTTAATGCATTTTATCCCCACTTACCAATGACGCTTGCAGCAGGACCAGGAAGTATCTGAGGGACTGAAATGTAGGTGGGCACTAGGACCCAGCGTGCCTGCCCTGAGCCAGTCCCAGCGTGCACACGGAGGGAAGAAACCTGCAGCCTGGGAGGAGGTCCTGAGGTCGGTCAGCACAATACAGTGCAGGAGAGAGATTTACCTCTGGCCACTGTGCTGCCAGCGTGCAGAATCTCGTCAGGCAGGAGAGCAGGCATTTTGCTGCTCTTCCCTCCTGTGCTGTATTGTGCCTCATCAAGGAAGTGGCAGTGCCGGCTCCCAGTGGGCCCCTTCATGTGAGAGGGCCCGGGGCGATGGCCCCCTCTGCCCCCCCAGTAGCTACGCTACTGCCTGGCGCGGTCCCTGCACGTCCCTGCTTCTTCCAGCACTGCATCTTCTTCCTGTATTGAGCGGTCACAGTTACCGCTCATTACAGTGATGAATATGCGGCTCCACCTCTATGGGAGGTGGAGCCGCATATTCATTATTGTAATGAGCGGTACCATGTGACCGCTCAGTACAGGAAGAATCTGCAGCGCTGGAAGAAGCAGAGACGTGCAGGGACAAAAGTTGTTGTGGGGAAACCCACTGTTTGGGCACATGGCAGTGCTCGGAAGGGAAGGAGCACTGTTTGACTTTTACAAACCAAAATTGGCTGGAATTGAGATTGGACGCCATGTCGTATTTGAAGAGCCCCTGATGTGCCTAAACAGTGGAAACCCCGCAAAAGTGGCCACATTTTGTAAACTAGAACCCCCCAAGGAACTTATCTAGATGTGTGGTGAGCATTTTGACCCCCAAGTGTTTCACTAAACTTTATAACTCCCAGGTGTGAAAATATAAAATCATATTTTTTCCATAAACATGGACTGTATCCAAGTGCGGTGGTGAGTAAAGAATCCCGGCCCGGTCATCCCGTTACCGCATACCCTGCCCTCCTGCTTTCCACTGTCATCACCAGAGGTGTCCTGTCTTCCCACTCTGCCGTCATCCCCGGCAGCAAGAGCACCTGCGTTCTCACATGCCGGTCCCGCTCTGTCAGGACTTCGTGGCATGCATACGGAGGAGCCCCATGGCTACAGAGGCCCGATGGATCCAAGGAGTCATACGGGAGAAGAAGCGGTGGGAGAGCCGCATCGTCGAGGAGTTACAGCTGCGGAAGGCCGGATGACTCGCGGAGTGGTCCAGTACCTTGTTAAATATTAATTATTCTTATTTTTATTCTGTACCGAGCACATGGTTTCTTGCTGACACTATCAAAAGCTATTTCTGTGTATGTAGCTCAGAGTATAAGTTAACTCCATATACAGAAGACACGTGATCAGTGTTGAACATATATAAACGTCTCTTAGGAGGGGGTGGGGGCTTTTGTCACGTGGGACGGTCACCTCCCTTCCTTCACCATCATTCTCCATGGACATGGGACAAGACACGAGGAACAACAGCTGTTAGCTACTCCATGCCATGATGACTTCAGACTTTCACACAGACAGATGACTTCTACCATTCAGGACCCTGGAAAGATGAGTAACAGGAGAAGCGCTGATATCTACACATGGACACTCTGTTTGTAATTGTTTCATCTACCTTTTATGTTTTTGCTGCGATGGTGGATAACTCAATAAACCACTATACTTTCGTCAGAATATCATGACATTTTTCTTTTAAGAATAACGCACCTGGTTAAGTCTTGATTAGATATTTTTGCTCAATAACGATTTTTAACATTTGGCCTAGCCAGCCAGTTTTGATTTTTTTGTGCTATTTTTGCGTGAATTTCCTTCTTCTTGCACACGGGGGAAGACAGAAGAGTTCCGCTAGATTGTGCAAGTATTCAGGAATTCCACTTCAAGTCACAAAGATCTCACAAGAACCTACGAATTACGAAGACTTTAACAGGTGTCAGACGGATTGACAGCAAGCACTGGTAGTGCTGAAGATAGATGTGCTAAAAATAGCCGTGCTGAAGTCCGGAGCCCAGCGTTGTAAAAGCAAAGGGACTACAAGCTGAGATTTCAAGGTAAGACAAATGGATTTGATAAATTCATATGCTAAATCAAGTCAGATAGAATTTGTAAGTTTGTACGGATCTAGCTTAGAAATATTTTGGTCTAATTTATTTGCAGAATGCAGAATAGCGAATTCGAATTTGAATTTAGATTCTAAGCTAATGTCTAAGAAAAAAGAAAAAGAGCAACTTAAAAATATCTTACATATGGTTTATGTATTTAACGAGTTTGTGACAGAGAAGTCCAAAAAAGACAGTGTAGAAAGAATTTCTAAGGAAACTAATGATGTTCCCAAGATTGACTGTAATGAGAAGAGTGAGAAAGATGTGACGCACGTATCTGTAATGACGATGACCACCCAAAGTGACATTGACTTTGTGACACAAGATGAAAAACAAGATGGAGGAAGCGTAGGAGAAACTGACAAAGATGATCTACGAGGGACAGAAGTACCATTGCCCTTAAAAATAGACGACTCAGAGGCCCAACTCCAACTTAAATCTAGGAAAATCCTGCTAAAATTATGCAAAATCATTCCTGCATATGATGACAAAATCCATGTGTGCAGAAATTCAGAGATATTTGAAAGTTTTGCTGATAAGTTTGATTTGACTAATCAGGAGAAAAATAATTTGTTTAAAATTTGGCTGCCAGTAACTTTTATGAGAAGATATTCATTAGAAATGCAGGATGAGTTCCACGAAAAGATGACTGATGTAGAAAGATTAAGAATTTTGATTTTCTGTGGATTGAAAGAAAATTATCCAGATCTTGATATTCTTCTAAAATTGAAGATTGGCCGGGAAGAATGTACGTTTACTTTTATGGCCATTTTTGAAAGGATTTATAAATTGGTCTGTACGAATTTGAATCAACAATCCATGATAAATTGTTTTGTAAACAAGTTTAAATTCTTAAATCCTGTATCTCGTATAATTGCTACACAGAAAAATTCTTTATACGAATGCGCCCAATCCCTTGATTTTTCTAGAAAACACGAGAATCTTGAAAGGAAAACACATTTTACTAAGTTTTTGAAACCAGTCAGAATTCAATCTTATCAAAAGCCAAAATCAAAATCTTCAAACCTGTTCCAAAATCAAATCTATGAAGTACGAAGAAAATTACATATTTGCTACAAACCCTATGAAAAGATTCAGGAGTCTATTAAAGAAATTTCTCTGAAAGATTTAAAATCTGAAGGCTCAGATCTGTCTCTAAAGATGGCGGAGACTGACAGACGGAAGCAGGTGAGTATCCCAGGGGGAGCTCAGCTGAACACTCCATTATCACAGCAGCTCTTCAAAGAGTCCATAGGGTTAAAACTGACCTTACTAAATAAAGCATTTCAGCAGATTATCGACAAACAGCCAAATTTTGGGATAGGAATTGGCTAAAAATTAATTATATTATATGATGAGTTATACAATGTATTATTTATTAATGTAATTATTTTATTCAATATAATTCTGCAGTTATATATATTAATATAGTATATAGTAAATACTGTAGCATATTTGTATAAGTAGAGATTATATTAACTGCATTTTTATATATATAGCGAAATAATTAAAATATACTCCAGTAAAAAATATTTAGAATTACAATTAAATACATTTATTAAGTATATACATATGTATAAGATATCTAAATTATTTTGTTTTGAAATAAATATGAAAATAACCTTTATCTTTTATTTTCCCTTAGAATTTTACTTTCAAAGCGAGGATTGAACAAAAAAATACCTGTTTCATGAATTTATGTCTTATTCACACAGGAAGTTATATTAACTGCATGATATATATATATATTTAACACTTAAAAATAAATAATATATCTAACAACCTAAAAATGTGTGTACTACATGTTTTTCTGTAACATTATGTTTTTCCACTGCATGGTGCATGACGTGACAGCTGTGAGTTAAGGAATATCATATAGCCTTGTTTTTTAACTTTAGGAATTTCCCTCAGCCTATACATGCAAATGGATTCCTGTACCGAAATAGCGTTGGAACATTCAACTCGGGTTTCTTGTAAATGAGTCCAGTCCTTTCTATAGGTTAAAACATAGTGTTAGATAATATTTGGGGAATATTCAAAGAAATATTAGAATACTAAATTTAATAGATTACAATGCGCATTGATTGATAATTAGGATACAATATTTTGGGTTAATATACATGTTTTTTATTCTTTGTATGTGAAATGTATTGTGAACGTCTATGTGAGTCACATGTGACAGGTGAGAGAACATATGAGCAGCTGCTGAGTGAATTTGACATGAGATGTGATGTAAGAGTGACCAGAGCGTGGTATGTGGAATGTGGAATGTGTATGCACAGTTTGACTGAGGCCTCATGATTTATGGTATGTCAGAAAAAAAAACCAACAACTGTGTGTTTAAAAAAAAATAATAATAATAGGATTCAGTTAAATTATTAGAATATTAAGATATATTTAAATATTATTATGCAACATATATTCCTTTACTGATTATTATTTAATAAGTACAATAACACATCAATATGGTTTATCAAGGAAACCTACATTTAGAACATTTTTTCCTAATGATAATTTTATTATATTCAGTGTTTTTTTTTCATGGTTACATAGATGAGTACACATCTTCAAACAAATATATGGCACAAGTTGATATGACAGTTATAAAAATAATTATTTTTCACTTGGTTTTTTTACAAATTAATTTTTTCACAAAATAATATTTTTTGATACTAAGGGGGAAATGTGTTTTTGATCCTGATCACATCATCACATTTCATCAATACCTCTTCTTCACACATTTTAATAAAGAAGAAATATGAATAAGGTATTATTGGATATAATAACAATAAATATTATAAAAGTCATTTTTTCCTCTAATGAAGGGTATTATATGCAAAGTTGCATAATTTCAATATTTTGGTGATCCAAGGTTATGACAACATCTACATGAGGAAAATATTAAGGGAATGTGTTACTGAGACATAATCTCAGCATTTGTCATCAACATATAAAGGTCTTATTCTTATTTTTTATTCTCATTTTTATTTTTAATTTTTTCATTTTTTTCATCAACAAATGAAGGCAATATTTTAATTTTTCATTTTTAATTTTTTCTTCATTTTTAATTTTCCTTTTTAATTTTTCCTCTCAAGAAAAAATCAATATTTAATAGAGTAATGTCTACAAGCATATTGCTTTATCAAATATAGTGATCATATGGTTTCATTATATAAGAAAATTTCAATTCTGAGTTAAATACAACAATTCTTTCACTCATTCATTCGTTTATTCATATATATATTCTTATTTTGGTTCATGGCTATACATACTTACATATTATTGGTCTACTGAACATAAATTAATAAAGTTTTAATACTAAATATCAGCACTTGTTACATAAAAGACACACTGACATCTATGGGTTCAAAAAGAAATTACACCTATGACATAAAAATGTCCAATCACATGAAGAATATGGTTAATAATATACTATCATTTATCATTTATTATTATTATTATTATTTTATTTTTCCAAATATAAACTCCATTTTAATATCATTTAATAATTATATGGATATTATTGATTGCTATGGTACGCTGTGATATTATAAGTTAGGGAAATTACCAGATTTGGTATAGAATAGGGAATGAAGACTTCAATCAAGATACTGACGTTACGATAATAAAGACTTTACATTTTTCTAAATTCAATTGATTCTAAAAAGTTGCAAGAAGAAAAGCCGTTATCCAGAAGTTCCACAAGGTAACAATGCTATGATTTCTGAGTAATAGACTGTGTCAAATGCAATTCATGTCATCACTCACAACTACAGCATCCATCACTGACAACTGAGTACAGTATCAAAGATGAACTGTGTTATTACGTTCCAGTGGTTTCCTATCACCTATAAGACTTCCATGAAAGCTGGTGAACACTCAGGTAATTGTCAGGACGATACAATAACCCTGACATGTGTCCTGTGCACTAAGGACTGTTTATGGTGCTATGTTTGGCAAGGAAGAGTCAATGTAACCCTTGCTGTGCCGACCAAAGACGTCACACGTGTCCCAAGACCAGTGCGGACGATATGAGGATTCCAGATGATTTCCAAGGCGAGCCAATGTAAGTCCAGGTCTCTAAAAGTGACACTGCACAGATATTAAAGCTACATTTCATCTATGGACTTTGTTTTCTTATCAACATTTGAATTTATGGACTTTGATTGACACATGACACACGGTCTCTACATATCTACATGCTATCATCCTATTTCAAAAGACTTATAATAAAGATTGTTTAAAAGAACCAAGAAGACATCAATATGAAGACCAGATGACATCAGACCTGAGATGCTTCAAGTAGATATAGGGAAGTATAATATATATTTTATATGAATATTAGTCACGGCCTACCATAACATGAAGTTACATATCATTATATTATTGAGAACATATAACGATATTATTATTAATAATATTATTTATTACATCATTTTGCCAAAGAAGAAAGAAGATTTTATTAATATTTTAATTTGAGGGTTCCAATCAATGTCTGTCACCCTCAAAAGGGGGAATTGTTAAATATTAATTATTCTTATTTTTTATTCTGTACCGAGCACATGGTTTCTTGCTGACACTATCAAAAGCTATTTCTGTGTATGTAGCTCAGAGTATAAGTTAACTCCATATACAGAAGACACGTGATCAGTGTTGAACATATATAAACGTCTCTTAGGAGGGGGTGGGGGCTTTTGTCACGTGGGACGGTCACCTCCCTTCCTTCACCATCATTCTCCATGGACATGGGACAAGACACGAGGAACAACAGCTGTTAGCTACTCCATGCCATGATGACTTCAGACTTTCACACAGACAGATGACTTCTACCATTCAGGACCCTGGAAAGATGAGTAACAGGAGAAGCGCTGATATCTACACATGGACACTCTGTTTGTAATTGTTTCATCTACCTTTTATGTTTTTGCTGCGATGGTGGATAACTCAATAAACCACTATACTTTCGTCAGAATATCATGACATTTTTCTTTTAAGAATAACGCACCTGGTTAAGTCTTGATTAGATATTTTTGCTCAATAACGATTTTTAACATACCTTAACAGAAACAGTGGCTGTGGCTTCTTCCAAAGCTGAAGAGCAGGACGAAAGTCGGTGTTAACGCCAGGTCGCTTACATTCCATGGTCCCCAACTGGAGGAGGACCAAGTAGCTTCGTCAAGGAACAGGGGCCCTAAGGACCATACGTGTTGGCTGTAAGAATGGCCTCTGATTGGGAGGTAATGTCGCCGTAGGAAGCTCAACGTGTTTAATCGGATGGTTGCTACGGCCGAAGTTTCTGAAGACATGCAGGAGAGAGCAGTGCCTAGACACAGTAAGGCAGCCACAAATATGACAGCAAAGCTGGAAGCTCTGGGATCTGTGGGACTCCAGCCGCAGGGGATGAAGAGCCAAAGGAGCAATGGGGACTCCTACTCTAGCGGGTCCTCATCCCACACTTATACAGTGTTGAAGGGTCCATTTGCAGCCCATTATAGAAATCAAAGGCCATGTGTGGACTGAAGTGGCCTACTTTGAGTTATGTTTGGTGCTGGTTGCACCAGACAAAATACCAGGGCCTGTTCTGCATCTGGTGTGCCTATGAACATAATACGTGTACTGTGAAGCATATTAAATTTGTATTGCATTGTATGTATTATTGTGCTGTGTCTGCAATATTACTATATGTGTTAGAGGCAGGGCCAGCACAGGCTAACTGGGTGGGCTGGACTTGCAGCCTCTTGGGAGCAGGAAGCTCCTTCTTCCAGCTCCGAGCAAGGGCACGTTTGCCCAGGGCAAAATTTCTGCTGCGGGCGGGAGCCTTGCCAGACCTCAGGAGGGGAAAGGGTGCTGACTCAGACCTTTTGCATTGAAACGGGCACCAGGACTATGAAAGTGCCCCGTCGAAGAGGCTTAAAGTGTCCAGATTCCGGCATATGGACTACCTCCTCATTCGGCCGCCGTTACATTTTTCTTCCATTTTCTACGTATTACTGCTTGCACTTGGGACAGGTGGTTATTCCAGTCAGCACTAAAGATGACTATGTCGTCTAAATATGATGATGCATATGTATTTCCGATGAGGCTCGAACACTATGTCCATCAGCCTTTGGAATGTGGTCGGAGTCCCATGTAATCCAAAAGACATAGTGATAGAGACCCTCTGGCATTATAAAGCGGTCTTTTCTTTTGCAGATTCTGTCAATGGGACCTGTCTGTAACCTTTGGTGAGATCAAGCATGGTTAAGTACTGGGCCTCCTCCAGTCTCTCAATTAGCTCGTCATCCCCGGAGGCATTGGATAGAGGTCGAATTTTGACACCTCATTTAATTTTCTGAAGTCATTACAGAATCGTAATGACCTGTCTGGCTTTCGAATTAGCACAATGAGGCTAGCCCACTCACTCTGGGACTCCTCGATTACTCCCAACTGAAGTATTTGCCTCACTTCAGCCTCGATGGCTTGCCTCCAGGCTTTTGGCACTTGATAAGGTTTCATTCGGGCTTGGTGAAAATGTCATGCAGGATCATCGCAGCTCTGAGAATGCATCAGTATTCTATTGGACCAGAATCCGAGCATCCCATCACTGCTGTTTGGTGAGAGTGTCATTTATTTTATCCTGACCACCGGCCGCATCCTTTGCTGGTGCCAGAGGGTTCCTTTGGTACAACTGGAGTCGCCTCCATGACCAAACATTCTCGGTCCTTCCAGGCATTTAACAGGTTTATATGGTATATGTTTTTGTGCACTTTACATATTTTTTCAGGGTGCAGTTGGGCACAAATGGTTCTGTAAATTGTGGCCTCTGTTCACACAGGATGCATTATAGTTAGCACTGGACAGCCCGCCATAGGGCGTCATTAATAGGCTGAGAACCAGATGCTCTGCATTCCTTGTGTGAACTTTGCCACATACAGATTGTGTTTTTTTTGCACTGGTGTGCCACACAGCCAATCCCTGATTGAAGGCTGGCTGTCTCATTTGGTATTATTGCACCTGTGCAGTTGCCATTTTACTTGGGTCCGGTGCACCCTGTTAGTGCATTTGTATTGAGGCCTAGTTAGACAGGTAAGCATCTCTGCCTGTTTTTGTTTTTTCTTTGTTTTTCCTATATGGTACAGTTGCTCAGGTTTCATCTTTCCGGGTTGGTACACTCTATAATTTACTTCTCCCACCTTCCCCCATATCTCATATGGCCCTTGCCACGTGGCCATGAGTTTATTCGCCGTCGTACTGGATTTGAATGTGCTTGCTGCTGGGGCCACCTCTCACATAGCCATGAACTACAGCATCAACAGGTTATTTGCCTGCTGCTGTTGCTGATTATATAGCTCCTGCTGCCGTTGCTGATGTTCATGCTACTGCCGCTGATACGGCAGCAGCTGCTGGTGCTGCTCCTGTTGCTGCTGCTGATGCTGCTCCTGTTGCCGCTGCTGAGTGAGGGCCAACTGCTTCAAAAGCTCCTCCATCTTGTCAGCAGACTTGAGCTGCAGCATTGCAGGCCTAATAACTGACATGCAGCATGCTTTGCGGTATGCCTCAGTTCATACTGCCCGCATACTCCAACCACATGTAGTGCAGCAGGGTTGGTACAGTGTGACAAATAGGTAGGGACCAAAGGAAATTTTACAGCAAACGTGTTTAATGTCCAAACAACTCACACAATGAAAGGCATACAGTATGCTCCGGATCGCTTTCGGGGCATCTCAACAGAATAAATTTCCATGCCGGGTTTTCTTAAATCTGCCTTGAGAAAATAGCTTGCCCAAGACTAAACCTTTATTTTGCTCTGCAATTACAGCTATATCTGTGACTGCAATGCACTCCAGTGGTCCTAATATGCTTCTACGTGCATCCTGGGGGACACATAGTGACACTCGCATGTAACACCCGTCACTGCCTCACAGTAACTACATTTTTAGTTTTGTGATAATTATTAATTAATCATTTTTTTTGTGTCAGAGAGCGACATTTACAACACTTACCACAAATACTAAATCCCTAGGCTATAAGAGACTCAGGCGTTCATCGCTATCTCTATGTTGATGACTATCACAGCTGCAAATAGTGCACGTCTCCTGAGCTGCCCAGCACACTACTGTAGGTGGAACTGAGCACCATCTTATTGCAGCCCAGCACTATGAGCTGAGGTTCAATTTCCTCCTGTCACCGGTGCTTGAACTGCTCAGCAATGAGCGGTGACAGGAGGTCCGGATGTCAGAGCTGTGGCAGTGAGAACAAGTAAGACAACCTGACATTGTACTACTAATGCCATGCTTCCATCCTCTTCTCACAACTGGAAGAAGTCACATCTGCAACCTGACTCTGAGTAATCATGAGGCAGTGAGCCGCCAGCCGCAGCCCTGACTTTCTCTTCATTACTTCTTCCTCTGAAGGCTTGGACAGTGAAGTTGGTGCAGACTGGGGAAGGGCTTGTGTAACTTATCAAACTCACATTAGCTTCGGGAACGAAAGTGCCAACACTGATGGATTAACACTGGCACCGAAGGCGAGTGTAAGTGGCATATAACAGGGGCAAACATTTGGATTAAGAAGGGACTGTCCTAGTATTGGAAAACCCCTTTAATGATCTGTATGGTGGTATTATCAATACTGTAGAAGTTGTTAATATTTTGGTATATTATTATTGTGGTATTACTATTATTATATCTTATATAGCAGTATTATTGAAACTATTGATCATTTAGTAAATCTTGATTTCCTCCAGACAGGGTAATATTAGTAATAGATATCCCCCATCAGGACTTTGGTGGTGAGGACAGCGTGGGTTTGTGTGCTTTCAAATGCCAAGGCTGAATTTCGGTCCCATTCTGTCCCTACCTGGATGTTGAAACTCTGCATAAAATGTTTGTCTTGTAAAAATGGTAGAGAGACCAAGATAAATAATTGTAAGCTATAATTCGTGTCGAGTTATCTCCAGACGTAAGCTGAAATATACCTGCCATTTATATTACCAGCTCTTAAGTAAAAAACTTACAGGATCTACAAAACTAGCTAAAAATAGCATACAAACTTTTACAAGTACAGAATTTTTTTTTTCACTGAATTGGAAATTCCAGATTAACCAGGCTATTATAAATGCTGCAAGCTGTACCGTGATGGTGCACATTGCCACTGGCATGCATTCTCAGAGTCAATAACTAGACCTTGGGTGACGCATGTCGTAAAGTTCTAATGTCATCGTGTGCATCATGATGGTAAGATGTACGGTTACCTTAAAAGTCCTGTTTAAGCTGGAAGTCCCAGTCCCCTTGTAAAACAGGCCAATGAAGATGTGCATGATTAAAGACGAACATGAAATGTGTAGCAACTACGTTTGATTGTGAGAAAATCCGATTATAAGCTGCCATGTGTTAAATGACTGCATAAAATATTCCCTCGTCATTGATTTGTATATACTCTGCTGTATTGTAAAGATCCATATAAGCTCAGATATACTGCTACATATCATTCACTGACTTCTTTATTTACTTCATTCAGGATGGGTAATGTAGAAGTTCCAATGGAAGACAGGAAAATAGATTTAAAGAGTACCCCAATAAAAATGATGACGAGGGGCTCTTGACTCATGAAGAGTCAACCTTCAGCACTAGGAGAGGAAAAACCCCCAGTGGAGGAAACCTCTAGGGAACCATGGCTGAAGGACTGCCCTTCCCTTAGGTTGTAGATGTTAATTGATGAGAACAGTGACCAAGCCTGGAATCTGTCTCATGGTGCAGCAGATAACTCAATCGATTTATGAATCTATCTAGCTGCATAATGAACATCAAATGTTTTATGCATTGATGAGAACAGAGACTGAGCCCAGAATCTGTCTTGTGTACAGCAGGTATCTCACTTTATCCGTGAGTGTGTCTTGCTGCGCAATGTCCAGTTAATGTATCCAGTGGTGGAGAACAGATACCGAGTAAGGAATCTGCCTTGTTATGCAATTGGAAACTCACTTATTTTGTGAGTCTGTCTAGCTGCAGAAAGTCCAGTAATGTCTTATTCAATGGTGGAGAACAGAGACCAAGCCTGGAATCTGCCTCGATGTGCAGTAGGAAACTCACATATTCTGTGAGTGCGTCTAGCTGTGAAAAGTCCAGTAATGTCGTATTCATTGGTTGAGAACAGAGACCGAGCCCGGAATCTGCCTCGTTGTGCAGAAGGAAACTCACTTGTTCAGTGAGTGCGTCTAGCTGCGGAAAGTCCAGTAATTTCACATCCGGTGGTTGAGAACAGAGACCGAGCCCGGAATCTGCCTCGTTGTGCAGTAGGAAACGCACATATTCTGTGAGTGCGTCTAGCTGTGAAAAGTCCAGTAATGTTGTATTCATTGGTTGAGAACAGAGACCGAGCCCGGAATCTGCCTCGTTGTGCAGAAGGAAACTCACTTGTTCAGTGAGTGCGTCTAGCTGCGGAAAGTCCAGTAATGTCACATCCAGTGGTTGAGAACAGAGACCGAGCCCGGAATCTGCCTCGTTGTGCAGTAGGAAACTCACATATTCTGTGAGTGCGTCTAGCTGCGAAAAGTACAGTAATGTCATATTCATTGGTTGAGAACAGAGACCGAGCCCGGAATCTGCCTCGTTGTGCAGAAGGAAACTCACTTGTTCAGTGAGTGCGTCTAGCTGCGGAAAGTCCAGTAATGTCACATCCGGTGGTTGAGAACAGAGACCGAGCCCGGAATCTGCCTCGTTGTGCAGTAGGAAACTCACATATTCTGTGAGTGCGTCTAGCTGCGAAAAGTCCAATAATGTCGTATTCATTGGTTGAGAACAGAGACCGAGCCTGGAATCTGCCTCGTTGTGCAGAAGGAAACTCACTTGTTCAGTGAGTGCGTCTAGCTGCGGAAAGTCCAGTAATGTCACATCCAGTGGTTGAGAACAGAGACCGAGCCCGGAATCTGCCTCGTTGTGCAGTAGGAAACTCACATATTCTGTGAGTGCGTCTAGCTGCGAAAAGTCCAGTAATGTCGTATTCATTGGTTGAGAACAGAGACCGAGCCCGGAATCTGCCTCGTTGTGCAGAAGGAAACTCACTTGTTCAGTGAGTGCGTCTAGCTGCGGAAAGTCCAGTAATGTCACATCCGGTGGTTGAGAACAGAGACCGAGCCCGGAATCTGCCTCGTTGTGCAGTAGGAAACTCACATATTCTGTGAGTGCGTCTAGCTGCGAAAAGTCCAGTAATGTCGTATTCATTGGTTGAGAACAGAGACCGAGCCCGGAATCTGCCTCGTTGTGCAGAAGGAAACTCACTTGTTCAGTGAGTGTGTCTAGCTGCGGAAAGTCCAGTAATGTCACATCCGGTGGTTGAGAACAGAGACCGAGCCCGGAATCTGCCTCGTTGTGCAGTAGGAAACTCACATATTCTGTGAGTGCGTCTAGCTGCGAAAAGTCCAGTAATGTCGTATTCATTGGTTGAAAACAGAGACCGAGCCCGGAATCTGCCTCGTTGTGCAGAAGGAAACTCACTTGTTCAGTGAGTGTGTCTAGCTGCGGAAAGTCCAGTAATGTCACATCCGGTGGTTGAGAACAGAGACCGAGCCCGGAATCTGCCTCGTTGTGCAGTAGGAAACTCACATATTCTGTGAGTGCGTCTAGCTGCGAAAAGTCCAGTAATGTCATATTCATTGGTTGAGAACAGAGACCGAGCCCGGAATCTGCCTCATTGTGCAGAAGGAAACTCACTTGTTCAGTGAGTGCGTCTAGCTGCGGAATGTCCAGTAATGTCACATCCGGTGGTTGAGAACAGAGACCGAGCCCGGAATCTGCCTCTTTTTTTTTGTAAAGTCTTTATCTCCAGCTGGATCCCATGTTCACTGTGGGTTCACAGCGAGACCCGTCTGCCTCATCTGCAATAAAAATGTCACAAAATTAGGAAAACAGTAAAGATTAATATATGTATATGGAGACAGATTATAATGAGTGGGGCAACAGAAGATGTTTACATGTCATCCATTGTCCCTAGATTATAATACAGAACTATGTAATATATAGTGGGCATCATTTAATGTCTATGTTCAGGTATGTTCTACATCCTATCAGTGCTGTGATAGGAATTGTACCCTGCCTATTATTTTTTGATCTTCTATAATGAGATTACAGCTATCCCTCCGTCATGGAACAAATACAGCA
Source organism: Ranitomeya imitator (assembly GCF_032444005.1). NCBI lineage: Eukaryota > Metazoa > Chordata > Amphibia > Anura > Dendrobatidae > Ranitomeya > Ranitomeya imitator. Next base: position 245,915,070 of record NC_091286.1, on the reverse strand, counting down.
CTCCACCCCGTTTCCTATAACCCCATGAAAAAGCTGTGATGGTGAAACAACTGTCAGGGTTAAGTGTATTAGAACAAGCACTTACTTATGGCATCTGGAAGTACATTTGATATTGAGCACCTTTTATCCTGCCATCAGCTATTTTGATTTATACATTTGCACTATAAGCCAGTATTGCTATACATCAAATGTGATTATGACAAAATATTCATCTATTTGTTTTTGCCATGTCCACCTACTCTTGTTTGTGCTTTCAATGTGTTAGTCATGTGCTCAGCCAACATTGCTATGCATTGTGATTTATTAAAAATGAAATTTATATTGTTCTTTCTCATATTAGTGATTCGAGAATGACAACACCCATTCTCCAGTAGTCCAGCAAGTCTTATCTCACAGACTGATGATATAGTTTGCATAAAGAAAAGTAATGCTATCAACGTTTCAATTGTTAGTGCCCAATTTCCAATTATTTAGGATATTACCTGTTAATACTAATACATAACATAATCATAAAACACATTTTAAAGTCCTAAGACCTTAAATTTGGTTTTTGCTGCCATAGGCCAGAAGTTCCTAAAAGACAAACTTCACGAGGATTTTATATTTGCCTAGGACTTTGAACAGGCCAAGATGTTTATCAAAATCTTGAGGAGGTGAAGCAGTAGACGGAGGAGGATTCAGAGGAGGCGGTGGAATAAGTTCTCTGTCCTTTTGTTTTGTATGAATGATAGTGGTTATTGATTAGTTATTCATTATTGCACATTAATTCTACTCCACTGTCAGGCTGAGTTTGAGGCCCATGAAATACTAAGAAATTGTTCTAACTGCAAATCAATAATATATGGTTTAAAATGGCCGATGTTTAATTTATGCAAGTTATGGAAGTTAGAACAGGTTATATTTATGGAAGTGATCATCTTCTCATCAGTATGAAGAAAAAGGGAACTTACTCTCAGAGGCGACGATCACATTCTATTCTGGCATATGGATTCATAATGGGGTCCAGACGTAGAGATGTTTCTGTTTTTGATTACATCTCTGTTTTCGGCAATGGGTCCATGAGGAGCATCGTCATTTAATATATTTATTTCATCTACATGTTCTCCTGTAAGGTGTAACATTGAAATTAACATCAAGATAAAAGCTTCCAAATTTGTTAGAGAATATTAACAATCTACAGGTTTTATAACCGCTAAATTATAATGTATGAAAGTAGAAGGGTCAAACAACCAGCTATCTACTTTTAGAGATTATTTTATTAGGCTGTTTCTTTTCTATTAAACATACTTGTATGTTATAAAAGACTAGAACTTACTGTCAGAGGAGATGATCAAATCATCATCTGGATCTATATTGATGACTACATAACCAGGGCCAGGAGAAGACGTATTGGGGTGTTGGAGGACATCTTTCTTTTTGTCCATTGGTCCATAAGGAACACCATCATTTACAGTAGTGATTTCATTCTCTTGTTCTTCTGTAACATAGAACATTGACATTAGCATTAATAAAATAAAAGATTCTATATGTTTGTTAGAAATAGTTAAATTATACATGTATTATGATCTCTAAATGGTACAATTATGAAAATAGGTGGACCAAACCCTCAGAGTAACATTTATGTATATGGTTATTCACTGACATGCTCATTTTAGAGATTTGTTTTATTAGGTAGTATTTTTCCTGTTAAATACATGTTATAGTACAATAAAAGCCTGAGAACTTACTGTCAGAGGAGATGATCATATCTTCATATAGGTCTATAGTAGTTATGACATAATGGGGGCCAGGTGTAGAGATGTTGGAGTTTTTGAGGACCTCTCTCTCTTCAGACATGGGTCCATGAGGAGTAGCCTCACTTACAATCATTGTTTCATCCTCATATTCTCCTGTAACACAGAACATTCAAATCAGCGTTTCAAAAGGGAAATATTATGTTTGTTTTAGATTATTTCCTCTATTGGGTACTTTTTTTTCCTGTTAAATACATGTTATAGTACATTTTATAAAAGCCTTAGAACTTACCGTCAGAGGAGATGATCATATCTTCATATGGATCGATAGTAGTTATGACATAATGGGGGCCAGGCCTAGAGATAGTGGTGTTTTTGAGGACAACTTTCTCTTCAGCCATGGGTCCATGAGGAGCATCCTGATTTACAATCATTATTTCATCCTCATGTTCTCCTGTAACACAGAACATTGAAATCAGCGTTTCAAAAGGGAAATATTCTGTTTCTTTTAGATTGTTTCCTCTATTAGGTACTTTTTTTCCTGTTAAATACATGTTATAGTACATGTTATAAAAGCCTGAGAACTTACTGTCAGAGGAGATGATCTTTTCTTCATATGGGTCTATAGTAGTTATGACATAATGGGGGCCAGGCCTAGAGATATTGGTGTTTTTGAGGACATCTCTCTCTTCAACCATGGGTCCATGAGGAGCATCCTGATTTACAATCAATGTTTCATCCTCATGTTCTCCTGTAACACAGATCATTGAAATCAGCATTTCAAAAGGAAAATTTTCTATATCTTCTAGATTGTTTCCTCTATGTCTACAGTAAATTCATTGTCATTAAGAGATTTTTCTTATGTTATAAGGTTGCTTTTTCTTTTAAACAGATTTCATATATTGAAAGAAAGTAAACAAAATGTGATTAGAGTATTCAGCTTTACAATGTGAACTGCGTCCATGTAATATAAAAACCTCCAAGAAGTAGTTGTATGTATATACAGTAGATATTAATGTCAAATGGGTTAGGCTGTACGTACCGGTGGGATTAGCCCTATTCTTTATGCCTGCGTCCATGGAATCTTGTCCTGTAACATTTCTCCAGAATTTATTCTTTTTCAGATATCTTTAAAATGATAAAACAGAAGTCATGTTGCAAATTGTAAAGAAAACTATTTCTGTGTTCTGCAGAATGTTATAAAGGCATTTATTTTTCTTCATCTATTTTATCTATCCCTATAAGCAGTCATTTTTGCTATCTATGACAATCAGAAATGTTTTCATATTGTACAGAAAAGTCCATTGTGCTCGGACAGATCAGACCCAGTTTATGAACGACTAAACATCTCCCACTAGATTGTACCCTATGCTGAATCGTGTGATATTTCTTATACAGACTCCCGTGTAGCCCATAAATCATTAGAAGACTTACCCATATGCGATGGTACAGACGACACCGAAAATGAATCCAAAGAAGAAGTAGACGGCAGTAGCTATATCAAACATGAAGTGTTCTATTTGAAGAAAAGATCAAAAATATGTCAGATATTTAGAGCTACTAATGTATACATTATATTTTGCTCCTCATTTACTTAACCAGACCTAGGACCATTCCTATGAGTAAGGGGACACATGCACAATAGCTGTCGGCCCATGGTTCAGCTGATCTGTTCAGCCGGCAGATATTTCTCCTGACTCCTCCATACACAGGAGCGCTACCTCTGCTGATCGCACCTGTGTTCTCTGTAAGTAAGCCACTGGTAGATTCCTTTGGTAGAGGCTTTTTCAACACTTAGAAATTGTACATTGAACAGTCAGCAGAGCTGCTGATATCGGCAAATTTGACTGTCGTTAGTCTCATGTATATGGGGCCTGAAGTGTAGGACTGAACATTTCAGGAACATAGTAAATCCCAACAAGTTGGAGAAATTCCCCAATTATTATTATTATTATTATTATTATTTATTGTTATAGCACCATTTATTCCATGGCGCTTTACATGTGAGGAGGGGTAGACATAAAAACAAGTACAATAATCTTAAACAATACAAGTCATAACTGGTACAGGAGGAATGAGGACCCTGCCCGCGAAGGCTCACAATCTACAAGGCATGGGTGAGAATACAGTAGGTTACCATACATTTGTAATTATTTCCCACAAAAGTATTGATGAAGTCACACATATGAAGATCAGACACATATGTAACTTATATTCCGCTTACAGGGGATCTCCATTCAAGCTTACAATTTGTTTGAGCCTGGAATAGTGAACACATGATGGGAGAAGGCTCCTGGAATTACAAGTAACACATGAAGAATCCTCCATGAAATGTATCATGTGATTATTAACACTAACCCCATATTGGATGAATATCTGGTAAAGCACTTACCTGCAGGGGTCAAAGCCCTGGAATCATGGCGGCGGATGTTGATAGGAGCGCCTTGTACAGATGTAAGTAGCACAGTCACGATTAGAAGAAATCGAAACAGCATTTTAGCCAGGAGGAAAATCGCTTATTGTGTGATACACAGTGAGCCTCTCCAGACAAAGCCTCTTTCTGCAGGGCCATTCCATATAACCACACAGTCCGTGATGTCACAATGCTGAGCTCAGTGTGACATCATGAGGAGCGGAACATGAGTGATGTCACAATGGGTCAGATAGCGAACCACTAGAGATGAAGCAGCTTCAACCATTTTTATGTGTTTCTTACAATTCCTAGTTTTGTCTGTAGATCACTGATCAGAATACAACATTACACAGGATTCAGGCTGGAATATGACCATCCTAAGGGTTAAGTAGTAAATGCAATAAGCAGGGAGTAACTGGAGAACTGAAGGATCAGAGGATTTTCTGATCAGTGCTGATTACACAGATAGTGTGGCCTTTATATCTGTAGGTCCCATGGTGCTGACATCCCCTTTAAGTCCATTGCCATATTTCAGCAGTCGCATTCTGTTTCACATATAAGTTCACTGGAGTAATCCAGATAAATCCTGCAGTATCCAGATGTCTTGATATAATTACTTCACACAGCCATTGGTCTACTCACCCCAGGGGCAGACACTAATAGCTTGGGGCCCCTGTGCAAGAAATATGTCTGGTACCCCCTCCCTGCCCGGTACGCTGCTTATGAGGAGGGCAATCTGGCAATGGGAACCAAGGCAGATTGCCCTCATTATTTTCAACCTGCAAGCAGGGGTGTACATAGGAATCACAGGGCCCCGTAGCAAAAGTTCTATTTGGCCCCCACATCTCTAAAAAATATATATATTTATATTTTTTCACTGAGATGGAGATATATATACTGTATGTGTGTGTAATTCATTTATATATATCCGTTTGCATTCAGTTCTGTTGGTCCCAGCGCAGTCATACATGCAGTCAGGTGATAACTACCGTGTTTCCCCGAAAGTAAGACAGTGTCTTACATTATTTTACCACTCAAAAGTCCCACTATGTCTTACTTTTGGGGTATGTCTTACATTGGAAAAAAAAACGCTGCGTTTTTTTTCCCAACGTACAGTTTACTACCGTGCTAGTGTTGAGCGATACCGTCCGATACTTGAAAGTATCGGTATCGGATAGTATCGGCCGATACCCGAAAAATATCGGATATCGCCGATACCGATACCAATACAAGTCAATGGGACACAAGTATCGAAAGGTATCCCTGGATGGTTCCCAGGATCTGAAGGAGAGGAAACTCTCCTTCAGGCCCTGCGATCCATATTTAAGTGTAAAATAAAGAATTAAAATAAAAAATATCGCTATACTTACCCTCTGACGCGCCCTGGTACTAACCGGGAACCTTCCTTCCTTCGAATCAGCGCTTCCAGGACCTGTGGTGACGTCGCGGTGGCGTCGCGGCTTGTGATTGGTCGCGCGACCGCCCATGTGACCGCTCGCGCGACCAATCAGAAGCCGCGACGTCACCGCAGGTCCTGGAAGCGCTGATTCGAAGGAAGGAAGGTTCCCGGTTAGTACCAGGGCGCGTCAGAGGGTAAGTATAGCGATATTTTTTATTTTAATTCTTTATTTTACACTTAAATAAGGATCGCAGAGCCTGAAGGAGAGTTTCCTCTCCTTCAGACCCTGGGAACCATCGAGTTTCGGCCGACCCCGACACTACTCAGCACTACGGTATTTACTACGTCTTACTTTCGGGGTACGTCTTACATTAGCCGACCCCGCTAAAACCCCCACTACGTCTTACTTTCGGGGGTGTCTTACTATCGGGGAAACACGGTAGTGATAGCTGTCAGTGAATAGAACAATGCAGACATGGCTGACACTGTAGTCGGCACATGACAGCAAGTGTGCAGAGCGCCACCTCGTGGTCATGTGATAACTGCTGGAACGGGTAGAGCCCAACCATGTATATATTATATTACATTATATGTCTGGTATCTGTATCATCTGGTATATGCTTTATTGATTGTCTATGGAACCGATGGAATTGGCCAAGCGCAGCGCTCAGCAGCTCTATAGGTAATGGATAGAGCAGAGACCGAGCATGCACAACTCTGCTCCATCCAGGACGAGACTGCAAGGTCCTGTTTTCAGAATCTCTGGGGGGGTGGCCCAGTGGTCGAATCCCCAGTGATCAACAAGTTAACCACAATCCGATGGCTCACACATACATCGTACGTTTAGCGTACATACATACACACTTACACCGTACATACATATACCGTACATACATACACCTTACATACATATACCGTACATACACATACAGATACACATACATATACCATACATACATTCACATAAACCGTACATACAAACATATACCGTACGTACATACACACTTACACCGTACATACCTATACCGTACATACATATACCGTACATACACACACAGATACACAAACATATACCGTACATACATTTACATCAACCATACATACACACACATATACCGTACATACACATATACCATACATGAACCATACAACCACATAGATGTGCATACATACTGTATACCGTACATACATACACACAGTTACAAAAACGGTACATATATACTCACATATACCCTAATTACACACACTGTTATATACACATATTATATATTCTTGTCCATTCTTCTTGGCTAAAAGCTTGAGCTCAGTGAGGTTTGATGGAGATCGTTTGTGAACAGCAGTTTTCAGCTCTTTCCACAGATTCTCGATTGGATTGAGGTCTGGACTTTGACTTGGTCCTGTATTTGGCTCTATCCATCTTCCATTCCTTTTTTACCATCTTCCTTGTCCCTGCTGAAGAAAAGCAGGCCCAAACCGTGATGCTGCCACCATCATGTTTGACAGTGGGGATGGTGTGTTCAGGGTGATGAGCTGTGTTGCCATTACGCCAAACATATCATTTGGCACTGTTGCCAAAAAGTTCGATTTTGGTTTCATCTGACCAGAGCACCTTCTTCCCCATGTTTGGTGTGTCTCCCAGGTGGCTTGTTGCAAACTTTAAACAACACTTTTTATCAATATCTTTGAGAAATGGCTTTCTACATTCCACTCTTCCACAAAAGCCAGATTTTTGCAGAGTACGACTGATAATTGTCCTATGGACAGACTGTCCCACCTCAGCTGTAGATCTCTGCAATTTCATCCATAGTGATCATGGGCCTCTTGGCTGCATCTCTGATCAGTCTTCTCCTTTTTTGAGATGAAAGTTTAGAGGGACGGCCGGGTCTTGGTAGATTTGCAGTGGTATGATACTCCTTCCATTTCAGTATGATCACTTGCACAGTGCTCCTTGGGATGTTTAAAGTTTTGGAAATCATTTTGTATCCAAATCCGGCTTTAAGCATCTCCACAACAGTATCACGGACCTGCCTTTTGTGTTCCTTGGTCTTCATGATGCTTTATGTGCTTCAAACAGAACCCTGAGACTATCACAGAGCAGCTGCATTTATAAGGAGACTTGATTACACACAGGTGGATTATATTTATCATCATTAGGCATTTAGGACAACATTGGATCATTCAGAGATCCACAATGAACTTCTGGAGTGAGTTTGCTGCACTGAAAGTAAAGGGGCCGAATAATAATGAACTCCCCACTTGTTATGATCAGGTGACCATGGAGCAGCATGAAAACTTTCACTGGAGTAGGTGGTAACTATACTGACCGCAAACCCTGATCTTAACACCGCAACTAGAAGTAGCCGTGGGGTGTGCCTAACAAAACCTAGACACCTCGACACAGCCGGAGGACTAAATACCCCTATAGATGGAAATAGGAATATCTACCTTGCCTCAGAACAGAACCCCAAAGGATAGGCAGCCCCCCACAAATATTGACTGTGAGTAGTAGAGGAAAAGACACACGCAGGCAGGAAACAGGATTTAGCAAATAAGGCACACACTAGCTAAATAGGAAAGGATAGTACAGGATACTAAGCGGTCAGTATTAAAAATCCTTCCAAAAATATCCACAGTAGAAAATACAAAAACTCCACCATCTAACTAAAGATGTGGAGCGTATATCTGCAACTCCAGAGAATCCAACAAGACTGAGAAAACACTGACACAGTCTAAGCTGGACAAGAGAAAAACAAATGAATAGCACAGAAGATAAGCACACATGTGTGCCACAGAAAAAGAAACAGACACTTATGTTTGCTGAATTGGCAGCTAAGCAGGAGAAGCCAGAAAGTGATCCAACACTTCACAAGAAACATTGACAACTGGCAAGGACTAATGAATCCTGCACACCTAAATATCCCAGTCAGAACTGCAATCAGCAGATACACCTGGCCAGGACTGCGACTCAGAGACAACTGCATTCCCACCTACAACCACTGGAGGGAACCCAAGAGCAGAATTCACAACACCACTTTTCAGTTTTTGAATTTCCACAAAAATTTAAAGTAACCAATAAATTTCATTCAACTTCACAATTGTGTTCCACTTACATTTACATTTGGTATCTTTATGCTTGAAGCATGATATGTGGGAACAGGTTGAAAAGTTCAAGGGCGCCAAGTAATTTCACTAGGCAGTGTGTCTTTTGCATGGTTTTGAGCAACAATGGAGTAATTACAGAATATGTCCCAGAGAGTATCGACGTCTGTGGAGTGTATTACTCAGGTGACAGGCAGTGCTACACAGCTCAGGTAAAGGCCTTAATGTGGCAATGACCATGTTCCAATATATGTAAGGCTGCGGCCTGAATAGGTCTGTGCAGCGCAGTAATGCAGTCTCTTAGACGTGCTTAAAATGTACAGACACTGGTCAATATCCCACCACCATTTTTTGTAAGGATCCAAATTTATAAAATGTAAGGAAAGTGACAGTTTAATAAGAGACAGAAGTCTCATTTAGGATCCTGGAAAAGTCAGCAATGGTCTGTCCCGCACCAGACAATGTAAATCGCTAACAACGCAGATCTCGGCATTAGGCCAGCGTCACACTACAGTAGAATACGGACAAGTGCTTTGCGAGAAAACATAGCTTCCAGACCAGTGTTAATCTATGGTGCAGCTCACATCACCGTATTTGTTCCCGTATTCGATGTGTGTGTAAAATTGCAGCATGCTGTGATTGTACGCGTATATTGTCCGAGACTCACCAATGCAAGCCTATGTGTGCGAGAAATGCTCGGACACCAGAAGGACCATTTGTCTAGCTTGCGAAAAATACACACACATTTTCCTCATTTCAGTCCATTGCGCCATTAAATTCAATGGGCAAAAAAAACTAATCCCAAGCTGTTCTTCAACTATATCAATAGTAAAAGAATAAAAACTGAAAATGTAGGCCCCTTAAAAAATAGTGAGGAAAGAATGGTTGTAGATGACGAGGAAAAAGCTAACATATTAAACACCTTCTTCTCCACGGTATTCACGGTGGAAAATGAAATGCTAGGTGAAATCCCAAGAAACAATGAAAACCCTATATTAAGGGTCACCAATCTAACCCAAGAAGAGGTGCGAAACCGGCTAAATAAGATTAAAATAGATAAATCTCCGGGTCCGGATGGCATACACCCACGAGTACTAAGAGAACTAAGTAATGTAATAGATAAACCATTATTTCTTATTTTTAGTGACTCTATAGCGACAGGGTCTGTTCCGCAGGACTGGCGCATAGCAAATGTGGTGCCAATATTCAAAAAGGGCTCTAAAAGTGAACCTGGAAATTATAGGCCAGTAAGTCTAACCTCTATTGTTGGTAAAATATTTGAAGGGTTTCTGAGGGATGTTATTCTGGATTATCTCAATGAGAATAACTGTTTAACTCCATATCAGCATGGGTTTATGAGAAATCGCTCCTGTCAAACCAATCTAATCAGTTTTTATGAAGAGGTAAGCTATAGACTGGACCACGGTGAGTCATTGGACGTGGTATATCTCGATTTTTCCAAAGCATTTGATACCGTGCCGCACAAGAGGTTGGTACACAAAATGAGAATGCTTGGTCTGGGGGAAAATGTGTGTAAATGGGTTAGTAACTGGCTTAGTGATAGAAAGCAGAGGGTGGTTATAAATGGTATAGTCTCTAACTGGGTCGCTGTGACCAGTGGGGTACCGCAGGGGTCAGTATTGGGACCTGTTCTCTTCAACATATTCATTAATGATCTGGTAGAAGGTTTACACAGTAAAATATCGATATTTGCAGATGATACAAAACTATGTAAAGCAGTTAATACAAGAGAAGATAGTATTCTGCTACAGATGGATCTGGATAAGTTGGAAACTTGGGCTGAAAGGTGGCAGATGAGGTTTAACAATGATAAATGTAAGGTTATACACATGGGAAGAGGGAATCAATATCACCATTACACACTGAACGGGAAACCACTGGGTAAATCTGACAGGGAGAAGGACTTGGGGATCCTAGTTAATGATAAACTTACCTGGAGCAGCCAGTGCCAGGCAGCAGCTGCCAAGGCAAACAGGATCATGGGGTGCATTAAAAGAGGTCTGGATACACATGATGAGAGCATTATACTGCCTCTGTACAAATCCCTAGTTAGACCGCACATGGAGTACTGTGTCCAGTTTTGGGCACCGGTGCTCAGGAAGGATATAATGGAACTAGAGAGAGTACAAAGGAGGGCAACAAAATTAATAAAGGGGATGGGAGAACTACAATACCCAGATAGATTAGCGAAATTAGGATTATTTAGTCTAGAAAAAAGACGACTGAGGGGCGATCTAATAACCATGTATAAGTATATAAGGGGACAATACAAATATCTCGCTGAGGATCTGTTTATACCAAGGAAGGTGACGGGCACAAGGGGGCATTCTTTGCGTCTGGAGGAGAGAAGGTTTTTCCACCAACATAGAAGAGGATTCTTTACTGTTAGGGCAGTGAGAATCTGGAATTGCTTGCCTGAGGAGGTGGTGATGGCGAACTCAGTCGAGGGGTTCAAGAGAGGCCTGGATGTCTTCCTGGAGCAGAACAATATTGTATCATACAATTATTAGGTTCTGTAGAAGGACGTAGATCTGGGTATTTATTATGATGGAATATAGGCTGAACTGGATGGACAAATGTCTTTTTTCGGCCTTACTAACTATGTTACTATGTTACAGTGAGAAAATCGCATCATGGCATTGCAATCGCATTACACATGGATTACCATATGGAGAACCCTCGTGCGACTCTTGGCAGTGAGACTTAGAGCGATTTTTCATACGTTAAGTGTGACCCCAGCCTCAGACACTGGCTGCCTTGATACCGGAAGCTCCACTGATTACTTCCGCTCGGGGAACATAAGAATGCGCGCACGCCCCGAGCAATACCAGAGCAGACATGGATATTACATTTCGTCACCTGGGACCCCAAATCTGACAGGTAAAGCACTTAGTCTGTTTTCTTACAAAACGCCAACTACTGTATATTGCTGAATCATAACCATTTTTAATCTTTGAGTCTATTCTTCCCTGCCTCCAACCACTATGTCTCCATCATGTAATGTTATGCCCATTGTGTTTTCTTATATTCATCTACCTACATGCCACAGTGGTACATATACTCTTAAACAAGAACCTCTAACTTTTATTGGAACTGGCGCAGTTCCTCAGCACTTCCTATTTAAAATGTGTTCTGCCTCCAGACGCCTGTGATGCTATATACCGTATATACTCGAGTATAAGCCGAGATTTTCAGCCCAAATTTTTGGGCTGAAAGTGCCCCTCTTGGCTTATACTCGAGTCACGGTAGCGGTGGGGTCGGCGGTTGAGGGGGAGAGGGCGCTGAGGCATACTTACCTAGTCCCAGCGATCCTGGCGCTCCCCGCCTGTTCCACGGTCTTCTGTGCTGCAGCTTCTTCCCCTCTTCAGCGGTCACGTGGGACCGCTCATTAGAGAAATGAATAGGCGGCTCCACCTCCCATAGGGGTGGAGCCGCCTATTCATTTCTCTAATCAGCGGTAACGGTGACCGCTGATAGAGAAAGAAGCTGCGGCACCGAAGACAGCTGTCCGGGAGAAGGAGCCGGACGCCAGGACCAGGTAAGTATCGCATAGTCTCCTGTCCACGTTCCAGCCGCCGGGCGCCGCTCCATCTTCCCAGCGCCGCTCCATGTTCCCGGCGTCTCTGCGCTCTGACTGTTCAGGTCAGAGGGCGCGATGACGCATATAGTGTGTGCGGCGCCCTCTGCCTGATCAGTCAGAGCGGAGACGCCGGGACGAGACGCCGGAACGAGACGCCGGGAGCTGCAAGCAAGAGAGGTGAGTATGTGTTTTTTTTTACTGCAGCAGCAGCAGCAGCGACAATGGCACAGCTTTCTATGGGGCAATATGAACGGTGCAAGAGCACTATATGGGGCAGAGCTTTCTATGGGGCAATATGAACGGTGCAGAGCACTATATGGGGCAGAGTTTTCTATGGGGCAATATGAACGGTGCAGAGCACTATATGGGGCAGAGTTTTCTATGGGGCAATATGAACGGTGCAAGAGCACTATATGGGGCACAGCTATAGGGCAATAATGAACGGTGCAGAGCACTAAATGGGGCACAGCTATAGGGCAATAATGAACGGTGCAGAGCACTATATGGGGCACAGCTATAGGGCAATAATGAACGGTGCAGAGCACTATATGGGGCACAGCTATAGGGCAATAATGAACGGTGCAGAGCACTATATGGGGCACAGCTATAGGGCAATAATGAACGGCGCAGAGCACTATATGGGGCAGAGCTATAGGGCAATAATGAACGGCGCAGAGCACTATATGGCACAGCTGGGGAAATAATGATCTATTTTTATTATTGAAATTCACCGGTAGCTGCTGCATTTCCACCCTAGGCTTATACTCAAGTCAATAAGTTTTCCCAGTTTTTTGTGGCAAAATTAGGGGGTCGGCTTATACTCGGGTCGGCTTATACTCAAGTATATACGGTAGCTCCATCTTATTTTTCATCTCATTTTGTATGCCTATGAGTTAAAATAGTGAATTGTCATGTGACATCATTGATCTTTGTTTTTTTACCCATCTTTTTACTTCTTTACTTTATGGGTATGTGCACACGTTGCTGATTTCCTGCAGATCCGCAGCATTTTTTGAGCTGCAGAAACGCTGCAGATCCGCAAGTTATTTACAGTACAATGAAAATCAATGGTAAAAAAAAAAATGCTGTGCTAATGGTGCAGAAAATTCTGTGCGAAAACGCTGCGGATTAAAAGAAGGAGCATGTAACTTCTTTTTTGCGGATCTGCAGCGTTTTTGGACCCATTCTGGAGCGCCCCCAGACACAGGGCCGCGGGATACTCGGTACCGGTCCTCTCTATCTCGGTTCTAGGGTTGTCACGGTGGCTGTACCCGGTCCGTGACCCTGCTAAGGGGCGTCCAATGAAAGGGTGATGAAAGTTGGATAAGGTTTCGTGACGCCACCTGTGGTATTCAGTCAGGGTGACCGACGCTGCTTGGGGCCCACTGGGGTGGTGTTATGGCAGCTAGATGGTATACCTTCCCACAGGTGAAGTATATCCCCAGGGCTTCCCAGTAGTGTAGGTGGTGATGATGTGAGGTGCAGTTAATAACGTAGACACAGGGTTGCAGTCTCTTTACCTTTTCCTGAAGACTTCAGGATCCTCAATCCAGAGCAATGCTAACAGGGCTGGCTGAGTCCGGCCGGTCTGAAGGCACATCCAGAGTTCCCTTTGCAGCTGGAAAACAGTGCCTACCACTAGCGCCTGTGTGTTGTAGTTCTTCCCTGCTGAGCATTTGGGATAGTCCTCACAACTTTCGTGTTCGTTCTTTCTCTCTCTCTCCCCGTCCCCCAAGTTTATCTGGATAGGACACACCCGTTTGACGGGAAGGCTAGGAGCAATTCTGGGACCCTAGAGACGCCCCTCTCCACGCTTGCCCCCTATGTCTTCTTAGGTGATGTATGGTAGACAGCCAACCTATAATCAACTGTCCTGCCGTTATTTGAAGTAATGCTTGGAGTCAGTTACTTCCTCGGTGTTCCCGCCACTGGCTACGCACCTCAGTACGATGTTGCCGTTCTCGGGGCACGACTCCTACTGGCTCTCCTTTGTGCTTTGATCTCGTTTCTCACTTCTCCACAATATCCTTCTCTTCGTGTTCTTTCTTAGGATGCCGCTGCAAGGTAGTGCAGGCGCGGCTCCGTCACTTTCTACTCTTTCTGCTAGGTACCTGCCAGGAACCCACCCCTGACAGGTCCTCCCTGGAGCTCTCCCAGGTTGCGTTCTGTTCTAACTTCCTATCCGACCCCCAGTTTTACCAGTGTGAGGAGTGGCCTAATACATAGTGCCTTTTGCTCCCCCTAGTGGCCGGAGTGTGAAGTGAAATGTGTGACTGTGATACCTGGTCAGGTGAACTCCTTTAGTGCAATCAGACATAATATCACTCCTCTTAGTGGCAGAGCGACATTACTGCAACGACCAGGACTCTGGGGCGCTGCAATTCCACTCTAGAAATCCGCAGGGGTAGAAAACGCAGCAAATCCGCAAAAAAATCCACAGCAAATCCGCAACAAAAAGGCACAAAATCCGCACAAAAACACAACAAATCTGCACCTGCGTTTTCTGCCAAGAGATGCAGAATCCGCCCCAGAAATTCCTAAGCCTAATCTGCAACGTGTGCACATAGCCTATTACTTTAGACTAATATTGTTATATTTTTGCAGATATATCTTGAAAAAGGCAATATAATGCTGAAACGTCGATGAATTATACAGTACATGTCTATATTCACTTGGGTCTATTATTTGACATTTTGGATTTTCATTTTGCATTAAGAAAACTTCAATTTTGAGTGCCAGAGTTTGCCATATGATTGACTATTTTATACTCTAGCGCACCAAGCCAGAGAGCGCTACCTAAGCGCAATAAATGACAAATAGAAAACAATTGTGATTCATATACAGTATATGTATATACAGCTCTGGCAAAAATTAAGAGACCACTGCAAAATGTTCAGTTTGTCTGATTTTTCTCCTTATAGGTATATTTTTGAGTAAAATGTAAATTGTTCTTTTCTATATACATAATTGCCTAAGGGGTACTTCCGTCTGTTTCTAACTTCCGTCTGTCTGTTGCGGACATCACAGGCACAGTTCGGTCGTGAATTGGCCCCTTCCTACTCAAATCCCAAGAATTCATTTCAGCAATGACCGGAGGTCTTGTCGCGGTCGCGGTACTTCATGATTGTGGTAAAATTTCTTCGATATGATTTCCGTTTACTTATGAAAAAAGCAGAAATATGGCAAAAATTTTGAAATTTTCAAACTTTGAATTTTTATGCCCTTAAAACAGAGAAATATGTCACACAAAATAGGTAATAAATAACATTTCCCACGTGTCTACTTTACATCAGCACAATTTTGGAAGCAATTTTTTTTTAGGAAGTTATAAGGGTTAAATATAACCAGAGATTTCTCATTTTTAAAACAAAATTTACAGAACCATTTTTCTTAGTGACGACCTCACATCTGAAGACACTTTGATGGGACTGTATAGCAGAAAATACCTAAAAGTGACACCATTCTGAAAAGTGCACCCCTCAAGCTGATCAAAACCATATTCAAGAGGTTTATTAACCCTTCAAGTGTTTCACAGGAGCAGAAGCAATGTTGAAAGAAAATATGAACATTTAACTTTTTATTCACATAAAATGATCTTCTAGAAACAATTTTTTTTATTTTCATAAGGGTAAAAGGAGAAAATGGACCCCAAAAGTTGCTGTACAGTTTCTTCTGAGTACGCAGATAGTGCATACATGGGGGAAAACCACTGTTTGGGCACACGGCAGTGCTCAGAAGGGAAGGAGCACCGTTTGACTTTTACAAACCAAAATTGGCTGCAATTGAGATCGGACGCCATGTCGTATTTGGAGAGCCCCTGATGTGCCTAAACAGCGGAAACCTCCCACAAGTGGCCACATTTAATGAAAATAGACCCCCCAAGGAACTTATCTAGATGTGTGGTGAGCATTTTGACCCCCCAAGTGTTTCACTAAACTTTATAACTCCCAGGCGTGAAAATATAAAATCATATTTTTTTCATAAACATGGACTGTCTCCAAGTGTGGCAGTGAGTAAAGAATCCCTGCCCGGTCATCCCGTTACCTCATACGCTGCACTCCTGCTTCCCACTGTCATCACCAGAGGTGTCCTGTCTTCCCACTCTGCCGTCATCCCCGGCAGCACCACCGCAGATGCCTGATGCGACATACAGATAGCCCCTAACGGGACTCCTGCACCTTTCTGGGATTATGCCCTCTTCTCACTTCCTCTACCATAAGTAAGGTTTGAAAAAGACCCAGATGGTCGAAACGTTACCTTACAACACTGCGGTGAATTATTCTATATACTTTGCTGGTGTTTTTCAAAATAAAAAAACACTTGTTTGGCAAAAACTCTGAAGATACTTTTTGAGTGCGACTGTTTATGCTTGAGACTATCCCCGGCAGCAAGAGCACCTGCTTTCTCACATGCCGATCCCGCTCTGTCAGGCCTTCGTGGCATGCAGACGGAGGAGCCCCATGGCTACAGAGGCCCGATGGATCCAAGGAGTTATACAGGAGAAGAAGCGGTTGGAGAGCCGCATCGTCGAGGAGTTACAGCTGCGGAAGGCCGGATAACTCGCGGAGTGGTCCAGTACCTTAACAGAAACAGTGGCTATGGCTTCTTCCAAAGCTGAAGACAAGGACGAAAGTCTATGTTAATGCCAGATCGCTTACATTCCGTGGTCCCTAACTGGAGGAGGACCAAGTAGCTTCGTCAAGGAACAGGGGCCCTAAGGGCCATACGTGTTGGCTGTAAGAATGACCTCTGATTGGGAGGCAATCTCACCGTAGGAAGCTCAGCGTGTTTAAGCGGATGGTTGCTACGGCCGCAGTTTCTGAAGACATGCAGGAGAGAGCATTGCCTAGACACAGTAAGTCAGCTACAAGTATGACAGTAAAGCTGGAAGCTCTGGGAGCTGTGGGACTCCAGGCACAGGGGATGAAGCGCCGAAGGAGCAGTGGGGACTCCTCCTCTAGCGGGTCCTCATCCCACACTTATACAGTGTTGAAGGGTCCGTATGCAGCCCATTATGGAAATCAAAGGCCATATGTGGACTGAAGTGGCCTACTTTGAGTTATGTTTGGTGCCGGTTGCTCCCAGACAAAATACCTGGACCTGTTCGGCGTCTGGTGTGCCTACGAACATAATACATGTACTGTGAAGCATATTAAATTTGTATTGCACTGTATGTATTATTGTGCTGTGTCTGCAATGTTACTATATGTGTTAGAGGCAGGGCCAGCACAGGTTAACTGGGTGGGCTGGACTTGCAGCCTCTTGGGAGCAGGAAGCTCCTTCTTTCAGCTCAGAGCAAGGGCACGTTTGCCCAGGGCAAAATTTCAGCTGCGGGCGGGAGCCTTGCCAGACCTCAGGAGGGGAAAGGGTGCTGACTCGGACCTTTGGAATTGAAATGGGCACCAGGATTATGAAAGTGCCTCGTCGAAGGGACTTAAAGTGTCCAGATTCCGGCATATGGACTACCTCCTCATTCGGCCGCCGTTACATTTTTCTTCCCTTTTCTACTTATTACTGCTTGCACCTGGGACAGGTGGTTATTCCAGTCAGCACTAAAGATGACTATGTCATCTAAATATGATGATGTGTATTTCCGATGAGGCTCGAAAACGATGTCCATCAGCCTCTGGAATATGGTCAGAGCCCCATGTAATCCAAAAGGCATAGTGATAGAGACCCTCTGGCATTATAAAGCGGTCTTTTCTTTTGCAGATTCTGTCAATGGGACCTGTCTGTAACCTTTGGTGAGATCAAGCATGGTGAAGTACTGGGCCTCCTCCAGTCTCTCAATTAGCTCGTTGTCCCCCGAGGCATTGGATAGAGGTCAAATTTTGACACCTCATTTAATTTTCTGAAGTCATTACAGAATCGTAATGACCTGTCTGGCTTTCGAATTAGCACAATGAGGCTAGCCCACTCACTCTGGGACTCCGCGATTACTCCCAACTGAAGTATTTGCTTCACTTCAGCCTCGATGGCTTGCCTCCAGGCTTTTGGCACTTGATATGGTTTCATTCGGGCTTGGTGAAAATGTCATGCAGGATCACCGAGGTCTGCCCCGGCAGCTCTGAGAATACATCAGTATTCTATTGGACCAGAATCTGAGCATCCCATCACTGCTGTTTGGTGAGAGTGTCATTTATTTTAACCTGACCACCGGCCGCATCCTTTGCTGGTGCCAGAGGGTTCCCTTTGGTACAACTGGAGTCGCCTCCATGACCAAACATTCTCGGTCCTTCCAGGCATTTAGCAGGTTTATATGGTATATGTTTTTGTGCACTTTATATATTTTTTCAGGGTGCAGCTGGGCCCAAATGGTTCTGTAAATTGTGGCCTCTGTTCACACAGGATGCATTATAGTTAGCACTGGACAGCCCGCCATAGGGCGTCATTAATAGGCTGAGAACCAGATGCTCTGCATTCCTTGTGTGAACTTTGCCACATACAGATTATATTTTTTTTGCACTGGTGTGCCACACAGCCAATCCCTGATTGAAGGCTGGCTGTCTCATTTGGTATTATTGCACCTGTGCAGTTGCCATTTTACTTGGGTCCGTTGCACCCTGTTAGTGCATTTGTATTGAGGCCTAGTTAGACAGGTAAGCATCTCTGCCTGTTTTTGTTTTTTCTTTGTTTTTCTTATATGGTACAGTTGCTCAGGTTTCATCTTTCTGGGTTGGTACACTCTATAATTTACTCTTTACTATTTATCTCATATGGCCCTTGCCACTTCGCCATGAGTTTACTCGCCGTCGTACTGGATCTGAATGTGCTTGCTGCTGGGGCCACCTCTCACATACCATGATCTACAGCATCAACAGGTTATTTGCCTGCTGCTGTTGCTGATTATATAGCTCCTGCTGCCGTTGCTGATGTTCATGCTACTGCCGCTGATACTGCAGCTGCTGCTCCTGTTGCTGCTGCTGATGCTGCTCCTGTTGCCACTGCTGAGTGAGGGCCAACTGCTTCAAAAGCTCCTCCATCTTGTCAGCAGACTTGAGCTGCAGCATTGCAGGCCTAATAACTGACATGCAGCATGCTTTGCGGTATGCCTCAGTTCATACTGCCCGCATACTCCAACCACATGTAGTGCAGCAGGGTTGGTACAGTGTGACAAATAGGCAGGGACCAAAGGAAAGTTCACAGCAAACGTGTTTAATATCCAAACTCACACAATAAAAGGCACACAGTATGCTCCGGATCGCAGTTGGGGCATCTCAACAGAATAAATGCCCATGCTGGGTTGTCTTAAATCTGCCTTGGGCAAATAGCTTGCCCAAAATAAAACCTTTATTTTGCTCTGCAATTACAGCTATATATGTGACTGCAATGTACTCCAGCGGTCCTAATATGCTTCTACGTGCATCCTGGGGGACACATAGTGACACTCGCATATAACACCCGTCACTGCCTCACAGTAACTACATTTTTAGTTTTGTGATAATTATTAATTAATCATTTTTTTATGTCAGAGAGCGACATTTACAACACTTACCACAAATACTAAATCCCCAGGCTATAAGAGATTCAGGCGTCCATCTCTACCTCTATGTTGATGACTATCTCTGCTGCAAACAGTGCACGTCTCCTGAGCTGCCCAGCACACTACTGTAGGTGGAACTGAGCACCATCTTATTGCAGCCCAGCACTATGAGCTGAGCTTCCTCCTGTCACCGGTGCTTGAAGTGCTCAGCAATGAGCGGCGACAGGAGGTCCGGACATCAGAGCTGTGGCAGTGAGAACAAGTAAGACAACCTGACATTGTACTACTAATGCCAGGCTACCATCCTCTTCTCACTACTGGAAGAAGTCACATCTGCAACCTGACTCTGAGTAATCATGAGGCAGTGAGCTGCCAGCCGCAGCCCTGACTTTCTCTTCATTACTTCTTCCTCTGAAGGCTTGGACAGTGAAGTTGGTGCAGACTGGGGAAGGGCTTGTGTAACTTATCAAACTCACATTAGCTCTGGGAACGAAAGTGCCAACACTGATGGATTAACACTGGCACCGAAGGTGATTGTAAGTGGCATATAACAGGGGCAAACATTAGGATTAAGAAGGGACTGTCCTAGCAGTGAACAACCCTTTAATAATCACTATGGTGGTATTATCAATACTGTATATGCTGGTAATATTTGGGTATATTATTATTGTGGTATTACTATTATTATATCTTATATAGCAGTATTATTGAAAATATTGATCGTTTAGTACATCTTGATTTCCTCCAGACAGGGTAATATTAGTAATAGATATTCCCCATCAGGACTTTGGTGGTGAGGACAGCGTGGGTTTGTGTGCTTTCAAATGCCAAGGCTGACTTTCAGTCCCATTCTGTCCCTACCTGGATGTTGAAACTCTGCATAAAATGTTTCTGTCTTGTAAAAATGGTACAGAGACCAAGATAAATAATTGTAAGCTATAATTTGTGTCGAGTTATCTCCAGACATAAGTTGAAATATACCTGCCATTTATATTACCAGCTCTTAAGTAAAAAACTTACAGGATCTACAAAATTAGCTAAAAATAGCATACAAACTTTTACAAGTAGACACAAAAGAGAATAGTAAAACCAAAAACACTCAGTTTGAAAAAATGTTGCAGTAATCCGCAAGTGCTAGTAAAAGATGTAAAAAACAGGGTATTTGGTTGATACATTTTTTGCAAAAAATGTATACTAAGCTGCTCTACCAATCTTCACGGTATACCCTTATCAGAGCAGTCCTAACTAATGTATGCAATCCCTATCTGATGTATTTAAAAACCTGATCATCTGTATATAACCTGTGTGAACAGGGTTCAGAGAGGAAAAATCCATGTGTGCATACAGGGTAGAACAGCTTTTGTGCAGATAGCCCAAGAGGAGTGGTGGAACTCCCCAGTCTTGTAGACACAAGAGAACAATTATGGAAACAGGAACACATGGGCTACTTGCACAGTGAACAAGTCTGTATGATCATGTTCACACACCACCAAGAAACCTGAAGACACAAAAGAGAATAGTAAAACCAAAAACACTCAGTTTGAAAAAATGTTGCAGTAATCCGCAAGTGCTAGTAAAAGATGTAAAAAAAAGGGTATTTGGTTGATACGTTTTTTGCAAAAAATGTATACTAAGCTGCTCTACCAATCTTCACGGTATACCCTTATCAGAGCAGTCCTAACTAATGTATGCAATCCCTATCTGATGTATTTAAAAACCTGATCATCTGTATATTACCTGTGTGAACAGGGTTCAGAGAGGAAAAATCCATGTGTGCATACAGGGTAGAACAGCTTTTGTGCAGATAGCCCAAGAGGAGTGGTGGAACTCCCCAGTCTTGTAGACACAAGAGAACAATTATGGAAACAGGAACACATGGGCTACTTGCACAGTGAACAAGTCTGTATGATCATGTTCACACACCACCAAGAAACCTGAAGACACAAAAGAGAATAGTAAAACCAAAAACACTCAGTTTGAAAAAATGTTGCAGTAATCCGCAAGTGCTAGTAAAAGATGTAAAAAACAGGGTATTTGGTTGATACGTTTTTTGCAAAAAATGTATACTAAGCTGCTCTACCAATCTTCACGGTATACCCTTATCAGAGCAGTCCTAACTAATGTATGCAATCCCTATCTGATGTATTTAAAAACCTGATCATCTGTATATAACCTGTGTGAACAGGGTTCAGAGAGGAAAAATCCATGTGTGCATACAGGGTAGAACAGCTTTTGTGCAGATAGCCCAAGAGGAGTGGTGGAACTCCCCAGTCTTGTAGACACAAGAGAACAATTATGGAAACAGGAACACATGGGCTACTTGCACAGTGAACAAGTCTGTATGATCATGTTCACACACCACCAAGAAACCTGAAGACACAAAAGAGAATAGTAAAACCAAAAACACTCAGTTTGAAAAAATGTTGCAGTAATCCGCAAGTGCTAGTAAAAGATGTAAAAAACAGGGTATTTGGTTGATACGTTTTTTGCAAAAAATGTATACTAAGCTGCTCTACCAATCTTCACGGTATACCCTTATCAGAGCAGTCCTAACTAATGTATGCAATCCCTATCTGATGTATTTAAAAACCTGATCATCTGTATATAACCTGTGTGAACAGGGTTCAGAGAGGAAAAATCCATGTGTGCATACAGGGTAGAACAGCTTTTGTGCAGATAGCCCAAGAGGAGTGGTGGAACTCCCCAGTCTTGTAGACACAAGAGAACAATTATGGAAACAGGAACACATGGGCTACTTGCACAGTGAACAAGTCTGTATGATCATGTTCACACACCACCAAGAAACCTGAAGACACAAAAGAGAATAGTAAAACCAAAAACACTCAGTTTGAAAAAATGTTGCAGTAATCCGCAAGTGCTAGTAAAAGATGTAAAAAACAGGGCATTTGGTTGATACGTTTTTTGCAAAAAATGTATACTAAGCTGCTCTACCATGTTTTTTACATCTTTTACTAGCACTTGCGGATTACTGCAACATTTTTTCAAACTGAGTGTTTTTGGTTTTACTATTCTCTTTTGTGTCTTCAGGTTTCTTGGTGGTGTGTGAACATGATCATACAGACTTGTTCACTGTGCAAGTAGCCCATGTGTTCCTGTTTCCAAAACTTTTACAAGTACAGAATTTTTTTTTTCACTGAATTGGAAATTCCAGATCAACCAGGCCATTGCCAATGCTGCAAGCTGTACCGTGAAGGTGCACATTGCCACTGACATGCATTCTCAGAGTCAATAACTAGACTTTGGGTGACGCATGTCGTAAAGTTCTAATGTCATCGTGTGCGTAATGATGGTAAGATGTACGGTTACCTTAAAAGTCCTGTTTAAGCTGGAAGTCCCAGTCCCCTTGTAAAACAGGTCAATGAAGATGTGCATGCTTAAAGACGAACATGAAATGTGTAGCAACTTTGTTTGATTGTGAGAAAATCCGATTATAAGCTGCCATGTGTTAAATGACTGCATAAAATATTCCCTCGTCACAGATTTGTATATACTCTGCTGTATTGTAAAGATCCATATAAGCTCAGATACACTGCTATATATCATTCACTGACTTCTTTATTTACTTCATTCAAGGTGGGTAATGTAGAAGTTCAAATGGAAGACAGGAGAATAGATTTAAAGAGCACCCCAATAAAAATGATGATGAAGGGCTCTTGACTCATGAAGAGTCAACCTTCAGCACTAGGAGAGGAAAAAACCCCAGTGGAGGAAACCTCTAGGGAACCATGGCTGAAGGACTGCCCTTCCCTTAGGCAGTAGATGTTAACTGATGAGAACAGTGACCAAGCCTGGAATCTGTCTCATGGTGCAGCAGATAACTCAATCAATTTATGAATCTATCTAGCTGCATAATGACCATCAAATGTTTTATGCATTGATGAGAACAGAGACTGAGCCCAGAATCTGTCTTGTGCACAGCAGGTATCTCACTTTATCTGTGAGTGAGTCTTGCTGCGCAATGTCCAGTTAATGTATCCAGTGGTGGAGAACAGATACCGAGTAAGGAATCTGCCTCATTATGCAATTGGACACTCACTTATTTTGTGAGTGTGTCTAGCAGCAGAAAGTCTAGTAATGTCTTATTCAATGGTGGAGAACAGAGACCAAGCCTGTAATCTGCCTCGATGTGCAGTAGGAAACTCACATATTCTGTGAGTGCGTCTCGCTGTGAAAAGTCCAGTAATGGCATATTCATTGGTTGAGAACAGAGACCGAGCCCGGAATCTGCCTCGTTGTGCAGAAGGAAACTCACTTGTTCAGTGAGTGCGTCTAGCTGCGGAAAGTCCAGTAATGTCACATCCGGTGGTTGAGAACAGAGACCGAGCCCGGAATCTGTCTCGTTGTGCAGTAGGAAACTCACATATTCTGTGAGTGCGTCTAGCTGCGGAAAGTCCAGTAATGTCGTATTCATTGGTTGAGAACAGAGACCGAGCCCGGAATCTGCCTCGTTGTGCAGAAGGAAACTCACTTGTTCAGTGAGTGCGTCTAGCTGCGGAAAGTCCAGTAATGTCACATCCGGTGGTTGAGAACAGAGACCGAGCCCGGAATCTGCCTCGTTGTGCAGTAGGAAACTCACATATTCTGTGAGTGCGTCTAGCTGCGAAAAGTCCAATAATGTCGTATTCATTGGTTGAGAACAGAGACCGAGCCCGGAATCTGCCTCGTTGTGCAGAAGGAAACTCACTTGTTCAGTGAGTGCGTCTAGCTGCAGAAAGTCCAGTAATGTCACATCCGGTGGTTGAGAACAGAGACCGAGCCCGGAATCTGCCTCGTTGTGCAGTAGGAAACTCACATATTCTGTGAGTGCGTCTAGCTGCGAAAAGTCCAGTAATGTCGTATTCATTGGTTGAGAACAGAGACCGAGCCCGGAATCTGCCTCGTTGTGCAGAAGGAAACTCACTTGTTCAGTGAGTGCGTCTAGCTGCAGAAAGTCCAGTAATGTCATATTTATAGTTGAAGAACAGAGACCGAGCCCGGAATCTGCCTCGTTGTGCAGTAGGAAACGCACATATTCTGTGAGTGCGTCTAGCTGCGAAAAGTCCAGTAATGTCGTATTCATTGGTTGAGAACAGAGACCGAGCCCGGAATCTGCCTCGTTGTGCAGAAGGAAACTCACTTGTTCAGTCAGTGCATCTAGCTGCGGAAAGTCCAGTAATGTCACATCCGGTGTTTGAGAACAGAAACCGAGCCCGGAATCTGCCTCTTGTTTTTTGTAAAGTCTTTATCTCCAGATGGATCCCATGTTCACTGTGGGTTCACAGCGAGACCCGTCTGCCTCATCTGCAGTAAAAATGTCACAAAATTAGCAAAACAGTAAAGATTAATATATGTATATGGAGACAGATTATAATGAGTGGGGCAACAGAAGATGTTTACATGTCATCCATTGTCTCTAGATTATAATACAGAACTATGTAATATATAGTGGGCATCATTTAATGTCTATGTTCAGGTATGTTCTACATCCTATCAGTGCTGTGATAGGAATTGTACCCTGCCTATTATTTTTTGATCTTCTATAATGAGATTACAGCTATCCCTCTTCATGGTACAAATACAGCACTCCACCCTGTTTCCTATAACCCCATGAAAAAGCTGTGATGGTGAAACAACTGTCAGGGTTAAGTGCATTAGAACAAGCACTTACTTATGGCATCTGGAAGTACATTTGATATTGAGCACCTTTTATCCTGCCATCAACTATTTTGATTTATACATTTGCACTATAAGCCAGTATTGCTATACATCAAATGTGATCATGACAAAATATTCATCTATTTGTTTTTGCCATGTCCACCTACTCTTGTTTGTGCTTTCAATGTGTTAGTCATGTGCTCAGCCAACATTGCTATGTATTGTGATTTATTAAAAATGAAATTTATATTGTTCTTTCTCATATTAGTGATTCGAGAATGACAACACCCATTCTCCAGTAGTCCAGCAAGTCTTATCTCACAGACTGATGATATAGTTTGCATAAAGAAAAGTAGTGCTATCAACGTTTTAGTTGTTAGTGGCCAATTTCCAATTATTTAGGATATTACCTGTTAATACTAATACATAACATAATCATAAAACATATTTTAAAGTCCTAAGACCTTACATTTGGTTTTTGCTGCCATAGGCCAGAAGTTCCTAAAAGACAAACTTCACAAGGATTTTAAATTTGCCTAGGACTTTGAACAGGCCAAGATGTTTATCAAAATTTTGAGGAGGTGAAGCAGTAGACGGGGGAGGATTCAGAGGAGGCGGTGGAATAAGTTCTCTGTCCTTTTGTTTTGTATAAATGATAGTGGTTATTGATTAGTTATTCATTAATGCACATTAATTCTACTCCACTGTCAGGCTGAGTTTGAGGCCCATGAAATACTAAGAAATTGTTCTAACTGCAAATCAATAATATATTGTTTAAAATGGCCGATGTTTAATTTATGCAAGTTATGGAAGTTAGAACAAGTTATATTTATAGAAGTGATCATCTTCTCATCAGTATGAAGAAAAAGGGAACTTACTCTCAGAGGCGACGATCACATTCTATTCTGGCATATGGATTCATAATGGGGTCCAGACGTAGAGATGTTTCTGTTTTTGATTACATCTCTGTTTTCGGCAATGGGTCCATGAGGAGCATCGTCATTTAATATATTTATTTTATCCACATGTTCTCCTGTAAGGTGTAACATTGAAATTAACATCAAGATAAAAGCTTCCAAATTTGTTAGAGAATATTAACAATCTACAGGTTTTATAACCGCTAAATTATAATGTATGAAAGTAGAAGGATCAAACAACCAGCTATCTACTTTTAGAGATTATTTTATTAGGCTGTTTCTTTTCTATTAAACATACTTGTATGTTATAAAAGACTAGAACTTACTGTCAGAGGAGATGATCAAATCATCATCTGGATCTATATTGATGACTACATAACCAGAGCCAGGAGTAGAGATATTGGGGTGTTTGAGGACATCTCTCTTTTTGTCCATCGGTCCATAAGGAACACCATCATTTACAGCAGTGATTTCATTCTCTTGTTCTTCTGTAACATAGAACATTGACATTAGCATTAATAAAAAAAAGCTTTTATATGTTTGTTACAAATAGTTAAATTATACTTGTATTATGATCTCTAAATGGTACAATTATGAAAATAGGTGGACCAAACCCTCAGAGTAACATTTATGTATATGGTTATTCACTGACATGCTCATTTTAGAGATTTTTTTTATTAGGTAGTATTTTTCCTGATAAATACATGTTATAGTACATGTTATAAAAGCCTGAGAACTTACTATCAGAGGAGATGATCATATCTTCATATGGATTGATAGTAGTTATGACATAATGGGGGCCAGGCGTAGAGATGTTGGAGTTTTTGAGGACATCTCTCTCTTCAGCCATGGGTCCATGAGGAGTAGCCTCATTTACAATGATTGTTTCATCCTCATGTTCTCCTGTAACACAGAACATTGAAATCAGCGTTTCAAAAGGGAAATATTATGTTTCTTTTAGATTATTTCCTCTATTAGGTACTTTTTTTTCCTGTTAAATCCATGTTCTAGTACATTTTATAAAATCTTGAGAACTTACTGTCAGAGGAGATGATCATATCTTCATATGGATCGATAGTAGTTATGATATAATGGGGGCCAGGCTTAGAGATAGTGGTGTTTTTGAGGACAACTTTCTCTTCAGCCATGGGTCCATGAGGAGCATCCTGATTTACAATCATTATTTCATCCTCATGTTCTCCTGTAACACAGAACATTGAAATCAGCGTTTCAAAAAGGAAATATTCTGTTTTTTTTTAGATTGTTTCCTCCATTAGGTACTTTTTTTTCTGTTAAATACATGTAATAGTACATGTTATAAAAGCCTGAGAACTTACTGTCAGAGGAGATGATCTTTTCTTCATATGGGTCTATAGTAGTTATGACATAATGGGGGCCAGGCCTAGAGATGTTGGAGTTTTTGAGGACATCTCTCTCTTCAACCATGGGTCCATGAGGAGCATCCTGATTTACAATCATTGTTTCATCCTCATGTTCTCCTGTAACACAGAACATTGAAATCAGCATTTCAAAAGGAAAATATTCTATATCTTCTAGATTGTTTCCTCTATGTCTACAGTAAAATCATTGTCATTAAGAGATTTTTCTTATATTATAAGGTTGCTTTTTCTTTTAAACAGATTTCATATATTGAAAGAAAGTAAACAAAATGTGATTAGAGTATTCAGCTTTACAATGTGAACTGCGTCCATGTAATATAAAAACCTCCAAGAAGTAGTTGTATGTATATACAGTAGATATTAATGTCAAATGGGTTAGGCTGTACGTACCGGTAGGATTAGCCCTATTCTCTATGCCTGCGTCCATGGAATCTTGTCCTGTAACATTTCTCCAGAATTTATTCTTTTTCAGATATCTTTAAAATGATAAAACAGAAGTCATGTTGCAAATTGTAAAGAAAACTATTTCTGTGTTCTGCAGAATGTTATAAAGGCATTTATTTTTCTTCATCTATTTTATCTATCCCTATAAGCAGTCATTTTTGCTATCTATGACAATCAGAAATGTTTTCATATTGTACAGAAAAGTCCATTGTGCTCGGACAGATCAGACCCAGTTTATGAACGACTAAACATCTCCACTAGATTATACCCTATACTGAATCGTGTGATAACCTGAAGATGGGATATTTCTTATACAGACTCCCGTGTAGCCCATAAATCATTAGAAGACTTACCCATATGTGATGGTACAGATGACACCGAAGAAGAATCCAAAGAAGAAGTAGACGGCAGGAGCTATATCCAACATGAATTGTTCTATTGGAAGAAAAGATCAAGAATATGTCAGATATTTAGAGCTACTAATGTATACATTATATTTTGCACCTCATTTACTTAACCAGACCTAGGACCATTCCTATGAGTAAGGGGACACATGCACAATAGCTGTCGGCCCATGGTTCAGTTGATCTGTTCAGCCGGCAGATATTTCTCCTGACTCCTCCATACACAGAAGCGCTAATTCTGCTGATCGCACCTGTAAGTAAGCCACTGGTAGATTCCTTTGGCAGAGGCTTTTTAACACTTAGAAATTGTACATTGGACTGTCAGCAGAGCTGCTGATATCGGCAAATTTGACTGTCGTTAGTCTCATGTATATGGGGTGTAGGACTGAACATTTCAGGAACATAGTAAATCCCAACAAGTTGGAGAAATTCACCAATTACCATAAATTTGTAATTATTTCCCACAAAAGTATTGATGAAGTCACACATATGAAGATCAGACACATATGTAACTTATATTCCGCTTACAGGGGATCTCCATTCAAGCTTACAATTTGTTTGAGCCTGGAACAGTGAACACATGATGGGAGAAGGCTCCTGGAATTACAAGTAACACATGAAGAATCCTCCATGAAATGTATCATGTGATTATTAACACTAACCCCATATTGGATGAATATCTGGTAAAGTACTTACCTGCAGGGGTCAGAGCCCTGGAATCATGGCGGCGGATGTTGATAGGAGCGCCTTGTACAGATGTAAGTAGCACAGTCACGATTAGAAGAAATCGAAACAGCATTTTAGCCAGGAGGAAAATCGCTTATTGTGTGATACACAGTGAGCCTCTCCAGACAAAGCCTCTTTCTGCAGGGTCATTCCATATAACCACACAGTCCGTGATGTCACAATGATGATCTCAGTGTGACATCATGAGGAGCGGAACATGAGTGATGTCACAATGGGTCAGATAGCGAACCACTAGAGATGAAGCAGCTTCAACCATTTTTATGTGTTTCTTACAATTCCTAGTTTTGTCTGTAGATCACTGATCAGAATACAACATTACACAGGATTCAGGCTGGAATATGACCATCCTCAGGGTTAAGTAGTAAATGCAATAGGCAGGGAGTAACTGGAGAACTGAAGGATCAGAGGATTTTCTGATCAGTGCTGATTACACAGATAGTGTGGCCTTTATATCTGTAGGTCCCATGGTGCTGACGTCCCCTTTAAGTCCATTGCCATATTTCAGCAGTCGCATTCTGTTTCACATATAAGTTCACTGGAGTAATCTAGATAAATCCTGCAGTATCCAGATGTCTTGATATAATTACTTCACACAACCATTGGTCTACTCGCCCCAGGGGCAGACACTAATAGCTTGGGGCCCCTGTGCAAGAAATATGTCTGGTACCCCCTCCCTGCCCGGTACACTGCTTATGAGGAGGGCAATCTGGCAATGGGAACCAAGGCAGATTGCCCTCATTATTTTCAACCTGCAAGCAGGGGTGTACATAGGAATCACAGGGCCCCGTAGCAAAAGTTCTATTTGGCCCCCACACCTCTAAAAATATATATATATTTATATTTTTTCACTGAGATGGAGATATATATACTGTATGTGTGTGTAATACATTTATATATATCCGTTTGCATTCAGTTCTGTTGGTCCCAGCGCAGTCATACCTGCAGTCAGGTGATAACTAGTGATAGCTGTCAGTGAATAGAACAATGCAGACATGGCTGACACTGTAGTCGGCACATGACAGCAAGTGTGCAGAGCGCCACCTCGTGGTCATGTGATAACTGCTGGAACGGGCAGAGCCCAACCATGTATATATTATATTACATTATATGTCTGGTATCTGTATCATCTGGTATATGCTTTATTGATTGTCTATGGAACCGATGGAATTAGCCAAGCGCAGCGCTCAGCAGCTCTATAGGTAATGGATAGAGCAGAGACCGAGCATGCACAACTCTGCTCCATCCAGGACGAGACTGCAAGGTCCTGTTTTCAGAATCTCTGGGGGGGTGGCCCAGTGGTCGAATCCCCAGTGATCAACAAGTTAACCACAATCCGATGTCTCACACATACATCGTATGTATACCGTACATACATACACACTTACACCGTACATACATATACCGTACATACATACACCTTACATACATATACCGTACATACACACACAGATACACAAACATATACCGTACATACATTCACATAAACCGTACATACAAACATATACCGTACGTACATACACACTTACACTGTACATACCTATACCGTACATACATATACCTTACATACATATACCGTACATACACACACAGATACACAAACATATACCGTACATACATTTACATAAACCATACATACACACACATATACCGTACGTACACACACACATATACCATACATGAACCATACAACCACATAGATGTGCATACATACTGTATACCGTACATACATACACACAGTTACAAAAACGGTACATATATACTCACATATACCCTAATTACACACACTGTTATATACACATATTATATATTCTTGTCCATTCTTCTTGGCTAAAAGCTTGAGCTCAGTGAAGTTTGATGGAGATCGTTTGTGAACAGCAGTTTTCAGCTCTTTCCACAGATTCACGATTGGATTGAGGTCTGGACTTTGACTTGGTCCTGTATTTGGCTCTATCCATCTTCCATTCCTTTTTTACCATCTTCCCTGTCCCTGCTGAAGAAAAGCAGGCCCAAACTGTGATGCTGCCACCATCATGTTTGACAGTGGGGATGGTGTGTTCAGGGTGATGAGCTGTGTTGCCGTTACGCCAAACATATCATTTGGCACTGTTGCCAAAAAGTTCGATTTTGGTTTCATCTGACCAGAGCACCTTCTTCCCCATGTTTGGTGTGTCTCCCAGGTAGCTTGTTGCAAACTTTAAACAACACTTTTTATCGATATCTTTGAGAAATGGCTTTCTACTTTCCACTCTTCCACAAAAGCCAGATTTTTGCAGTGTACGACTGATAATTGTCCTATGGACAGACTGTCCCATCTCAGCTGTAGATCTCTGCAATTTCATCCATAGTGATCATGGGCCTCTTGGCTGCATCTCTAATCAGTCTTCTCCTTTTTTGAGATGAAAGTTTAGAGGGACGGCCGGGTCTTGGTAGATTTGCAGTGGTATGATACTCCTTCCATTTCAGTATGATCACTTGCACAGTGCTCCTTGGGATGTTTAAAGTTTTGGAAATCATTTTGTATCCAAATCTGGCTTTAACCCCTTCGCGCCATGCGCCGTACTAGTACTGCGCTGCCGGCACTGCATTAGTGCCAGCACTGAGTACTAGTACGGCGCATCGATCACCGCGGTCTCGCGCTGAGCGCCGCGGTGATCGGGTGCAGGTGTCAGCTGTATATGACAGCTGACACCCCGCAGCAATGCCCACGATCGGCGCTATCGCCGATCGCGGGCATTTAACCCCTCTGATGCCGCTGTCAGTAGTGACAGCGGCATAGAGGGGGATCGCGCAGGGACGGGGGCTCCCTGCGCTCTCCCACCGGAGCAACGCAATGAGATCGCGTTGCTCCGGTGACCCGGAAGGAGTCCCCAGATCCAAGATGGCCGCCGGACTCCTTCCGGGTCATGAAGTGACCTGGCTAGCCGGCGCCTGCTGAGAGCAGGCGCTGGAAGCCAGCTAAGCTGCCTGTCAGATCGTTGATCTGACTGTGTGCTATGCACAGTGTCAGATCAACGATCTGATCTAATACAGAGATGTCCCACCCTGGGACAATGTTAGAAAGTAAAAAAAAAATAGAATTTGTAAAAAAAAATAAAAAAAAATCCCCAAATAAAAAAAAAAAAATATTTCCCAATAAATCCATTTATTTATGTAAAAAAAAAAAAAAACAATAAATGTACACATATTTGGTATCGCCGCGTCCGTAACGACCCGCTCTATAAAACTATCCCACTAGTTAACCCCTTCAGTGAACACCGCAAAAAAAAAAAAAAAAAACAAGGCAAAAAACAACGCTTTATTATCATACAGGCAAACAAAAAGTGGAATAACACGCGATCAAAACAACGGATATAAATAACCATGGTACCGCTGAAAACGTCATCTTGTCCCGCAAAAAAAAAGCCGCCATACAGCATCATCAGCAGAAAAATAAAAAAGTTATAGCTCTCAGAATAATGCGATGCAAAAAACAATTATTTTTTTATATAAAATAGTTTTTATTGTGTAAAAGCGCCAAAACATAAAAAAAATTACATAAATGAGGTATCGCTGTAATCGTACTGACCCGAAGAATAAAACTGCTTTATCCATTTTACCACACGTGGAACGGTATAAACGCCCCCCCTAAAAGAAATTCAGGAATTGCTGGTTTATGTTCATTCCGCCTCCCAAAAATCGGAATAAAAAGCGATCAAAAAATGTCATCTGCCTGAAAATGTTACCAATAAAAACGTCAACTCATCCCGCAAAAAACAAGATCTCACATGACTCTGTGGGCCAAAATATGGATAAATTATAGCTCTCAAAATGTGGTGATGCAAAAACTATTTTTTGCAATAAAAAGCGTCTTTTAGTGTGTGACGACTGCCAATCATAAAAATCCGCCAAAAAAACGCTATAAAAGTAAATCAAACCCCCCTTCATCACCCCCTTAGTTAGGGAAAAATAATAAAATGTAAAAAAATGTATTTATTTCCATTTTCCCATTAGTGCTAGGGTTAGTGCTAGGGTTAGTGCTAGGGTTAGGGCTAGGGTTAGGGTTAGGGCTAGGGTTAGGGCTAGGGTTAGGGCTAGGGTTAGGGCTAGGTCTAGGGTTAGGGTTAGGGTTGGGGTTAGGGTTTCAGTTATAATTGGGTGTTTCCACTGTTTAGGCACATCAGGGGCTCTCCAAACGCGACATGGCGTCCGATCTCAATTCCAGCCAATTCTGCTTTGAAAAAGTAAAACAGGGCTCCTTCCCTTCCGAGTTCTCCTGTGTGCCCAAACAGTGGTTCCCCCCAACATATGGGGTATCAGCGTTCTCAGGACAAGTTGGACAACAACTTTTGGGGTCCAATTTGTCCTGTTACCCTTGGGAAAATAAAAACATAGGGGATAAAATATCATTTTCGTGGAAAAAAAAAATATTTTTTATTTTCACGGCTCTGCGTTATAAACTGTAGTGAAACACTTGTTGGTTCGAAGCTCTCACAACACATCTAGATAAGTTCCTTTGGGGGTCTAGTTTCCAATATGGGGTCACTTGTGGGGGGTTTCTACTGTTTAGGTACATCAGGGGCTCTGCAAATGCAACATGACGCCTGCAGACCAATCCATCTAAGTCTGCATTTCAAATGGCGCTCCTTCCCTTTCGAGCTCTGCCGTGCACCCAAACAGTGGTTCCCCCCAACATATGGGGTATCAGCGTTCTCAGGACAAGTTGGACAACAACTTTTGGGGTCCAATTTGTCCTGTTACCCTTGGGAAAATAAAAACATAGGGGATAAAATATCATTTTCGTGGAAAAAAAAATATTTTTTATTTTCACGGCTCTGCGTTATAAACTGTAGTGAAGCACTTGTTGGTTCAAAGCTCTCACAACACATCTAGATAAGTTCCTTGGGGGGTCTAGTTTCCAATATGGGGTTACTTGTGGTGGGTTTCTACTGTTTAGGTACATCAGGGGCTCTGCAAATGCAACATGACACCTGCAGTCCATTCCATCTAAGTCTGCATTTCAAACGGTGCTCCTTCCCTTCCGAGCTCTGCCATGCACTCAAACGGTGGTTCCCCCCCACATGTGGGGTATCATCATACTCAGGACAAATTG
The DNA here is from genome assembly GCF_032444005.1 of Ranitomeya imitator. Lineage (NCBI taxonomy): Eukaryota > Metazoa > Chordata > Amphibia > Anura > Dendrobatidae > Ranitomeya > Ranitomeya imitator. The sequence continues at coordinate 245,880,686 of NC_091286.1, read as the reverse complement.
GACAATAACATTTGTGGTCCAATTTCTCCTGTTACCCTTGGGAAAAAAAAATTGCGGGCTAAAACATCATTTTGTGGAAAGAAAAAATGATTTTTTAATTTTCACAATGCTACATTCTAAACTTTAGTGAAACAATTGGGGGTTAAAAGTGCTCACCACACATCTAGATAAGTTCATTAGGGGGTCTTCTTTCCAAAATGGGGTCACTTGTGGGGGGTTTCCACTGTTAAGGCACGTCAGGGGCTCTCCAAATGCGACATGGCGTCCGATCTCAATTCCAGCCAATTTTGCATTGAAAAGTCAAATGGCACTCCTTCCCTTCCGAGCTCTGCCATGCGCTCAAACAGTGGTTTATCCCCATATATGAAGTATCGACGTACTCAGGACAAATTGCACAACAACTTTTGGGGTACAATTTATCCTTTTACCCTTGGGAAAATAAAAAATTTGGGGCAAAAAGATCATTTTTTGTGAAAATTAATAAAAAATTTTTTTTTACGGCTCTACATTATAAACTTCTGTGAAGCACTTGGAGGTTCAAAGTGCTCACCACACATCTAGATTAGTTCCTTAGGGGGTCTACTTTCCAAAATGGTGTCACCTGTGGGGGTTTCCACTGTTTAGGCACATCAGGGGCTCTCCAATCGTGACATGGGCTCCGATCTCAATTCCAGCAAATCTTGCATTGAAAAGTCAAATAGCGCTCCTTCCCTTCCGAGCTCTGCCATGTGCCCAAACAGTGGTTTACCCCCACATATGGGGTATCGGCGTACTCAGGACAAATTGTACAACGACTTTTGTGGTCCAATTTCTCCTGTTACCCTTGGTAAAATGAAACAAATTGGACCTGAAGTAAAAATTTTGTGAAAAAATAGTTAAATGTTCAATTTTTTTAAACATTCAAAAAATTCCTGTGAAGCACCTGAAGGGTTAATAAACTTTTTGAATGTGGTTTTGAGTACCTTGAGGGGTGCAGTTTTTAGAATGGTGTCACTTTTGGGCATTTTCTGTCATATAGACCCCTCAAAGTCACTTCAAGTGTGAGGTGGTCCGTAAAAAAATGGTTTTGCAAATTTTGTTGCAAAAATGAGAAATCGCTGGTCAACTTTTAACCCTTATAACGTCCTAACAAAAAAAAATTATGTTTCCAAAATTGTGCTGATGTAAAGCAGACATGTGGGAAATGTTGTTTATTAACTATATTATGTGATATAACTCTCTAATTTAAGGGCATAAAAACTAAGAGTTTGAAAATTGCTAAATTTTCATAATTTCCGACAAATTTTTGTTTTTTTCACAAATAAATGCAAGTCATATCGAAGAAGTTTTACCACTATCATGAAGTACAATATGTCACGAGAAAACAATGTCAGAATCACCAGGATCCGTTGAAGCGTTTCAGAGTTATAACCTCATAAAGTGACAGTGGTCAGAATTGTAAAAATTGGCCCTGTCACTTAGGTGAAAACAGGCTTTGGGGTGAAGGGGTTAAGCATCTCCACAACAGTATCACGGACCTGCCTTTTGTGTTCCTTGGTCTTCATGATGCTTTCTGTGCTTCAAACAGAACCCTGAGACTATCACAGAGCAGCTGCATTTATACGGAGACTTGATTACACACAGGTGGATTATATTTATCATCATTAGGCATTTAGGACAACATTGGATCATTCAGAGATCCACAAAGAACTTCTGGAGTGAGTTTGCTGCACTGAAAGTAAAGGGGCCGAATAATAGTGAACTCCCCACTTGTTATGATCAGGTGACCTTGGAGCAGCATGAAAACTTTCACTGGAGTAGGTGGTAATGTCGGGGTCATCACGACAATACCCTTCATCCACCAGTCATTCCAAATCAGATTAAGAGCATTGGTACCGGAGTGAAGGATGAGTCAGACAAAATGCTGGTTCAAACTCATTGCATGCTCGTACTTCCACACGTAGTGGGAACGTCACAGCAATTGAACTTTATTTCGTGATACACAACATTATATGACCTATTGGGGGAAGGTGTGCAGAAGGCGGGGATAGGCAGGGTTTAAGCAATGTATCTAGTATTCAGTCCTTCTGGTTGGTCTGACGTCATATGATGGATCCTCCTTCCTCCACGTCACTTTCTCCAGAAACGATACTTTAGCTTCAGAAACGAAAGTAGATTCTTGGCAAGAACAAAAACTAAGGCAAAGGTGAATACTGGCAGCCATCTTAAATACAATTACATATGCATTAGCAAACATGAAGGAAAAACTTATTGTTTCACAGCATAAGAATATATAAAAGTACAAAAGAGTATAAAGATATATATTTTCACCTTGACAATCCCCCCTAAACACTAAGTTTTTCCCTAAAAAGAAAGATCCTTCGAGACTGTCCATGTGACTGGGAAAGGGGAGGTGGATTTCTTCATCCAGACACCTCAGAAGCTCTCCCCTTGTGAGAGGCCTCCAGGCAGCTGAACCCTTCACTAGCTTCACATGGAGTTCTCCTGCTGTCCCTAAACTAAATCTCTTAGCATCATCTGAGAATAAAGGGGTTTTGTCTATCTTCTTGAGGGGGACATACTTGGGGATCTCCCCTGGATCAGTGCTATCGTACTCTGATGGGTCTACTTCTTGGTTGAGGAAGGTGCCAGTCAGAGTTGCCTTAGTGATAACCTTTTTATACAGGGGAATAACACAACAGAGGATTATCGATCCAACTACAAGAAGGGCAATCAGTACCAGACAAGCTTGTTGAAGGAATCCTTTGAGCCCACCCAACCAACCGGAAAAGAAAGATGTGTCTACTCCAGCATTAGATTTTAATTCTGCTGCTAACCCATTTAACTTTTTAAGGGCTATCATGGTCTTTCCATTTACCCCAGAGTTCTGAGGGATATACAGTGGGGCAAAAAAGTATTTAGTCAGTCAGCAATAGTGCAAGTTCCACCACTTAAAAAGATGAGAGGCGTCTGTAATTTACATCATAGGTAGACCTCAACTATGGGAGACAAACTGAGAAAAAAAAATCCAGAAAATCACATTGTCTGTTTTTTTAACAATTTATTTGCATATTATAGTGGAAAATAAGTATTTGGTCAGAAACAAACAATCAAGATTTCTGGCTCTCACAGACCTGTAACTTCTTCTTTAAGAGTCTCCTCTTTCCTCCACTCATTACCTGTAGTAATGGCACCTGTTTAAACTTGTTATCAGTATAAAAAGACACCTGTGCACACCCTCAAACAGTCTGACTCCAAACTCCACTATGGTGAAGACCAAAGAGCTGTCAAAGGACACCAGAAACAAAATTGTAGCCCTGCACCAGGATGGGAAGACTGAATCTGCAATAGCCAACCAGCTTGGAGTGAAGAAATCAACAGTGGGAGCAATAATTAGAAAATGGAAGACATACAAGACCACTGATAATCTCCCTCGATCTGGGGCTCCACGCAAAATCCCACCCCGTGGGGTCAGAATGATCACAAGAACGGTGAGCAAAAATCCCAGAACCACGCGGGGGGACCTAGTGAATGAACTGCAGAGAGCTGGGACCAATGTAGCAAGGCCTACCATAAGTAACACACTACGCCACCATGGACTCAGATCCTGCAGTGCCAGACGTGTCCCACTGCTTAAGCCAGTACATGTCCGGGCCCGTCTGAAGTTTGCTAGAGAGCATTTGGATGATCCAGAGGAGTTTTGGGAGAATGTCCTATGGTCTGATGAAACCAAACTGGAACTGTATGGTAGAAACACAACTTGTCGTGTTTGGAGGAAAAAGAATACTGAGTTGCATCCATCAAACACCATACCTACTGTAAAGCATGGTGGTGGAAACATCATGCTTTGGGGCTGTTTCTCTGCAAAGGGGCCAGGACGACTGATCCGGGTACATGAAAGAATGAATGGGGCCATGTATCGTGAGATTTTGAGTTAAAACCTCCTTCCATCAGCAAGGGCATTGAAGATGAAACGTGGCTGGGTCTTTCAACATGACAATGATCCAAAGCACACCGCCAGGGCAACAAAGGAGTGGCTTCGTAAGAAGCATTTCAAGGTCCTGGAGTGGCCTAGCCAGTCTCCAGATCTCAACCCTATAGAAAACCTTTGGAGGGAGTTGAAAGTCCGTGTTGCCAAGCGAAAAGCCAAAAACATCACTGCTCTAGAGGAGATCTGCATGGAGGAATGGGCCAACATACCAACAACAGTGTGTGGCAACCTTGTGAAGACTTACAGAAAATGTTTGACCTCTGTCATTGCCAACAAAGGATATATTACAAAGTATTGAGATGAAATTTTGTTTCTGACCAAATACTTATTTTCCACTATAATATGCAAATAAATTGTTAAAAAAACAGACAATGTGATTTTCTGGATTTTTTTTTCTCAGTTTGTCTCCCATAGTTGAGGTCTACCTATGATGTAAATTACAGACGCCTCTCATCTTTTTAAGTGGTGGAACTTGCACTATTGCTGACTGACTAAATACTTTTTTGCCCCACTGTAGGTACAACATTCCTCTCCCACCATCCCACAGACTCCTCCTTTTTCAGCTAAGATCATATCAAGGGCTAGTCAGTTTTGGAGGGTCATTCTAGTGTTAGGGCCAAACTCCTCAACTATACCTTGGAAAGCATCACAGATAAAATTGACAAACCTTTGTTCACTGTAATATATGTAATTGATCCAATCAACATTTTTATTAATCTGCACCTGTGGGATTATAGAAGCAAAGCCAGCATAGATCTGGTTCTGGGCTTTAAACTGGTCAGGCACCCCCCTTGGCACTCCAATGCCATCGACATATACCAATAGATTTTCTTCATAACTCATGTGGAGCTTGATCAAGACTTCTCCTCTTTCTGGTATATTCATCAGGTGTCTCCGGATCCCAAGGTAAAATCTTAAACTGCACAGCTAGTTTAACAAGGGTGCATTGACCTATCCAGGCATTAGGCAACCTAGAACGGAGCTTACCATCTGCACATAACCAATAAATGTCGTACATATACTGTGTATGATTAGCTAGCAAATCAGTATCTAGGGAACTGTTCTCTTTGCAGAAACCTGTCTCGAAGACCCCTACTGGTGTACCTGTAATATCGTGGGAATTATAGCAGGTATAATTATCAGCTAATACGGTTATCCCTCCTGGGACCTTTAGTTTAGGTGCTTCATGAATTAGTGGGACATAATCTGAGCAATCAGTGGGCTTTAAACCCTTCAACAGATTCATAACACAGGCAGTAGTATTAAGTATATCCAATATATCCCAAATTTGATCATCTGGATAATCTGTGGCCCTAACCAATTTATCCCACATGTATATAACTGACAATTTTATTGGCTATACCCATCTGTACTACTAATCTTTTATGATATTGTACAAACTTATTATTCAAGAATATTGGGGAATTTAGACTGTCCCATACGGTTACCAATATTATTATATGGAAATACGAAAAACTAAAACATCATATCCCCTTATTTGCCACTAGTCTGTTTGACCAGCTTGCAGTGCGATACGTGGATCCACATCGGCCTTCCTTCCAGCTTTACTGACATAGGAGCAATGAGGAGAACCTGGTAGGGACCGTCATACAAGGGTTCTAGTCCGTGTTTTCTGACATAGCTTTTCACGACCATAAAACCACCAGGCTTCAAATTGTGACCAATATCGGTTTCTGCTGAATCTGGAAGGGAAGAAGAAACTAAAACATGGGTGTTAGCAACATTTTTACTAAGCTGAATAACATATTGAACAGCACGGTCAATTTCTTCTGACAACTACTGAGACTGAAAATTTGCAACTGAGAACCTAGCACCAAACAATATCTCATATGGGGACAGGCCATATTTTGCAATAGGGGTAGTGCGAATGTGTAAGAGCCCTGACCATGGAGCCGTAGTCTCCTGCATCATTTTGGTCAATTGTCCCTTCAGCGTGCCGTTCAGCCTCTTAACTTTCCCACTGGATTGTGGAGAGTATGGAGGGCTACAGTGGATCCAAGCATTGTCAGAACCTCCTGATACACATGAGAAGAAAAGTCCGGGCCTTGGTCACTTTCATCAACTTCTGGAACACCATATCTGCATATAACTTCCATCACCAGTTTCTTTGCTGTGGTCTTTGCAGTCACGTTGGTAACAGGGAATGCTTCTGGCCAATTGGAGAACATGTCGACAACCACCAGACAATATTCATTCCTTCCAGACTTACGCAACGTGATATGGTCCACCTGGAGCCTTTGGAAAAAATAATCGGGCTTAACAAGATGCTTCGGGGTTACACGTTGAAGTTGACCGGGATTGCAGGTCTGACAGATACCTCGATGTGTGGGCCCATGCGCCCACGTGGCAATAGCAGGGTACATCTGCTTAGGGAGACACACAACTTGGTCCTTTTTCCAGTGACCATTGTCCATACATGCTCCATCAGCTTTCCACTGCTTCACTTCTTCCTTTGGAGACATTCTCTGCATTGTCATTAAGCGGTCTCGCGGGGTCCAGCAGAAAACCTCAGTCTGTCATAGATCATCAGGTTCCTGTAGAGTCAGTGTTTCTTGTAACTGTTTACGCTGAGAGCGTGTGGTCACCATAGCTGGTATGGGCTGTTCAACGGGTAGGAGAGCAGCGGCTTTTGCTTGCATATCTGCAAAGGTGTTACCAACAGTCTGTGGCCTGTTCCTAGTACCGTGCTCCTTAACTTTGATAATGGCCACCTGAGTAGGTAGTTTGATTGAGTCCATGAGGGCTTTAACAGCTTCAACATTCTTCACTGAGTCCCGGCGGTAGTAACAAACCCTCGATTGGTCCATAGGGCTCCGAAATCATGAGCAATACCAAATGCATACTGTGAGTCCGTATATATTAGCCCGCCTGTCTTTGGCCAGAACACATGCAGTAGACAGATCCTGAAGTTCTGCTTCCTGTGCTGACAGGGAGGGAGAGAATGCAGCTCCGTGCACTACAGTATCTTCCGTAGTATCAGCGTATCCGGTGTGAAATCTGCCAAAATCATCAGCATATCTTGAACAGTCTTTCAGGGCCTTGTAGAGAGGTTGCATTATGCGGGATGCGTCCGGTATCCACTGACAACAATAAATACATAGTCCAAGGAAACGTTGGAGTTCAGTCACATCCTTTGTAGCTGACGGCTATTTTTCTTTCTTCTGTGAGGTGTCTGGCACCCTGAAGGAGACAGTGACCCAAAAATATCACTTGACCAAGGCAGGACCGAAGTTTCGAGGCCGAAACCCGACAGTTCAGATCTGCCAGATACTTGCGAAAACTAACAGTGGCAACAATGGCTTCCTGCTCTGTCTGTGCACACAACAACAAAAAAAAAATTACCCACATACTGAAGCAGCGTGACATAAGGATATTCTAACTGCCAGGGTTAGAGACACTATCCCCCCCCCTTTTTTTTTTTTTTTTTTCTCAAACTGATCGGGAAAAGGCGTGTAAGATACACATCTCATTATACTCATCTGCATAGGGGTTATATAACGTAAGGACCATCTGACCATCATCTTGGCTCACCAACTCTCTAGGTCTGCTCAGGTGCACTTATACATCCATCATATTGTCTTTGTCTGTATAATGGGAAAGGTTTGTTCTCAGGGTCAGCCAATTATTTTAGCGTAGCTAGCTAGTCAGAGGGCTTCCAGGGATAATACTCCTGTATCTGTCTTACACTACCTGATGTGGTTGGTTCTCTGGTGGTGGGGGTGACTAGATGACCAGTTGGGGGTGACATGACATGCTGGTCTACAGCTCCTTCCCAAAAGGATTACTGTCAGCTTACTCCCAAAGTTAATGTCCCCACTACCCACTAACCACAATCCTGTGTCAGCTTCTTATATCACTACATGTGATCTTATCTGGACAGGATTCAGCGCAATTCACTTAGGTTGGGTTGCAGCACAGATTATACAAGCATTTCTCCAGTCTGGGTTTGTCTGACCGCAATGTTTACAAATCCATCTGTCTTGTCTTGGTCTGAGAATTAACATGGCGAGAGAGATTTCCAGACACAGGGTTAAAATGGATATTGGAGTATGAGACTGGATTTGTGTAGGGAGGGGGGCTGGAGCTGGAGTCTAGTGGGCCACTGATAAGGAGCTAGCTGTGTCCTTGAAGCTGCTGTTCCTGCTCCTTGAAGCTGCGGTGGGGGCTACAGGGCGCAGCTGCTGATTTAGAATGGGTTAAGTTCTTCTGGAAACTTTGTACTACTTTTAATACATCGTCCGGACACCATATTTCACTTTAAACTTACAATAATTCTTTCTAATTCAATACAACATTGTACTATTGCTTTAAACACAAATCTCTCAGCACGTACTGAACCAAGGACAGAATATACACAGCTCCACCATATTCTTCAGCGCAGCTGCATGGCCCCCCCTTTCTCTGGCCCGCAGCACAAAGAGAAGAAATCAGAAACAATTCGCGCAGGGGTTCACCCCTCCCATCAGCTATAAACACAGAGATAAGAATTTACAGCAATCCTCAACATAAAGAAGAAAGGCACAGCGCAGCTGTTTGACCCCTCCCATCGGGTGTCTCAGAAAACCACACAGAGTAACGAAATACAGCAGTTCTCAGACTCAATTAATTTCTACAAAACCTTCACACAATTCCTATGCCAGAACACCTCAGAAAAACCAATGATTGAGGTATTTTATAACCAAACACGGGCTCTGCATCCTCTGATTCTCCCTCTCCATCAACCTCTTTCCATTCCTCGTTCTTTAAACCTCGCGCAACTCGCAGATGAGCTTGCGCTTGTTCTAACAGTCCTTTATCTTTCAACATTCTTGACTGCCTTCTTGCCCTCCCGTGACTCTACTATTGTCTTGACTTCCACAGCATCCTCACTTAACTCGTGGGGCACGGACTTCTTCTGCTATAAGAGATGCAACATGACTCACAGAATACTACGCCCTTCTGCAGCAGGCCGCTGACAGCGACGACAACACTTGTGTCCTAGCACGGAGCCTCGCGCTCGACGTGTTATGAATAAAGAGCCTCGCGCTAAATATTTTTCCCTAACCTGAACACCAGTGATTACAGTCTGCCCTGTCACGATATTCTAAACGTTGGGAGGCTGTCTCCTAGTGAGACCCCTCCACTGTGTTTCTGGTGGTCCCACTCTTGGGACGTCTTAATTACCGATATGTGCAAGTGTGTGCAAGTGTTTCTGGTGGTCCCCCTCTTGGGACGTCTTAATTACCGATATGTGCAAGTGTGTGCAAGTGTTTCTGGTGGTCCCCCTCTTGGGACGTCTTAATTACCGATGTATGTGCGTGCAATATCACAGAGGCTACGTCTCCTATCCCTTCCTCTAAGCCGCCCCCAATCCACAAACTTCTCAATCTTTCACTCTATCACTACTAGGCAACAGTCACGGGTAGGGTGGTTGAATGGAGTACAATGACCGGTGGAGGAGGTGTGGTGTACACGAGGACGCGCAGAGTGCGACGTCTCTCAGTTGCTGGTTCGAAGCGTGGCACGGGATTGCGCTCGGTCTCACCACTCGACCGGTCACTCCCCAGACCCAAGGAGACCACGGACTAATCAATAATGGCTGAAACACTAGCAAGTGTGACACATACAGAATGTATGATCTCCACTTACCGTGTTTGGAGGGTGATCAGTCCTCGAGGTCAGCCACTACGGGTGTCGTCCACGGACGTCCAGGCATGGGTCCAGGGGGTCTAGGATCGCGGGCCACGCCCCACGTTGGTTGCGCCAAATTGTCGGGGTCGTCACGACAATACCCTTCATCCACCAGTCATTCCAAATCAGATTAAGAGCATTGGTACCGGAGTGAAGGATGAGTCAGACAAAATGCTGGTTCAAATTCATTGCATGCTTGCACTTCCACACGTAGTGGGAACGTCACAGCAACTGAACTTTATTTCGTGATACACAACATTATATGACCTATTGGGGGAAGGTGTGCAGAAGGCGGGGATAGGCAGGGTTTAAGCAATGTATCTAGTATTCAGTCCTTCTGGTTGGTCTGACATCATATGATGGATCCTCCTTCCTCCACGTCACTTTAAGTTTCCATTTCTCCAGAAACGATACTTTAGCTTCAGAAACGAAAGTAGATTCTTGGCAAGAACAAAAACTAAGGCAAAGGTGAATACTGGCAGCCATCTTAAATACAATTACATATGCATTAGCAAACATGAAGGAAAAACTTATTGTTTCACAGCATAAGAATATATAAAAGTACAAAAGAGTATAAAGATATATATTTTCACCTTGACAGTAACTATACTGACCGCAAACCCTGATCTTAACACCGCAACTAGAAGTAGCCGTGGGTTGTGCCTAACAAAACCTAGACACCTCGACACAGCCGGAGGACTAAATACCCCTATAGATGGAAAAAGGAATTTCTACCTTGCCTCAGAGCAGAACCCCAAAGGATAGGCAGTCCCCCACAAATATTGACTGTGAGTAGTAGAGGAAAAGACACACACAGGCAGGAAACAGGATTTAGCAAATGAGGCACACACTAGCTAAATAGGAAAGGATAGGACAGGATACTGAGCGGTCAGTATTAAGAATCCTTCCAAAAATATCCACAGCAGAAAATACAAAAACTCCACCATCTAACTAACGATGTGGAGCGTATATCTGCAACTCCAGAGAATCCAACAAGACTGAGAAAACACTGACACAGTCTAAGCTGGACAAGAGAAAAACAAATGAATAGCACAGAAGATAAGCACACTGCATGTGTGCCACAGAAAAAGAAACAGACACTTATCTTTGCTGAATTGGCAGCTAAGCAGGAGAAGCCAGAAAGTGATCCAACACTTCACAAGAAACATTGACAACTGGCAAGGACTAATGAATCCTGCACACCTAAATATCCCAGTCAGAACTGCAATCAGCAGATACACCTGGCCAGGACTGCGACTCAGAGACAACTGCATTCCCACCTACAACCACTGGAGGGAACCCAAGAGCAGAATTCCCAACACCACTTTTCAGTTTTTGAATTTCCACAAAAATTTAAAGTAACCAATAAATTTCATTCAACTTCACAATTGTGTTCCACTTACATTTACATTTCGTATCTTTATGTTTGAAGCATGATATGTGGGAACAGGTTGAAAAGTTCAAGGGCGCCAAGTAATTTCACTAGGCAGTGTGTCTTTTGCATGGTTTTGAGCAACAATGGAGTAATTACAGAATATGTCCCAGAGAGTGTCGAGGTCTGTGGAGTGTATTACTCAGGTGACAGGCAGTGCTACACAGCTCAGGTAAAGGCCTTAATGTGGCAATGACCATGTTCCAATATATGTAAGGCTGCGGCCTGAATAGGTCTGTGCAGCGCAGTAATGCAGTCTCTTAGACGTGCTTAAAATGTACAGACACTGGTCAATACCCCACCACCATTTTTTGTAAGGATCCAAATTTAGAAAATGTAAGGAAAGTGACAGTTTAATAAGAAACAGAAGTCTCATTTAGGATCCTGGAAAAGTCAGCAATGGTCTGTCCCGCACCAGACAATGTAAATTGCTAACAACACAGATCTCGGCATAAGGCCAGCGTCACATTACAGTAGAATACGGACAAGTGCTTTGCGAGAAAACATCGCATAGCTTCCAGACCAGTGTTAATCTATGGGGCAGCTCACATCACCGTATTTTTTCCCGTATTCGACGTGTGTGTAAAATTGCAGCATGCTGTGATTGTACGCGTATATTGTCCGAGACTCACCAATGCAAGCCTATGGGTGCGAGAAATGCTCTGGCACCAGATGGACCATTTGTCTAGCCTGCGACAAATACGCACACATTTTCCTCATTTCAGTCCATTGAGCCATGAAATTCAATGGGCAAAAGCAGTGAGAAAATCGCATCATAGCATTGCAATCGCATTACACATGGATTACCATATGGAGAACCCTCGTGCGACTCTTGGCAGTGAGACTTAGAGCGATTTTTCATATGTTAAGTTTGACCCCAGCCTCAGACACCGGCTGCCTTGATACCGGAAGCTCCACTGATTACTTCCGCTCGGGGAACATAAGAATGCGCGCACGCCCCGAGCAATACCAGAGCAGACGTGGATATTACATTTCGCCACCTGGGACCCCAAATCTGACAGGTAAAGCACTTAGTCTGTTTTCTTACAAAACGCCAACTACTGTATATTGCTAAATCATAACCATTTTTAATCTTTGAGTCTATTCTTCCCTGCCTCCAACCACTATGTCTCCATTATGTAATGTTATGCCCATTGTGTTTTCTTATATTCATCTACCTACATGCCACAGTGGTACATATACTCTTAAACAAGAACCTCTAACTTTTATTGGAACTGGCGCAGTTCCTCAGCACCTCCTATTTAAAATGTGTTCTGCCTCCAGACGCATGTGATGCTATATAGCTCCATCTTATTTTTCATCTCATTTTGTATGCCTATGAGTTAAAATAGTGAATTGTCATGTGACATCATTGATCTTTGTTTTTTTTACCCATCTTTTTACTTCTTTACTTTATGGGTATGTGCACACGTTGCGGATTTCCTGCGGATCCGCAGCGTTTTTGCGCTGCTGAAACGCTGCAGATCCGCAAGTTATTTACAGTACAATGAAAATCAATGGTAAAAAAAAATGCTGTGCTAATGGTGCGGAAAATTCTGTACGGAAACACTGCGGATTAAAAGAAGGCGCATGTCACTTCTTTTTTGCAGATCTGCAGCGTTTTTGTACCCATTCCACTATAGAAATCCGCAGGGGTAGAAAAGGCAGAAAATCCGCAAAAAATCCGCAGCAAATCCGCAACTCAAACGCACAAAATCCGCACAAAAACACGACAAATCTGCACCTGCGTTTTCTGCCAAGAGATGCAGAATCTGCACCAGAAATAAGCCTAATCTGCAACGTGTGCACATAGCCTATTACTTTAGACTAATATTGTTATATTTTTGCAGATATATCTTGAAAAAGGCAATATAATGCTGAAACGTCGATGAATTATACATGTTTATATTCACTTGGGTCTGTTATTTGACATTTTGGATTTTCATTTTGCATTAATAAAACTTCAATTTTGAGTACCAGAGTTTGCCATATGATTGATTGACTATTTTTTACTCTAGAGCACCAACTCTCTACAGTGAGCACCCCATTATTCATTCCATACTAGAATATTTTTCAGGAGTCTGAGATGAGGGGAGAGTAAGCCAGAGAGCGATACCTAAGCGTAATAAATGACAAATAGAAAACAATTGTGATAGATATACAGTATATATACTGTATATACTCGAGTATAAGCCGACCCGAGTATAAGCCGACCCCCCTAATTTTGCCACAAAAAACTGGGAAAATGAGTCAAGTATAAGCCTAGGGTGGAAAATGCAGCAGCTACTGGTAAATTTCAAAAGTAAAAATAGATACCAATAAAAGTAAAATTAATTTAGACATCAGTAGGCTAAGTGTTTTTGAATATCCATATTGAATCAGGAGCCCCATATAATGCTCCGTAAAGTTTGATGGGCCCCATTAGATGCTCCATATTAAAATATGCCCCATATAATTCTGCATAAAGGGTAATAAGGGCCCCATAAGATGCTCCATAGAGATATTTGCCCTATATAGTGCTGCACAAAAATGTTATGGCCCCATAAGACGCTCCATACAGACACTTGCCCCATATAATGCTGCACAAAAATATTATGGCCCCATAAGATGCTCCGTACAGTCACTTGCCCCATATAGTGCTGCACAAGCATTATGGCCCCATAAGATGCTCTGTACAGTCACTTGCCCCACATAGTGCTGCACAAGTGTTATGGCCCCATAAGATGCTCTGTACAGTCACTTGCCCCACATAGTGCTGCACAAGCATTATGGCCCCATAAGATGCTCTGTACAGCCACTTGCCCCATATAGTGCTGCACAAGTGTTATGGCCCCATAGGATGCTCTGTACAGTCACTTGCCCCATATAGTGCTGCACAAGTGTTATGGCCCCATAAGATGCTCCGTACAGTCACTTGCCCCATATAGTGCTGCACAAGTGTTATGGCCCCATAAGATGCTCTGTACAGTCACTTGCCCCTTATAGTGCTGCACAAGTGTTATGGCCCCATAAGATGCTCCGTATAGTCACTTGCCCCATTATAGTGCTGCACAAGCGTTATGGCCCCATAAGATGCTCCGTACAGTCACTTGCCCCATATGCTTTTGCTGCGATAAAAAGAAAAAAAAATCACATATTCCCCGGCACTTTCACCTTACCTTCTCCTCGTGCGGCTCTGTCTTCAGCACTGACGTTCAGCAGAGGATGCGCACTGACTACGTCACCGCACCCTCTGACCTGAGCGTCACAGCCAGAGAACGATGAAGACAGAGCCGCACCGGAACGAGGAGCGGTAAATATCGCTCAGCGCTCCCCTCCCCATATACTCACCTACTGAAAGTCCCCCTCTCGGCTTATACTCGAGTCATACCCGGGGGTCGGCAGGTGAGGGGGGTGGGGCAGTCTAATTATACTTACCTACTCCTGGCGCCAGAGGCGTAGCTAGGGTTTCAGCTTAGGGGGGGGGGCGAAAAATCTGAGTGGGCCCCTAACGAGGTACCCCTGACTACATCAGCAGTTGACCGCACTGTGACTGAAAATACATGTATATACAAAAATGAACACTGATACTACTATATGAGAACCATATATTGGTAGATGCCAGTCCTACAGACCATATAAGAGATCACAGCACAGTTATAGATAATAACTTACAGATGACGTTCTTTCTGATGGAATCGTTCACTTTTCTCGTCTTTTCCATCTGGCCCAGACCGACATAACAACTTCTCCACCCAGGACTCGTCTGCAGAAATTATGATGACACATCAGACTTCTCACATTTCCAGCCCCGTCCCCATCTATCCCCAACCTGCACAAACTCCTCATTCTGCTGATACCCCAATACTGAGCCGCTGCTGCCGTATGGGTCCTACAGCACCTGCTGTGTGGTACAATAATGGTGCCACTCCACATAGTAATAATGACTCTTTTGTGCTCTCTAGATAATAAAATTCACCCCTAGAAAATATTAATGCCCTGTGCTAGTGCCCTCCACATTTTGTCCCTAAAAAGTAATAATACCACACATGAAATTTTGATGGTCTCAGTACTCTGAGGGCCCATATAACAATAATATTTAAGTTCCCACTTAACATTTAATAATGTCCCCTAAGTAGCCTCCGTGTACAGCTTGACTATACACAGTATGGTTGGCCCATAGCTTTCCTATGCACAGTATAATGCCCCCACAGCTCCCCTATACACAATATTTTGAACCCACAGCCCCCCTATAGACAGTATGATGTCCCCACTGCTCCCCTATACACAGTATGATGTCACCACTGCTCCCCTATACACAGTATGATCAGCCCACAGCTTCCCTATACACAGTATAATGCCCCCACAGCTTCCCTATACACAATAGGATGATACCACAGCTCCCCTATACACAATATGATGATCCCACAGCTCCCCTATACACAGTATGTCACCACTGCTCCCCTCTACACAGTATGATGAGCCCCACTGCTCCCCTCTACACAGTATGATCAGCCCACAGCTCCCCTATACACAGTACGATGAGCCCACAGCTCCCCTATACACAGTGTGTCACCACTGCTCCCCTATACACAGTATGATGAGCCCTACTGCTCCCCTTACACAGTATGATCAGCCCACAGCTCCCCTATACACAGTACGATGAGCCCACAGCTCCCCTATACAAAGTTTTATGCCGACAGAGCTCCGCTATAGAAAGTATAATGCCCCCAGAGCTCACCTATATACAGTATAATGGGCCAACAGCTCACCTATGCACGGTATAATGCCTTCATAGCTCCCCTATACATAGTGTCATGGGCCCACAGCTCCTGTATATACAGTATGATGTCCCCCACAATTCCCCTGTACACAGTATAATGAGCTAACTGCTCCCTTATACACAGTATATTGCCCCCACGGCTCCCCTATACACGGTATGGTGTGCTCACAGCACTCTTATACACAGTATGATGGGCCCACAGCTCCCGTACATACAGTATGATGTCCATTAGAGTTCCCCTATACATAGAATGATGTCCCCATTGGTCCCCCAAAACACGTATAATAGTTAAGTGTTCTGACACTGTGTGTCTCCTGCACTGAGAGACACACTGCCAGGAGGAAATTAGCTTTATTCCTCACTGCAGCCTCAGGGGTGGCGCTGGCACGGTTTCAGTCACTGCTCTGAGTATAGAGCAGCAGCTGTAACTACGCCTCTTAGGGTATGTGCACACATTGCGGATTCCCCACGGATTTACTGTGGATTTTGTTGGTTTTGTGCAGATTCCACCTGCGGTTTTACACCTCCAGATTCCTATTAAGGAACAGGTGTAAAACACTGCGGAATCCGCACAAAGAATTGACATGCTGCGGAGAATAAACCGCTGCGTTTCCACACGGTATTTTCCGCAGCATGTGCACTGCGGATTTTGTTTTCCATAGGTTTACATGGTGCTGTACACCGCATGGAAAACTGCTGCGAATCCACAGCCAAATCCACAATATGTGTACATACCCTTAACGTGCCATTCCAGCAGTCAAATAAAAAAAATTGCTGGAGTGATGCTTAATTGTGATGTAGCTTATGGCTTACCCAGCTGGTTAGTATAATAAGCCCCTACCTCCCCATCCCAGAGAACAACTATTACATGTGCTGGAGTGCATATAATCTGGTAACCATCTAATAATCAGCCCCCCAATGCCTGTCGCCCGCTCACCCACCTCAGCCCTCACAATACCCTTATCTTCTCACATTCACGCCCCAGTGCCCTGTCCGCCTCCCCCACCTAAGCCCCCACAACACCCCATCCTCTCACATTTACCCCCCAGTTACTATGAACTGCCTATCACTTTAAAGGGAACCTGTCACCCCGTTTTTTCAGTACGAGATAAAAATACTGTAAAATAGGGCCTGAGCTGTGCGTTACTATAGTGTATTTTGCGTACCCTGATTCCCCACCTATGCTGCCGAAATAACTTACCAAAGTGGCCGTTTTCGCCTGTCAATCAGGCTGGTCAGGTCAGATGGGCGTGGCGACATCGCTGTTTCTTCCCCCAGTTCGCATCTCGGCTTCAGGAAAATGGCCGCCGCGATCTCTATCTGCGCACGCGCGGCATCCCGCAGCCATTTTCCTGAAGCCCCGGGCAGCAGAGGACTCCATATGCGCACGCGCGGCCTCAGGAAGATGGCCGCCCCCACAGATCACCAGGGAAATAGCGCAGATCGCGCGTTTTTTCTTCTCCTGCCCAGTGGATACAGAAGATGGGCATGCGCAAACCACTACGCCACCAACGGAAAGATATGCAAGATCTGGGGGAAGAAACAGCGATGTCGCCACACCCATATGACCTGACCAGCCTGATTGACAGGCGAAAACGGAGACTTTGGTAAGTTATTTCGGCAGCATAGGTGGGGAATCAGGGTACACAAAATACACTATAGTAACGCACAGCTCAGGCCCTATTTAACAGTATTTTTATCTCGTACTGAAAAAACGGGGTGACAGGTTCCCTTTAATGCATTTTATCCCCACTTACCAATGACGCTTGCAGCAGGACCAGGAAGTATCTGAGGGACTGAAATGTAGGTGGGCACTAGGACCCAGCGTGCCTGCCCTGAGCCAGTCCCAGCGTGCACACGGAGGGAAGAAACCTGCAGCCTGGGAGGAGGTCCTGAGGTCGGTCAGCACAATACAGTGCAGGAGAGAGATTTACCTCTGGCCACTGTGCTGCCAGCGACAGAATCTCGTCAGGCAGGAGAGCAGGCATTTTGCTGCTCTTCCCTCCTGTGCTGTATTGTGCCTCATCAAGGAAGTGGCAGTGCCGGCTCCCAGTGGGCCCCTTCATGTGAGAGGGCCCGGGGCGATGGCCCCCTCTGCCCCCCCAGTAGCTACGCTACTGCCTGGCGCGGTCCCTGCACGTCCCTGCTTCTTCCAGCACTGCATCTTCTTCCTGTATTGAGCGGTCACAGTTACCGCTCATTACAGTGATGAATATGCGGCTCCACCTCTATGGGAGGTGGAGCCGCATATTCATTATTGTAATGAGCGGTACCATGTGACCGCTCAGTACAGGAAGAATCTGCAGCGCTGGAAGAAGCAGAGACGTGCAGGGACAAAAGTTGTTGTGGGGAAACCCACTGTTTGGGCACATGGCAGTGCTCGGAAGGGAAGGAGCACCGTTTGACTTTTACAAACCAAAATTGGCTGGAATTGAGATTGGACGCCATGTCGTATTTGAAGAGCCCCTGATGTGCCTAAACAGTGGAAACCCCGCAAAAGTGGCCACATTTTGTAAACTAGACCCCCCCAAGGAACTTATCTAGATGTGTGGTGAGCATTTTGACCCCCAAGTGTTTCACTAAACTTTATAACTCCCAGGTGTGAAAATATAAAATCATATTTTTTCCATAAACATGGACTGTATCCAAGTGCGGTGGTGAGTAAAGAATCCCCGCCCGGTCATCCCGTTACCGCATACCCTGCCCTCCTGCTTCCCACTGTCATCACCAGAGGTGTCCTGTCTTCCCACTCTGCCGTCATCCCCGGCAGCAAGTGCACCTGCGTTCTCACATGCCGGTCCCGCTCTGTCAGGACTTCGTGGCATGCATGCGGAGGAGCCCCATGGCTACAGAGGCCCGATGGATCCAAGGAGTCATACGGGAGAAGAAGCGGTGGGAGAGCCGCATCGTCGAGGAGTTACAGCTGCGGAAGGCCGGATGACTCGCGGAGTGGTCCAGTACCTTAACAGAAACAGTGGCTGTGGCTTCTTCCAAAGCTGAAGAGCAGGACGAAAGTCGGTGTTAACGCCAGGTCGCTTACATTCCATGGTCCCCAACTGGAGGAGGACCAAGTAGCTTCGTCAAGGAACAGGGGCCCTAAGGGCCATACGTGTTGGCTGTAAGAATGGCCTCTGATTGGGAGGTAATGTCGCCGTAGGAAGCTCAACGTGTTTAATCGGATGGTTGCTACTGCCGAAGTTTCTGAAGACATGCAGGAGAGAGCAGTGCCTAGACACAGTAAGGCAGCCACAAGTATGACAGCAAAGCTGGAAGCTCTGGGATCTGTAGGACTCCAGCCGCAGGGGATGAAGAGCCAAAGGAGCAATGGGGACTCCTACTCTAGCGGGTCCTCATCCCACACTTATACAGTGTTGAAGGGTCCATTTGCAGCCCATTATAGAAATCAAAGGCCATGTGTGGACTGAAGTGGCCTACTTTGAGTTATGTTTGGTGCTGGTTGCACCAGACAAAATACCAGGGCCTGTTCTGCATCTGGTGTGCCTATGAACATAATACGTGTACTGTGAAGCATATTAAATTTGTATTGCATTGTATGTATTATTGTGCTGTGTCTGCAATATTACTATATGTGTTAGAGGCAGGGCCAGCACAGGCTAACTGGGTGGGCTGGACTTGCAGCCTCTTGGGAGCAGGAAGCTCCTTCTTCCAGCTCCGAGCAAGGGCACGTTTGCCCAGGGCAAAATTTCAGCTGCGGGCGGGAGCCTTGCCAGACCTCAGGAGGGGAAAGGGTGCTGACTCGGACCTTTTGCATTGAAACGGGCACCAGGACTATGAAAGTGCCCCGTCGAAGGGACTTAAAGTGTCCAGATTCCGGCATATGGACTACCTCCTCATTCGGCCGCCGTTACATTTTTATTCCATTTTCTACTTATTACTGCTTGCACTTGGGACAGGTGGTTATTCCAGTCAGCACTAAAGATGACTATGTCGTCTAAATATGATGATGCATATGTATTTCCGATGAGGCTCGAACACTATGTCCATCAGCCTTTGGAATGTGGTCGGAGTCCCATGTAATCCAAAAGACATAGTGATAGAGACCCTCTGGCATTATAAAGCGGTCTTTTCTTTTGCAGATTCTGTCAATGGGACCTGTCTGTAACCTTTGGTGAGATCAAGCATGGTTAAGTACTGGGCCTCCTCCAGTCTCTCAATTAGCTCGTCATCCCCGGAGGCATTGGATAGAGGTCGAATTTTGACACCTCATTTAATTTTCTGAAGTCATTACAGAATCGTAATGACCTGTCTGGCTTTCGAATTAGCACAATGAGGCTAGCCCACTCACTCTGGGACTCCTCGATTACTCCCAACTGAAGTATTTGCTTCACTTCAGCCTCGATGGCTTGCCTCCAGGCTTTTGGCACTTGATAAGGTTTCATTCGGGCTTGGTGAAAATGTCATGCAGGATCATCGCAGCTCTGAGAATGCATCAGTATTCTATTGGACCAGAATCCGAGCATCCCATCACTGCTGTTTGGTGAGAGTGTCATTTATTTTATCCTGACCACCGGCCGCATCCTTTGCTGGTGCCAGAGGGTTCCTTTGGTACAACTGGAGTCGCCTCCATGACCAAACATTCTCGGTCCTTCCAGGCATTTAACAGGTTTATATTGTATATGTTTTTGTGCACTTTACATATTTTTTCAGGGTGCAGTTGGGCACAAATGGTTCTGTAAATTGTGGCCTCTGTTCACACAGGATGCATTATAGTTAGCACTGGACAGCCCGCCATAGGGCGTCATTAATAGGCTGAGAACCAGATGCTCTGCATTCCTTGTGTGAACTTTGCCACATACAGATTGTGTTTTTTTTGCACTGGTATGCCACACAGCCAATCCCTGATTGAAGGCTGGCTGTCTCATTTGGTATTATTGCACCTGTGCAGTTGCCATTTTACTTGGGTCCGGTGCACCCTGTTAGTGCATTTGTATTGAGGCCTAGTTAGACAGGTAAGCATCTCTGCCTGTTTTTGTTTTTTCTTTGTTTTTTTTATATGGTACAGTTGCTCAGGTTTCATCTTTCCGGGTTGGTACACTCTATAATTTACTTCTCCCACCTTCCCCCATATCTCATATGGCACTTGCCACGTGGCCATGAGTTTATTCGCCGTCGTACTGGATTTGAATGTGCTTGCTGCTGGGGCCACCTCTCACATAGCCATGAACTACAGCATCAACAGGTTATTTGCCTGCTGCTGTTGCTGATTATATAGCTCCTGCTGCCGTTGCTGATGTTCATGCTACTGCCGCTGATACGGCAGCAGCTGCTGGTGCTGCTCCTGTTGCTGCTGCTGATGCTGCTCCTGTTGCCGCTGCTGAGTGAGGGTCAACTGCTTCAAAAGCTCCTGCATCTTGTCAGCAGACTTGAGCTGCAGCATTGCAGGCCTAATAACTGACATGCAGCATGCTTTGCGGTATGCCTCAGTTCATACTGCCCGCATACTCCAACCACATGTAGTGCAGCAGGGTTGGTACAGTGTGACAAATAGGCAGGGACCAAAGGAAATTTTACAGCAAACGTGTTTCATGTCCAAACAACTCACACAATGAAAGGCATACAGTATGCTCCGGATCGCTTTCGGGGCATCTCAACAGAATAAATTTCCATGCCGGGTTTTCTTAAATCTGCCTTGAGAAAATAGCTTGCACAAGACTAAACCTTTATTTTGCTCTGCAATTACAGCTATATCTGTGACTGCAATGTACTCCAGTGGTCCTAATATGCTTCTACGTGCATCCTGGGGGACACATAGTGACACTCGCATGTAACACCCGTCACTGCCTCACAGTAACTACATTTTTAGTTTTGTGATAATTATTAATTAATCATTTTTTTTGTGTCAGAGAGCGACATTTACAACACTTACCACAAATACTAAATCCCTAGGCTATAAGAGACTCAGGCGTTCATCGCTACCTCTATGTTGATGACTATCACAGCTGCAAATAGTGCACGTCTCCTGAGCTGCCCAGCACACTACTGTAGGTGGAACTGAGCACCATCTTATTGCAGCCCAGCACTATGAGCTGAGGTTCAATTTCCTCCTGTCACCGGTGCTTGAACTGCTCAGCAATGAGCGGTGACAGGAGGTCCGGATGTCAGAGCTGTGGCAGTGAGAACAAGTAACACAACCTGACATTGTACTACTAATGCCATGCTTCCATCCTCTTCTCACAACTGGAAGAAGTCACATCTGCAACCTGACTCTGAGTAATCATGAGGCAGTGAGCTGCCAGCCGCAGCCCTGACTTTCTCTTCATTACTTCTTCCTCTGAAGGCTTGGACAGTGAAGTTGGTGCAGACTGGGGAAGGGCTTGTGTAACTTATCAAACTCACATTAGCTTCGGGAACGAAAGTGCCAACACTGATGGATTAACACTGGCACTGAAGGCGAGTGTAAGTGGCATATAACAGGGGCAAACATTTGGATTAAGAAGGGACTGTCCTAGTATTGGAAAACCCCTTTAATGATCTGTATGGTGGTATTATCAATACTGTAGAAGTTGTTAATATTTTGGTATATTATTATTGTGGTATTACTATTATTATATCTTATATAGCAGTATTATTGAAACTATTGATCATTTAGTAAATCTTGATTTCCTCCAGACAGGGTAATATTAGTAATAGATATCCCCCATCAGGACTTTGGTGGTGAGGACAGCGTGGGTTTGTGTGCTTTCAAATGCCAAGGCTGAATTTCGGTCCCATTCTGTCCCTACCTGGATGTTGAAACTCTGCATAAAATGTTTGTCTTGTAAAAATGGTAGCGAGACCAAGATAAATAATTGTAAGCTATAATTCGTGTCGAGTTATCTCCAGACGTAAGCTGAAATATACCTGCCATTTATATTACCAGCTCTTAAGTAAAAAACTTACAGGATCTACAAAACTAGCTAAAAATAGCATACAAACTTTTACAAGTACAGAATTTTTTTTTTCACTGAATTGGAAATTCCAGATCAACTGGGCCATTGCCAATGCTGCAAGCTGTACCGTGATGGTGCACATTGCCACTGGCATGCATTCTCAGAGTCAATAACTAGACCTTGGGTGACGCATGTCGTAAAGTTCTAATGTCATCGTGTGCATCATGATGGTAAGATGTACGGTTACCTTAAAAGTCCTGTTTAAGCTGGAAGTCCCAGTCCCCTTGTAAAACAGGCCAATGAAGATGTGCATGATTAAAGACGAACATGAAATGTGTAGCAACTACGTTTGATTGTGAGAAAATCCGATTATAAGCTGCCATGTGTTAAATGACTGCATAAAATATTCCCTCGTCATAGATTTGTATACACTCTGCTGTATTGTAAAGATCCATATAAGCTCAGATATACTGCTACATATCATTCACTGACTTCTTTATTTACTTCATTCAGGATGGGTAATGTAGAAGTTCCAATGGAAGACAGGAGAATAGATTTAAAGAGTACCCCAATAAAAATCATGACGAGGGGCTCTTGACTCATGAAGAGTCAACCTTCAGCACTAGGAGAGGAAAAACCCCCAGTGGAGGAAACCTCTAGGGAACCATGGCTGAAGGACTGCCCTTCCCTTAGGTTGTAGATGTTAATTGATGAGAACAGTGACCAAGCCTGGAATCTGTCTCATGGTGCAGCAGATAACTCAATCGATTTATGAATCTATCTAGCTGCATAATGAACATCAAATGTTTTATGCATTGATGAGAACAGAGACTGAGCCCAGAATCTGTCTTGTGTACAGCAGGTATCTCACTTTATCCGTGAGTGTGTCTTGCTGCGCAATGTCCAGTTAATGTATCCAGTGGTGGAGAACAGATACCGAGTAAGGAATCTGCCTTGTTATGCAATTGGAAACTCACTTATTTTGTGAGTCTGTCTAGCTGCAGAAAGTCCAGTAATGTCTTATTCAATGGTGGAGAACAGAGACCAAGCCTGGAATCTGCCTCGATGTAGGAAACTCACATATTCTGTGAGTGCGTCTAGCTGCGAAAAGTCCAGTAATGTCGTATTCATTGGTTGAGAACAGAGACCGAGCCCGGAATCTGCCTCGTTGTGCAGAAGGAAACTCACTTGTTCAGTGAGTGCGTCTAGCTGCGGAAAGTCCAGTAATGTCACATCCAGTGGTTGAGAACAGAGACCGAGCCCGGAATCTGCCTCGTTGTGCAGTAGGAAACTCACATATTCTGTGAGTGCGTCTAGCTGCGAAAAGTCCAGTAATGTCGTATTCATTGGTTGAGAACAGAGACCGAGCCCGGAATCTGCCTCGTTGTGCAGAAGGAAACTCACTTGTTCAGTGAGTGCGTCTAGCTGCGGAAAGTCCAGTAATGTCACATCCGGTGGTTGAGAACAGAGACCGAGCCCGGAATCTGCCTCGTTGTGCAGTAGGAAACTCACATATTCTGTGAGTGCGTCTAGCTGCGAAAAGTCCAGTAATGTCGTATTCATTGGTTGAGAACAGAGACCGAGCCCGGAATCTGCCTCGTTGTGCAGAAGGAAACTCACTTGTTCAGTGAGTGCGTCTAGCTGCGGAAAGTCCAGTAATGTCACATCCGGTGGTTGAGAACAGAGACCGAGCCCGGAATCTGCCTCGTTGTGCAGTAGGAAACTCACATATTCTGTGAGTGCGTCTAGCTGCGAAAAGTCCAGTAATGTCGTATTCATTGGTTGAGAACAGAGACCGAGCCCGGAATCTGCCTCGTTGTGCAGAAGGAAACTCACTTGTTCAGTGAGTGCGTCTAGCTGCGGAAAGTCCAGTAATGTCACATCCGGTGGTTGAGAACAGAGACCGAGCCCGGAATCTGCCTCGTTGTGCAGTAGGAAACTCACATATTCTGTGAGTGCGTCTAGCTGCGAAAAGTCCAGTAATGTCGTATTCATTGGTTGAAAACAGAGACCGAGCCCGGAATCTGCCTCGTTGTGCAGAAGGAAACTCACTTGTTCAGTGAGTGTGTCTAGCTGCGGAAAGTCCAGTAATGTCACATCCAGTGGTTGAGAACAGAGACCGAGCCCGGAATCTGCCTCGTTGTGCAGTAGGAAACTCACATATTCTGTGAGTGCGTCTAGCTGCGAAAAGTCCAGTAATGTCATATTCATTGGTTGAGAACAGAGACCGAGCCTGGAATCTGCCTCATTGTGCAGAAGGAAACTCACTTGTTCAGTGAGTGCGTCTAGCTGCGGAATGTCCAGTAATGTCACATCCGGTGGTTGAGAACAGAGACCGAGCCCGGAATCTGCCTCTTTTTTTTGTAAAGTCTTTATCTCCAGCTGGATCCCATGTTCACTGTGGGTTCACAGCGAGACCCGTCTGCCTCATCTGCAATAAAAATGTCACAAAATTAGGAAAACAGTAAAGATTAATATATGTATATGGAGACAGATTATAATGAGTGGGGCAACAGAAGATGTTTACATGTCATCCATTGTCTCTAGATTATAATACAGAACTATGTAATATATAGTGGGCATCATTTAATGTCTATGTTCAGGTATGTTCTACATTCTATCAGTGCTGTGATAGGAATTGTACCCTGCCTATTATTTTTTGATCTTCTATAATGAGATTACAGCTATCCCTCCGTCATGGAACAAATACAGCACTCCACCCCGTTTCCTATAACCCCATGAAAAAGCTGTGATGGTGAAACAACTGTCAGGGTTAAGTGTATTAGAACAAGCACTTACTTATGGCATCTGGAAGTACATTTGATATTGAGCATCTTTTATCCTGCCATCAGCTATTTTGATTTATACATTTGCACTATAAGCCAGTATTGCTATACATCAAATGTGATTATGACAAAATATTCATCTATTTGTTGTTGCCATGTCCACCTACTCTTGTTTGTGCTTTCAATGTGTTAGTCATGTGCTCAGCTAACATTGCTATGCATTGTGATTTATTAAAAATGAAATTTATATTGTTCTTTCTCATATTAGTGATTCGAGAATGACAACACCCATTCTCCAGTAGTCCAGCAAGTCTTATCTCACAGACTGATGATATAGTTTGCATAAAGAAAAGTAATGCTATCAACGTTTCAATTATTAGTGCCCAATTTCCAATTATTTAGGATATTACCTGTTAATACTAATACATAACATAATCATAAAACACATTTTAAAGTCCTAAGACCTTAAATTTGGTTTTTGCTGCCATAGGCCAGAAGTTCCTAAAAGACAAACTTCACGAGGATTTTATATTTGCCTAGGACTTTGAACAGGCCAAGATGTTTATCAAAATCTTGAGGAGGTGAAGCAATAGACGGGGGAGGATTCAGAGGAGGCGGTGGAATAAGTTCTCTGTCCTTTTGTTTTGTATGAATGATAGTGGTTATTGATTAGTTATTCATTATTGCACATTAATTCTACTCCACTGTCAGGCTGAGTTTGAGGCCCATGAAATACTAAGAAATTGTTCTAACTGGAAATCCATAATATATGGTTTAAAATGGCCGATGTTTAATTTATGCAAGGTATGGAAGTTAGAACAGGTTATATTTATGGAAGTGATCATCTTCTCATCAGTATGAAGAAAAAGGGAACTTACTCTCAGAGGCGACGATCACATTCTATTCTGGCATATGGTTTCATAATGGGGTCCAGACGTAGAGATGTTTCTGTTTTTGATTACATCTCTGTTTTCGGCAATGGGTCCATGAGGAGCATCGTCATTTAATATATTTATATCATCCACATGTTCTCCTGTAAGGTGTAACATTGAAATTAACATCAAGATAAAAGCTTCCAAATTTGTTAGAGAATATTAACAATCTACAGGTTTTATAACCGCTAAATTATAATGTATGAAATTAGAAGGGTCAAACAACCAGCTATCTACTTTTAGAGATTATTTTATTAGGCTGTTTCTTTTCTATTAAACATACTTGTATGTTATAAAAGACTAGAACTTACTGTCAGAGGAGATGATCAAATCCTCATCTGGATCTATATTGATGACTACATAACCAGGGCCAGGAGAAGACGTATTGGGGTGTTGGAGGACATCTTTCTTTTTGTCCATTGGTCCATAAGGAACACCATCATTTACAGTAGTGATTTCATTCTCTTGTTCTTCTGTAACATAGAACATTGACATTAGCATTAATAAAATAAAAAATTCTATATGTTTGTTAGAAATAGTTAAATTATACATGTATTATGATCTCTAAATGGTACAATTATGAAAATAGGTGGACCAAACCCTCAGAGTAACATTTATGTATATGGTTATTCACTGACATGCTCATTTTAGAGATTTGTTTTATTAGGTAGTATTTTTCCTGATAAATACATGTTATAGTACATGTTATAAAAGCCTGAGAACTTACTATCAGAGGAGATGATCATATCTTCATATGGATTCATAGTAGTTATGACATAATGGGGGCCAGGCGTAGAGATATTGGAGTTTTTGAGGACATCTCTCTCTTCAGCCATGGGTCCATGAGGAGTAGCCTCACTTACAATCATTGTTTCATCCTCATATTCTCCTGTAACACAGAACATTGAAATCAGCGTTTCAAAAGGGAAATATTATGTTTGTTTTAGATTATTTCCTCTATTGGGTACTTTTTTTTCCTGTTAAATACATGTTATAGTACATTTTATAAAAGCCTTAGAACTTACTGTCAGAGGAGATGATCATATCTTCATATGGATCGATAGTAGTTATGACATAATGGGGGCCAGGCCTAGAGATAGTGGTGTTTTTGAGGACAACTTTCTCTTCAGCCATGGGTCCATGAGGAGCATCCTGATTTACAATCATTATTTCATCCTCATGTTCTCCTGTAACACAGAACATTGAAATCAGCGTTTCAAAAGGGAAATATTCTGTTTCTTTTAGATTGTTTCCTCTATTAGGTACTTTTTTTCCTGTTAAATACATGTTATAGTACATAATAAATAATAATCTTTATTTTTATATAGCGCTAACATATTCCGCAGCGCTTTACAGTTTGCACACATTATCATCGCTGTCCCAGATGGGGCTCACAATCTAAATTCCCTATCAGTATGTCTTTGGAATGTGGGAGGAAACCGGAGTGCCCGGAGGAAACCCACGCAAACACGGAGAGAACATACAAACTCTTTGCAGATGTTGTCCAAGGTGGGATTAGAACCCAGGACTCCAGCGCTGCAAGGCTGCTGTGCTAACCACTGCGCCACCGTGCTGCCCTGTACATGTTATAAAAGCCTGAGAACTTACTGTCAGAGGAGATGATCTTTTCTTCATATGGGTCTATAGTAGTTATGACATAATGGGGGCCAGGCCTAGAGATATTGGTGTTTTTGAGGACATCTCTCTCTTCAACCATGGGTCCATGAGGAGCATCCTGATTTACAATCAATGTTTCATCCTCATGTTCTCCTGTAACACAGATCATTGAAATCAGCATTTCAAAAGGAAAATTTTCTATATCTTCTAGATTGTTTCCTCTATGTCTACAGTAAATTCATTGTCATTAAGAGATTTTTCTTATGTTATAAGGTTGCTTTTTCTTTTAAACAGATTTCATATATTGAAAGAAAGTAAACAAAATGTGATTAGAGTATTCAGCTTTACAATGTGAACTGCGTCCATGTAATATAAAAACCTCCAAGAAGTAGTTGTATGTATATACAGTAGATATTAATGTCAAATGGGTTAGGCTGTACGTACCGGTGGGATTAGCCCTATTCTCTATGCCTGCGTCCATGGAATCTTGTCCTGTAACATTTCTCCAGAATTTATTCTTTTTCAGATATCTTTAAAATGATAAAACAGAAGTCATGTTGCAAATTGTAAAGAAAACTATTTCTGTGTTCTGCAGAATGTTATAAAGGCATTTATTTTTCTTCATCTATTTTATCTATCCCTATAAGCAGTCATTTTTGCTATCTATGACAATCAGAAATGTTTTCATATTGTACAGAAAAGTCCATTGTGCTCGGACAGATCAGACCCAGTTTATGAACGACTAAACATCTCCCACTAGATTGTACCCTATGCTGAATCGTGTGATATTTCTTATACAGACTCCCGTGTAGCCCATAAATCATTAGAAGACTTACCCATATGCGATGGTACAGACGACACCGAAAATGAATCCAAAGAAGAAGTAGACGGCAGTAGCTATATCAAACATGAAGTGTTCTATTTGAAGAAAAGATCAAAAATATGTCAGATATTTAGAGCTACTAATGTATACATTATATTTTGCTCCTCATTTACTTAACCAGACCTAGGACCATTCCTATGAGTAAGGGGACACATGCACAATAGCTGTCGGCCCATGGTTCAGCTGATCTGTTCAGCCGGCAGATATTTCTCCTGACTCCTCCATACACAGGAGCGCTACCTCTGCTGATCGCACCTGTGTTCTCTGTAAGTAAGCCACTGGTAGATTCCTTTGGTAGAGGCTTTTTCAACACTTAGAAATTGTACATTGAACAGTCAGCAGAGCTGCTGATATCGGCAAATTTGACTGTCGTTAGTCTCATGTATATGGGGCCTGAAGTGTAGGACTGAACATTTCAGGAACATAGTAAATCCCAACAAGTTGTAGAAATTCCCCAATTATTATTATTATTATTATTATTTATTGTTATAGCACCATTTATTCCATGGCGCTTTACATGTGAGGAGGGGTATACATAAAAACAAGTACAATAATCTTAAACAATACAAGTCATAACTGGTACAGGAGGAATGAGGACCCTGCCCGCGAAGGCTCACAATCTACAAGGCATGGGTGAGAATACAGTAGGTTACCATACATTTGTAATTATTTCCCACAAAAGTATTGATGAAGTCACACATATGAAGATCAGACACATATGTAACTTATATTCCGCTTACAGGGGATCTCCATTCAAGCTTACAATTTGTTTGAGCCTGGAATAGTGAACACATGATGGGAGAAGGCTCCTGGAATTACAAGTAACACATGAAGAATCCTCCATGAAATGTATCATGTGATTATTAACACTAACCCCATATTGGATGAATATCTGGTAAAGCACTTACCTGCAGGGGTCAAAGCCCTGGAATCATGGCGGCGGATGTTGATAGGAGCGCCTTGTACAGATGTAAGTAGCACAGTCACGATTAGAAGAAATCGAAACAGCATTTTAGCCAGGAGGAAAATCGCTTATTGTGTGATACACAGTGAGCCTCTCCAGACAAAGCCTCTTTCTGCAGGGCCATTCCATATAACCACACAGTCCGTGATGTCACAATGCTGAGCTCAGTGTGACATCATGAGGAGCGGAACATGAGTGATGTCACAATGGGTCAGATAGCGAACCACTAGAGATGAAGCAGCTTCAACCATTTTTATGTGTTTCTTACAATTCCTAGTTTTGTCTGTAGATCACTGATCAGAATACAACATTACACAGGATTCAGGCTGGAATATGACCATCCTAAGGGTTAAGTAGTAAATGCAATAGGCAGGGAGTAACTGGAGAACTGAAGGATCAGAGGATTTTCTGATCAGTGCTGATTACACAGATAGTGTGGCCTTTATATCTGTAGGTCCCATGGTGCTGACATCCCCTTTAAGTCCATTGCCATATTTCAGCAGTCGCATTCTGTTTCACATATAAGTTCACTGGAGTAATCCAGATAAATCCTGCAGTATCCAGATGTCTTGATATAATTACTTCACACAGCCATTGGTCTACTCACCCCAGGGGCAGACACTAATAGCTTGGGGCCCCTGTGCAAGAAATATGTCTGGTACCCCCTCCCTGCCCGGTACGCTGCTTATGAGGAGGGCAATCTGGCAATGGGAACCAAGGCAGATTGCCCTCATTATTTTCAACCTGCAAGCAGGGGTGTACATAGGAATCACAGGGCCCCGTAGCAAAAGTTCTATTTGGCCCCCACATCTCTAAAAAATATATATATTTATATTTTTTCACTGAGATGGAGATATATATACTGTATGTGTGTGTAATTCATTTATATATATCCGTTTGCATTCAGTTCTGTTGGTCCCAGCGCAGTCATACATGCAGTCAGGTGATAACTACCGTGTTTCCCCGAAAGTAAGACAGTGTCTTACATTATTTTACCACTCAAAAGTCCCACTATGTCTTACTTTTGGGGTATGTCTTACATTGGAAAAAAAAACGCTGCGTTTTTTTTCCCAACGTACAGTTTACTACCGTGCTAGTGTTGAGCGATACCGTCCGATACTTGAAAGTATCGGTATCGGATAGTATCGGCCGATACCCGAAAAATATCGGATATCGCCGATACCGATACCAATACAAGTCAATGGGACACAAGTATCGAAAGGTATCCCTGGATGGTTCCCAGGATCTGAAGGAGAGGAAACTCTCCTTCAGGCCCTGCGATCCATATTTAAGTGTAAAATAAAGAATTAAAATAAAAAATATCGCTATACTTACCCTCTGACGCGCCCTGGTACTAACCGGGAACCTTCCTTCCTTCGAATCAGCGCTTCCAGGACCTGTGGTGACGTCGCGGTGACGTCGCGGCTTGTGATTGGTCGCGCGACCGCCCATGTGACCGCTCGCGCGACCAATCAGAAGCCGCGACGTCACCGCAGGTCCTGGAAGCGCTGATTCGAAGGAAGGAAGGTTCCCGGTTAGTACCAGGGCGCGTCAGAGGGTAAGTATAGCGATATTTTTTATTTTAATTCTTTATTTTACACTTAAATAAGGATCGCAGAGCCTGAAGGAGAGTTTCCTCTCCTTCAGACCCTGGGAACCATCGAGTTTCGGCCGACCCCGACACTACTCAGCACTACGGTATTTACTACGTCTTACTTTCGGGGTACGACTTACATTAGCCGACCCCGCTAAAACCCCCACTACGTCTTACTTTCGGGGGTGTCTTACTATCGGGGAAACACGGTAGTGATAGCTGTCAGTGAATAGAACAATGCAGACATGGCTGACACTGTAGTCGGCACATGACAGCAAGTGTGCAGAGCGCCACCTCGTGGTCATGTGATAACTGCTGGAACGGGTAGAGCCCAACCATGTATATATTATATTACATTATATGTCTGGTATCTGTATCATCTGGTATATGCTTTATTGATTGTCTATGGAACCGATGGAATTGGCCAAGCGCAGCGCTCAGCAGCTCTATAGGTAATGGATAGAGCAGAGACCGAGCATGCACAACTCTGCTCCATCCAGGACGAGACTGCAAGGTCCTGTTTTCAGAATCTCTGGGGGGGTGGCCCAGTGGTCGAATCCCCAGTGATCAACAAGTTAACCACAATCCGATGGCTCACACATACATCGTACGTTTAGCGTACATACATACACACTTACACCGTACATACATATACCGTACATACATACACCTTACATACATATACCGTACATACACATACAGATACACATACATATACCATACATACATTCACATAAACCGTACATACAAACATATACCGTACGTACATACACACTTACACCGTACATACCTATACCGTACATACATATACCGTACATACACACACAGATACACAAACATATACCGTACATACATTTACATCAACCATACATACACACACATATACCGTACATACACATATACCATACATGAACCATACAACCACATAGATGTGCATACATACTGTATACCGTACATACATACACACAGTTACAAAAACGGTACATATATACTCACATATACCCTAATTACACACACTGTTATATACACATATTATATATTCTTGTCCATTCTTCTTGGCTAAAAGCTTGAGCTCAGTGAGGTTTGATGGAGATCGTTTGTGAACAGCAGTTTTCAGCTCTTTCCACAGATTCTCGATTGGATTGAGGTCTGGACTTTGACTTGGTCCTGTATTTGGCTCTATCCATCTTCCATTCCTTTTTTACCATCTTCCTTGTCCCTGCTGAAGAAAAGCAGGCCCAAACCGTGATGCTGCCACCATCATGTTTGACAGTGGGGATGGTGTGTTCAGGGTGATGAGCTGTGTTGCCATTACGCCAAACATATCATTTGGCACTGTTGCCAAAAAGTTCGATTTTGGTTTCATCTGACCAGAGCACCTTCTTCCCCATGTTTGGTGTGTCTCCCAGGTGGCTTGTTGCAAACTTTAAACAACACTTTTTATCAATATCTTTGAGAAATGGCTTTCTACATTCCACTCTTCCACAAAAGCCAGATTTTTGCAGAGTACGACTGATAATTGTCCTATGGACAGACTGTCCCACCTCAGCTGTAGATCTCTGCAATTTCATCCATAGTGATCATGGGCCTCTTGGCTGCATCTCTGATCAGTCTTCTCCTTTTTTGAGATGAAAGTTTAGAGGGACGGCCGGGTCTTGGTAGATTTGCAGTGGTATGATACTCCTTCCATTTCAGTATGATCACTTGCACAGTGCTCCTTGGGATGTTTAAAGTTTTGGAAATCATTTTGTATCCAAATCCGGCTTTAAGCATCTCCACAACAGTATCACGGACCTGCCTTTTGTGTTCCTTGGTCTTCATGATGCTTTATGTGCTTCAAACAGAACCCTGAGACTATCACAGAGCAGCTGCATTTATAAGGAGACTTGATTACACACAGGTGGATTATATTTATCATCATTAGGCATTTAGGACAACATTGGATCATTCAGAGATCCACAATGAACTTCTGGAGTGAGTTTGCTGCACTGAAAGTAAAGGGGCCGAATAATAATGAACTCCCCACTTGTTATGATCAGGTGACCATGGAGCAGCATGAAAACTTTCACTGGAGTAGGTGGTAACTATACTGACCGCAAACCCTGATCTTAACACCGCAACTAGAAGTAGCCGTGGGGTGTGCCTAACAAAACCTAGACACCTCGACACAGCCGGAGGACTAAATACCCCTATAGATGGAAATAGGAATATCTACCTTGCCTCAGAACAGAACCCCAAAGGATAGGCAGCCCCCCACAAATATTGACTGTGAGTAGTAGAGGAAAAGACACACGCAGGCAGGAAACAGGATTTAGCAAATAAGGCACACACTAGCTAAATAGGAAAGGATAGTACAGGATACTAAGCGGTCAGTATTAAAAATCCTTCCAAAAATATCCACAGCAGAAAATACAAAAACTCCACCATCTAACTAAAGATGTGGAGCGTATATCTGCAACTCCAGAGAATCCAACAAGACTGAGAAAACACTGACACAGTCTAAGCTGGACAAGAGAAAAACAAATGAATAGCACAGAAGATAAGCACACATGTGTGCCACAGAAAAAGAAACAGACACTTATGTTTGCTGAATTGGCAGCTAAGCAGGAGAAGCCAGAAAGTGATCCAACACTTCACAAGAAACATTGACAACTGGCAAGGACTAATGAATCCTGCACACCTAAATATCCCAGTCAGAACTGCAATCAGCAGATACACCTGGCCAGGACTGCGACTCAGAGACAACTGCATTCCCACCTACAACCACTGGAGGGAACCCAAGAGCAGAATTCACAACACCACTTTTCAGTTTTTGAATTTCCACAAAAATTTAAAGTAACCAATAAATTTCATTCAACTTCACAATTGTGTTCCACTTACATTTACATTTGGTATCTTTATGCTTGAAGCATGATATGTGGGAACAGGTTGAAAAGTTCAAGGGCGCCAAGTAATTTCACTAGGCAGTGTGTCTTTTGCATGGTTTTGAGCAACAATGGAGTAATTACAGAATATGTCCCAGAGAGTATCGACGTCTGTGGAGTGTATTACTCAGGTGACAGGCAGTGCTACACAGCTCAGGTAAAGGCCTTAATGTGGCAATGACCATGTTCCAATATATGTAAGGCTGCGGCCTGAATAGGTCTGTGCAGCGCAGTAATGCAGTCTCTTAGACGTGCTTAAAATGTACAGACACTGGTCAATATCCCACCACCATTTTTTGTAAGGATCCAAATTTATAAAATGTAAGGAAAGTGACAGTTTAATAAGAGACAGAAGTCTCATTTAGGATCCTGGAAAAGTCAGCAATGGTCTGTCCCGCACCAGACAATGTAAATCGCTAACAACGCAGATCTCGGCATTAGGCCAGCGTCACACTACAGTAGAATACGGACAAGTGCTTTGCGAGAAAACATAGCTTCCAGACCAGTGTTAATCTATGGTGCAGCTCACATCACCGTATTTGTTCCCGTATTCGATGTGTGTGTAAAATTGCAGCATGCTGTGATTGTACGCGTATATTGTCCGAGACTCACCAATGCAAGCCTATGTGTGCGAGAAATGCTCGGACACCAGAAGGACCATTTGTCTAGCTTGCGAAAAATACACACACATTTTCCTCATTTCAGTCCATTGCGCCATTAAATTCAATGGGCAAAAAAAACTAATCCCAAGCTGTTCTTCAACTATATCAATAGTAAAAGAATAAAAACTGAAAATGTAGGCCCCTTAAAAAATAGTGAGGAAAGAATGGTTGTAGATGACGAGGAAAAAGCTAACATATTAAACACCTTCTTCTCCACGGTATTCACGGTGGAAAATGAAATGCTAGGTGAAATCCCAAGAAACAATGAAAACCCTATATTAAGGGTCACCAATCTAACCCAAGAAGAGGTGCGAAACCGGCTAAATAAGATTAAAATAGATAAATCTCCGGGTCCGGATGGCATACACCCACGAGTACTAAGAGAACTAAGTAATGTAATAGATAAACCATTATTTCTTATTTTTAGTGACTCTATAGCGACAGGGTCTGTTCCGCAGGACTGGCGCATAGCAAATGTGGTGCCAATATTCAAAAAGGGCTCTAAAAGTGAACCTGGAAATTATAGGCCAGTAAGTCTAACCTCTATTGTTGGTAAAATATTTGAAGGGTTTCTGAGGGATGTTATTCTGGATTATCTCAATGAGAATAACTGTTTAACTCCATATCAGCATGGGTTTATGAGAAATCGCTCCTGTCAAACCAATCTAATCAGTTTTTATGAAGAGGTAAGCTATAGACTGGACCACGGTGAGTCATTGGACGTGGTATATCTCGATTTTTCCAAAGCATTTGATACCGTGCCGCACAAGAGGTTGGTACACAAAATGAGAATGCTTGGTCTGGGGGAAAATGTGTGTAAATGGGTTAGTAACTGGCTTAGTGATAGAAAGCAGAGGGTGGTTATAAATGGTATAGTCTCTAACTGGGTCGCTGTGACCAGTGGGGTACCGCAGGGGTCAGTATTGGGACCTGTTCTCTTCAACATATTCATTAATGATCTGGTAGAAGGTTTACACAGTAAAATATCGATATTTGCAGATGATACAAAACTATGTAAAGCAGTTAATACAAGAGAAGATAGTATTCTGCTACAGATGGATCTGGATAAGTTGGAAACTTGGGCTGAAAGGTGGCAGATGAGGTTTAACAATGATAAATGTAAGGTTATACACATGGGAAGAGGGAATCAATATCACCATTACACACTGAACGGGAAACCACTGGGTAAATCTGACAGGGAGAAGGACTTGGGGATCCTAGTTAATGATAAACTTACCTGGAGCAGCCAGTGCCAGGCAGCAGCTGCCAAGGCAAACAGGATCATGGGGTGCATTAAAAGAGGTCTGGATACACATGATGAGAGCATTATACTGCCTCTGTACAAATCCCTAGTTAGACCGC
This sequence comes from Ranitomeya imitator, assembly GCF_032444005.1. Lineage (NCBI taxonomy): Eukaryota > Metazoa > Chordata > Amphibia > Anura > Dendrobatidae > Ranitomeya > Ranitomeya imitator. The sequence goes on along the minus strand of NC_091286.1, from coordinate 245,844,217 downwards.
ACATGGAGTACTGTGTCCAGTTTTGGGCACCGGTGCTCAGGAAGGATATAATGGAACTAGAGAGAGTACAAAGGAGGGCAACAAAATTAATAAAGGGGATGGGAGAACTACAATACCCAGATAGATTAGCGAAATTAGGATTATTTAGTCTAGAAAAAAGACGACTGAGGGGCGATCTAATAACCATGTATAAGTATATAAGGGGACAATACAAATATCTCGCTGAGGATCTGTTTATACCAAGGAAGGTGACGGGCACAAGGGGGCATTCTTTGCGTCTGGAGGAGAGAAGGTTTTTCCACCAACATAGAAGAGGATTCTTTACTGTTAGGGCAGTGAGAATCTGGAATTGCTTGCCTGAGGAGGTGGTGATGGCGAACTCAGTCGAGGGGTTCAAGAGAGGCCTGGATGTCTTCCTGGAGCAGAACAATATTGTATCATACAATTATTAGGTTCTGTAGAAGGACGTAGATCTGGGTATTTATTATGATGGAATATAGGCTGAACTGGATGGACAAATGTCTTTTTTCGGCCTTACTAACTATGTTACTATGTTACAGTGAGAAAATCGCATCATGGCATTGCAATCGCATTACACATGGATTACCATATGGAGAACCCTCGTGCGACTCTTGGCAGTGAGACTTAGAGCGATTTTTCATACGTTAAGTGTGACCCCAGCCTCAGACACTGGCTGCCTTGATACCGGAAGCTCCACTGATTACTTCCGCTCGGGGAACATAAGAATGCGCGCACGCCCCGAGCAATACCAGAGCAGACGTGGATATTACATTTCGTCACCTGGGACCCCAAATCTGACAGGTAAAGCACTTAGTCTGTTTTCTTACAAAACGCCAACTACTGTATATTGCTGAATCATAACCATTTTTAATCTTTGAGTCTATTCTTCCCTGCCTCCAACCACTATGTCTCCATCATGTAATGTTATGCCCATTGTGTTTTCTTATATTCATCTACCTACATGCCACAGTGGTACATATACTCTTAAACAAGAACCTCTAACTTTTATTGGAACTGGCGCAGTTCCTCAGCACTTCCTATTTAAAATGTGTTCTGCCTCCAGACGCATGTGATGCTATATACCGTATATACTCGAGTATAAGCCGAGATTTTCAGCCCAAATTTTTGGGCTGAAAGTGCCCCTCTTGGCTTATACTCGAGTCACGGTAGCGGTGGGGTCGGCGGTTGAGGGGGAGAGGGCGCTGAGGCATACTTACCTAGTCCCAGCGATCCTGGCGCTCCCCGCCTGTTCCACGGTCTTCTGTGCTGCAGCTTCTTCCCCTCTTCAGCGGTCACGTGGGACCGCTCATTAGAGAAATGAATAGGCGGCTCCACCTCCCATAGGGGTGGAGCCGCCTATTCATTTCTCTAATCAGCGGTAACGGTGACCGCTGATAGAGAAAGAAGCTGCGGCACCGAAGACAGCTGTCCGGGAGAAGGAGCCGGACGCCAGGACCAGGTAAGTATCGCATAGTCTCCTGTCCACGTTCCAGCCGCCGGGCGCCGCTCCATCTTCCCAGCGCCGCTCCATGTTCCCGGCGTCTCTGCGCTCTGACTGTTCAGGTCAGAGGGCGCGATGACGCATATAGTGTGTGCGGCGCCCTCTGCCTGATCAGTCAGAGCGGAGACGCCGGGACGAGACGCCGGAACGAGACGCCGGGAGCTGCAAGCAAGAGAGGTGAGTATGTGTTTTTTTTTACTGCAGCAGCAGCAGCAGCGACAATGGCACAGCTTTCTATGGGGCAATATGAACGGTGCAAGAGCACTATATGGGGCAGAGCTTTCTATGGGGCAATATGAACGGTGCAGAGCACTATATGGGGCAGAGTTTTCTATGGGGCAATATGAACGGTGCAGAGCACTATATGGGGCAGAGTTTTCTATGGGGCAATATGAACGGTGCAAGAGCACTATATGGGGCACAGCTATAGGGCAATAATGAACGGTGCAGAGCACTAAATGGGGCACAGCTATAGGGCAATAATGAACGGTGCAGAGCACTATATGGGGCACAGCTATAGGGCAATAATGAACGGTGCAGAGCACTATATGGGGCACAGCTATAGGGCAATAATGAACGGTGCAGAGCACTATATGGGGCACAGCTATAGGGCAATAATGAACGGCGCAGAGCACTATATGGGGCAGAGCTATAGGGCAATAATGAACGGCGCAGAGCACTATATGGCACAGCTGGGGAAATAATGATCTATTTTTATTATTGAAATTCACCGGTAGCTGCTGCATTTCCACCCTAGGCTTATACTCAAGTCAATAAGTTTTCCCAGTTTTTTGTGGCAAAATTAGGGGGTCGGCTTATACTCGGGTCGGCTTATACTCGAGTATATACGGTAGCTCCATCTTATTTTTCATCTCATTTTGTATGCCTATGAGTTAAAATAGTGAATTGTCATGTGACATCATTGATCTTTGTTTTTTTACCCATCTTTTTACTTCTTTACTTTATGGGTATGTGCACACGTTGCTGATTTCCTGCAGATCCGCAGCATTTTTTGAGCTGCAGAAACGCTGCAGATCCGCAAGTTATTTACAGTACAATGAAAATCAATGGTAAAAAAAAAAATGCTGTGCTAATGGTGCAGAAAATTCTGTGCGAAAACGCTGCGGATTAAAAGAAGGAGCATGTAACTTCTTTTTTGCGGATCTGCAGCGTTTTTGGACCCATTCTGGAGCGCCCCCAGACACAGGGCCGCGGGATACTCGGTACCGGTCCTCTCTATCTCGGTTCTAGGGTTGTCACGGTGGCTGTACCCGGTCCGTGACCCTGCTACGGGGCGTCCAATGAAAGGGTGATGAAAGTTGGATAAGGTTTCGTGACGCCACCTGTGGTATTCAGTCAGGGTGACCGACGCTGCTTGGGGCCCACTGGGGTGGTGTTATGGCAGCTAGATGGTATACCTTCCCACAGGTGAAGTATATCCCCAGGGCTTCCCAGTAGTGTAGGTGGTGATGATGTGAGGTGCAGTTAATAACGTAGACACAGGGTTGCAGTCTCTTTACCTTTTCCTGAAGACTTCAGGATCCTCAATCCAGAGCAATGCTAACAGGGCTGGCTGAGTCCGGCCGGTCTGAAGGCACATCCAGAGTTCCCTTTGCAGCTGGAAAACAGTGCCTACCACTAGCGCCTGTGTGTTGTAGTTCTTCCCTGCTGAGCAATTGGGATAGTCCTCACAACTTTCGTGTTCGTTCTTTCTCTCTCTCTCCCCGTCCCCCAAGTTTATCTGGATAGGACACACCCGTTTGACGGGAAGGCTAGGAGCAATTCTGGGACCCTAGAGACGCCCCTCTCCACGCTTGCCCCCTATGTCTTCTTAGGTGATGTATGGTAGACAGCCAACCTATAATCAACTGTCCTGCCGTTATTTGAAGTAATGCTTGGAGTCAGTTACTTCCTCGGTGTTCCCGCCACTGGCTACGCACCTCAGTACGATGTTGCCGTTCTCGGGGCACGACTCCTACTGGCTCTCCTTTGTGCTTTGATCTCGTTTCTCACTTCTCCACAATATCCTTCTCTTCGTGTTCTTTCTTAGGATGCCGCTGCAAGGTAGTGCAGGCGCGGCTCCGTCACTTTCTACTCTTTCTGCTAGGTACCTGCCAGGAACCCACCCCTGACAGGTCCTCCCTGGAGCTCTCCCAGGTTGCGTTCTGTTCTAACTTCCTATCCGACCCCCAGTTTTACCAGTGTGAGGAGTGGCCTAATACATAGTGCCTTTTGCTCCCCCTAGTGGCCGGAGTGTGAAGTGAAATGTGTGACTGTGATACCTGGTCAGGTGAACTCCTTTAGTGCAATCAGACATAATATCACTCCTCTTAGTGGCAGAGCGACATTACTGCAACGACCAGGACTCTGGGGCGCTGCAATTCCACTCTAGAAATCCGCAGGGGTAGAAAACGCAGCAAATCCGCAAAAAAATCCACAGCAAATCCGCAACAAAAAGGCACAAAATCCGCACAAAAACACAACAAATCTGCACCTGCGTTTTCTGCCAAGAGATGCAGAATCCGCCCCAGAAATTCCTAAGCCTAATCTGCAACGTGTGCACATAGCCTATTACTTTAGACTAATATTGTTATATTTTTGCAGATATATCTTGAAAAAGGCAATATAATGCTGAAACGTCGATGAATTATACAGTACATGTCTATATTCACTTGGGTCTATTATTTGACATTTTGGATTTTCATTTTGCATTAAGAAAACTTCAATTTTGAGTGCCAGAGTTTGCCATATGATTGACTATTTTATACTCTAGCGCACCAAGCCAGAGAGCGCTACCTAAGCGCAATAAATGACAAATAGAAAACAATTGTGATTCATATACAGTATATGTATATACAGCTCTGGCAAAAATTAAGAGACCACTGCAAAATGTTCAGTTTGTCTGATTTTTCTCCTTATAGGTATATTTTTGAGTAAAATGTAAATTGTTCTTTTCTATATACATAATTGCCTAAGGGGTACTTCCGTCTGTTTCTAACTTCCGTCTGTCTGTTGCGGACATCACAGGCACAGTTCGGTCGTGAATTGGCCCCTTCCTACTCAAATCCCAAGAATTCATTTCAGCAATGACCGGAGGTCTTGTCGCGGTCTCGCGAGATGATGACGTAGCGGTCTCGCGAGACCGCTACATCATCACGTGTTATTGCCGCAATGCATTCTTGGGACCGGGGGCTGACGGAAGGTGAGTATATAACTATTTTTTATTTTAAGACTTTTTTAAAAGGGATATGGTGCCCACATTGCTATACACTATGTGGGCTGTGTTATATACTGTGTGGGCTGTGTTATATACTGCGTGGCCTGTCATTACTATGTGGGCTGTGTTATATAATACGTGTCTGCGCTATATACTACGTGAGCTGTGGTATATATTACGTGGCTGTGTAATATACTGCGAGGCTGGGCAATATACTACTTGGCTGTGCTATATACTACGTGGCTATGCTATATACTACGTGGCTGTGTTATATACTATGTGGCCTGTGTTATATACTACGGGGGCTGTGTTATGCGCTATGTGGGCTGTGTTATATACTGCGTGGCCTGCGCTATATACTACGTGGGCTGTGCTATATACTATGTGGGCTGTGCTACATACTACTATACATATTCTAGAATACCCAATGTGTCAGAATCAGGCGACCATCTAGTATTCTATAAACTTCTGACAACATGTCTTTGAATTTCAAAGCAATAAATTTTGTATTTTTCTGACAAAGAAAAATGGTCGAAATAAAAAAAACTCAATGTCTTCAGACCTCAAATAATGCAAACAAAACAAGTTCATAATCATTTAGAAACAAAGATACTAATGTATTAACTCAGGAAGAGTCCAGAAATCAATATTTTGTGGAATAACCATGATTTTAATCACAGCTTTCATGCGTCTTGGTATGCTTTCCACCAGTCTTTCAAACTGCTTCTGGCGCAAAAATTTAAGCTTTGTTTGATGGCTTGTGACTATCCTTCATCCGCTTCTTCAGAAAGAACATCAGCTGTAAGTTAGTATATACAGTGCAGGAATTAAGTATTTGATCCCTTGCTGATTTAGTAAGTTTTCCCACTGACAAAGACATAAACAGTCTATAATTTTAAGGGTAGGTTAATTTTAACATTGAGAGACTATAAAAAGTGGTCCGGGGTTGGTAGTTCCAGCCGAGTCAACTAAGCCACAGTCAGTAGACATCCTGGTACCTTATACATAAATAGGCAGGACAAACACATCATACTTCATGATTGTGGTAAAATTTCTTCGATATGATTTCCGTTTACTTATGAAAAAAGCAGAAATATGGCAAAAATTTTGAAATTTTCAAACTTTGAATTTTTATGCCCTTAAAACAGAGAAATATGTCACACAAAATAGGTAATAAATAACATTTCCCACGTGTCTACTTTACATCAGCACAATTTTGGAAGCAATTTTTTTTTAGGAAGTTATAAGGGTTAAATATAACCAGAGATTTCTCATTTTTAAAACAAAATTTACAGAACCATTTTTCTTAGTGACGACCTCACATCTGAAGACACTTTGATGGGACTGTATAGCAGAAAATACCTAAAAGTGACACCATTCTGAAAAGTGCACCCCTCAAGCTGATCAAAACCATATTCAAGAGGTTTATTAACCCTTCAAGTGTTTCACAGGAGCAGAAGCAATGTTGAAAGAAAATATGAACATTTAACTTTTTATTCACATAAAATGATCTTCTAGAAACAATTTTTTTTATTTTCATAAGGGTAAAAGGAGAAAATGGACCCCAAAAGTTGCTGTACAGTTTCTTCTGAGTACGCAGATAGTGCATACATGGGGGAAAACCACTGTTTGGGCACACGGCAGTGCTCAGAAGGGAAGGAGCACCGTTTGACTTTTACAAACCAAAATTGGCTGCAATTGAGATCGGACGCCATGTCGTATTTGGAGAGCCCCTGATGTGCCTAAACAGCGGAAACCTCCCACAAGTGGCCACATTTAATGAAAATAGACCCCCCAAGGAACTTATCTAGATGTGTGGTGAGCATTTTGACCCCCCAAGTGTTTCACTAAACTTTATAACTCCCAGGCGTGAAAATATAAAATCATATTTTTTTCATAAACATGGACTGTCTCCAAGTGTGGCAGTGAGTAAAGAATCCCTGCCCGGTCATCCCGTTACCTCATACGCTGCACTCCTGCTTCCCACTGTCATCACCAGAGGTGTCCTGTCTTCCCACTCTGCCGTCATCCCCGGCAGCACCACCGCAGATGCCTGATGCGACATACAGATAGCCCCTAACGGGACTCCTGCACCTTTCTGGGATTATGCCCTCTTCTCACTTCCTCTACCATAAGTAAGGTTTGAAAAAGACCCAGATGGTCGAAACGTTACCTTACAACACTGCGGTGAATTATTCTATATACTTTGCTGGTGTTTTTCAAAATAAAAAAACACTTGTTTGGCAAAAACTCTGAAGATACTTTTTGAGTGCGACTGTTTATGCTTGAGACTATCCCCGGCAGCAAGAGCACCTGCTTTCTCACATGCCGATCCCGCTCTGTCAGGCCTTCGTGGCATGCAGACGGAGGAGCCCCATGGCTACAGAGGCCCGATGGATCCAAGGAGTTATACAGGAGAAGAAGCGGTTGGAGAGCCGCATCGTCGAGGAGTTACAGCTGCGGAAGGCCGGATAACTCGCGGAGTGGTCCAGTACCTTAACAGAAACAGTGGCTATGGCTTCTTCCAAAGCTGAAGACAAGGACGAAAGTCTATGTTAATGCCAGATCGCTTACATTCCGTGGTCCCTAACTGGAGGAGGACCAAGTAGCTTCGTCAAGGAACAGGGGCCCTAAGGGCCATACGTGTTGGCTGTAAGAATGACCTCTGATTGGGAGGCAATCTCACCGTAGGAAGCTCAGCGTGTTTAAGCGGATGGTTGCTACGGCCGCAGTTTCTGAAGACATGCAGGAGAGAGCATTGCCTAGACACAGTAAGTCAGCTACAAGTATGACAGTAAAGCTGGAAGCTCTGGGAGCTGTGGGACTCCAGGCACAGGGGATGAAGCGCCGAAGGAGCAGTGGGGACTCCTCCTCTAGCGGGTCCTCATCCCACACTTATACAGTGTTGAAGGGTCCGTATGCAGCCCATTATGGAAATCAAAGGCCATATGTGGACTGAAGTGGCCTACTTTGAGTTATGTTTGGTGCCGGTTGCTCCCAGACAAAATACCTGGACCTGTTCGGCGTCTGGTGTGCCTACGAACATAATACATGTACTGTGAAGCATATTAAATTTGTATTGCACTGTATGTATTATTGTGCTGTGTCTGCAATGTTACTATATGTGTTAGAGGCAGGGCCAGCACAGGTTAACTGGGTGGGCTGGACTTGCAGCCTCTTGGGAGCAGGAAGCTCCTTCTTTCAGCTCAGAGCAAGGGCACGTTTGCCCAGGGCAAAATTTCAGCTGCGGGGGGAGCCTTGCCAGACCTCAGGAGGGGAAAGGGTGCTGACTCGGACCTTTGGAATTGAAATGGGCACCAGGATTATGAAAGTGCCTCGTCGAAGGGACTTAAAGTGTCCAGATTCCGGCATATGGACTACCTCCTCATTCGGCCGCCGTTACATTTTTCTTCCCTTTTCTACTTATTACTGCTTGCACCTGGGACAGGTGGTTATTCCAGTCAGCACTAAAGATGACTATGTCATCTAAATATGATGATGTGTATTTCCGATGAGGCTCGAAAACGATGTCCATCAGCCTCTGGAATATGGTCAGAGCCCCATGTAATCCAAAAGGCATAGTGATAGAGACCCTCTGGCATTATAAAGCGGTCTTTTCTTTTGCAGATTCTGTCAATGGGACCTGTCTGTAACCTTTGGTGAGATCAAGCATGGTGAAGTACTGGGCCTCCTCCAGTCTCTCAATTAGCTCGTTGTCCCCCGAGGCATTGGATAGAGGTCAAATTTTGACACCTCATTTAATTTTCTGAAGTCATTACAGAATCGTAATGACCTGTCTGGCTTTCGAATTAGCACAATGAGGCTAGCCCACTCACTCTGGGACTCCGCGATTACTCCCAACTGAAGTATTTGCTTCACTTCAGCCTCGATGGCTTGCCTCCAGGCTTTTGGCACTTGATATGGTTTCATTCGGGCTTGGTGAAAATGTCATGCAGGATCACCGAGGTCTGCCCCGGCAGCTCTGAGAATACATCAGTATTCTATTGGACCAGAATCTGAGCATCCCATCACTGCTGTTTGGTGAGAGTGTCATTTATTTTAACCTGACCACCGGCCGCATCCTTTGCTGGTGCCAGAGGGTTCCCTTTGGTACAACTGGAGTCGCCTCCATGACCAAACATTCTCGGTCCTTCCAGGCATTTAGCAGGTTTATATGGTATATGTTTTTGTGCACTTTATATATTTTTTCAGGGTGCAGCTGGGCCCAAATGGTTCTGTAAATTGTGGCCTCTGTTCACACAGGATGCATTATAGTTAGCACTGGACAGCCCGCCATAGGGCGTCATTAATAGGCTGAGAACCAGATGCTCTGCATTCCTTGTGTGAACTTTGCCACATACAGATTATATTTTTTTTGCACTGGTGTGCCACACAGCCAATCCCTGATTGAAGGCTGGCTGTCTCATTTGGTATTATTGCACCTGTGCAGTTGCCATTTTACTTGGGTCCGTTGCACCCTGTTAGTGCATTTGTATTGAGGCCTAGTTAGACAGGTAAGCATCTCTGCCTGTTTTTGTTTTTTCTTTGTTTTTCTTATATGGTACAGTTGCTCAGGTTTCATCTTTCTGGGTTGGTACACTCTATAATTTACTCTTTACTATTTATCTCATATGGCCCTTGCCACTTCGCCATGAGTTTACTCGCCGTCGTACTGGATCTGAATGTGCTTGCTGCTGGGGCCACCTCTCACATACCATGATCTACAGCATCAACAGGTTATTTGCCTGCTGCTGTTGCTGATTATATAGCTCCTGCTGCCGTTGCTGATGTTCATGCTACTGCCGCTGATACTGCAGCTGCTGCTCCTGTTGCTGCTGCTGATGCTGCTCCTGTTGCCACTGCTGAGTGAGGGCCAACTGCTTCAAAAGCTCCTCCATCTTGTCAGCAGACTTGAGCTGCAGCATTGCAGGCCTAATAACTGACATGCAGCATGCTTTGCGGTATGCCTCAGTTCATACTGCCCGCATACTCCAACCACATGTAGTGCAGCAGGGTTGGTACAGTGTGACAAATAGGCAGGGACCAAAGGAAAGTTCACAGCAAACGTGTTTAATATCCAAACTCACACAATAAAAGGCACACAGTATGCTCCGGATCGCAGTTGGGGCATCTCAACAGAATAAATGCCCATGCTGGGTTGTCTTAAATCTGCCTTGGGCAAATAGCTTGCCCAAAATAAAACCTTTATTTTGCTCTGCAATTACAGCTATATCTGTGACTGCAATGTACTCCAGCGGTCCTAATATGCTTCTACGTGCATCCTGGGGGACACATAGTGACACTCGCATATAACACCCGTCACTGCCTCACAGTAACTACATTTTTAGTTTTGTGATAATTATTAATTAATCATTTTTTTATGTCAGAGAGCGACATTTACAACACTTACCACAAATACTAAATCCCCAGGCTATAAGAGATTCAGGCGTCCATCTCTACCTCTATGTTGATGACTATCACAGCTGCAAATAGTGCACGTCTCCTGAGCTGCCCAGCACACTACTGTAGGTGGAACTGAGCACCATCTTATTGCAGCCCAGCACTATGAGCTGAGCTTCCTCCTGTCACCGGTGCTTGAAGTGCTCAGCAATGAGCGGTGACAGGAGGTCCGGATGTCAGAGCTGTGGCAGTGAGAACAAGTAAGACAACCTGACATTGTACTACTAATGCCAGGCTACCATCCTCTTCTCACTACTGGAAGAAGTCACATCTGCAACCTGACTCTGAGTAATCATGAGGCAGTGAGCTGCCAGCCGCAGCCCTGACTTTCTCTTCATTACTTCTTCCTCTGAAGGCTTGGACAGTGAAGTTGGTGCTGACTGGGGAAGGGCTTGTGTAACTTATCAAACTCACATTAGCTCCGGGAACGAAAGTGCCAACACTGATGGATTAACACTGGCACTGAAGGCGAGTGTAAGTGGCATATAACAGGGGCAAACATTAGGATTAAGAAGGGACTGTCCTAGCAGTGAACAACCCTTTAATAATCACTATGGTGGTATTATCAATACTGTATATGCTGGTAATATTTGGGTATATTATTATTGTGGTATTACTATTATTATATCTTATATAGCAGTATTATTGAAAATATTGATCGTTTAGTACATCTTGATTTCCTCCAGACAGGGTAATATTAGTAATAGATATTCCCCATCAGGACTTTGGTGGTGAGGACAGCGTGGGTTTGTGTGCTTTCAAATGCCAAGGCTGACTTTCAGTCCCATTCTGTCCCTACCTGGATGTTGAAACTCTGCATAAAATGTTTCTGTCTTGTAAAAATGGTACAGAGACCAAGATAAATAATTGTAAGCTATAATTTGTGTCGAGTTATCTCCAGACATAAGTTGAAATATACCTGCCATTTATATTACCAGCTCTTAAGTAAAAAACTTACAGGATCTACAAAATTAGCTAAAAATAGCATACAAACTTTTACAAGTAGACACAAAAGAGAATAGTAAAACCAAAAAGACTCAGTTTGAAAAAATGTTGCAGTAATCCGCAAGTGCTAGTAAAAGATGTAAAAAACAGGGTATTTGGTTGATACGTTTTTTGCAAAAAATGTATACTAAGCTGCTCTACCAATCTTCACGGTATACCCTTATCAGAGCAGTCCTAACTAATGTATGCAATCCCTATCTGATGTATTTAAAAACCTGATCATCTGTATATAACCTGTGTGAACAGGGTTCAGAGAGGAAAAATCCATGTGTGCATACAGGGTAGAACAGCTTTTGTGCAGATAGCCCAAGAGGAGTGGTGGAACTCCCCAGTCTTGTAGACACAAGAGAACAATTATGGAAACAGGAACACATGGGCTACTTGCACAGTGAACAAGTCTGTATGATCATGTTCACACACCACCAAGAAACCTGAAGACACAAAAGAGAATAGTAAAACCAAAAACACTCAGTTTGAAAAAATGTTGCAGTAATCCGCAAGTGCTAGTAAAAGATGTAAAAAAAAGGGTATTTGGTTGATACGTTTTTTGCAAAAAATGTATACTAAGCTGCTCTACCAATCTTCACGGTATACCCTTATCAGAGCAGTCCTAACTAATGTATGCAATCCCTATCTGATGTATTTAAAAACCTGATCATCTGTATATAACCTGTGTGAACAGGGTTCAGAGAGGAAAAATCCATGTGTGCATACAGGGTAGAACAGCTTTTGTGCAGATAGCCCAAGAGGAGTGGTGGAACTCCCCAGTCTTGTAGACACAAGAGAACAATTATGGAAACAGGAACACATGGGCTACTTGCACAGTGAACAAGTCTGTATGATCATGTTCACACACCACCAAGAAACCTGAAGACACAAAAGAGAATAGTAAAACCAAAAACACTCAGTTTGAAAAAATGTTGCAGTAATCCGCAAGTGCTAGTAAAAGATGTAAAAAACAGGGTATTTGGTTGATACGTTTTTTGCAAAAAATGTATACTAAGCTGCTCTACCAATCTTCACGGTATACCCTTATCAGAGCAGTCCTAACTAATGTATGCAATCCCTATCTGATGTATTTAAAAACCTGATCATCTGTATATAACCTGTGTGAACAGGGTTCAGAGAGGAAAAATCCATGTGTGCATACAGGGTAGAACAGCTTTTGTGCAGATAGCCCAAGAGGAGTGGTGGAACTCCCCAGTCTTGTAGACACAAGAGAACAATTATGGAAACAGGAACACATGGGCTACTTGCACAGTGAACAAGTCTGTATGATCATGTTCACACACCACCAAGAAACCTGAAGACACAAAAGAGAATAGTAAAACCAAAAACACTCAGTTTGAAAAAATGTTGCAGTAATCCGCAAGTGCTAGTAAAAGATGTAAAAAACAGGGTATTTGGTTGATACGTTTTTTGCAAAAAATGTATACTAAGCTGCTCTACCAATCTTCACGGTATACCCTTATCAGAGCAGTCCTAACTAATGTATGCAATCCCTATCTGATGTATTTAAAAACCTGATCATCTGTATATAACCTGTGTGAACAGGGTTCAGAGAGGAAAAATCCATGTGTGCATACAGGGTAGAACAGCTTTTGTGCAGATAGCCCAAGAGGAGTGGTGGAACTCCCCAGTCTTGTAGACACAAGAGAACAATTATGGAAACAGGAACACATGGGCTACTTGCACAGTGAACAAGTCTGTATGATCATGTTCACACACCACCAAGAAACCTGAAGACACAAAAGAGAATAGTAAAACCAAAAACACTCAGTTTGAAAAAATGTTGCAGTAATCCGCAAGTGCTAGTAAAAGATGTAAAAAACAGGGCATTTGGTTGATACGTTTTTTGCAAAAAATGTATACTAAGCTGCTCTACCATGTTTTTTACATCTTTTACTAGCACTTGCGGATTACTGCAACATTTTTTCAAACTGAGTGTTTTTGGTTTTACTATTCTCTTTTGTGTCTTCAGGTTTCTTGGTGGTGTGTGAACATGATCATACAGACTTGTTCACTGTGCAAGTAGCCCATGTGTTCCTGTTTCCAAAACTTTTACAAGTACAGAATTTTTTTTTTCACTGAATTGGAAATTCCAGATCAACCAGGCCATTGCCAATGCTGCAAGCTGTACCGTGAAGGTGCACATTGCCACTGACATGCATTCTCAGAGTCAATAACTAGACTTTGGGTGACGCATGTCGTAAAGTTCTAATGTCATCGTGTGCGTAATGATGGTAAGATGTACGGTTACCTTAAAAGTCCTGTTTAAGCTGGAAGTCCCAGTCCCCTTGTAAAACAGGTCAATGAAGATGTGCATGCTTAAAGACGAACATGAAATGTGTAGCAACTTTGTTTGATTGTGAGAAAATCCGATTATAAGCTGCCATGTGTTAAATGACTGCATAAAATATTCCCTCGTCACAGATTTGTATATACTCTGCTGTATTGTAAAGATCCATATAAGCTCAGATACACTGCTATATATCATTCACTGACTTCTTTATTTACTTCATTCAAGGTGGGTAATGTAGAAGTTCCAATGGAAGACAGGAGAATAGATTTAAAGAGCACCCCAATAAAAATGATGATGAAGGGCTCTTGACTCATGAAGAGTCAACCTTCAGCACTAGGAGAGGAAAAAACCCCAGTGGAGGAAACCTCTAGGGAACCATGGCTGAAGGACTGCCCTTCCCTTAGGCAGTAGATGTTAACTGATGAGAACAGTGACCAAGCCTGGAATCTGTCTCATGGTGCAGCAGATAACTCAATCAATTTATGAATCTATCTAGCTGCATAATGACCATCAAATGTTTTATGCATTGATGAGAACAGAGACTGAGCCCAGAATCTGTCTTGTGCACAGCAGGTATCTCACTTTATCCGTGAGTGAGTCTTGCTGCGCAATGTCCAGTTAATGTATCCAGTGGTGGAGAACAGATACCGAGTAAGGAATCTGCCTCATTATGCAATTGGACACTCACTTATTTTGTGAGTGTGTCTAGCAGCAGAAAGTCTAGTAATGTCTTATTCAATGGTGGAGAACAGAGACCAAGCCTGTAATCTGCCTCGATGTGCAGTAGGAAACTCACATATTCTGTGAGTGCGTCTAGCTGTGAAAAGTCCAGTAATGGCATATTCATTGGTTGAGAACAGAGACCGAGCCCGGAATCTGCCTCGTTGTGCAGAAGGAAACTCACTTGTTCAGTGAGTGCGTCTAGCTGCGGAAAGTCCAGTAATGTCACATCCGGTGGTTGAGAACAGAGACCGAGCCCGGAATCTGCCTCGTTGTGCAGTAGGAAACTCACATATTCTGTGAGTGCGTCTAGCTGCGGAAAGTCCAGTAATGTCGTATTCATTGGTTGAGAACAGAGACCGAGCCCGGAATCTGCCTCGTTGTGCAGAAGGAAACTCACTTGTTCAGTGAGTGCGTCTAGCTGCGGAAAGTCCAGTAATGTCACATCCGGTGGTTGAGAACAGAGACCGAGCCCGGAATCTGCCTCGTTGTGCAGTAGGAAACTCACATATTCTGTGAGTGCGTCTAGCTGCGAAAAGTCCAATAATGTCGTATTCATTGGTTGAGAACAGAGACCGAGCCCGGAATCTGCCTCGTTGTGCAGAAGGAAACTCACTTGTTCAGTGAGTGCGTCTAGCTGCAGAAAGTCCAGTAATGTCACATCCGGTGGTTGAGAACAGAGACCGAGCCCGGAATCTGCCTCGTTGTGCAGTAGGAAACTCACATATTCTGTGAGTGCGTCTAGCTGCGAAAAGTCCAGTAATGTCGTATTCATTGGTTGAGAACAGAGACCGAGCCCGGAATCTGCCTCGTTGTGCAGAAGGAAACTCACTTGTTCAGTGAGTGCGTCTAGCTGCGGAAAGTCCAGTAATGTCATATCCGGTGGTTGAGAACAGAGACCGAGCCCGGAATCTGCCTCGTTGTGCAGAAGGAAACTCACTTGTTCAGTGAGTGCGTCTAGCTGCAGAAAGTCCAGTAATGTCATATTTATAGTTGGAGAACAGAGACCGAGCCCGGAATCTGCCTCGTTGTGCAGTAGGAAACGCACATATTCTGTGAGTGCGTCTAGCTGCGAAAAGTCCAGTAATGTCGTATTCATTGGTTGAGAACAGAGACCGAGCCCGGAATCTGCCTCGTTGTGCAGAAGGAAACTCACTTGTTCAGTCAGTGCATCTAGCTGCGGAAAGTCCAGTAATGTCACATCCGGTGTTTGAGAACAGAAACCGAGCCCGGAATCTGCCTCTTGTTTTTTGTAAAGTCTTTATCTCCAGCTGGATCCCATGTTCACTGTGGGTTCACAGCGAGACCCGTCTGCCTCATCTGCAGTAAAAATGTCACAAAATTAGCAAAACAGTAAAGATTAATATATGTATATGGAGACAGATTATAATGAGTGGGGCAACAGAAGATGTTTACATGTCATCCATTGTCTCTAGATTATAATACAGAACTATGTAATATATAGTGGGCATCATTTAATGTCTATGTTCAGGTATGTTCTACATCCTATCAGTGCTGTGATAGGAATTGTACCCTGCCTATTATTTTTTGATCTTCTATAATGAGATTACAGCTATCCCTCTTCATGGTACAAATACAGCACTCCACCCTGTTTCCTATAACCCCATGAAAAAGCTGTGATGGTGAAACAACTGTCAGGGTTAAGTGCATTAGAACAAGCACTTACTTATGGCATCTGGAAGTACATTTGATATTGAGCACCTTTTATCCTGCCATCAACTATTTTGATTTATACATTTGCACTATAAGCCAGTATTGCTATACATCAAATGTGATCATGACAAAATATTCATCTATTTGTTTTTGCCATGTCCACCTACTCTTGTTTGTGCTTTCAATGTGTTAGTCATGTGCTCAGCCAACATTGCTATGTATTGTGATTTATTAAAAATGAAATTTATATTGTTCTTTCTCATATTAGTGATTCGAGAATGACAACACCCATTCTCCAGTAGTCCAGCAAGTCTTATCTCACAGACTGATGATATAGTTTGCATAAAGAAAAGTAATGCTATCAACGTTTTAGTTGTTAGTGGCCAATTTCCAATTATTTAGGATATTACCTGTTAATACTAATACATAACATAATCATAAAACATATTTTAAAGCCCTAAGACCTTACATTTGGTTTTTGCTGCCATAGGCCAGAAGTTCCTAAAAGACAAACTTCACAAGGATTTTATATTTGCCTAGGACTTTGAACAGGCCAAGATGTTTATCAAAATTTTGAGGAGGTGAAGCAGTAGACGGAGGAGGATTCAGAGGAGGCGGTGGAATAAGTTCTCTGTCCTTTTGTTTTGTATAAATGATAGTGGTTATTGATTAGTTATTCATTATTGCACATTAATTCTACTCCACTGTCAGGCTGAGTTTGAGGCCCATGAAATACTAAGAAATTGTTCTAACTGCAAATCAATAATATATTGTTTAAAATGGCCGATGTTTAATTTATGCAAGTTATGGAAGTTAGAACAAGTTATATTTATGGAAGTGATCATCTTCTCATCAGTATGAAGAAAAAGGGAACTTACTCTCAGAGGCGACGATCACATTCTATTCTGGCATATGGATTCATAATGGGGTCCAGACGTAGAGATGTTTCTGTTTTTGATTACATCTCTGTTTTCGGCAATGGGTCCATGAGGAGCATCGTCATTTAATATATTTATTTTATCCACATGTTCTCCTGTAAGGTGTAACATTGAAATTAACATCAAGATAAAAGCTTCCAAATTTGTTAGAGAATATTAACAATCTACAGGTTTTATAACCGCTAAATTATAATGTATGAAAGTAGAAGGATCAAACAACCAGCTATCTACTTTTAGAGATTATTTTATTAGGCTGTTTCTTTTCTATTAAACATACTTGTATGTTATAAAAGACTAGAACTTACTGTCAGAGGAGATGATCAAATCATCATCTGGATCTATATTGATGACTACATAACCAGAGCCAGGAGTAGAGATATTGGGGTGTTTGAGGACATCTCTCTTTTTGTCCATCGGTCCATAAGGAACACCATCATTTACAGCAGTGATTTCATTCTCTTGTTCTTCTGTAACATAGAACATTGACATTAACATTAATAATAAAAAGCTTCTATATGTTTGTTACAAATAGTTAAATTATACATGTATTATGATCTCTAAATGGTACAATTATGAAAATAGGTGGACCAAACCCTCAGAGTAACATTTATGTATATGGTTATTCACTGACATGCTCATTTTAGAGATTTTTTTTATTAGGTAGTATTTTTCCTGATAAATACATGTTATAGTACATGTTATAAAAGCCTGAGAACTTACTATCAGAGGAGATGATCATATCTTCATATGGATTGATAGTAGTTATGACATAATGGGGGCCAGGCGTAGAGATGTTGGAGTTTTTGAGGACATCTCTCTCTTCAGCCATGGGTCCATGAGGAGCAGCCTCATTTACAATCATTGTTTCATCCTCATGTTCTCCTGTAACACAGAACATTGAAATCAGCGTTTCAAAAGGGAAATATTATGTTTGTTTTAGATTATTTCCTCTATTAGGTACTTTTTTTTCCTGTTAAATCCATGTTCTAGTACATTTTATAAAAGCTTGAGAACTTACTGTCAGAGGAGATGATCATATCTTCATATGGATCGATAGTAGTTATGATATAATGGGGGCCAGGCCTAGAGATAGTGGTGTTTTTGAGGACAACTTTCTCTTCAGCCATGGGTCCATGAGGAGCATCCTGATTTACAATCATTATTTCATCCTCATGTTCTCCTGTAACACAGAACATTGAAATCAGCGTTTCAAAAAGGAAATATTCTGTTTTTTTTAGATTGTTTCCTCCATTAGGTACTTTTTTTTCTGTTAAATACATGTAATAGTACATGTTATAAAAGCCTGAGAACTTACTGTCAGAGGAGATGATCTTATCTTCATATGGGTCTATAGTAGTTATGACATAATGGGGGCCAGGCCTAGAGATATGGGTGTTTTTGAGGACATCTCTCTCTTCAACCATGGGTCCATGAGGAGCATCCTGATTTACAATCATTGTTTCATCCTCATGTTCTCCTGTAACACAGAACATTGAAATCAGCATTTCAAAAGGAAAATATTCTATATCTTCTAGATTGTTTCCTCTATGTCTACAGTAAAATCATTGTCATTAAGAGATTTTTCTTATGTTATAAGGTTGCTTTTTCTTTTAAACAGATTTCATATATTGAAAGAAAGTAAACAAAATGTGATTAGAGTATTCAGCTTTACAATGTGAACTGCGTCCATGTAATATAAAAACTTCCAAGAAGTAGTTGTATGTATATACAGTAGATATTAATGTCAAATGGGTTAGGCTGTACGTACCGGTAGGATTAGCCCTATTCTCTATGCCTGCGTCCATGGAATCTTGTCCTGTAACATTTCTCCAGAATTTATTCTTTTTCAGATATCTTTAAAATGATAAAACAGAAGTCATGTTGCAAATTGTAAAGAACACTATTTCTGTGTTCTGCAGAATGTTATAAAGGCATTTATTTTTCTTCATCTATTTTATCTATCCCTATAAGCAGTCATT
This sequence comes from Ranitomeya imitator, assembly GCF_032444005.1. Classification (NCBI taxonomy): domain Eukaryota; kingdom Metazoa; phylum Chordata; class Amphibia; order Anura; family Dendrobatidae; genus Ranitomeya; species Ranitomeya imitator. The sequence goes on along the minus strand of NC_091286.1, from coordinate 245,825,400 downwards.
TTTGCTATCTATGACAATCAGAAATGTTTTCATATTGTACAGAAAAGTCCATTGTGCTCGGACAGATCAGACCCAGTTTATGAACGACTAAACATCTCCACTAGATTATACCCTATACTGAATCGTGTGATAACCTGAAGATGGGATATTTCTTATACAGACTCCCGTGTAGCCCATAAATCATTAGAAGACTTACCCATATGTGATGGTACAGATGACACCGAAGAAGAATCCAAAGAAGAAGTAGACGGCAGGAGCTATATCCAACATGAATTGTTCTATTGGAAGAAAAGATCAAGAATATGTCAGATATTTAGAGCTACTAATGTATACATTATATTTTGCACCTCATTTACTTAACCAGACCTAGGACCATTCCTATGAGTAAGGGGACACATGCACAATAGCTGTCGGCCCATGGTTCAGTTGATCTGTTCAGCCGGCAGATATTTCTCCTGACTCCTCCATACACAGAAGCGCTAATTCTGCTGATCGCACCTGTAAGTAAGCCACTGGTAGATTCCTTTGGCAGAGGCTTTTTAACACTTAGAAATTGTACATTGGACTGTCAGCAGAGCTGCTGATATCGGCAAATTTGACTGTCGTTAGTCTCATGTATATGGGGTGGAGGACTGAACATTTCAGGAACATAGTAAATCCCAACAAGTTGGAGAAATTCACCAATTACCATAAATTTGTAATTATTTCCCACAAAAGTATTGATGAAGTCACACATATGAAGATCAGACACATATGTAACTTATATTCCGCTTACAGGGGATCTCCATTCAAGCTTACAATTTGTTTGAGCCTGGAACAGTGAACACATGATGGGAGAAGGCTCCTGGAATTACAAGTAACACATGAAGAATCCTCCATGAAATGTATCATGTGATTATTAACACTAACCCCATATTGGATAAATATCTGGTAAAGTACTTACCTGCAGGGGTCAAAGCCCTGGAATCATGGCGGCGGATGTTGATAGGAGCGCCTTGTACAGATGTAAGTAGCACAGTCACGATTAGAAGAAATCGAAACAGCATTTTAGCCAGGAGGAAAATCGCTTATTGTGTGATACACAGTGAGCCTCTCCAGACAAAGCCTCTTTCTGCAGGGCCATTCCATATAACCACACAGTCCGTGATGTCACAATGCTGAGCTCAGTGTGACATCATGAGGAGCGGAACATGAGTGATGTCACAATGGGTCAGATAGCGAACCACTAGAGATGAAGCAGCTTCAACCATTTTTATGTGTTTCTTACAATTCCTAGTTTTGTCTGTAGATCACTGATCAGAATACAACATTACACAGGATTCAGGCTGGAATATGACCATCCTCAGGGTTAAGTAGTAAATGCAATAGGCAGGGAGTAACTGGAGAACTGAAGGATCAGAGGATTTTCTGATCAGTGCTGATTACACAGATAGTGTGGCCTTTATATCTGTAGGTCCCATGGTGCTGACGTCCCCTTTAAGTCCATTGCCATATTTCAGCAGTCGCATTCTGTTTCACATATAAGTTCACTGGAGTAATCTAGATAAATCCTGCAGTATCCAGATGTCTTGATATAATTACTTCACACAACCATTGGTCTACTCGCCCCAGGGGCAGACACTAATAGCTTGGGGCCCCTGTGCAAGAAATATGTCTGGTACCCCCTCCCTGCCCGGTACGCTGCTTATGAGGAGGGCAATCTGGCAATGGGAACCAAGGCAGATTGCCCTCATTATTTTCAACCTGCAAGCAGGGGTGTACATAGGAATCACAGGGCCCCGTAGCAAAAGTTCTATTTGGCCCCCACACCTCTAAAAAATATATATATTTATATTTTTTCACTGAGATGGAGATATATATACTGTATGTGTGTGTAATACATTTATATATATCCGTTTGCATTCAGTTCTGTTGGTCCCAGCGCAGTCATACCTGCAGTCAGGTGATAACTAGTGATAGCTGTCAGTGAATAGAACAATGCAGACATGGCTGACACTGTAGTCGGCACATGACAGCAAGTGTGCAGAGCGCCACCTCGTGGTCATGTGATAACTGCTGGAACGGGTAGAGCCCAACCATGTATATATTATATTACATTATATGTCTGGTATCTGTATCATCTGGTATATGCTTTATTGATTGTCTATGGAACCGATGGAATTAGCCAAGCGCAGCGCTCAGCAGCTCTATAGGTAATGGATAGAGCAGAGACCGAGCATGCACAACTCTGCTCCATCCAGGACGAGACTGCAAAGTCCTGTTTTCAGAATCTCTGGGGGGGTGGCCCAGTGGTCGAATCCCCAGTGATCAACAAGTTAACCACAATCCGATGTCTCACACATACATCGTATGTATACCGTACATACATACACACTTACACCGTACATACATATACCGTACATACATACACCTTACATACATATACCGTACATACACACACAGATACACAAACATATACCGTACATACATTCACATAAACCGTACATACAAACATATACCGTACGTACATACACACTTACACCATACATACCTATACCGTACATATATATACCTTACATACATATACCGTACACACACACAGATACACAAACATATACCGTACATACATTTACATAAACCATACATACACACACATATACCGTACGTACACACACACATATACCATACATGAACCATGCAACCACATAGATGTGCATACATACTGTATACCGTACATACATACACACAGTTACAAAAACGGTACATATATATTCACATATACCCTAATTACACACACTGTTATATACACATATTATATATTCTTGTCCATTCTTCTTGGCTAAAAGCTTGAGCTCAGTGAGGTTTGATGGAGATCGTTTGTGAACAGCAGTTTTCAGCTCTTTCCACAGATTCACGATTGGATTGAGGTCTGGACTTTGACTTGGTCCTGTATTTGGCTCTATCCATCTTCCATTCCTTTTTTACCATCTTCCTTGTCCCTGCTGAAGAAAAGCAGGCCCAAACCGTGATGCTGCCACCATCATGTTTGACAGTGGGGATGGTGTGTTCAGGGTGATGAGCTGTGTTGCCGTTACGCCAAACATATCATTTGGCACTGTTGCCAAAAAGTTCGATTTTGGTTTCATCTGACCAGAGCACCTTCTTCCCCATGTTTGGTGTGTCTCCCAGGTAGCTTGTTGCAAACTTTAAACAACACTTTTTATCGATATCTTTGAGAAATGGCTTTCTACTTTCCACTCTTCCACAAAAGCCAGATTTGTGCAGTGTACGACTGATAATTGTCCTATGGACAGACTGTCCCATCTCAGCTGTAGATCTTTGCAATTTCATCCATAGTGATCATGGGCCTCTTGGCTGCATCTCTAATCAGTCTTCTCCTTTTTTGAGATGAAAGTTTAGAGGGACGGCCGGGTCTTGGTAGATTTGCAGTGGTATGATACTCCTTCCATTTCAGTATGATCACTTGCACAGTGCTCCTTGGAATGTTTAAAGTTTTGGAAATCATTTTGTATCCAAATCTGGCTTTAAGCATCTCCACAACAGTATCACGGACCTGCCTTTTGTGTTCCTTGGTCTTCATGATGCTTTCTGTGCTTCAAACAGAACCCTGAGACTATCACAGAGCAGCTGCATTTATACGGAGACTTGATTACACACAGGTGGATTATATTTATCATCATTAGGCATTTAGGACAACATTGGATCATTCAGAGATCCACAAAGAACTTCTGGAGTGAGTTTGCTGCACTGAAAGTAAAGGGGCCGAATAATAGTGAACTCCCCACTTGTTATGATCAGGTGACCTTGGAGCAGCATGAAAACTTTCACTGGAGTAGGTGGTAATGTCGGGGTCGTCACGACAATACCCTTCATCCACCAGTCATTCCAAATCAGATTAAGAGCATTGGTACCGGAGTGAAGGATGAGTCAGACAAAATGCTGGTTCAAACTCATTGCATGCTCGTACTTCCACACGTAGTGGGAACGTCACAGCAACTGAACTTTATTTCGTGATACACAACATTATATGACCTATTGGGGGAAGGTGTGCAGAAGGCGGGGATAGGCAGGGTTTAAGCAATGTATCTAGTATTCAGTCCTTCTGGTTGGTCTGACGTCATATAATGGATCCTCCTTCCTCCACGTCACTTTAAGTTTCCATTTCTCCAGAAATGATACATTAGCTTCAGAAACTAAAGTAGATTCTTGGCAAGAACAAAAACTAAGGCAAAGGTGAATACTGGCAGCCATCTTAAATACAATTACATATGCATTAGCAAACATGAAGGAAAAACTTATTGTTTCACAGCATAAGAATATATAAAAGTACAAAAGAGTATAAAGATATATATTTTCACCTTGACAATCCCCCCTAAACACTAAGTTTTTCCCTAAAAAGAAAGATCCTTCGAGACTGTCCATGTGATGGGGAAAGGGGAGGTGGATTTCTTCATCCAGACACCTCAGAAGCTCTCCCCTTGTGAGAGGCCTCCAGGCAGCTGAACCCTTTACTAGCTTCACATGGAGTTCTCCTGCTGTCCCTAAACTAAATCTCTTAGCATCATCTGAGAATAAAGGGGTTTTGTCTATCTTCTTGAGGGGGACATACTTGGGGATCTCCCCTGGATCAGTGCTATCGTACTCTGATGGGTCTACTTCTTGGTTGAGGAAGGTGCCAGTCGGAGTTGCCTTAGTGATAACCTTTTTATACAGGGGAATAACACAACAGAGGATTATCGATCCAACTACAAGAAGGGCAATCAGTACCAGACAAGCTTGTTGAAGGAATCCTTTGAGCCCACCCAACCAACCGGAAAAGAAAGATGTGTCTAATCCAGCATTAGATTTTAATTCTGCTGCTAACCCATTTAACTTTTTAAGGGCTATCATGGTCTTTCCATTTACCCCAGAGTTCTGAGGGATATAGGTACAACATTCCTCTCCCACCATCCCACAGACTCCTCCTTTTTCAGCTAAGATCATATCAAGGGCTAGTCAGTTTTGGAGGGTCATTCTAGTGTTAGGGCCTAACTCCTCAACTATACCTTGGAAAGCATCACAGATAAAATTGACAAACCTTTGTTCACTGTAATATATGTAATTGATCCAATCAACATTTTTATTAATCTGCACCTGTGGGATTATAGAAGCAAAGCCAGCATAGATCTGGTTCTGGGCTTTAAATTGGTCAGGCACCCCCCTTGGCACTCCAATGCCATCGACATATACAGTGGGGCAAAAAAGTATTTTGTCAGTCAGCAATAGTGCAAATTCCACCACTTAAAAAGATGAGAGGCGTCTGTAATTTACATCATAGGTAGACCTCAACTATGGGAGACAAACTGAGAAACAAAAATCCAGAAAATCACATTGTCTGTTTTTTTAACATTTTTTTTGCATATTATGGTGGAAAATAAGTATTTGGTCAGAACCAAAAATCAAGATTTCTGGCTCTCACAGACCTGTAACTTCCTCTTTAAGAGTCTCCTCTTTCCTCCACTCATTACCTGTAGTAATGGCACCTGTTTAAACTTGTTATCAGTATAAAAAGACACCTGTGCACACCCTCAAACAGTCTGACTCCAAACTCCACTATGGTGAAGACCAAAGAGCTGTCAAAGGACACCAGAAACAAAATTGTAGCCCTGCACCAGGCTGGGAAGACTGAATCTGCAATAGCCAACCAGCTTGGAGTGAAGAAATCAACAGTGGGAGCAATAATTAGAAAATGGAAGACATACAAGACCACTGATAATCTCCCTCGATCTGGGGCTCCACGCAAAATCCCACCCCGTGGGGTCAGAATGATCACAAGAACGGTGAGCAAAAATCCCAGAACCACGCGGGGGGACCTAGTGAATGAACTGCAGAGAGCTGGGACCAATGTAACAAGGCCTACCATAAGTAACACACTACGCCACCATGGACTCAGATCCTGCAGTGCCAGACGTGTCCCACTGCTTAAGCCAGTACATGTCCGGGCCCGTCTGAAGTTTGCTAGAGAGCATTTGGATGATCCAGAGGAGTTTTGGGAGAATGTCCTATGGTCTGATGAAACCAAACTGGAACTGTTTGGAAGAAACACAACTTGTCGTGTTTGGAGGAAAAAGAATACTGAGTTGCATCCATCAAACACCATACCTACTGTAAAGCATGGTGGTGGAAACATCATGCTTTGGGGCTGTCTCTCTGCAAAGGGGCCAGGATGACTGATCCGGGTACATGAAAGAATGAATGGGGCCATGTATCGTGAGATTTTGAGTGCAAACCTCCTTCCATCAGCAAGGGCATTAAAGATGAAACGTGGCTGGGTCTTTCAACATGACAATGATCCAAAGCACACCGCCAGGGCAACGAAGGAGTGGCTTCGTAAGAAGCATTTCAAGGTCCTGGAGTGGCCTAGCCAGTCTCCAGATCTCAACCCTATAGAAAACCTTTGGAGGGAGTTGAAAGTCCGTGTTGCCAAGCGAAAAGCAAAAAACATCACTGCTCTAGAGGAGATCTGCATGGAGGAATGGGCCAACATACCAACAACAGTGTGTGGCAACCTTGTGAAGACTTACAGAAAACGTTTGACCTCTGTCATTGCCAACAAAGGATATATTACAAAGTATTGAGATGAAATTTTGTTTCTGACCAAATACTTATTTTCCACCATAATATGCAAATAAAATGTTAAAAAAACAGACAATGTGATTTTCTGGATTTTTTTTTCTCAGTTTGTCTCCCATAGTTGAGGTCTACCTATGATGTAAATTACAGACGCCTCTCATCTTTTTAAGTGGTGGAACTTGCACTATTGCTGACTGACTAAATACTTTTTTGCCCCACTGTACCAATAGATTTTCTTCATAACTCATGTGGAGCTTGATCAAGACTTCTCCTCTTTCTGGTATATTCATCAGGTGTCTCCGGATCCCAAGGTAAAATCTTAAACTGCACAGCTAGTTTAACAAGGGTGCATTGACCTATCCAGGCATTAGGCAACCTAGAACGGAGCTTACCATCTCCACATAACCAATAAATGTCGTACATATACTGTGTATGATTAGCTAGCAAATCAGTATCTAGGGAACTGTTCTCTTTGCAGAAACCTGTCTCGAAGACCCCTACTGGTGTACCTGTAATATCGTGGGAATTATAGCAGGTATAATTATCAGCTAATATGGTTATCCCTCCTGGGACCTTTAGTTTAGGTGCTTCATGAATTAGTGGGACATAATCTGAGCAATCAGTGGGCTTTAAACCCTTCAACAGATTCATAACACAGGCAGTAGTATTAAGTATATCCAATATATCCCAAATTTGATCATCTGGATAATCTGTGGCCCTAACCAATTTATCCCACATGTATATAACTGACAATTTTATTGGCTATACCCATCTGTACTACTAATCTTTTATGATATTGTACAAACTTATTATTCAAGAATATTGGGGAATTTAGACTGTCCCATACGGTTACCAATATTATTATATGGAAATACGAAAAACTAAAACATCATATCCCCTTATTTGCCACTAGTCTGTTTGACCAGCTTGCAGTGCGATACGTGGATCCACATCGGCCTTCCTTCCAGCTTTACTGACATAGGAGCAATGAGGAGAGCCTGGTAGGGACCGTCATACAAGGGTTCTAGTCCGTGTTTTCTGACATAGCTTTTCACGACCATAAAACCACCAGGCTTCAAATTGTGACCAATATCGGTTTCTGCTGAATCTGGAAGGGAAGAAGAAACTAAAACATGGGTGTTAGCAACATTTTTACTAAGCTGAATAACATATTGAACAGCACGGTCAATTTCTTCTGACAACTACTGAGACTGAAAATTTGCAACTGAGAACCTAGCACCAAACAATATCTCATATGGGGACAGGCCATATTTTGCAATAGGGGTAGTGCGAATGTGTAAGAGCCCTGGCCATGGAGCCGTAGTCTCCTGCATCATTTTGGTCAATTGTCCCTTCAGCGTGCCGTTCAGCCTCTTAACTTTCCCACTGGATTGTGGAGAGTATGGAGGGCTACAGTGGATCCAAGCATTGTCAGAACCTCCTGATACACATGAGAAGAAAAGTCCGGGCCTTGGTCACTTTCATCAACTTCTGGAACACCATATCTGCATATAACTTCCATCACCAGTTTCTTTGCTGTGGTCTTTGCAGTCACGTTGGTAACAGGGAATGCTTCTGGCCAATTGGAGAACATGTCGACAACCACCAGACAATATTCATACCTTCCAGACTTACGCAACGTGATATGGTCCACCTGGAGCCTTTGGAAAAAATAATCGGGCTTAGCAAGATGCTTCGGGGTTACACGTTGAAGTTGACCGGGATTGCAGGTCTGACAGATACCTCGATGTGTGGGCCCATGTGCCCACGTGGCAATAGCAGGGTACATCTGCTTAGGGAGACACACAACTTGGTCCTTTTTCCAGTGACCATTGTCCATACATGCTCCATCAGCTTTCCACTGCTTCACTTCTTCCTTTGGAGACATTCTCTGCATTGTCATTAAGCGGTCTCACGGGGTCCAGCAGAAAACCTCAGTCTGTCATAGATCATCAGGTTCCTGTAGAGTCAGTGTTTCTTGTAACTGCTTACGCTGAGAGCGTGTGGTCACCATAGCTGGTATGGGCTGTTCAACGGGTAGGAGAGCAGCGGCTTTTGCTTGCATATCTGCAAAGGTGTTACCAATAGTCTGAGGCCTGTTCCTAGTACCGTGCTCCTTAACTTTGATAATGGCCACCTGAGTAGGTAATTTGATTGAGTCCATGAGGGCTTTAACAGCTTCAACATTCTTCACTGAGTCCCGGCGGTAGTAACAAACCCTCGATTGGTCCATAGGGCTCCGAAATCATGAGCAATACCAAATGCATACTGTGAGTCCGTATATATTAGCCCGCCTGTCTTTGGCCAGAACACATGCAGTAGACAGATCCTGAAGTTCTATTTCCTGTGCTGACAGGGAGGGAGAGAATGCAGCTCCGTGCACTACAGTATCTTCCGTAGTATCAGCGTATCCGGTGTGAAATCTGCCAAAATCATCAGCATATCTTGAACAGTCTTTCAGGGCCTTGTAGAGAGGTTGCATTATGCGGGATGCGTCCGGTATCCACTGACAACAATAAATACATAGTCCAAGGAAACGTTGGAGTTCAGTCACATCCTTTTTAGCTGACGGCTATTTTTCTTTCTTCTGTGAGGTGTCTGGCACCCTGAAGGAGACAGTGACCCAAAAATATCACTTGACCAAGGCAGAACCGAAGTTTCGAGGCCGAAACCCGACAGTTCAGATCTGCCAGATACTTGCGAAAACTAACAGTGGCAACAATGGCTTCCTGCTCTGTCTGTGCACACAACAACAAAAAAAAAAAATTACCCACATACTGAAGCAGCGTGACATAAGGATATTCTAACTGCCAGGGTTAGAGACACTATCCCCCCCTTCTTTTTTTTTTTTTTTTCTCAAACTGATCGGGAAAGGGCGTGTAAGATACACATCTCATTATACTCATCTGCATAGGGGTTATATAACGTAAGGACCATCTGACCATCATCTTGGCTCACCAACTCTCTAGGTCTGCTCAGGTGCACTTATACATCCATCATATTGTCTTTGTCTGTATAATGGGAAAGGTTTGTTCTCAGGGTCAGCCAATTATTTTAGCGTAGCTAGCTAGTCAGAGGGCTTCCAGGGATAATACTCCTGTATCTGTCTTACACTACCTGATGTGGTTGGTTCTCTGGTGGTGGGGGTGACTAGATGACTGGTTGGGGGTGACATGACATGCTGGTCTACAGCTCCTTCCCAAAAGGATTACTGTCAGCTTACTCCCAAAGTTAATGTCCCCACTACCCACTAACCACAATCCTGTGTCAGCTTCTTATATCACTACATGGGATCTTATCTGGACAGGATTCAGCGCAATTCACTTAGGTTGGGTTGCAGCACAGATTATACAAGCATTTCTCCAGTCTGGGTTTGTCTGACCGCAATGTTTACAAATCCATCTGTCTTGTCTTGGTCTGAGAATTAACATGGCGAGAGAGATTTCCAGACACAGGGTTAAAATGGATATTGGAGTATGAGACTGTATTTGTGTAGGGAGGGGGGCTGGAGCTGGAGTCTAGTGGGCCACTGATAAGGAGCTAGCTGTGTCCTTGAAGCTGCTGTTCCTGCTCCTTGAAGCTGCGGTGGGGGCTACAGAGCGCAGCTGCTGATTTAGAATGGGTTAAGTTCTTCTGGAAACTTTCTACTACTTTTAATACATCGTCCGGACACCATATTTCACTTTAAACTTACAATAATTCTTTCTAATTCAATACAACATTGTACTATTGCTTTAAACAAAAATCTCTCAGTGCGTACTGAACCAAGGACAGAATATACACAGCTCCACCATATTCTTCAGCGCAGCTGCATGGCCCCCCCTTTCTCTGGCCCGCAGCACAAAGAGAAGAAATCAGAAACAATTCGCGCAGGGGTTCACGCCTCCCATCAGCTATAAACACAGAGATAAGAATTTACAGTATTCCTCAACACAAAGAAGAAAGGCACAGCGCAGCTGTTTGACCCCTCCCATCGGGTGTCTCAGAAAACCACACAGAGTAACGAAATACAGCAGTTCTCAGACTCAATTAATTTCTACAAAACCTTCACACAATTCCTATGCCAGAACACCTCAGAAAAACCAATGATTGAGGTATTTTATAACCAAACACGGGCTCTGCATCCTCTGATTCTCCCTCTCCATCAACCTCTTTCCATTCCTCGTTCTTTAAACCTCGTGCAACTCGCAGATGAGCTTGCGCTTGTTCTAACAGTCCTTTATCTTTCAACATTCTTGACTGCCTTCTTGCCCTCCCGTGACTCTACTATTGTCTTGACTTCCACAGTATCCTCACTTAACTCGTGGGGCACGGACTTCTTCTGCTATAAGAGACGCAACATGACTCACAGAATACTACGCCCTTCTGCAGCAGGCCGCTGGCAGCGACGACAACACTTGTGTCCTAGCACGGAGCCTCGCGCTTGACGTGTTATGAATAAAGAGCCTCGCGCTCAATATTTTTCCCTAACCTGAACACCAGTGATTACAGTCTGCCCTGTCACGATATTCTAAACGTTGGGAGGCTGTCTCCTAGTGAGACCCCTCCACTGTGTTTCTGGTGGTCCCCCTCTTGGGACGTCTTAATTACCGATATGTGCAAGTGTGTGCAAGTGTTTCTGGTGGTCCCCCTCTTGGGACGTCTTAATTACCGATATGTGCAAGTGTGTGCAAGTGTTTCTGGTGGTTCCCCTCTTGGGACGTCTTAATTACCGATGTATGTGCGTGCAATATCACAGAGGCTACGTCTCCTATCCCTTCCTCTAAGCCGCCCCCAATCCACAAACTTCTCAATCTTTCACTCTATCACTACTAGGCAACAGTCACGGGTAGGGTGGTTGAATGGAGTACAATGACCGGTGGAGGAGGTGTGGTGTACACGAGGACGCGCAGAGTGCGACGTCTCTCAGTTGCTGGTTCGAAGCGTGGCACGGGATTGCGCTCGGTCTCACCACTCGACCGGTCACTCCCCAGACCCAAGGAGACCACGGACTAACCAATAATGGCTGAAACACTAGCAAGTGTGACACATACAGAATGTATGATCTCCACTTACCGTGTTTGGAGGGTGATCAGTCCTCGAGGTCAGCCACTACGGGTGTCGTCCACGGACGTCCAGGCATGGGTCCAGGGGGTCTCGGATCGCGGGCCACGCCCCACGTTGGTTGCGCCAAATTGTCGGGGTCGTCACGACAATACCCTTCATCCACCAATCATTCCAAATCAGATTAAGAGCATTGGTACCGGAGTGAAGGATGAGTCAGACAAAATGCTGGTTCAAACTCATTGCATGCTCGTACTTCCACACGTAGTGGGAACGTCACAGCAACTGAACTTTATTTCGTGATACACAACATTATATGACCTATTGGGGAAGGTGTGCAGAAGGCGGGGATAGGCAGGGTTTAAGCAATGTATCTAGTATTCAGTCCTTCTGGTTGGTCTGACGTCATATGATGGATCCTCCTTCCTCCACGTCACTTTAAGTTTCCATTTCTCCAGAAACGATACTTTAGCTTCAGAAACGAAAGTAGATTCTTGGCAAGAACAAAAACTAAGGCAAAGGTGAATACTGGCAGCCATCTTAAATACAATTACATATGCATTAGCAAACATGAAGGAAAAACTTATTGTTTCACAGCATAAGAATATATAAAAGTACAAAAGAGTATAAAGATATATATTTTCACCTTGACAGTAACTATACTGACCGCAAACCCTGATCTTAACACCGCAACTAGAAGTAGCCGTGGGTTGTGCCTAACAAAACCTAGACACCTCGACACAGCCGGAGGACTAAATACCCCTATAGATGGAAAAAGGAATTTCTACCTTGCCTCAGAGCAGAACCCCAAAGGATAGGCAGTCCCCCACAAATATTGACTGTGAGTAGTAGAGGAAAAGACACACACAGGCAGGAAACAGGATTTAGCAAATGAGGCACACACTAGCTAAATAGGAAAGGATAGGACAGGATACTAAGCGGTCAGTATTAAAAATCCTTCCAAAAATATCCACAGCAGAAAATACAAAAACTCCACCATCTAACTAACGATGTGGAGCGTATATCTGCAACTCCAGAGAATCCAACAAGACTGAGAAAATACTGACACATTCTAAGCTGTGTGCCACAGAAAAAGAAACAGACACTTATCTTTGCTGAATTGGCAGCTAAGCAGGAGAAGCCAGAAAGTGATCCAACACTTCACAAGAAACATTGACAACTGGAAAGGACTAATGAATCCTGCACACCTAAATATCCCAGTCAGAACTGCAATCAGCAGATACACCTGGCCAGGACTGCGACTCAGAGACAACTGCATTCCCACCTACAACCACTGGAGGGAACCCAAGAGCAGAATTCACAACACCACTTTACAGTTTTTGAATTTCCACAAAAATTTAAAGTAACCAATAAATTTCATTCAACTTCACAATTGTGTTCCACTTACATTTACATTTGGTATCTTTATGTTTGAAGCATGATATGTGGGAACAGGTTGAAAAGTTCAAGGGCGCCAAGTAATTTCACTAGGCAGTGTGTCTTTTGCATGGTTTTGAGCAACAATGGAGTAATTACAGAATATGTCCCAGAGAGTGTCAAGGTCTGTGGAGTGTATTACCCAGGTGACAGGCAGTGCTACACAGCTCAGGTAAAGGCCTTAATGTGGCAATGACCATGTTCCAATATATGTAAGGCTGCGGCCTGAATAGGTCTGTGCAGCGCAGTAATGCAGTCTCTTAGACGTGCTTAAAATGTACAGACACTGGTCAATACCCCACCACCATTTTTTGTAAGGATCCAAATTTAGAAAATGTAAGGAAAGTGACAGTTTAATAAGAAACAGAAGTCTCATTTAGGATCCTGGAAAAGTCAGCAATGGTCTGTCCCGCACCAGACAATGTAAATTGCTAACAACGCAGATCTCTGCATTAGGCCAGCGTCACACTACAGTAGAATACGGACAAGTGCTTTGCGAGAAAACATCGCATAGCTTCCAGACCAGTGTTAATCTATGGGGCAGCTCACATCACCGTATTTTTTCCCGTATTCGACGTGTGTGTAAAATTGCAGCATGCTGTGATTGTACGCGTATATTGTCCGAGACTCACCAATGCAAGCCTATGTGTGCGAGAAATGCTCTGGCACCAGATGGACCATTTGTCTAGCCTGCGACAAACACGCACACATTTTCCTCATTTCAGTCCATTGAGCCTTGAAATTCAATGAGCAAAAGCAGTGAGAAAATCGCATCATAGCATTGCAATCGCATTACACATGGATTACCATATGGAGAACCCTCGTGCAACTCTTGGCAGTGAGACTTAGAGCGATTTTTCATACGTTAAGTGTGACCCCAGCCTCAGACACTGGCTGCCTTGATACCGGAAGCTCCACTGATTACTTCCGCTCGGGGAACATAAGAATGCGCGCACGCCCCGAGCAATACCAGAGCAGACGTGGATATTACATTTCGTCACCTGGGACCCCAAATCTGACAGGTAAAGCACTTAGTCTGTTTTCTTACAAAACGCCAACTACTGTATATTGCTAAATCATAACCATTTTTAATCTTTGAGTCTATTCTTCCCTGCCTCCAACCACTATGTCTCCATTATGTAATGTTATGCCCATTGTGTTTTCTTATATTCATCTACCTACATGCCACAGTGGTACATATACTCTTAAACAAGAACCTCTAACTTTTATTGGAACTGGCGCAGTTCCTCAGCACCTCCTATTTAAAATGTGTTCTGCCTCCAGACGCATGTGATGCTATATAGCTCCATCTTATTTTTCATCTCATTTTCTATGCCTATGAGTTAAAATAGTGAATTGTCATGTGACATCATTGATCTTTGTTTTTTTTACCCATCTTTTTACTTCTTTACTTTATGGGTATGTGCGCACGTTGCGGATTTCCTGCGGATCCGCAGCGTTTTTGCGCTGCTGAAATGCTGCAGATCCGCAAGTTATTTACAGTACAATGAAAATCAATGGTTAAAAAAAATGCTGTGCTAATGGTGCGGAAAATTCTGTACGGAAACGCTGCGGATTAAAAGAAGGCGCATGTCACTTCTTTTTGCGGATCTGCAGCGTTTTGTACCCATTCCACTATAGAAATCCGCAGGGGTAGAAAAGGCAGCAAATCCGCAAAAAATCTGCAGCAAATCCACAACAAAAACACACAAAATCCGCACAAAAACGCGACAAATCTGCACCTGCGTTTTCTGCCAAGAGATGCAGAATCCGCACCAGAAATTCCTAAGCCTAATCTGCAACGTGTGCACATAGCCTATTACTTTATACTAATATTGTTATATTTTTGCAGATATATCTTGAAAAAGGCAACATAATGCTGAAACGTCGATGAATTATACATGTCTATATTCACTTGGGTCTGTTATTTGACATTTTGGATTTTCATTTTGCATTAATAAAACTTCAATTTTGAGTGCCAGAGTTTGCCATATGATTGATTGACTATTTTTTACTCTAGAGCACCAACTCTCTACAGTGAGCACCCCATTATGCATTCCATACTAGAATATTTTTCAGGACACTGAGATGAGGGGAGAGAAAGCCAGAGAACGCTACCTAAGCGCAATAAATGACAAATAGAAAACAATTGTGATACATAAACAGTATATGTATATACAGCTCTGGCAAAAATTTAAGAGACCACTGCAAAATGTTCCGTTTGTCTGATTTTTCTCCTTAGAAGTATATTTTTGAGTAAAATGTAAATTGTTCTTTTCTATATACATAATTGCCTAAGGTGTACTTCCGTCTGTTTCTAACTTCCGTCTGTCTGTCGCGGACATCACAGGCACAGTTCGGCCGCGAATTGGCCCCTTCCTACTTAGATCCCAAGAATTCATTTCGGCAATGACCGGAGGTCACGTAGTGGTCTTGCGAGATGATTACGTAGCGGTCTCGCAAGACCGCTACATCATCACGTTTTATTGCTGCAATGCATTCTTGGGACCGGGGGCTGACGGAAGGTGAGTATATAACTATTTTTTATTTTAAGTCTTTTTTTAACAGGGATATGGTGCCCACATTGCTATATACTACGTGGGCTGTGTTATATACTGCGTGGGCTGTGTTATATACTGCGTGGCCTGTGTCATTACTATGTGGGCTGTGTTATATACTACGTGTCTGCGCTATATACTACGTGAGCTGTGCTATATGTGCTATATACTACGTGGCTGTGCAAAATACTGCAATATACTGCGAGGCTGGGCAATATACAGTTATATGAAAAAGTTTGGGCACCCCTATTAATCTTAAGCTTAATGTTTTATAAAAATAGTTTTTTTTGCAACAGCTATTTCAGTTTCATATATCTAATAACTGTTGGACACAGTAATGTTTCTGCCTTGAAATGAGGTTTATTGTACTAACAGAAAATGTGCAATCTGCATTCAAACAAAATTTGACAGGTGCATAAGTATGGGCACCCTTATCATTTTCATGTTTTAAATACTCCTACCTAGTTTTTACTGACTTACTAAAGCACTCTTTTTTGGTTTTCTAACCTCATTGAGCTTTGAACTTCATAGCCAGGTGTATGCAATCATGAGAAAAGCTACTTAAAGTGGTCACTTGCAAGTTGTTCTCCTGTTTGAATCTCCTCTAAAGAGTGGCATCACGGGCTCCTCAAAACAACTGTCTAATGATCTG
This sequence comes from Ranitomeya imitator, assembly GCF_032444005.1. Classification (NCBI taxonomy): domain Eukaryota; kingdom Metazoa; phylum Chordata; class Amphibia; order Anura; family Dendrobatidae; genus Ranitomeya; species Ranitomeya imitator. The sequence continues at coordinate 245,809,098 of NC_091286.1, read as the reverse complement.
AAAACAAAGATTATTCAACATAGTTGTTCAGAGCAAGGATACAAAAAGCTGTCTCAGAGATTTAACCTGTCAATTTCCACTGTGAGGAACATAGTAAGGAAATGGAAGAACACAGGTACAGTTCTTGTTAAGGCCAGAAGTGGCAGGCCAAGAAAAACACCAGAAAGGCAGAGAAGAAGAATGGTGAGATCAATCAAGGACAATCCTCAGACCACCTCCAGAGAACTGCAGCATCAACTTGCTGCAGATGGTGTCACTGTGCACCGGTCAACTATACAACGCACTTTGCACAAGGAGAAGCTGTATAAGAGAGTGATGCGAAATAAGCCGTTTCTGCAAGCACACCACAAACCGAGTCGGCTGAGGTATGCAAAAGCACATTTGGAGAAGCCAATTTCTTTTTGGAAGAAGGTCCTGTGGCCTGATGAAACCAAGATTGAGTTGTTTGGTCATACAAAAAGGCGTTATGTATGGCAGCCAAAAAACACAGCATTCCAAGAAAAACACTTGCTACCCACAGTAAAATTTGGTGGAGGTTCCATCATGCTTTGGGGCTGTGTAGCCAATGCCGACATCGGGAATCTTGTTAAAGTTGAGGGACGCATGGATTCCTCTCAGTATCAGCAGATTCTTGACAATAATGTTCATGAATCAGTGACAAAGTTGAAGTTACGCAGGGGATGGATCTTTCAGCAAGACAATGATCCAAAACACTGCTCCAAATCTACTCAGGCATTCATGCAGAGGAACAATTACACTGTTCTGGAATGGCCATCCCAGTCCCCAGACCTGAATATCATTGAACATCTGTGGGATCATTTGAAGAGGGCTGTCCATGCTCGGCGACCGTCAAACTTAACTGAACTGGAATTGTTTTGTAAAGAGGAATGGTCAAAAATACCTTTATCCAGGATCCAGGAACTCATTAAAAGCTACAGGAAGTGACTAGAGGCTGTTATTTTTGCAAAAGGAGGATCTACTAAATATTAATGTCACTTTTCTGGTGGGGTGCCCATACTTATTCAAATTTTGTTTGAATGCAGATTGCATATTTTCTGTTAGTACAATAAACCTCATTTCAAGGCAGAAACATTACTGTGTCCAACAGTTATTAGATATATGAAACTGAAATAGCTGTTGCAAAAAAAACTATTTTTATAAAACAATAAGCTTAAGATGAATAGGGGTGCCCAAACTTTTTCATATAACTGTACTACGTGGCTGTGCTATATACTACATGGCTGTGTTATATACTATGTGGCCTGTGTTATATACTACCTGGGCTGTGTTATACGCTACGTGGGCTTTGTTATATACTGCTTGGCCTGTGCTTTATACTATGTGGGCTGTGCTATATTCTATGTGGGCTGTGCTATATACTACTATACATATTCTAAAATACCCGATGTGTCAGAATCGGGCCACCATCTAGTATTCTATAAACTTCTGACATGTCTCTGAATTTCAAAGCAAAAAAATTTGTATTTTTTCTGACAAAGAAAAATGGTTGAAATAAAAAAAAACTCAGTGTCTTCAGACCTCAAATAATGCAAAGAAAACAAGTTCATAATCATTTAGAAACAACAATACTAATGTTTTAACTCGGGAAGAGTCCAGAAATCAATATTTTGTGGAATAACCATGATTTTTAATCACAGCTTTCATGCGTCTTGGTATGCTTTCCACCAGTCTTTCAAACTGCTTCTGGCGCAAAAATTTAAGCTGTTCTTTGTTTGATGGCTTGTGACTATCCTTCATCCGCTTCTTCAGAAAGAACATCAGCTGTAAGTTGCTATATACAGTGCAGGAATTAAGTATTTGATCCCTTGCTGATTTAGTAAGTTTTCTCACTGACAAAGACATAAACAGTCTATAATTTTAAGGGTAGGTTAATTTTAACATTGTGTCCAAAGCACGGTGTAACTAATAGTAAAAAATAACTTTTAATAAGTATACGCTAAAAAGTTGGTATAACCAACTACATACAAACATAGAAGACTCAACAAGAAAAAAGAATTCCCAAAAAATAAGGGAATAACACAATATTCAAATCCCCGAGAAATATAAATTCACATACTTGTGTTAGTCTCCAAAGGGAAAGAAGCTGGAGCGCAATATACACTCCTTGTAGGATGAATACATAAAAGCATACAAATATCACACATCTGCTGCATATGTTGCAGATCACAAAAAGAAGAAACATATCCACAGCATAGCGGTATACCCCTATGCTGTGGATCCCCCATGGAGTTGGAGGGAGATAGCGTTTATTTATTTATTTTTTCCCCTGATGAGTGAACTATCACGAAACGCGTAGGGAAATATGTTTCTTCTTTTTGGGGTTTTACAAATCTGTTGAAACAGCGTGGATGGGTAAGAAGTGCGGCCAGAACTGCAGGCCCACCCTTCTGGATGCTGGATTCATGATAGGTCTCACCCACAAGAATAAGATAATATGAGGTGAGCCCGTTCCAATTATTATTTTCTCTGATCGTACCCACTGCATTCTCATGTGACAGGTGGGAACAGGTAACATGTGATCTGCAACATATGCAGCAGATGTGTGATATTTGTATGCTTTTATGTATTCATCCTACAAGGAGTGTATATTGCGCTCCAGCTTCTTTCCCTTTGGAGACTAACACAAGTATGTGAATTTATATTTCTCGGGGATTTGAATATTGTGTTATTCCCTTATTTTTTGGGAATTCTTTTTTCTTGTTGAGTCTTCTATGTTTGTATGTAGTTGGTTATACCAACTTTTTAGCGTATACTTATTAAAAGTTATTTTTTACTATTAGTTACACCGTGCTTTGGACATTATATTAGACTGGTGCGTATCACATTTTTGTTTTAATTTTAACATTGAGAGACTATAAAAAGTGGTCTGGGGTGGTAGTTCCAGCCGAGTCAACTAAGCCACAGTCAGTAGACACCCTGGTACCTTATACAGAAATACTGTGGGCAGGACAAACGCATCATACTTCATGATAGTGGTAAAATTTCTTCGATATGAATTCCGTTTATTTCTGAAAAAAGCGGAAATATGGCAAAGATTTTGAAATTTTTAAACTTTGAATTTTTATGCCCTTAAAACAGAGAAATATGTCACACAAAATAGTTAATAAATATCATTTCCCACATGTCTACAGTACTTTACATCAGCACAATTTTGGAAACAATTTTTTTTTGTTAGGAAGTTATAAGGGTTAAATTTAACCTGCGATTTCACATTTTTAAAACAAAATTTACAGAACCATTTTTTTAGGGACCACCTCACATTTGAAGTCACTTTTAGGGGACTGTATGGCAGAAAATACCCAAAAGTGACACCATTCTGAAAACTGCACCCCCAAGCTGATCAAAACCACATTCAAGAGGTTTATTAACCCTTCAAGTGTTTCACAGGAGGGGCGTGGCCTGAGAGTCCATGTGAGCGGACGTGCGGCTGTGACCTCCCGCCGCTGTACATTCTAAATCCTGCAGAGCCGCTGCTGTTTGGTCCCTGCGGGGGGCTTACCGGCTGCGGGGAGACTTGGAGGGTCCGGCGGTGCTGAGCGGTGGTGCTGGAGCCGGCGAACATGACCAGGAGACGGCAGAAGGACGCGGGAGCCGGGGATGCAGGCGCAATCCAAGATGGCGCTGACACGAGGGAGAAGTCAGACAAGGAGAACGCCGCATGTAGAAAGTGCATGGAGGTAGCGGCAAAGCTCCAGCAGTATGCGAGAGCGGAGGCCGCAGAGGAGGGAGCCGGAGCTGATACCGAAGAGTAGGAGGAGGAGGAGAGCCCAGCAGGAGAACATGAGGTACAACAGGGAAGAAAGGAGAGTAAAATGGCGGTGGCAGAAGGGGGACCCGAGGAAATGGCGCCAGAAGCTGAGCCTACCCTAAGAGACGTTTTTGCACTAGTCTCTTCATGTAAACAGTCTCTGACCTTACAGATACAGGAGGTTAAGGGAGACACAGCCCAGATAAACGCAGCCATGCAGAAGATTGACAAACGTGTGGGGGAGGTAGAAGAGAGAGTGAGCACTGTAGAAGACCATATAGTGCAGCTGCAAAAAGCAGAGAAAAAGTTCACTCAAGCAATAGCTGAATTGGCTGCGAAAAATGAGGACCTTGAGAACAGGTCCAGAAGAAACAATATTCGCATAGTGGGCATCCCTGAAAAAGCTGAAGGGAGGAATCCAACGGAATATATTGAAAAATGGCTGTTAGAAACATTTGGAGATATGGCGCTAACAAAAGTGTTCGCGGTAGAAAGAGCGCATAGGGTCCCGCCGAAACCACCTGTCCCTGGAGCGAATCCCCGTACCATGCTTGCCAAAATTCTAAACTATAGAGACAGAGACATTATCCTGAGGAAGGCCAGAGACATGACGGATCTGACAGTTGAAGGCCAAAAGATTGCTATATACCCAGACTATTCTACTTTGGTGCAGAGACAACGGATGATGTTCACGGGTATCAAGAGACGGCTGAGGGAGTTGGGAGTACAGTACTCCATGATGTTTCCAGCAAGACTGAGGGTGGTGGCGTTTGATAAAATTCATTTTTTTCAGAAGCCGGAGGAAGCTACCTAGTGGATCGATATTAATGCTAAAAAGCTTAAAGGAAAAGGAGACTGAAACTGTGGGAAGAGTCTGATCTTGGTTACTTATCTGTCAGTTGGCAAAGAGTCATGTGATTGACAACTCAGGGGGTATGGGTGGTGAAGAAGGGAGCTGGATTGTATTCAGTTAAAGTTAAAGGGATGGTGTAATGGTTGCTGGGAAAGGGGGAGGAAGGGTATGCGGCATATTTTAAGTGTATGCAGGTTTCTTGCGTATGTAAATAATTCTACGTTAAAATGTTTTGAGATACGTTATCTTTCAAAATGTCTGAAATCCTGTTATGTACAGTAGTGGGAGGAGGGTTAGGAAGGTAATGCCAAACGGAGTGTTCACTATGGGCGATGATGCCCCACTCTTGAAAAGAGGTGGAATGGTTAGATGTGAGGGGGGAAGGGTGGGAGGGGGAGTTGGGAGGGGGGGGGAGGGTAGTTAGACAGCTTGGTCTCAAAATTGACGATACTTATAGTGAAGATGAGCCAAGTGATGGGGACCCGTTTTAAGATTTTGTGCTGGAATGTGAGAGGCCTAGGGGAGAAATCTAGACGTGCCGCGTGTTTGCAATATGCAAGAGACCAACGGGCCTCAATGATATGCTTGCTGGAGACGCATCTGGTAAGGGAAAAGGTGGATGTTCTGAATAGACGGTGGATCCAGAAGGGATATCTTTCTACCTTCTCCACGTATGCAAGAGGAGTCTCAATCTTGGTTCCAGCGGGAGTTCAGTATGAGGAGGTGAAGGTATGTGTGGATGTGGATGGGCAGTACGTACTAATACGGTGTATACTGTATGGAGTGATGTTGTGTGTTGCAGCGATGTATATTCCGCCTCCCTACTCTAGCAGGATAATTAGAGAAGTAATGGAGCGAGTGGAAAGATGGGTGCTGGCACCGTTAATAATTATCGGGGATCTAAACAATATCTGTGATGAATATTGGGATAAAAATAAAAATACTCAGAATAGGTCGGAGGGACACATAACAACATTTGGCACCTATATACAGGAGATAGGTTTGATTGATCTTTGGAGGGTTAGACATATTGGGGAGAGAGGGTACTCATGTTATTCACCGGCGCATGCCACGCTCTCTAGGATTGATATGGCTCTGGGTAACAGGATTTTGGACACATTGGTTGGGGAGGTGAGATATCTGCCAAGGGCCTTGTCGGACCATAGTCCAATTGAAGTAGAGGTTAGATTGGAGGGGGCTCATTCGCTAAGTGTGAGAGAATGGAAGATTCATCCTAATTGGTTACAGAGTATTGAGTTGGAAAGTATAGGATGGGAGGTAGCGGAATTCTTTCTCTTAAATGATGGAAGTACTGATGCTCTTATGATTTGGGATGCAATGAAGGCGTATCTGAGGGGACTACTGTTTAGGGACATTAGTAGGTGTAAGCGGAGGACGAGAGAGGCAGAAAAAGTGGCAGTTGAGGAGTTGAAGGAAGCAGAAGATGGGATGGCTACGCTGGGAACCCCTGAGGCAGAGAGAAGGATGAAAAACGCACAAGATCATTTGGAAAAAATTCTGTTAGGCAAAGCCGAGAGGAAGCGGGATTTCCAAAGGGTATTGTTCTATCAGGAGGGAGAAACAGTGGGACATATGCTGTCGGTAGTGGCTGCTGCTCAGAGAGGTTCTTCATATATACATTCTTTGGACTCTGCTAGTGGAGGTAAAATAACGGAAACGCCTGAAATCTTGAGAGCCTTCGCGGACTTCTATGCAGATTTGTATTCCTCTCGGGCTGGTGAATCGGTCGAGGACACACTGACTTTCTTGGAAGGTCTGGATCTGCCGAGACTGAGTGAGACAGATAGGGAGAGCCTTGAGGCCCCTATCACTGAGGAGGAATTGAGTCGGGCATTGATGTCTATGGCTAATGGGAAGGCGCCTGGGGTCGATGGGCTACCCGCTGAGATCTATAAAGGGTTGGCAGAAGTGTTGATTTCTAGATTAAAAATGGTATTGGAGGAAGCTAGGTCCTGTGGGCGCTTGCCAGCCTCTATGAGAGAGGCCATAATAGTGGTCATTCCAAAGGAGGATAAGGACTTGGGGAAACCGGAGTCGTACCGCCCAATTTCTTTACTAACTATTGATGTCAAGCTTCTGGCCAAGGTGTTGGCTCTCCGCCTCTCTAGTGTTATTGCGAGTCTGGTGCATTCGGACCAATCTGGCTTTATGCCGGATAGATCAACGGCGATCAATTTGCGGAGGTTATATGTAAATTTGCAGGTAGAGTCTGACAACTGTGGTCGAAGAGTGATTGTATCGCTGGATGCACATAAGGCGTTTGACAGTGTCGAATGGGGGTACCTCTGGCAGGTGCTGGAATGTATGGGGTTTGGTCCGCAGTTTGTGGCCTGGATACAGCTGTTGTACTCATTACTGTCCGCTAGAATTAGAGTAAACGGGGAGCTATCTCGACCTATAGGGCTGGCTAGGGGGACTAGGCAGGGATGCCCGCTTTCACCCCTCCTGTTCGCGTTGGCAGTAGAACCTCTTGCTGCTAAGATTCGGCAGGCGGATGGGGTCCCTGGGTTTAGGTATGGGAAAGTAGAGGAAAAAATAGCGTTATACGCGGATGATGTTTTGCTGTTCCTGGCGGATCCAGACGATTCACTAAGAGGGGCCGATGAAATCGTTGAGAGATTTGGTACTGTGTCGGGACTAACAATTAATTGGGATAAGACGGTTCTTTTTACAGTGGATGACGTAGGAGAGAATGTGAGTGAGGATGTTGGGGATGAGAGGCTGAAGGTGGTTTCCCAATTTAAATACCTCGGAATATGGATTTCGGTGCCAATTGCGGAGTTCCTGCAAAGAAATTTGACTCCTGTTATGGGGGTACTCAAGGCAAAGGTAGATGCCTGGAATAAGCTACATCTATCGGTCGTCGGTAGGGTAAATCTTATTAAAATGGTCCTGATGCCTAAAATTCTTTATGTTCTACATAACGCACCAATTTGGATCCCGCGGGGGAAGTTCAGGCAGATTACGCCCTTTTTAGAAGTTTGATATGGGGAAGACAATATCCACGTATTAGCCTGGAGACGCTTCAGCGACCCAAGGAAGATGGTGGTTTGGCTTTGCCCAACCCGGAAATATACTTCCTTGCGGCCCAGAGCCAGCATTTGAAGGGCTGGGCGCGAGGGGCGTCATCCAGTGCAGTACAACAGTTAATGGAAGAGGTGACGGACCGACGACCGATGGCTAGGTGTTTGGAGGATGGCTCTTTGAGCGCTCTGGGGAAAGTATACCCAACCCTGTTCCTGATTCGTAAATTGTGGAATAGACTAAGGCAGATTCGTGGGGTTAAACGGCTGACTAAATTCACACCGATATGGTCTAACCACAATTTAAAGGAATTTGAGGCCTTGGGAGGAATATTGGAATGGCAGAATAAGGGAATTTGCTTTGTTCACCAGATAATCCAGCGACAGGAACTGAAGTCCTTCTCCCAATTGCAGGAAGAATTTGGTTTGCGATCCACAGGGGAATATCAGTATGCGCAGATGAGACATGCCTTTAGAGCTCAGAATAAGAAGGCTGATATCAGGGTTCAAGATGATATAGTGTTGGAGTATGTGTGTGGTGACGGAACTACAAGGGGAGTTATTTCCACTCTGTATAAGGACCTTATGCACACGTTCCTGCTAGATTTCCCTATAAAGGCGAGAGCTAAGTGGGAGAGAGAAGTGGGACCGATGGAAAATGAAATCTGGGAATCGGTGATGGAGTGGGTTCCGCGACTATCCTTGAGTGAACCATATAGGATCTCGCAGCTATACATTCTGCATAGGGTGTATAAATCTCCGGAAGTGCTATACAAAGCGGGATTGCGTGCCAATTCTGAGTGTCCGAGGTGTACGAGTGAGAATGCAGGAATATATCACATGATGTGGACGTGTCCGAGACTGGCTGCCTATTGGGTGGTGGTTTTGAGCCGAGTTGAAGCAGCGTATAAGTGCAGAGTTCTTAGAGACCCGATAGTATGCGTGCTGGGATATGTGGAAGAAATTGGAGTTGACAATACTTGGCAGATTGCAATCGCTAGGCTACTCTACATGGCCAGGAAAGTAATAGCACGAAATTGGATAAATGCGGAACCACCTGTGAGAAGGGAATTTATCCAATATATTCAACATGGTCTAAAATTGGAAAAGGGGGTGTACAAAAAAAGGGGGAAAATAGAAATGTTTAATAAAATATGGTCTCCTTGGCTTGATTTGGATTGAGGAGTATAGTCGTCGAGTTTCCTAAGACCTGGATGAGGATAAATTACACGAGGCAGAGAAGGCCTCAGTGGGGTGAAGATTGAGACTGAGCTGTCGTAGGGGGGAGGGGGGTAGTTGGGGTAATGTTGGGGTTTATTATAACAAGAAAATGTGTATGTGATATAATGCAATGTAAATGGCATTCTGTTGTTCTTCTTTATATTGTTAATAAAAATCTATTTAAATTAAAAAAAAGTGTTTCACAGGAGCAGAAGCAATGTGGAAGGAAAAAATGAACATTTAACTTTTTATTCACATAAAATGATCTTCTAGCAACAATTTTTTTTATTTTCATAAGGGTAAAAGGAGAAAATGGACTCCAAAATTTGTTGTGCAATTGCTTCTGAGTACGCCGATAGTGCATATACAGTATGGGGGAAAACCACTGTTTGGGCACACGGTAGTGCTCGGAAGGAGCACCGTTTGACTTTTTCAAACCAAAATTGGCTGGAATTGAGATCGGACCCCATGTCATATTTGGAGAGCACCTGATGTGCCTAAACAGTGGAAACCCCCAAGTGGCCACATTTTGGAAACTAGACCCCCCAAGGAACTTATCTAGATGTGTGGTGAGTAGAGTTGAGCGACCTTGACCTTTTTAGAGTCGAGCCGGGTTTCGCGAAACCCGACTATCTCAAAAGTCGGGTCGAGTGAAATCGGCCGATTATGACGTAAAGTCGGGATCGACCGAAACACGAAACCCAATGCAAGTCAATGGGGCAGCATAGTCGGCAGTGAGTGGGGGCCAGGAAAACACCTAGAGTGCCCATTTTAATGTCAAAACCATCCATTCTTCTTAATGAAGCTTGTCAAGCGTAATTTACCTTATAATAATTGGAAGGCATTTGAAATTGGGGGTCATTTGGCTAAAGTTGTGGTGGGTAGGGCTGGTTCAAGTAATTAGTGGGCCCAGGAAATCTGGACCACGTCACGGCAGTGGAGCAGGGAGAGGTAAGTATTTCAACTTTGCAAGTGCTGTGAACCTGAGCAAGCAGGGGGGGCCCACTCGTTGGCATTGGCACTGGCACAGGGCCCCTCAAAGTACAGCGGTGTGTTTGCACGGCAGGGGCGCCTCCCACCGGCAGCAACACTTTTGCGTACCATGAGAGGCCCTGTGCCAGTGACGTCGCCAACTAGTATTCCTCCCCCCACCTGATGAAGGAACCTGCACTTTCATCTGCACCTTCCTGTTTGTCCCCGTGTAAGGTGGTATGGTATGCGGGAAGGGGGACCTGACTTTCAGCAGGGTCACAATCTTGCAGTGTAGCGTGCACGGGAAATGTTGCGTTATGGGTCAATGTACCAGCAGACTCATCTATCACTGGCTGGGCAATGGGCAGGATGAGGAGGAAACACAGATATAGGCCCAAAGAATAAAGTGGGCTAAATGCAGTTCAAAATTGGTAACACAGGACTAATCAGGGGGCATTACAGTGGAGGACAACTGGAATGAGAGGCTGACACAGAGAGTAGGCCCAAATCAGTAAGTAGTCGAAATGCAGTTCAAAATTGGCAACAGTAGTAAACAGGCGGCACAGCTTTGTTCAGTGGAGGAGAACAGCAAGGAGTGGCAGACACCGATAGTAGGCCCCAACCCAACTAGTAGGCCAAATGCAGTCTAACATTAACAACTACTTAACGAGCGCCTGAAAACGGAATTTCAGGACAGGAAACCAGGAGAACAGCAAGGAGCGGCAGACACCGATAGTAGGCCCCAAACCAACTAGTACGCCAAATGCAGTTGTTCCGTTTAACCACAATTTAATGAGAGCCTGAAGATAGAAGTTCAGGAAAGGCAACCTGGAGAACACCTTGGAGTGGAACACACCATCTCTCTACACCCCATACCCAATTTGTAGGTCTAATGCAGCGTAGTTTCCAACAACTACTAAACGAGGGCATGATGATCGAAGCATTGGCGAGGAAACCTGGGGAACACCTTGGAGTGGAACACACCATCTCTCTACACCCCATACCCAATTTGTAGGCCTAATGCAGCGTAGTTTCCAACAACTACTAAACGAGAGCATGATGATTGAAGCATTGGCGAGGAAACCTGGGGAACACCTTGGAGTGGAACACACCATCTCTCTACAGTGGAACACACCATCTCTCTACACCCCATACCCAATTTGTAGGCCTAATGCAGCGTAGTTTCCAACAACTACTAAACGAGAGCCGGAAGATCGAAGCAATGGAGAGGAAACCTGGGGAACACCTTGGAGTGTAACACACCATCTCTCTACACCCCATACCCAATTTGTAGGCCTAATGCAGCGTAGTTTCCAACAACTACTAAACGAGAGCCGGAAGATCGAAGCAATGGAGAGGAAACCTGGGGAACACCTTGGAGTGTAACACACCATCTCTCTACACCCCATACCCAATTTGTAGGCCTAATGCAGCGTAGTTTCCAACAACTACTAAATGAGAGCCGGAAGATCGAAGCAATGGAGAGGAAACCTGGGGAACACCTTGGAGTGTAACACACCATCTCTCTACACCCCATACCCAATTTGTAGGCCTAATGCAGCGTAGTTTCCAACAACTACTAAACGAGAGCTGGAAGATCGAAGCAATGGAGAGGAAACCTGGGGAACACCTTGGAGTGTAACACACCATCTCTCTACACCCCATACCCAATTTGTAGGCCTAATGCAGCGTAGTTTCCAACAACTACTAAACGAGAGCATGAAGATCGAAGCAATGGAGAGGAAACCTGGGGAACACCTTGGAGTGTAACACACCATCTCTCTACACCCCATACCCAATTTGTAGGCCTAATGCAGCGTAGTTTCCAACAACTACTAAACGAGAGCATGAAGATCGAAGCAATGGAGAGGAAACCTGGGGAACACCTTGGAGTGGAACACACCATCTCTCTACACCCCATACCCAATTTGTAGGCCTAATGCAGCGTAGTTTCCAACAACTACTAAACGAGAGCATGATGATCGAAGCATTGGCGAGGAAACCTGGGGAACACCTTGGAGTGGAACACACCATCTCTCTACAGTGGAACACACCATCTCTCTACACCCCATACCCAATTTGTAGGTCTAATGCAGCGTAGTTTCCAACAACTACTAAACGAGAGCCGGAAGATCGAAGCAATGGAGAGGAAACCTGGGGAACACCTTGGAGTGTAACACACCATCTCTCTACACCCCATACCCAATTTGTAGGCCTAATGCAGCGTAGTTTCCAACAACTACTAAACGAGAGCCGGAAGATCGAAGCAATGGAGAGGAAACCTGGGGAACACCTTGGAGTGTAACACACCATCTCTCTACACCCCATACCCAATTTGTAGGCCTAATGCAGCGTAGTTTCCAACAACTACTAAACGAGAGCCGGAAGATCGAAGCAATGGAGAGGAAACCTGGGGAACACCTTGGAGTGTAACACACCATCTCTCTACACCCCATATCCAATTTGTAGGCCTAATGCAGCGTAGTTTCCAACAACTACTAAACGAGAGCATGAAGATCGAAGCAATGGAGAGGAAACCTGGGGAACACCTTGGAGTGGAACACACCATCTCTCTACACCCCATACCCAATTTGTAGGCCTAATGCAGCGTAGTTTCCAACAACTACTAAACGAGAGCATGATGATCGAAGCATTGGCGAGGAAACCTGGGGAACACCTTGGAGTGGAACACACCATCTCTCTACAGTGGAACACACCATCTCTCTACACCCCATACCCAATTTGTAGGCCTAATGCAGCGTAGTTTCCAACAACTACTAAACGAGAGCCGGAAGATCGAAGCAATGGAGAGGAAACCTGGGGAACACCTTGGAGTGTAACACACCATCTCTCTACACCCCATACCCAATTTGTAGGCCTAATGCAGCGTAGTTTCCAACAACTACTAAACGAGAGCCGGAAGATCGAAGCAATGGAGAGGAAACCTGGGGAACACCTTGGAGTGTAACACACCATCTCTCTACACCCCATACCCAATTTGTAGGCCTAATGCAGCGTAGTTTCCAACAACTACTAAACGAGAGCCGGAAGATCGAAGCAATGGAGAGGAAACCTGGGGAACACCTTGGAGTGTAACACACCATCTCTCTACACCCCATACCCAATTTGTAGGCCTAATGCAGCGTAGTTTCCAACAACTACTAAACGAGAGCCGGAAGATCGAAGCAATGGAGAGGAAACCTGGGGAACACCTTGGAGTGTAACACACCATCTCTCTACACCCCATACCCAATTTGTAGGCCTAATGCAGCGTAGTTTCCAACAACTACTAAACGAGAGCCGGAAGATCGAAGCAATGGAGAGGAAACCTGGGGAACACCTTGGAGTGTAACACACCATCTCTCTACACCCCATACCCAATTTGTAGGCCTAATGCAGCGTAGTTTCCAACAACTACTAAACGAGAGCCGGAAGATCGAAGCAATGGAGAGGAAACCTGGGGAACACCTTGGAGTGTAACACACCATCTCTCTACACCCCATACCCAATTTGTAGGCCTAATGCAGCGTAGTTTCCAACAACTACTAAACGAGAGCATGAAGATCGAAGCAATGGAGAGGAAACCTGGGGAACACCTTGGAGTGTAACACACCATCTCTCTACACCCCATACCCAATTTGTAGGCCTAATGCAGCGTAGTTTCCAACAACTACTAAACGAGAGCATGAAGATCGAAGCAATGGAGAGGAAACCTGGGGAACACCTTGGAGTGGAACACACCATCTCTCTACACCCCATACCCAATTTGTAGGCCTAATGCAGCGTAGTTTCCAACAACTACTAAACGAGAGCATGATGATCGAAGCATTGGCGAGGAAACCTGGGGAACACCTTGAAGTGGAACACACCATCTCTCTACAGTGGAACACACCATCTCTCTACACCCCATACCCAATTTGTAGGCCTAATGCAGCGTAGTTTCCAACAACTACTAAACGAGAGCCGGAAGATCGAAGCTCAGGAAAGGCAACCTGGGGAACACCTTGGAGTGTAACAAACCCTCTCTCTACACCACGGAAGGGCTGATTCTTAGGAAGGAAGGCTGTCGGAAAGAAGCAGGGCGCGTCCGAGGGTGATTATATTCTTATTAGGTATATACTCACCCTCGGACGCGCCCTGCTTCTTTATTTGTAATGAATGTTTATTTGCAATGTGGTTTTGACTTACTCTATTTTTTTGGTAAATAATGATTTTATTATTTTCATTGTTTTGCATCTTCTTGGCAATAATATAAAGAAGACGCGACAGGACAACACTCGGTGGATGCCATATCTGTGTTTAAAATTGAAAAAACCTTTCAGTTAACTACTTGCAGGAGAAAGTTATTGTAGCTGGTGGCCATTTTTAGTACTGTACCAGATGTTTGTTGTATGTGTTTGTTTTTAATGTTAAAATGTCTGCATTTGATATCTCTCCAGTATTTTCTTTTTTATAAGCAAAATACTTATTTTTATATTTTCGGATGTTGGTTCCAGGGGTACACGGGCAGCAGTGGTGTGGTCAGTGGAGGCCTAGTGGAAGGAGTGACCGCAGACAGGCATCGAAGGCCTAAAATAATAACACATGGCTGTAGGCAATTTTAAATTGGTTACAGGGGTACACGGGCAGCAGTGGTGTGGTCAGTGGAGGCCTAGTGGAAGGAGTGACCGCAGACAGGCATCGAAGGCCTAAAATAATAACACATGGCTGTAGGCAATTTTAAATTGGTTCCAGGGGTACACGGGCAGCAGTGGTGTGGTCAGTGGAGGCCTAGTGGAAGGAGTGACCGCAGACAGGCATCGAAGGCCTAAAATAATAACACATGGCTGTAGGCAATTTTAAATTGGTTCCAGGGGTACACGGGCAGCAGTGGTGTGGTCAGTGGAGGCCTAGTGGAAGGAGTCACCGCAGACAGGCATCGAAGGCCTAAAATAATAACACATGGCTGTAGGCAATTTTAAATTGGTTACAGGGGTACACGGGCAGCAGTGGTGTGGTCAGTGGAGGCCTAGTGGAAGGAGTGACCGCAGACAGGCATCGAAGGCCTAAAATAATAACACATGGCTGTAGGCAATTTTAAATTGGTTACAGGGGTACACGGGCAGCAGTGGTGTGGTCAGTGGAGGCCTAGTGGAAGGAGTCACCGCAGACAGGCATCGAAGGCCTAAAATAATAACACATGGCTGTAGGCAATTTTAAATTGGTTACAGGGGTACACGGGCAGCAGTGGTGTGGTCAGTGGAGGCCTAGTGGAAGGAGTCACCGCAGACAGGCATCGAAGGCCTAAAATAATAACACATGGCTGTAGGCAATTTTAAATTGGTTACAGGGGTACACGGGCAGCAGTGGTGTGGTCAGTGGAGGCCTAGTGGAAGGAGTGACCGCAGACAGGCATCGAAGGCCTAAAATAATAACACATGGCTGTAGGCAATTTTAAATTGGTTCCAGGGGTACACGGGCAGCAGTGGTGTGGTCAGTGGAGGCCTAGTGGAAGGAGTCACCGCAGACAGGCATCGAAGGCCTAAAATAATAACACATGGCTGTAGGCAATTTTAAATTGGTTACAGGGGTACACGGGCAGCAGTGGTGTGGTCAGTGGAGGCCTAGTGGAAGGAGTGACCGCAGACAGGCATCGAAGGCCTAAAATAATAACACATGGCTGTAGGCAATTTTAAATTGGTTCCAGGGGTACACGGGCAGCAGTGGTGTGGTCAGTGGAGGCCTAGTGGAAGGAGTGACCGCAGACAGGCATCGAAGGCCTAAAATAATAACACATGGCTGTAGGCAATTTTAAATTGGTTCCAGGGGTACACGGGCAGCAGTGGTGTGGTCAGTGGAGGCCTAGTGGAAGGAGTCACCGCAGACAGGCATCGAAGGCCTAAAATAATAACACATGGCTGTAGGCAATTTTAAATTGGTTACAGGGGTACACGGGCAGCAGTGGTGTGGTCAGTGGAGGCCTAGTGGAAGGAGTGACCGCAGACAGGCATCGAAGGCCTAAAATAATAACACATGGCTGTAGGCAATTTTAAATTGGTTACAGGGGTACACGGGCAGCAGTGGTGTGGTCAGTGGAGGCCTAGTGGAAGGAGTCACCGCAGACAGGCATCGAAGGCCTAAAATAATAACACATGGCTGTAGGCAATTTTAAATTGGTTACAGGGGTACACGGGCAGCAGTGGTGTGGTCAGTGGAGGCCTAGTGGAAGGAGTCACCGCAGACAGGCATCGAAGGCCTAAAATAATAACACATGGCTGTAGGCAATTTTAAATTGGTTACAGGGGTACACGGGCAGCAGTGGTGTGGTCAGTGGAGGCCTAGTGGAAGGAGTGACCGCAGACAGGCATCGAAGGCCTAAAATAATAACACATGGCTGTAGGCAATTTTAAATTGGTTCTAGGGGTACACGGGCAGCAGTGGTGTGGTCAGTGGAGGCCTAGTGGAAGGAGTCACCGCAGACAGGCATCGAAGGCCTAAAATAATAACACATGGCTGTAGGCAATTTTAAATTGGTTACAGGGGTACACGGGCAGCAGTGGTGTGGTCAGTGGAGGCCTAGTGGAAGGAGTGACCGCAGACAGGCATCGAAGGCCTAAAATAATAACACATGGCTGTAGGCAATTTTAAATTGGTTCCAGGGGTACACGGGCAGCAGTGGTGTGGTCAGTGGAGGCCTAGTGGAAGGAGTCACCGCAGACAGGCATCGAAGGCCTAAAATAATAACACATGGCTGTAGGCAATTTTAAATTGGTTACAGGGGTACACGGGCAGCAGTGGTGTGGTCAGTGGAGGCCTAGTGGAAGGAGTGACCGCAGACAGGCATCAAAGGCCTAAAATAATAACACATGGCTGTAGGCAATTTTAAATTGGTTCCAGGGGTACACGGGCAGCAGTGGTGTGGTCAGTGGAGGCCTAGTGGAAGGAGTCACCGCAGACAGGTATCGAAGGCCTAAAATAATAACACATGGCTGTAGGCAATTTTAAATTGGTTACAGGGGTACACGGGCAGCAGTGGTGTGGTCAGTGGAGGCCTAGTGGAAGGAGTGACCACAGACAGGCATCGAAGGCCTAACATAACAAAAATGTCAATACAATGGTATTGTCAGTGGCAGGCATTGAAGGATGTCAGCGCATAGACTAAACATTGGTGGAGCTGTGAGATAATTTTGTAAGTGGTAGAGCACTGTTTGAGCTGGGGTGGGGGGAAACTGTCTTGTGGCCGGCGGTACAGGCCCAGGGCCCCTCATATTACAACGGTGTGTCTGACGTTGGGTGCGCACCACCACCACCAGAGACACTTTATTGTACTAGGAGGGACCCAGTGGCAGTGCCGTCGACCAAAAGCGGGCTCACCCACCTCTTCAGACAAACTGCACTCTCACGGGTGCTGTCGCCAAGTGTCGATACCACGGCCCCGTGTGGGGAGTTTGGCCATTTAGTGAGGTGTAAACATGTCGTATGCTGGACAATCAGGTGCAGAAAATTACGAGATTGGAAAAGGCATTCAGAATAGTCCACAGGCAAGACCTTTTCATAGGAAAGCTAGGTGTCAGCCGGGCAAGGTGGGGCAAAAGATTTCGAAATCCAGTTGTGGTTCATTTTAATGAAGGTTAGATCATCTACATTTTGGGTAGCCAGACGAGTCCTTTTTTCTGTTAGTATTGAACCTGCAGCACTGAATACTCTTTCTGATAGGACACTAGCTGCCGGGCAAGCAAGCTCCTGCAATGCATATTCTGCCAATTCTGGCCAGGTGTCTAATTTTGATGCCCAGTAATCAAATGGGAATGACGGTTGAGGGAGAACATCGATAAGGGATGAAAAATAGTTTGTAACCATACTGGACAAATGTTGTCTCCTGTCACTTTGAATTGATGCTGCAGTACCTGTCCTGTCTGCGGTCATAGCAAAATCACTCCACAACCTGGTCAGAAAACCCCTCTGGCCAACGCCACTTCTGATTTCTGCCCCTCTAACTCCTCTGGTCTGCTGGCCCCTGCAGCTCGTGTGAGAACGATCACGGGCGCTGTGTGCAGGGAATGCCAGAAGCAAACGGTCAACAAGAGTTGATTGTTTGGTTGCTAATATTAGTTCCAAGTTCTCATGTGGCATTATATTTTGCAATTTGCCTTTATAGCGAGGATCAAGGAGGCAGGCCAACCAGTAATCGTCATCATTCATCATTTTAGTTATGCGTGTGTCCCTTTTGAGGATACGTAAGGCATAATCCGCCATGTGGGCCAAAGTTCCAGTTCTCAAATCTGCGGTTGTGCTTGGTTGAGGGGCAGTTTCAGGCAAATCCACGTCACTTGTGTCCCTCAAAAAACCAGAACCCGGCCTTGCCGCGCCACCAATTTCCACTGGCCCCGGAAAAGCTTCCTCATTAAAAATATAATCATCCCCATCATCCTCCTCATCCTCCTCCTCCTCTTCGCCCGCTACCTCGTCCTGTACACTGCCCTGGCCAGACAATGGCTGACTGTCATCAAGGCTTTCCTCTTCCTCAGCTGCAGACGCCTGATCCTTTATGTGCGTCAAACTTTGCATCAGCAGACGCATTAGGGGGATGCTCATGCTTATTATGGCGTTGTCTGCACTAACCAGCCGTGTGCATTCCTCAAACACTGAAGGACTTGACACATGTCTTGAATCTTCGACCACTGCACACCTGACAACTCCATGTCTGCCATCCTACTGCCTGCCCGTGTATGTGTATCCTCCCACAAAAACATAACAGCCCGCCTCTGTTCACACAGTCTCTGAAGCATGTGCAGTGTTGAGTTCCACCTTGTTGCAACGTCTATGATTAGGCGATGCTGGGGAAGGTTCAAAGAACGCTGATAGGTCTGCATACGGCTGGAGTGTACGGGCGAACGGCGGATATGTGAGCAAAGTCCACGCACTTTGAGGAGCAGGTCGGATAACCCCGGATAACTTTTCAGGAAGCACTGCACCACCAGGTTTAAGGTGTGAGCCAGGCAAGGAATGTGTTTCAGTTGGGAAAGGGAGATGGCAGCCATGAAATTCCTTCCGTTATCACTCACTACCTTGCCTGCCTCAAGATCTACAGTGCCCAGCCACGACTGCGTTTCTTTCTGCAAGAACTCGGACAGAACTTCCGCGGTGTGTCTGTTGTCGCCCAAACACTTCACAGCCAATACAGCCTGCTGACGTTTGCCAGTAGCTGCCCCATAATGGGAGACCTGGTGTGCAACAGTGGCAGCTGCGGATGGAGTGGTTGTGCGACTGCGGTCTGTGGACGAGCTCTCGCTTCTGCAGGAGGACGAAGAGGAGGAGGAGGGGGTGCGAACGGCTACAGCCAATTGTTTCCTAGACCGTGGGCTAGGCAGAACTGTCCCAAACTTGCTGTCCCCTGTGGACCCTGCATCCACCACATTTACCCAGTGTGCTGTGATGGACACGTAACGTCCCTGGCCATGCCTACTGGTCCATGCATCTGTTGTCAGGTGCACCTTTGTGCTCACAGATTGCCTGAGTGCATGGACGATGCGCTCTTTAACATGCTGGTGGAGGGCTGGGATGGCTTTTCTGGAAAAAAAGTGTCGACTGGGTAGCTCGTAGCGTGGTACAGCGTAGTCCATCAGGGCTTTGAAAGGTTCGCTTTCAACTAACCGGTAGGGCATCATCTCTAACGAGATTAGTCTAGCTATGTGTGCGTTCAAACCCTGTGTACGCGGATGCGAGGCTAAGTACTTCCTTTTTCTAACCATAGTCTCATGTAGGGTGAGCTGGACTGGAGAGCTGGAGATCGTGGAACTAGCGGGGGTGCCGGTGGACATGGCAGACTGAGAGACGGTGGGAGATGGTATTGTTGCCACCGGTGCCCTAGATGCAGTGTTTCCTACTACGAAACTGGTGATTCCCTGACCCTGACTGCTTTGGCCTGGCAAAGAAACCTGCACAGATACTGCAGGTGGTGCGGAAAATGGTGGCCCTACACTGCCGGAAGGGATGTTGCGTTGCTGACTAGCTTCATTGGCCGAGGGTGCTACAACCTTAAGGGACGTTTGGTAGTTAGTCCAGGCTTGCAAATGCATGGTGGTTAAATGTCTATGCATGCAACTTGTATTGAGACTTTTCAGATTCTGTCCTCTGCTTAAGGTAGTTGAACATTTTTGACAGATGACTTTGCGCTGATCAATTGGATGTTGTTTAAAAAAATGCCAGACTGCACTCTTTCTAGCATCGGATACCTTTTCAGGCATTGCAGACTGAGCTTTAACCGGATGGCCACGCTGTCCTCCAACAGGTTTTGGCTTTGCCACGCGTTTTGGGCAAGATACGGGCCTGGCAGATGGAACCTGTTGCGATGTTGATGCCTGCTGCGGCCCCTCCTCCTCCGCTTCAGAACTGCTGCCGCCTGCACCCTGTTCCCCCAATGGCTGCCAATCGGGGTCAAGAACTGGGTCATCTATTACCTCTTCTTGTAGCTCGTGTGCAACTTCGTCTGTGTCACCGTGTCGGTCGGTGGTATAGCGTTCGTGATGGGGCAACATAGTCTCATCAGGGTCTGATTCTTGATCAGCACCCTGCGAGGGCAATGTTGTGGTCTGAGTCAAAGGACCAGCATAGTAGTCTGGCTGTGGCTGTGCATCAGTGCACTCCATGTCAGATTCAACTTGTAATGGGCATGGACTGTTAACTGCTTCACTTTCTAAGCCAGGGACGGTATGTGTAAAGAGCTCCATGGAGTAACCCGTTGTGTCGCCTGCTGCATTCTTCTCTGTTGTTGTTTTTGCTGAAGAGGACAAGGAAGCGACTTGTCCCTGACCGTGAACATCCACTAACGACGCGCTGCTTTGACATTTACCAGTTTCACGAGAGGAGGCAAAAGAGCTAGAGGCTGAGTCAGCAAGATAAGCCAAAACTTGCTCTTGCTGCTCCGGCTTTAAAAGCGGTTTTCCTACTCCCAGAAAAGGGAGCGTTCGAGGCCTTGTGTAGCCAGAAGACGAACCTGGCTCCACAGCTCCAGACTTAGGTGCAATATTTTTTTTCCCACGACCAGCTGATGCTCCACCACTACCACTACCCTCATTACCAGCTGACAATGAACGCCCCCGGCCACGACCTCTTCCACCATACTTCCTCATTGTTTTAAAAACGTAAACAAACTAACGGTATTTGTTGCTGTCACACAAATTACACGGTGAGCTATAACTTCAGTATGATTTAGCTACCCCTTTACAGGTGAGTGAGACCACAACGAAAATCAGGCACAATGTTACACACTCTGTTGTTGGTGGCAACAAATGAGAGAGATGCCACACACGCAGGACTGTCACTGAAGCACAAATGTAAATATTAATCTCCCACTGATTTGATTTTTTTTTTTTTTAAGGGAGACTTTAGGAAAAAAAATAATAGAATAAAATGACTTTTTCAGGAAGATTTTAGAAACCAAATAAAATAAAATGATTTTTTCAGGGAGAATTTAGAAAACAAATAAAACAAAAAAAGGCTTTCTATGGCCCACTGAGTGAGAGATGACGCACACAGGAGTCAGGAGTGGCACACAAGCCCAGAGGCCAGTATTTATCTCCCACTGATTGATGTAGTGATTTTTTCAGGTAGATTTTGGAACCCAAATCAAGCTAAAAAAATAATAGGCTTTCTATGGCCCACAATTGGAGAGAGAGAGAGATGGCACACCCAGGAGTCAAGACTGGCACACAAGCAGAAAGGGCAATATTAATCTCCCACTGATTTGTTTTTTTTTGTTTTTTTTTTCAAGGAGACTTTAGGAAAAAAAAAATAGAATAAAATGATTTTTTCAGGAAGAATTTAGAAACCAAATAAAATAAAATGATTTTTTCAGGGAGAATTTAGAAAACAAATAAAACAAAAAAAGGCTTTCTATGGCCCACTGAGTGAGAGATGACGCACACAGGAGTCAGGAGTGGCACACAAGCCCAGAGGCCAATATTTATCTCCCACTGATTGATGTAGTGATTTTTTCAGGTAGATTTTGGAACCCAAATCAAGCTAAAAATATAATAGGCTTTCTATGGCCCACAATTGGAGAGAGAGAGAGAGATGGCACACCCAGGAGTCAAGACTGGCTCACAAGCAGAAAGGGCAATATTAATCTCCCACTGATTTGTTTTTTTTTGTTTTTTTTTTCAGGGAGACTTTAGGAAAAAAAAAATAGAATAAAATGATTTTTTCAGGAAGAATTTAGAAACCAAAGAAAATAAAATTATTTTTTCAGGGAGAATTTAGAAAACAAATAAAACAAAAAAAGGATTTCTATGGCCCACTGAGTGAGAGATGACGCACACAGGAGTCAGGAGTGGCACACAAGCCCAGAGGCCAATATTTATCTCCCACTGATTGATGTAGTGATTTTTTCAGGTAGATTTTGGAACCCAAATCAAGCTAAAAAAAATAATAGGCTTTCTATGGCCCACAATTGGAGAGAGAGAGAGAGAGATGGCACACCCAGGAGTCAAGACTGGCACACAAGCAGAAAGGGCAATATTAATCTTCCACTGATTTGTTTTTTTTGTTTTTTTTTTCAGGGAGAGTTTAGGAAAAAAAAAATAGAATAAAATGATTTTTTCAGGAAGAATTTAGAAACCAAATAAAATAAAATGATTTTTTCAGGGAGAATTTAGAAAACAAATAAAACAAAAAAAGGCTTTCTATGGCCCACTGAGTGAGAGATGACGCACACAGGAGTCAGGAGTGGCACACAAGCCCAGAGGCCAATATTTATCTCCCACTGATTGATGTAGTGATTTTTTCAGGTAGATTTTGGAACCCAAATCAAGCTAAAAAAATAATAGGCTTTCTATGGCCCACAATTGGAGAGAGAGAGAGAGATGGCACACCCAGGAGTCAAGACTGGCACACAAGCAGAAAGGGCAATATTAATCTCCCACTGATTTGTTTTTTTTTCAGGGAGATTTTAGGAAAAAAAAAATAGAATAAAATGATTTTTTCAGGAAGAATTTAGAAACCAAATAAAATAAAATGATTTTTTCAGGGAGAATTTAGAAAACAAATAAAACAAAAAAAGGCTTTCTATGGCCCACTGAGTGAGAGATGACGCACACAGGAGTCAGGAGTGGCACACAAGCCCAGAGGCCAATATTTATCTCCCACTGATTGATGTAGTGATTTTTTCAGGTAGATTTTGGAACCCAAATCAAGCTAAAAAAATAATAGGCTTTCTATGGCCCACAATTGGAGAGAGAGAGAGAGATGGCACACCCAGGAGTCAAGACTGGCACACAAGCAGAAAGGGCAATATTAATCTCCCACTGATTTGTTTTTTTTTGTTTGTTTTTTCAGGGAGACTTTAGGAAAAAAAAAATAGAATAAAATGATTTTTTCAGGAAGAATTTAGAAACCAAAGAAAATAAAATGATTTTTTCAGGGAGAATTTAGAAAACAAATAAAACAAAAAAAGGCTTTCTATGGCCCACTGAGTGAGAGATGACGCACACAGGAGTCAGGAGTGGCACACAAGCCCAGAGGCCAATATTTATCTCCCACTTTTTTTTTTTTGTTCCAGGGAAAATTTATAAACCCAATAAAAAAAATAATAAATAGGCTTTCTATGGCCCACTATCTGAGAGACAGAGAGAGATGGCACGCTTAGGACTGGCAAACAAGCCCAAAGGCCAATATTAATCTCCCTTTTTTTTTTAAGGGAGAATTTATAAAACCAAAAAAAATAAATAAATAGGCTTTCTATGGCCCACTATTTGTGAGAGAGATGGCACGCTCAGGACTGGCACACAAGCCCAGAGGCCAATATTAATCTCCCACTTTTTTTTTTTTTTCCAGGGAAAATTTATAAACCCCATAAAAAAAAAAAAAAATAAATAGGCTTTCTATGGCCCACTATCTGAGAGAGAGAGATGGCACACTTAGGACTGGCACACAAGCCCAAAGGCCAATATTAATCTCCCACTGATTGATTTATTGATTTTTTCAGGTAGAATTTAGAACCCAAATAAAGCAAAAAAAAAAAAAAAAAGGGCTTTCTATGGCCCACTGAGTGAGTGATGATGCACACAGGAGTCAGGAGTGGCACACAAGCCCTGAGGCCAATATTTTTCTCCCACTGATTGATGTAGTGATTTTTTCAGGTAGATTTTAGAACCAAAATCAAGCAAAAAAATAAATAGGCTTTCTATGGCCCACTGAGTGAGTGATGATGCACACAGGAGTCAAGAGTGGCACACAAGCCCTGAGGCCAATATTTTTCTCCCACTGATTGATGTAGTGATTTTTTCAGGTAGATTTTATAACCCAAATCAAGCAAAAAAATAAATAGGCTTTCTATGGCCCACTGAGTGCGAGATGACACAGACAGGGATGGCACTCTAGCAGAAATGTCAATCTTAATCTCCCACAAAAAAAAAAAAAAAAACAGGGAGTGTCCTTCAATTACTATCTCCCTGCAGTAATCTCAGCCAGGTATGGCATGCAGCAATAAGGAGTGGACTGATGCACAAATTAAATAAAAAGTGTGTACAAACCAAAAAGATAGCTGTGCAGAAAGGAAGGAACAAGAGGATTTGTGCTTTGAAAAAAGCAGTTGGTTTGCACAGCGGCGTACACACAGCAATGCAGCTATCAGGGAGCCTTCTAGGGCAGCCCAATGAGCTACAGCGCTGAGGGGGAAAAAAAAAAATGTAGCTTCCACTGTCCCTGCACACCGAAGGTGGTGTTGGGCAGTGGAAATCGCTACAGCACAAGCGGTTTGGTGGTTAATGGACCCTGCCTAACGCTATCCCTGCTTCTGACGAAGCGGCAGCAACCTCTCCCTAAGCTCAGATCAGCAGCAGTAACATGGCGGTCGGCGGGAACGCCCCTTTATAGCCCCTGTGACGCCGCAGACAGCAAGCCAATCACTGCAATGCCCTTCTCTAAGATGGTGGGGACCAGGACCTATGTCATCACGCTGCCCAAACTCTGCGTTTACCTTCATTGGCTGAGAAATGGCGCTTTTCGCGTCATTGAAACGCGACTTTGGCGCGAAAGTCGTGTACCGCATGGCCGACCCCGCACAGGGGTCGGATCGGGTTTCATGAAACCCGACTTTGCCAAAAGTCGGCGACTTTTGAAAATGAACGACCCGTTTCGCTCAACCCTAGTGGTGAGCATTTTGACCCCCCAAGTGTTTCGCTAAACTTTATAACTCCCGGTTGTGAAAATATAAAATCAAATTTTTTCCACAAACATGGACTGTCACCAAGTGCGGCGGTGAGTAAAGAATCCTCGCCTGGTCATCGGTTACCACATACGCTGTCTTCCTGCTTTCCACCGTCATCACCAGAGGTGTCCCATCTTCCCACTCTGCCGTCATCCCCGGCAGCAAAAGCACCTGCGTTGTCACAGGCCGGACCCGCTTCGCCAGACCTTCGCGGCATGCATGCGGAGGAGCTCCATAGCTACAGAGGCTTAATGGATCCAAGGAGTCATATGGGAGAAGCGGTGGGAGAGCCGTATCGTTGAGGAGTTACAGCGCTTCAGTCATGGAAGCTGTGGAAGGCTGGATGACCCGTGGAGTGGTCCGGAACCTTATCAGAAACAGTGGCTATGGCTTCTTCCAGAGCTGAACACCAGGACGAAAGTCTATGTTAACACCAGGTCACTTACATTCCGGGGTCCCCTACAGGAGGAGGACCAAGTAGCTTCGTCAAGGAACAGGGGCCCTAAGGGCCATACGTGTTGGCTGTAAGAATGGCCTCTGATTGGGAGGCAAGCTCACCGTAGGAAGCTCAGCGTGTTTAAGCGGCTGGTTGCTATGGTCGCATTTTCTGAAGACATGCAGGAGAGAGCGCCGCCTAGACACAGTAAGGCAGCCAAAAGTGTGACAGTAAAGCTAGAAGCCCTGGGAGCTGTGGGACTCCTGAAGCAGGGGATGTAGAGCCGAAGGAACAGTGGGGACTCCTCCTCTAGCGGGTCCTCATGCCACACTTATATAATGGTGAAAGGTCTGTATGCAGCCCATTATGGAAATTAATGACTGAAGTGGCCTACTTTGGGTTTTGTTTGGTGCCAGTTGCACCCAGAAAAAATACCGGGGACTGTTCTGCGTCCCTTAAAAGGCAATGAGTCCAGTATAGCACCTAAGGACTGCGGCGTCTGGCGTGGTCACAGAATAAGGACCATGTCTGTTAATTTTTTCCTTCCCCCAGTTTGTTTGAACCTGTTGGTGCACCCTTTGCTGGATCACAGGACAGATGGTGGACATTGTGTGTGGCTGTTACAGAACTGAACTGTGTCACCCCTGGGCTTTGTCCCTTTTTCTCCTTGGGCTAGCCCCATGTTAAATGCATCATACCATTATTTGAAAATAAATACTTGAAAATTGTTGCACTGAATTTTTTTATGCATGAGTTTGCTGCTAATTTTTCAGGGGTTGTCATGGCCGAGGATGGCAATGTTTAAGGAGGGGGGAGTGTAAAGAGGTGGCAGAGAACCTCATTTCTTTTCTCTCTCTTTCCTTTGTGGTATTAAGATGGTGTGCCTATAAACATAATACGTGTACTCTGAAGCATATTAAATTTGTATTGCATTGTATCTATTATTGTGCTGTGTCTGCAATATTACTATATGTGTTAGAGGCAGGGCCAGCACAGGTTAACTGGGTGGGCTGGGCTTGCAGCCTCTTGGGAGCAGGATGCTCCTTCTTCCAGCTCAGAGTCCGGGCCTGTTTGCCCAGGGTAAAATTTCAGCTGTGGCCGGGAGCCGTGCCAGACCACAGGAGGGGAAAGGGTGCTGACTCAGACCTTTGGCATTGAAACAGGCACCAGGACTATGAAAGTGCCCCGTTGATGGGACTTAAAGTGTCCAGATTCCGGCATATGGACTACCTCCTCATTCGGCTGCCGTTACATTTTTCTTCCTTTTTCTACTTATTACTGCGTGCACCTGGGACAGGTGGGTATTCCAGTCAGCACTAAAGATGACTATGTCGTCTAAATATGATGATGTGTATTTCCGATGAGGCTCGAACATGATGTCCATCAACCTCCATCAGCCTCTGGAATGTGGTCGGTGTCCCATGTAATCCAAAAGGCATAGTGATAGAGACCCTCTGGCATAAGGCCGGCGTCACACTTGCGAGTTTTACGGACGTAAGAGCGCAGAATCTACGTCCGTAAAACTCGCAAAAAATACGGCACAATTATTCTCTATGCCCCTGCTCCTATTTGCCGTATTTTACTGATCAGTATTATACGGCTTTCTACGGCCGTACAAAATCGCAGCATGCTGCGTTTGTCACCGTACTGCGCAAGAACCCTTTATTTTAAGAGCTAGAACGGCCAAATTTGGCAGATACACACTACTGACATTAGTAGTGTGGAATCTGCAAAAAAAATGGAGAGAAGACATGGTTTACTGTATGTAAACCATGTCTCAAATCATGTCGGGTTTTAGGAAGGAGAAAGAAAAAGCCGGTAATTGAATTACCGGCTTTCAAGCTGTATAGCGCTGGAATAAATATTAATATATATACATATATGTGTCTCACTGACATATATATATATATATATACCTATTCTATGTGTACACATTTATTCTACCTATTCTACTGTAAGCTGTCAGTGTGATTTTACTGTACACCGCACTGAATTACCGGCTTTTCTCTCTAATATATGTGTCTACTGACATATATATATATATATATATATATATATATATAGACAGTATATATATATTTTCTTTTCTTTTTGGGACACATGGATCACTTCTATAGCGGTATGTTGGTTTTGCTAGCCTGCGAGAAAACCACGCAGTACGGATGCCATACGGATTACATACGGAGGATGCCATGCGCAAAAAACGCTGACACACCCTGCCTACGGAGGAGCTACGGACCACTATTTTCGGGACATTTCAGCGTATTACGGCCGTAATATACGGACCGTATTTTCATACGCTGAGTGTGAAGCCGGCCTTATAAAGCGGTGTTTTCTTTTGCAGATTCTGTCAATGGGACCTGTCTGTAACCTTTGGTGAGATCAAGCGTGGTGAAGTACTGGGCCTCCTCCAGTCTCTCAATTAGCTCGTCATCCCCCGGGGCATTGGATAGAGGTCGAATTTTGACACCTCATTTAATTTTCTGAAGTCATTACAGAATCGTAATGTCCTCTCTGGCTTTCGAATTAGCACAATGAGGCTAGCCCACTCACTCTGGGACTCCTCGATTTCTCCCAACTGAAGTATTTCCTTCACTTCAGCCTCGATGGCTTGCCTCCAGGCTTCTGGCACTTGGCATGGTTTCATTCGGGCTTGGTGACAATGTCATGCAGAATCATCGAGGTCCGCCCCGGCAGCTCTGAGAATGCATCAGTATTCTATTGGACCAGAATCCGAGCCTCCCGTCACTGCTGTTTGGTGAGAGCGTCATTTATTTTAACCTGACCTTCGGCCGCATCGTTTCCTGGTGTCAGAGTGTATCCTTTGGTACGACTGGAGTCGCCTCCATGACCAAAAATTCTTGGTCCTTCCAGGCTTTTAGCAGGTTTATATGGTATATGTTTTTGTGCACTTTATATATTTTTTCAGAGTGCAGTTGGGCCCAAATAGTTCTGTAAATTGTGGCCTCTGTTCACACAGGATGCATTATAGTTAGCACTGGGCAGCCCGCCATAGGGCGTCATTAATAGGCCGAGAACCAAATGCTCTGCATTCCTTGTGTGAACTTTGCCACATACAGATTATATTTTTTTGCACTGGTGTGCCACACGGCCAATCACTGATTGAAGGCTGGCTGTCTCATTTGGTATTATTGTACCTGGGCAGTTGCCAATTTACTTGGGTCCGGTGCATCCTGTTAGTGCATTTGTATTGAGGCCTAGTTAGACAGGTAAGCATCCCTGCCCGTTTTTTGTTTTTTCTTTGTTTTTCTTATATGGTACAGTTGCTCAGGTTTACTCTTTCTGGGTTGGTACACTCTGTAATTTACTTCTCCCACCTTCCCCTGTATCTCATATGGCCCTTGCCACTTGGCCATGAGTTTACTCGCCATCGTACTGGGCCTCTGATCTGAATGTGCTTGCTGCTGGGGCCACCTCTCACATAGCCGCGATCTACAGCATCAACAGGTTATTTGCCTGCTGCTGTTGCTGATTATATAGCTCCTGCTGCAGTTGCTGATGGTCATGCTACTGCCACTGATACTGCAGCTGCTGCTCCTGTTGTCGCTGCTGAGTGAGGGCCAACTGCTTCAAAAGCTCCTCCATCTTGTCAGCAGACTTGAGCTGCAGCATTGCAGGCCTAATAACTGACATGCAGCATGCTTTGCGGTATGCCTCAGTTCATACTGCCCGCATACTCCTACCACATGTAGTGCAGCAGGGTTGGTACAGTGTAACAAATAGGCAGGGACCAAAGGAAAGTTCACAGCAAACGTGTTTAATATCCAAACTCACACAATAAAAG
The DNA here is from genome assembly GCF_032444005.1 of Ranitomeya imitator. Lineage (NCBI taxonomy): Eukaryota > Metazoa > Chordata > Amphibia > Anura > Dendrobatidae > Ranitomeya > Ranitomeya imitator. The sequence continues at coordinate 245,779,811 of NC_091286.1, read as the reverse complement.
GCACACAGTATGCTCCGGATCGCAGCCGGGGCATCTCTACAGTCCGTATATGAGACTGGTTGCCGAGGGCAACTGCACCCTTGTATCACACTGCGGGGTGCCAGGCCTTTTTGCTCCGCTTAGTTCCGTGTTACTTCTCACAGACTGAAGCTTTGCAGAGACACATGTTCTGCAGTTTCCAAACCAAGACTGACACACTGAAAGTTCTGCTGCAGGATTTTTAAAATGGAATCTGTGTCCAAGGGCTAATTGTAGGACCCGGCCTGGAGGGAGCAACCTGCTCCACTACCATTCTGTAGATCACTCCAAAAATAAATGCCCATGCCGCGTTTTCTTAAATCTGCCTTGGGCAAATAGCTTGCCCAAGACCAAACCTTTATTTTGCTCTGCAATCACAGCTATATCTGTGACTGCAATGCACTCCAGTGGTCCTAATATGCTTTATGTGCATCCTGGGGGACACATAGCGACACTCGCATATAACACCTGTCACTGCCTCACAGTATCTACATTTTTAGTTTTGTGATAATTATTGGAAAGTCTACTTCTAAAGCAGATAGATGAAGCTGCAACCCATAATGAGGTCCTGGTTATGGGGGACTTTAACTACCCGGATATTAACTGGGAAACAGAAACCTGTGAAACCCATAAAGGCAACAGGTTTCTGCTAATAACCAAGAAAAATTATCTTTCACAATTGGTGCAGAATCCAACCAGAGGAGCAGCACTTTTAGACCTAATACTATCTAATAGACCTGACAGAATAACAAATCTGCAGGTGGTCGGGCATCTAGGAAATAGCGACCACAATATTGTACAGTTTCACCTGTCTTTCACTAGGGGGACTTGTCAGGGAGTCACAAAAACACTGAACTTTAGGAAGGCAAAGTTTGACCAGCTTAGAGATGCCCTTAATCTGGTAGACTGGGACAATATCCTCAGAAATAAGAATACAGATAATAAATGGGAAATGTTTAAGAACATCCTAAATAGGCAGTGTAAGCGGTTTATACCTTGTGGGAATAAAAGGACTAGAAATAGGAAAAACCCAATGTGGCTAAACAAAGAAGTAAGACAGGCAATTAACAGTAAAAAGAAAGCATTTGCACTACTAAAGCAGGATGGCACCATTGAAGCTCTAAAAAACTATAGGGAGAAAAATACTTTATCTAAAAAACTAATTAAAGCTGCCAAAAAGGAAACAGAGAAGCACATTGCTAAGGAGAGTAAAACTAATCCCAAACTGTTCTTCAACTATATCAATAGTAAAAGAATAAAAACTGAAAATGTAGGCCCCTTAAAAAATAGTGAGGAAAGAATGGTTGTAGATGACGAGGAAAAAGCTAACATATTAAACACCTTCTTCTCCACGGTATTCACGGTGGAAAATGAAATGCTAGGTGAAATCCCAAGAAACAATGAAAACCCTATATTAAGGGTCACCAATCTAACCCAAGAAGAGGTGCGAAACCGGCTAAATAAGATTAAAATAGATAAATCTCCGGGTTCGGATGGCATACACCCACGAGTACTAAGAGAACTAAGTAATGTAATAGATAAACCATTATTTCTTATTTTTAGGGACTCTATAGCGACAGGGTCTGTTCCGCAGGATTGGCGCATAGCAAATGTGGTGCCAATATTCAAAAAGGGCTCTAAAAGTGAACCTGGAAATTATAGGGCAGTAAGTCTAACCTCTATTGTTGGTAAAATATTTGAAGGGTTTCTGAGGGATGTTATTCTGGATTATCTCAATGAGAATAACTGTTTAACTCCATATCAGCATGGGTTTATGAGAAATCGCTCCTGTCAAACCAATCTAATCAGTTTTTATGAAGAGGTAAGCTATAGGCTGGACCACGGTGAGTCATTGGACGTGGTATATCTCGATTTTTCCAAAGCGTTTGATACCGTGCCGCACAAGAGGTTGGTACACAAAATGAGAATGCTTGGTCTGGGGGAAATTGTGTGTAAATGGGTTAGTAACTGGCTTAGTGATAGAAAGCAGAGGGTGGTTATAAATGGTATAGTCTCTAACTGGGTCGCTGTGACCAGTGGGGTACCGCAGGGGTCGGTATTGGGACCTGTTCTCTTCAACATATTCATTAATGATCTGGTAGAAGGTTTACACAGTAAAATATCGATATTTGCAGATGATACAAAACTATGTAAAGCAGTTAATACAAGAGAAGATAGTATTCTGCTACAGATGGATCTGGATAAGTTGGAAACTTGGGCTGAAAGGTGGCAGATGAGGTTTAACAATGATAAATGTAAGGTTATACACATGGGAAGAAGGAATCAATATCACCATTACACACTGAATGGGAAACCACTGGGTAAATCTGACAGGGAGAAGGACTTGGGGATCCTAGTTAATGATAAACTTACCTGGAGCAGCCAGTGCCAGGCAGCAGCTGCCAAGGCAAACAGGATCATGGGGTGCATTAAAAGAGGTCTGGATACACATGATGAGAGCATTATACTGCCTCTGTACAAATCCCTAGTTAGACCGCACATGGAGTACTGTGTCCAGTTTTGGGCACCGGTGCTCAGGAAGGATATAATGGAATTAGAGAGAGTACAAAGGAGGGCAACAAAATTAATAAAGGGGATGGGAGAACTACAATACCCAGATAGATTAGCGAAATTAGGATTATTTAGTCTAGAAAAAAGACGACTGAGGGGCGATCTAATAACCATGTATAAGTATATAAGGGGACAATACAAATATCTCGCTGAGGATCTGTTTATACCAAGGAAGGTGACGGGCACAAGGGGGCATTCGTTGCGTCTGGAGGAGAGAAGGTTTTTCCACCAACATAGAAGAGGATTCTTTACTGTTAGGGCAGTGAGAATCTGGAATTGCTTGCCTGAGGAGGTGGTGATGGCGAACTCAGTCGAGGGGTTCAAGAGAGGCCTGGATGTCTTCCTGGAGCAGAACAATATTGTATCATACAATTAGGTTCTGTAGAAGGACGTAGATCTGGGGATTTATTATGATGGAATATAGGCTGAACTGGATGGACAAATGTCTTTTTTCGGCCTTACTAACTATGTTACTTATATTTTTTTATGTCAGAGAATGACATTTACACTACACTACTGTAGGTGGAACTGAGCACCATCTTATTGCAGCCCAGCACTATGAGCTGTGATTCAATTTCCTCCTGTCGCCGGTGCTTGAACTGCTCAGCAATGAGCGGTGACAGGAGGTCCGGACATCAGAGCTGTGGCAGTGAGAACAAGTAAGACAACCTGACATTGTACTACTAATGCCAGGCTACCTACCTCTTCTCACTGCTGGAAGAAGTCACATCTGCAACCTGACTCTAAGTAATCATGAGGCAGTGAGCCGCCAGCCGCAGCCCTGACTTTCTCTTCATTACTTCTTCCTCTGAAGGCTTGGACAGTGAAGTTGGTGCAGACTGGGGAAGGGCTTGTGTAACTTATCAAACTCACATTAGCTCCGGGAACGAAAGTGCCAACACTGATGGATTAACACTGCCACCGAAGGCGAGTGTAAGTGGCATATAACAGTGGTAAACATTTGGATTAAGAAGGGGCTGTCCTAGTAGTGACCAATGGGATTTGGATGTTTCGCCCCCAGCAGTTCGCCCCTGTGTACATTTCGCCCCCAGCATTTGGCCCCCAGGATTTTTTGCACACGCACATTTCGCCCCCAGCAGTTCGCCCCTAGCTGTTCACCCCCAGCAGTTCGCCCCTAGCTGTTCACCCCCAGCAGTTCGCCCCTGGGTACATTTCACCCCCACACATTTCGTCCACAGCATTTGACCCTCAGGAGGTTTCACCCCCGCACATTTCACCCCAGGCAGTTCCCCCTGGGTACATTTTGCCTCCGCACAATTAGTCCCCAGCTTTTGGCCCCCGGATGTTTCGCGCCCAGCAGTTCGCCCCTGGATGTTTTGCATCGGCAGTTCGCCCCAGATGTTTGTACCCTTGTGGTTCATTAATTCCCAGCCGTCATCAATGTTTCCCCAGCTTTTGGCCCCCAGATGTTTGTACCCTTGTGGTTCATGAATTCCCGTCTATCATCAATATTGCACCCCTGGCAGTTTTCCCTCGGATGTTTGTACCCTTGTGGTTCATGAATTCCCGTCCGTCATCAATGTTTTGCCCCCAGCAGTTCGGCCCCGGATGTTTGTACCCTTGTGGTTCATGAATTCCCATCGATCATCAATGTTTCGCCCCCGGATGTTTGTACCCTTGTGGTTTATGAATTCTTGTCCGTCATCAGTTTCGCTCCCGACAGTTCGCCCTCGGATGTTTATACCCTTGTGGATCATGAATTCACATCCGTCATCAATGTTTCGCCCCCAGATGTTTGTACCTTTGTGGTTCATGAATTCCCGTCCATCATCAATATTGCACCCCTGGCAGTTCTCCCTCAGATGTTTGTACCCTTATGGTTCATGAATTCCCATCCGTCATCAATGTTTTGCCCCCAGAAGTTCGGCCCAGGAAGTTTGCCCCCGGATGTTTGTACCCTTGTGGTTCATGAATTCCCATCCGTCATCAATGTTTCACCCCCGGACGTTTGCGCCCTTGTGGTTCATGAATTCTTGTCCGTCATCAGTTTCACTCCCAGATGTTGTACCCTTGTGGTTCATGAATTCCCATCCGTCATCAATATTTCACCCCCCGATGTTTGTATCTTTGTGGTTCATGAATTCACGTCTGTCATCAATGTTTCGCCCCCAGATGTTTGAACCCTGTTTTGCCCCCGGAATTTTGTGGTTTAATGTTTCGCTAGTTTGTCCTTGTGGTTCATAAATTCCCGTCCGTCATCAATCCACATGCCACAAAAGTACTGTGCAGAGTGCTGCACTTTTGGGACATGTTAAATCAACTGTTTCCATCTGTTAACCTCACAAATGATTACATTATAGTGTCAGAGCATTTTGCCCGCAAATTTAACAAGACATTTTCCAAAACTTTTCTAAAACATTTGTGTTACAAAAATATAACACAAAAAGAAATAAACGGATTAAAAAAAATGTAGTGTGAATGAGGCCTGATTTAGGTGGGGAATCTAGACCACTCTAAAATCAAAACATTTTGTGAACTTTTACCTGACCCAGGACTGATCTGCTTGTTTGCAAGTTTTGTTGCAGATGTAACAATTTTCATGTCAGGTGTCCTGCAAGTTACATTAGACTAGCTCTTATTCCATCTTTACATCAGAATATAGCAGTGTCTAAAATCTCTAGAGAGAGAGGTGTACTAGCACAAACAAATCAGTCAACTTCCACAGCAATTCACTTTCTACATGTATGAATTCAGTTCTATCCAAACGTGGGAAGAAGTTGGTCTACGAGAATCATATTTACGTATTTTCCAAATGAACTGATGATGTCCATTCCATCTGGGTGTGTGAAAAACGGTCGACTTGCAAGGGACGTGTTTGGACCAATGAAGCATGGTGAAGTGGTGAAAGTAACCAATCCCCACAACCATGCAGCACAAGCAGCAAGACCTGAAACAATCCGACTTGTCAATGAGGCGGTCACCAGGGCAAGGACAACACCGGAGACACCACAACAGATTCTCATTGAAGTCATTTCAGGAGCCCATTCTAATGTTGTAGCACTTCTCCGAAAGAAAGCATCACTGAAGAGAACAATACGATTATCAAGGCAACTTGGCAGTGTTCCAAGGTTGCCCCAAACCCTTGATCAACTTGTTATTCCCCAGGAGTTCCAGGGGATCAATATTGATGGCATCGAGCAGCAGTTCCTTCTGCATGGCTCTGGTAAGCATTTAACATTTCCATTATGCAGAATTATTGCAAAGTTTATGTTACACAAATGTGAAAAATTATATCTTACAAAGTACTGATATAGAATACTATGTGATTTTTTTTGCCTTAAAGGGAAACTTTGAGGATAGTATAATGTAGGATGATACCTACCTATTCCCACTATGCCTCACTTGTTTACTTGCAGTCTAATTCTCTGCTCAGCTTCAAAGTAGAAGTCCTGCCTTTAAGATACAGTGGTCTGCCATGTTCATAAGCAGAGTGGTAACCTTGTCCACCAACCATGATTTGCAGGTATCCAGCCATTGTCAATCACAGCCAGAGGACAAGGTTGTCACATCAAACCCGCATCACTAAGTGTCAATTTAGTGTAGAATTTTCTGCTATAAATTAGCTGCAGATTGTCTGCTGCAACTACTAAGTGCATGTGAATGGACCTTTAGAACTCTACTCATCTTTGGTCAGACCTCATCTGGAATACTGTTTCCAGTTTTGGGCACCAGATTTTAAAAAATACATCAACAAACTGGAGCAAGTTCAGAGAAGAGCGACCAGAATGGTGACTGGTCTGCAAACCATGTCCTATGAGGAATTGTTACAGGATTTGGGAATGTTTAGCTTGCAAAAAAGAAGACTGAGATGAGACTTAATAGCTGTCTACAAATATCTCAAGGGCTGTCACATTGTAGAACGATCATCTTTATTCTCATTTGCACAAGGAAAGACTAGAAGCAATGGGATGAAACTGAATGGGATGAGACACAGATTAGATATTAGAAAAAAACTTTTTGACAGTAAGGATGATCAATGAGTGGAACAGGCTGCCACAAGAGGTGGTGAGTTCTCCTTCAATTGAAGTCTTCAAACAAAGGCTGGACAGGCACCTGTCTGGGATGATTTAGTCAATCTTGCTTTCAGCAGGGGGTTGGACCAGATGACCCAGGAGGTCCCTTCCAACTCTAACATTCAATGATTCATTAACATGTCTCCTAACCTTTGTGGATTGTCCACAACTGTAGATCTACAGCTATTCTGGTGTAGATAATTCTACACCAAAATCTCTATTTAGCTCTATGGATTTAGGTGCAGGTTTTAGTGCAGTATTTTAGCCCCTTGTCTGCATGGCTGGAATCTTCTTTGCATAATGGCAGCATACATTCACATGCAGTGACAAAAGTAGCTTGGCTCTGGCCCCATAGCAAAGTTTTGAAGGGGCCTGGGCCCTCCTTCCTCCAAGATGCCCTGCCCCTTTAGCCACGCCCCCTGACAACTGCCTGAAATAAAGATCTAATGCTGAATTAGTGCTGGGAAGAGGGTACACCATGCTCCGGTAGGTGCCTGTCACCTACCGGAGCATGGCAGGGGGTTAAGTAATATTCACCACCTGCTGCCACACGCTGCATTCCTCTTCTTTGATTCAGGACCTGGAATGATGTATGTAATCATGTGAACTCTCACGTCTCAGGATCTGCATCAAAGCAGAGTGAGGAAAGCAGTGCAGCAGCAGGCGGTGAGTATTAATTTATCCTTGCCATACTCCAGTAGGTGACAGGCGCCTACTGTACCAGACCTTGGTAGATCCAGGGGGCCCGCTGTTCATGGGTGCATTACACCCCTTGGCAGCAGGCCCCCTGATAGCCTGGGGGCAGTGGCATCCCCTGCCTACATGGTAGGTACGCTGCACTGCATGTTATTTTTTTTAACTGTGCATTTTTTCATCAGCATGTGGATGGGATTTAGACATTTACGCTGCTTTTGACCCCAACCTATTGAACCATTGAGTTACTATGCTTTTTTTCACAAATACTTCTTACATGTTTGCTCGTTTTTCCTGATGTAAACCTTTTATTATCATGGAATTCTGCACGACTTTGAAAATGTGACATTTTTGAAGCTTGGAAGCATTTTTAAACAGGAATATATCATTTTCCACTGGGACAATACAGGTCGTAGAAACAAATATTGCTTAGCCCCTTCACACCAGATTTTGCTTCAGTTTTCCGTTTGTTATAAAATCAGAAAATCTGAAGCAAAATGTGAGTTTTTAATGTGAGATATGAACAACGGATGCTTCCAATTTGGAAAATTTATTGTGAATTAATCCCGAAATTCTTTGTCTGCTACCTCTTACTTTTTATTTTGTCTCTCATTATTTCCTGTACTAATACTTTCACTTTTAATTAGGAAGTGGACATAGGCCTATCTTGAGACAATCTCCATCTACTGGCCCAAAGTAAAGAGTAGTTTGCTGATGGCATTTTTTCCACTACGCTATCCCTGTTCAACTTGCTGTTCCTGTAGTGTACGCTAGGGTTGAGCGAAACAGGTCGTTCATTTTTCAAAAGTCGCCGACTTTTGGCAAAGTCGGGTTTCATGAAACCCGATCCGACCCCTGTGCGGGGTCGGCCATGCGGTACGCGACTTTCGCGCCAAAGTCGCGTTTCAATGACGCGAAAAGCGCCATTTCTCAGCCAATGAAGGTAAACGCAGAGTGTGGGCAGCGTGATGACATAGGTCCTGGTCCCCACCATATTAGAGAAGAACATTGCAGTGATTGGCTTGCTGTCTGCGGCGTCACAGGGGCTATAAAGGGGCGTTCCCGCCGACCGCCATGTTACTGCTGCTGATCTGAGCTTAGGGAGAGGTTGCTGCCGCTTCGTCAGAAGCAGGGATAGCGTTAGGCAGGGTCCATTAACCACCAAACCGCTTGTGCTGTAGCGATTTCCACTGCCCAACACCACCTTCGGTGTGCAGGGACAGTGGAAGCTACATTTTTTTTTTTTTCCCCCTCAGCGCTGTAGCTCATTGGGCTGCCCTAGAAGGCTCCCTGATAGCTGCATTGCTGTGTGTACGCCGCTGTGCAAACCAACTGCTTTTTTCAAAGCACAAATCCTCTTGTTCCTTCCTTTCTGCACAGCTATCTTTTTTGTTTGTACACACTTTTTATTTAATTTGTGCATCAGTCCACTCCTTATTGCTGCCTGCCATACCTAGCTGAGATTACTGCAGGGAGATAGTAATTGAAGGACACTCCCTGTTTTTTTTTTTTTTTTTTTTGTGGGAGATTAAGATTGACATTTCTGCTAGAGTGCCATCCCTGTGTGTGCCATCTCTCACTCAGTGGGCCATAGAAAGCCTTTTTATTTTTTTGCTTGATTTGGGTTATAAAATCTACCTGAAAAAATCACTACATCAATCAGTGGGAGAAAAATATTGGCCTCAGGGCTTGTGTGCCACTCTTGACTCCTGTGTGTGCCATCTCTCAGTCAGTGGGCCATAGAAAGCCTATTTATTTTTTTGCTTGATTTTGGTTCTAAAATCTACCTGAAAAAATCACTACATCAATCAGTGGGAGAAAAATATTGGCCTCAGGGCTTGTGTGCCAGTCCTGAGCGTGCCATCTCTCTCACAAATAGTGGGCCATAGAAAGCCTATTTATTTTTTTGCTTGATTTGGGTTCTAAAATCTACCTGAAAAAATCACTACATCAATCACTGAACAGCCGCACAGCCAGCTCTTCCCTCTCCTAGTGTATCCTCACCCACCCCCTGCAGACTGTGAGCCCTCGCGGGCAGGGTCCTCCCTCCTTATGTACTCGTGTGCCTTGTTATCTGCTCATGTTTAATGTATTTGTCTATATTTGCCCCGTATTCACATGTAAAGCGCCATGGAATAAATGGCGCTATAAAAATGTATAATAATAATAATAATAATAATAATCAGTGGGAGAAAAATATTGGCCTCAGGGCTTGTGTGCATCATCACTCACTCAGTGGGCCATAGAAAGCCCTTTTTTTTTTTTTTTTGCTTTATTTGGGTTCTAAATTCTACCTGAAAAAATCAATAAATCAATCAGTGGGAGATTAATATTGGCCTTTGGGCTTGTGTGCCAGTCCTAAGCGTGCCATCTCTCTCTCTCAGATAGTGGGCCATAGAAAGCCTATTTATTATTTTTTTTATTGGGTTTATAAATTTTCCCTGGAACAAAAAAAAAAAAGTGGGAGATTAATATTGGCCTCTGGGCTTGTGTGCCAGTCCTGAGCGTGCCATCTCTCTCACAAATAGTGGGCCATAGAAAGCCTATTTATTTATTTTTTTTTGGTTTTATAAATTCTCCCTGAAAAAAAAAGGGAGATTAATATTGGCCTTTGGGCTTGTGTGCCAGTCCTAAGCGTGCCATCTCTCTCTCTCTCTCAGATAGTGGGCCATAGAAAGCCTATTTATTATTTTTTTTATTGGGTTTATAAATTTTCCCTGGAACAAAAAAAAAAAGTGGGAGATAAATATTGGCCCCTGGGCTTGTGTGCCACTCCTGACTCCTGTGTGCGTCATCTCTCACTCAGTGGGCCATAGAAAGCCTTTTTTTGTGTTATGTGTTTTCTAAATTCTCCCTGAAAAAATCATTTTATTTTATTTGGTTTCTAAATTCTTCCTGAAAAAATCATTTTATTCTATTATTTTTTTTTCCTAAAGTCTCCCTGAAAAAAACAAATCAGTGGGAGATTAATATTGCCCTTTCTGCTTGTGTGCCAGTCTTGACTCCTGGGTGTGCCATCTCTCTCTCTCTCTCCAATTGTGGGCCATAGAAAGCCTATTATTTTTTTAGCTTGATTTGGGTTCCAAAATCTACCTGAAAAAATCACTACATCAATCAGTGGGAGATAAATATTGGCCTCTGGGCTTGTGTGCCACTCCTGACTCCTGTGTGCGTCATCTCTCACTCAGTGGGCCATAGAAAGCCTTTTTTTGTGTTATGTGTTTTCTAAATTCTCCCTGAAAAAATCATTTTATTTTATTTGGTTTCTAAATTCTTCCTGAAAAAATCATTTTATTCTATTATTTTTTTTTCCTAAAGTCTCCCTGAAAAAAAGAAAAAAAACAAATCAGTGGGAGATTAATATTGCCCTTTCTGCTTGTGTGCCAGTGTTGACTCCTGGGTGTGCCATCTCTCTCTCTCTCTCTCTCCAATTGTGGGCCATAGAAAGCCTATTATTTTTTTAGCTTGATTTGGGTTCCAAAATCTACCTGAAAAAATCACTACATCAATCAGTGGGAGATAAATATTGGCCTCTGGGCTTGTGTGCCACTCCTGACTCCTGTGTGCGTCATCTCTCACTCAGTGGGCCATAGAAAGCCTTTTTTTGTTTTATTTGTTTTCTAAATTCTCCCTGAAAAAATCATTTTATTTTATTTGGTTTCTAAATTCTTTCTGAAAAAATCATTTTATTCTATTTTTTTTTTCCTAAAGTCTCCCTGAAAAAAAAAAACAAAACAAATCAGTGGGAGATTAATATTGCCCTTTCTGCTTGTGTGCCAGTCTTGACTCCTGGGTGTGCCATCTCTCTCTCTCTCTCTCTCCAATTGTGGGCCATAGAAAGCCTATTATTTTTTTAGCTTGATTTGGGTTCCCAAATCTACCTGAAAAAATCACTACATCAATCAGTGGGAGATAAATATTGGCCTCTGGGCTTGTGTGCCACTCCTGACTCCTGTGTGCGTCATCTCTCACTCAGTGGGCCATAGAAAGCCTTTTTTTGTTTTATTTGTTTTCTAAATTCTCCCTGAAAAAATCATTTTATTTTATTTGGTTTCTAAATTCTTCCTGAAAAAATCATTTTATTCTATTATTTTTTTTTCCTAAAGTCTCCCTGAAAAAACAAAAAAAAAACAAATCAGTGGGAGATTAATATTGCCCTTTCTGCTTGTGTGCCAGTCTTGACTCCTGGGTGTGCCATCTCTCTCTCTCTCTCCAATTGTGGGCCATAGAAAGCCTATTATTTTTTTAGCTTGATTTGGGTTCCAAAATCTACCTGAAAAAATCACTACATCAATCAGTGGGAGATAAATATTGGCCTCTGGGCTTGTGTGCCACTCCTGACTCCTGTGTGCGTCATCTCTCACTCAGTGGGCCATAGAAAGCCTTTTTTTGTTTTATTTGTTTTCTAAATTCTCCCTGAAAAAATCATTTTATTTTATTTGGTTTCTAAATTCTTCCTGAAAAAATCATTTTATTCTATTATTTTTTTTTCCTAAAGTCTCCCTGAAAAAAAAAAAAAATCAAATCAGTGGGAGATTAATATTTACATTTGTGCTTCAGTGACAGTCCTGCGTGTGTGGCATCTCTCTCATTTGTTGCCACCAACAACAGAGTGTGTAACATTGTGCCTGATTTTCGTTGTGGTCTCACTCACCTGTAAAGGGGTAGCTAAATCATACTGAAGTTATAGCTCACCGTGTAATTTGTGTGACAGCAACAAATACCGTTAGTTTGTTTACGTTTTTAAAACAATGAGGAAGTCTGGTGGAAGAGGTCGTGGCCGGGGGCGTTCATTGTCAGCTGGTAATGAGGGTAGTGGTAGTGGTGGAGCATCAGCTGGTCGTGGGAAAAAAAATATTGCACCTAAGTCTGGAGCTGTGGAGCCAGGTTCGTCGTCTGGCTGCACAAGGCCTCGAACGCTCCCTTTTCTGGGAGTAGGAAAACCGCTTTTAAAGCCGGAGCAGCAAGAGCAAGTTTTGGCTTATCTTGCTGACTCAGCCTCTAGCTCTTTTGCCTCCTCTCGTGAAACTGGTAAATGTCAAAGCAGCGCGTCGTTAGTGGATGTTCACGGTCAGGGACAAGTCGCTTCCTTGTCCTCTTCAGCAAAAACAACAACAGAGAAGAATGCAGCAGGCGACACAACGGGTTACTCCATGGAGCTCTTTACACATACCGTCCCTGGCTTAGAAAGTGAAGCAGTTAACAGTCCATGCCCATTACAAGTTGAATCTGACATGGAGTGCACTGATGCACAGCCACAGCCAGACTACTATGCTGGTCCTTTGACTCAGACCACAACATTGCCCTCGCAGGGTAATGATCAAGAATCAGACCCTGATGAGACTATGTTGCCCCATCACGAACGCTATACCACCGACCGACACGGTGACACAGACGAAGTTGCACACGAGCTACAAGAAGAGGTAATAGATGACCCAGTTCTTGACCCCGATTGGCAGCCATTGGGGGAACAGGGTGCAGGCGGCAGCAGTTCTGAAGCGTAGGAGGAGGGGCCGCAGCAGGCATCAACATCGCAACAGGTTCCATCTGCCGGGCCCGTATCTTGCCCAAAACGCGTGGCAAAGCCAAAACCTGTTGGAGGACAGCGTGGCCATCCGGTTAAAGCTCAGTCTGCAATGCCTGAAAAGGTATCCGATGCTAGAAAGAGTGCAGTCTGGCATTTTTTTAAACAACATCCAATTGATCAGCGCAAAGTCATCTGTCAAAAATGTTCAACTACCTTAAGCAGAGGACAGAATCTGAAAAGTCTCAATACAAGTTGCATGCATAGACATTTAACCACTATGCATTTGCAAGCCTGGACTAACTACCAAACGTCCCTTAAGGTTGTAGCACCCTCGGCCAATGAAGCTAGTCAGCAACGCAACATCCCTTCCGGCAGTGTAGGGCCACCATTTTCCGCACCACCTGCAGTATCTGTGCAGGTTTCTTTGCCAGGCCAAAGCAGTCAGGGTCAGGGAATCACCAGTTTCGTAGTAGGAAACACTGCATCTAGGACACCGGCGGCAACAATACCATCTCCCACCGTCTCTCAGTCTGCCATGTCCATCGGCACCCCCGCTAGTTCCACGATCTCCAGCTCTCCAGTCCAGCTCACCCTACATGAGACTATGGTTAGAAAAAGGAAGTACTTAGCCTCGCATCCGCGTACACAGGGTTTGAACGCCCACATAGCTAGACTAATCTTGTTAGAGATGATGCCCTACCGGTTAGTTGAAAGCGAAGCTTTCAAAGCCCTGATGGACTACGCTGTACCACGCTACGAGCTACCCAGTCGACACTTTTTTTCCAGAAAAGCCATCCCAGCCCTCCACCAGCATGTTAAAGAGCGCATCGTCCATGCACTCAGGCAATCTGTGAGCACAAAGGTGCACCTGACAACAGATGCATGGACCAGTAGGCATGGCCAGGGACGTTACGTGTCCATCACGGCACACTGGGTAAATGTGGTGGATGCAGGGTCCACAGGGGACAGCAAGTTTGGGACAGTTCTGCCTAGCCCACGGTCTAGGAAACAGTTGGCTGTAGCCGTTCGCACCCCCTCCTCCTCCTCTTCGTCCTCCTGCAGAAGCGAGAGCTCGTCCACAGACCGCAGTCGCACAACCACTCCATCCGCAGCTGCCACTGTTGCACACCAGGTCTCCCATTATGGGGCAGCTACTGGCAAACGTCAGCAGGCTGTATTGGCTATGAAGTGTTTGGGCGACAACAGACACACCGCGGAAGTTCTGTCCGAGTTCTTGCAGAAAGAAACGCAGTCGTGGCTGGGCACTGTAGATCTTGAGGCAGGCAAGGTAGTGAGTGATAACGGAAGGAATTTCATGGCTGCCATCTCCCTTTCCCAACTGAAACACATTCCTTGCCTGGCTCACACCTTAAACCTGGTGGTGCAGTGCTTCCTGAAAAGTTATCCGGGGTTATCCGACCTGCTCCTCAAAGTGCGTGGACTTTGCTCACATATCCGCCGTTTGCCCGTACACTCCAGCCGTATGCAGACCTATCAGCGTTCTTTGAACCTTCCCCAGCATCGCCTAATCATAGACGTTGCAACAAGGTGGAACTCAACACTGCACATGCTTCAGAGACTGTGCGAACAGAGGCGGGCTGTTATGTTTTTGTGGGAGGATACACATACACGGGCAGGCAGTAGGATGGCAGACATGGAGTTGTCAGGTGTGCAGTGGTCGAAGATTCAAGACATGTGTCAAGTCCTTCAGTGTTTTGAGGAATGCACACGGCTGGTTAGTGCAGACAACGCCATAATAAGCATGAGCATCCCCCTAATGCGTCTGCTGATGCAAAGTTTGACGCACATAAAGGATCAGGCGTCTGCAGCTGAGGAAGAGGAAAGCCTTGATGACAGTCAGCCATTGTCTGGCCAGGGCAGTGTACAGGACGAGTTAGCGGGCGAAGAGGAGGAGGAGGACGAGGAGGATGATGGCGATGATTATATTTGTAATGAGGAAGCTTTTCCGGGGCCACTGGAAATTGGTGGCGCGGCAAGGCCGGGTTCTGGTTTTTGGAGGGACACAAGTGACGTGGATTTGCCTGAAACTGCCCCTCAACCAAGCACAACCGGAGATTTGAGAACTGGAACTTTGGCCCACATGGCGGATTATGCCTTACGTATCCTCAAAAGGGACACACGCATAACTAAAATGATGAATGATGACGATTACTGGTTGGCCTGCCTCCTTGATCCTCGCTATAAAGGCAAATTGCAAAATATAATGCCACATGAGAACTTGGAACTAATATTAGCAACCAAACAATCAACTCTTGTTGACCGTTTGCTTCTGGCATTCCCTGCACACAGCGCCCGTGATCGTTCTCACACGAGCTGCAGGGGCCAGCAGACCAGAGGAGTTAGAGGGGCAGAAATCAGAAGTGGCGTTGGCCAGAGGGGTTTTCTGACCAGGTTGTGGAGTGATTTTGCTATGACCGCAGACAGGACAGGTACTGCAGCATCAATTCAAAGTGACAGGAGACAACATTTGTCCAGTATGGTTACAAACTATTTTTCATCCCTTATCGATGTTCTCCCTCAACCGTCATTCCCATTTGATTACTGGGCATCAAAATTAGACACCTGGCCAGAATTGGCAGAATATGTATTGCAGGAGCTTGCTTGCCCGGCAGCTAGTGTCCTATCAGAAAGAGTATTCAGTGCTGCAGGTTCAATACTAACAGAAAAAAGGACTCGTCTGGCTACCCAAAATGTAGATGATCTAACCTTCATTAAAATGAACCACAACTGGATTTCGAAATCTTTTGCCCCACCTTGCCCGGCTGACACCTAGCTTTCCTATTTAAAGGTCTTGCCTGTGGACTATTCTGAACGACTTTTCCAATCTCGTAATTTGCAGCACCTGATTGTCCAGCATCCGACATGTTAACACCTCCCTAAATGGCCAAAGTCCCCACACGGGGCCGTGGTATCGCCACTTGGCGCCAGCACCCGTGAGAGTACTGTTTGTCTGAAGAGGTGGGTGTGCCCGCTTTTGGTCGACGGCACTGCCACTAGGTCCCTCACAGTACAATAAAGTGTCTGGCGGTGGTGGTGCGCACCCAACGTCAGACACACCGTTGTAATATGAGGGGCCCTGGGCCTGTACCGCCGGCCACAAGACAGTCCCCCCCCCCCAGGTCAAACAGTGCTCTACGACTTGCAAAATTTTCTCTCACAGCTCCACCAATGTTTAGTCTATGCGCTGACATCCTTCAATGCCTGGCACTGTCAATACCATTGTATTGACATTTTTCTTA
The DNA here is from genome assembly GCF_032444005.1 of Ranitomeya imitator. Taxonomy (NCBI): domain Eukaryota; kingdom Metazoa; phylum Chordata; class Amphibia; order Anura; family Dendrobatidae; genus Ranitomeya; species Ranitomeya imitator. Next base: position 245,763,708 of record NC_091286.1, on the reverse strand, counting down.
TGTTAGGCCTTCGAAGCATGTCTGCGGTCCCTCCTTCCACTAGGCCTCCACTGACCTGTCTACTGCTGCCCGTGTTCCCCTGGAACCAATTTTAAATTGCCTACAGCCAGCCCAATTGATTATGTTAGGGCTTCGAAGCCTGTCTGCGGTCCCTCCTTCCACTAGGCCTCCACTGACCTGTCTACTGCCGCCCGTGTTCCCCTGGAACCAATTTTAAATTGCCTACAGCCAGCCCAATTTATTATGTTAGGGCTTCGAAGCCTGTCTGCGGTCCCTCCTTCCACTAGGCCTCCACTGACCTGTCTACTGCCGCCCGTGTTCCCCTGGAACCAATTTTAAATTGCCTACAGCCAGCCCAATTTATTATGTTAGGGCTTCGAAGCCTGTCTGCGGTCCCTCCTTCCTCTAGGCCTCCACTGACCTGTCTACTGCTGCCCGTGTTCCCCTGGAACCAATTTTAAATTGCCTACAGCCAGCCCAATTGATTATGTTAGGGCTTCGAAGCCTGTCTGCGGTCCCTCCTTCCACTAGGCCTCCACTGACCTGTCTACTGCCGCCCGTGTTCCCCTGGGACCAATTTTAAATTGCCTACAGCCAGCCCAATTTATTATGTTAGGGCTTCGAAGCCTGTCTGCGGTCCCTCCTTCCACTAGGCCTCCACTGACCTGTCTACTGCCGCCCGTGTTCCCCTGGAACCAATTTTAAATTGCCTACAGCCAGCCCAATTTATTATGTTAGGGCTTCGAAGCCTGTCTGCGGTCCCTCCTTCCACTAGGCCTCCACTGACCTGTCTACTGCTGCCCGTGTTCCCCTGGAACCAATTTTAAATTGCCTACAGCCAGCCCAATTTATTATGTTAGGGCTTCCAAGCCTGTCTGCGGTCCCTCCTTCCACTAGGCCTCCACTGACCTGTCTACTGCTGCCCGTGTTCCCCTGGAACCAATTTTAAATTGCCTACAGCCAGCCCAATTTATTATGTTAGGGCTTCCAAGCCTGTCTGCGGTCCCTCCTTCCACTAGGCCTCCACTGACCTGTCTACTGCTGCCCGTGTTCCCCTGGAACCAATTTTAAATTGCCTACAGCCAGCCCAATTTATTATGTTAGGGCTTCGAAGCCTGTCTGCGGTCCCTCCTTCCACTAGGCCTCCACTGACCTGTCTACTGCTGCCCGTGTACCCCTTGAACCAACATCAGAAAATATAAAAATAAGTATTTTGCTTATAAAAAAAAAAATACTGGAGAGATATCAAATGCAGACATTTTAACATTAAAAACAAACACATACAACAAAAATCTGGTACAGTACTAAAAATGGCCACCAGCTACAATAACTTTCTCCTGCAAGTAGTTAACTGAAAGTTTTTTTCAATTTAAAACACAGATATGGCATCCACCGAGTGTTGTCCTGTCGCGTCTTCTTTATATTATTGCCAAGAAGAAAAACAATGAAAATAATAAAATCATTATTTACCAAAAAAATAGAGTAAGTCAAAACCACATTGCAAATAAACATTCATTACAAATAAAGAAGCAGGGCGCGTCCGAGGGTGAGTATATACCTAATAAGAATATAATCACCCTCGGACGCGCCCTGCTTCTTTCCGACAGCCTTCCTTCCTAAGAATCAGCCCTTCCGTGGTGTAGAGAGAGGGTTTGTTACACTCCAAGGTGTTCCCCAGGTTGCCTTTCCTGAGCTTCGATCTTCCGGCTCTCGTTTAGTAGTTGTTGGAAACTACGCTGCATTAGGCCTACAAATTGGGTATGGGGTGGAGAGAGATGGTGTGATACACTCCAAGGTGTTCCCCAGGTTTCCTCGCCAATGCTTCGATCTTCATGCTCTCGTTTAGTAGTTGTTGGAAACTACGCTGCATTAGGCCTACAAATTGGGTATGGGGTGTAGAGAGATGGTGTGTTCCACTCCAAGGTGTTCTCCAGGTTGCCTTTCCTGAGCTTCGATCTTCCGGCTCTCGTTTAGTAGTTCTTGGAAACTACACTGCATTAGGCCTACAAATTGGGTATGGGGTGTAGAGAGATGGTGTGTTCCACTCCAAGGTGTTCTCCAGGTTGCCTTTCCTGAGCTTCGATCTTCCGGCTCTCGTTTAGTAGTTGTTGGAAACTACGCTGCATTAGGCCTACAAATTGGGTATGAAGTGTAGAGAGATGGTGTGTTCCACTCCAAGGTGTTCCCCAGGTTTCCTCGCCAATGCTTCGATCTTCATGCTCTCGTTTAGTAGTTGTTGGAAACTACGCTGCATTAGGCCTACAAATTGGGTATGGGGTGTAGAGAGATGGTGTGTTCCACTCCAAGGTGTTCCCCAGGTTGCCTTTCCTGAGCTTCGATCTTCCGGCTCTCGTTTAGTAGTTCTTGGAAACTACACTGCATTAGGCCTACAAATTGGGTATGGGGTGTAGAGAGATGGTGTGGTCCACTCCAAGGTGTTCTCCAGGTTGCCTTTCCTGAGCTTCGATCTTCCGGCTCTCGTTTAGTAGTTGTTGGAAACTACGCTGCATTAGGCCTACAAATTGGGTATGGGGTGTAGAGAGATGGTGTGTTCCACTCCAAGGTGTTCTCCAGGTTGCCTTTCCTGAGCTTCGATCTTCCGGCTCTCGTTTAGTAGTTCTTGGAAACTACACTGCATTAGGCCTACAAATTGGGTATGGGGTGTAGAGAGATGGTGTGTTCCACTCCAAGGTGTCCTCCAGGTTGCCTTTCCTGAGCTTCGATCTTCCGGCTCTCGTTTAGTAGTTGTTGGAAACTACGCTGCATTAGGCCTACAAATTGGGTATGGGGTGTAGAGAGATGGTGTGTTCCACTCCAAGGTGTTCTCCAGGTTGCCTTTCCTGAGCTTCGATCTTCCGGCTCTCGTTTAGTAGTTGTTGGAAACTACGCTGCATTAGGCCTACAAATTGGGTATGGGGTGTAGAGAGATGGTGTGTTCCACTCCAAGGTGTTCTCCAGGTTGCCTTTCCTGAGCTTCGATCTTCCGGCTCTCGTTTAGTAGTTGTTGGAAACTACACTGCATTAGGCCTACAAATTGGGTATGGGGTGTAGAGAGATGGTGTGTTCCACTCCAAGGTGTTCTCCAGGTTGCCTTTCCTGAGCTTCGATCTTCCGGCTCTCGTTTAGTAGTTCTTGGAAACCACACTGCATTAGGCCTACAAATTGGGTATGGGGTGTAGAGAGATGGTGTGTTCCACTCCAAGGTGTTCTCCAGGTTGCCTTTCCTGAACTTCTATCTTCAGGCTCTCATTAAATTGTGGTTAAACGGAACAACTGCATTTGGCGTACTAGTTGGTTTGGGGCCTACTATCGGTGTGTGCCACTCCTTGCTGTTCTCCTGGCTTCCTGTCCTGAAATTCCGTTTTCAGGCGCTCGTTAAGTAGTTGTTAATGTTAGACTGCATTTGGCCTACTAGTTGGGTTGGGGCCTACTATCGGTGTCTGCCACTCCTTGCTGTTCTCCTCCACTGAACAAAGCTGTGCCGCCTGTTTACTACGGTTGCCAATTTTGAACTGCATTTCGACTACTTACTGATTTGGGCCTACTCTCTGTGTCAGCCTCTCATTCCAGTTGTCCTCCACTGCAATGCCCCCTGGTTATTCCTGTGTTACCAATTTTGAACTGCATTTAGCCAACTTTATTCTTTGGGCCTATATCTGTGTTTCCTCCTCATCCTGCCCATTGCCCAGCCAGTGATAGATGAGTCTGCTGGTACATTGACCCATAACGCAACATTCCCCGTGCACGCTACACAACAACATTGTGACCCTGCTGAAAGTCAGGTTGCTCTTCCCGCATACCATACCACCTTACACGGGGACAAAGAGGAAGGTGCAGATGAAAGTGCAGGTTCCTTCATCAGGTGGGGGGAGGAATACTAGTTGGCGACGTCACTGGCACAGGGCCTCTCATAGTACGCAAAAGTGTTGCTGCCGGTGGGAGGCGCCCCCGCCGTGCAAACACACCGCTGTACTTTGAGGGGCCCTGTGCCAGTGCCAATGCCAACGAGTGGGCCCCCCCTGCTTGCTCAGGTTCACAGCACTTGCAAAGTTGAAATACTTACCTCTCCCTGCTCCACTGCCGTGACGTGGTCCAGATTTCCTGGGCCCACTAATTACTTGAACCAGCCCTACCCACCACAACTTTAGCCAAATGACCCCCAATTTCAAATGCCTTCCAATTATTATAAGGTAAATTACGCTTGACAAGCTTCATTAAGAAGAATGGATGGTTTTGACATTAAAATGGGCACTCTAGGTGTTTTCCTGGCCCCCACTCACTGCCGACTATGCTGCCCCATTGACTTGCATTGGGTTTCGTGTTTCGGTCGATCCCGACTTTACGTCATAATCGGCCGATTTCACTCGACCCGACTTTTGAGATAGTCGGGTTTCACGAAACCCGGCTCGACTCTAAAAAGGTCAAGGTCGCTCAACTCTAGTGTACGCCTTACTGACGCGCAAGAGCCGTTCATCATACTAGAGATTGCTACAAGAGCTGAAGAACATGCAACCTGGACTGCAGCCACACAACCTGATGTTGGATTTTAAACTAGCTGCAATCCAGGCATTTGAGAATGAATTCCCCAACTCAAGAAGACCGGTTGCTTCTTCCACCTATCACAGTTAGTTTGGTGTAAAGTTCAAAATGAAGGACTCAAGGTGCAATATCAAGGTGACCATGAATTTGCTCGTTGGATACACGATACCTGCCCTTGCCTTTCTACCAACACAGAATGTTGTGCCTTCATTTGAAGAGTTAGTGGAAAATCCTGACTTTCCACAAGAAGCCATACCCATTGCCAACTACTTTGAAGATACCTATATTGGTCAAATGACTCGCCGTGGACGTCAGGCACCTTTGTTTCCAGTTGAACTTTGGAATATGTATGAACGAACATTAAATGATCAACAGCGAACAAATAATGATGTTGAAGGATGGCACCGTAGCTTTCAAGAAACATGTGGTACTCTTTTCCCAAATATATGCCGGTTCATTAACTGTCTGAAACATAAGCAAGAGCTCCACAGTTTAGAAATTATTCAGATAATAGCAGGAAATCCCACCACTGCAAGAAACAAAAAATATGCTGCAATTTCAGCAAGGGTTAAACGTATTGTGCAAGATTTCAACAATAGAAGCATGATAGGCTATCATCAGCTTTGAATTTTAGTTGATGGTCACATATTTAGCTGTAAAACAATTCAAACATTAACACCTGTAATTTTTCTTTTCTTTCCTCTTTTTCGCTAACCCTTCCCCCTCTATATCGTTTACGTTTCTTGTTTAACAGTTTTAATTTATACAGTTAAAGCGTAAATCTTAAAAAATTAAACAAGTTTTGCTATGTTATAGTACCTGTGGCACTGATCTTTTCCAATGGAGAACCCCTTCCAGCCACTTCACTTATGTGTGAAGAATCCCATACAAGTTACAGCAGCAGGCTCCATGTGATGAAGGATTTCAGTGGCTACTAAGGAGGTCGTTTCGTCTTAGTAGCAGAACTTGTGGATGGACTCTAGGGGGCATGGCTACACGGGACGTGCAACTGTCAGGCCTCTATCAGACTAGCGGTTTTGCCGGCGATTATCGCAGCAGTTTAAAACCGCGGCGCTAGTCGCTAGCAAAACCACTACATAGCACCCGATTTGCCCAATGCAAGTCAATGGGCTCAAATCACGGGAAAATGGTGCAGCAGAAAGCCGCACGGTTTTCCATTTTAAAAAATAAAAAATATTCTATCTTCCTGGCGATTACCGCAGCGGTTTTAAACTGCAGCGGTAATCGCCAGGAAAACAGCAAGTCTGAAAGAGGCATCAACGTGCTCCCTATGATGTACAGTATACAGGGCTGCAGGTTCACAGCCCCCTGCAAAGCTCACCAACACCCCATGTGCTCAGTCCTTTACTGGCTTTACACAGGGGGGAAGCCCTCCTCTTGTCCAGGATCTAGCACATGAGGGAAGGGGGAAGCGGAATTTTCCAGAGGGCTGTGATCGAACAGCCGTGAATGTATCACAGCAGGGCCGGACTGGCCATTTGGCAATTCTGGCAAATGCCAGAAGGGCTGGTCTGGTTGTGGGCTGCCTTGTGTGCTACGCTGTTAACAGAATCAATGTTCTCAAGACACCCATACTGTTAACAATTGAGACGGAGAACAAAGCCAGTCACTCCATCACTTACAGTCATGGCGAAAAGTATTCACACCCCTGCAATTCTGTCAGATAATACTCATTTTCTTCCTGAAAATGATTGCAAACACAAATTATTTGGTATTATTATCTTCATTTAATTTGTCTTAAATGAAAAAACACGAAAGAGAATGAAGCAAAAAGAAAAACATTGATCATTTCACACAAAACTCCAAAAATGGGCCAGACAAAAGTATTGGCATCCTCAGCCTAATACTTGGTTGCACAACCTTTAGCCAAAATAACTACGACCAACCGCTTCCGGTAACCATCAATGAGTTTCTTACAATGCTCTGCTGGAACTTTAGATCATTCTTCTTTGGCAAACTGCTCCAGGTCCCTGATATTTGAAGGGTGCCTTCTCCAAACTGCCATTTTTAGATCTCTCCACAGGTGTTCTATGGGATTCAGGTCTGGACTCATTGCTGGCCACCTTAGAAGTCTCCAGTGCTTTCTCTCAAACCATTTTCTAGTGCTTTTTGAAGTGTGTTTTGGGTCATTGTCCTGCTGGAAGACCCATGACCTCTGAGGGAGACCCAGCTTTCTCACACTGGGCCCTACATTATGCTGCAAAATTTGTTGGTAGTCTTCAGAATTCATAAAGCCATGCACACGGTCAAGCAGTCCAGTGCCAGAGGCAGCAAAGAAACCCCAAAACATCAGGGAACCTCCGCAATGTTTGACTGTAGGGACCGTGTTCTTTTCTTTGAATGCCTCTTTTTTTCTCCTGTAAACTCTATGTTGATGCCTTTGCCCAAAAAGCTCTACTTTTGTCTCATCTGACCAGAGAACATTCTTCCAAAATGTTTTAGGCCTTTTCAGGTAAGTTTTGGCAAACTCCAGCCTGGCTTTTTTATGTCTCGGGGTAAGAAGTGGGGTCTTCCTGAGTCTCCTACCTTACAGTCCCTATTCATTCAGATGCCGACAGATAATACGGGTTGACACTGTTGTACCCTTGGACTGCAGGGCAGCTTGAACGTCTTTGGATGTTAGTCGGGGTTCTTTATTCAACATCTGCACAATCTTGCATTGAAATCTCTTGTCAATTTTTCTATTCCATCCACATCTAGGGAGGTTAGCGACAGTGCCATGGGCTTTAAACTTCTTGATGACACTGTGCACGGTAGACACAGGAACATTCAGGTCTTTGGAGATGGACTTGTAGCCTTAAGATTGCTCATGCTTCCTCACAATTTGGCTTCTCAAGTCCTCAGACAGTTCTTTGGTCTTCTTTCTTTTCTCCATGCTCAATGTGGTACACACAAGGACACAGGACAGAGGTTGAGTCAACTTTAATCCATGTCAACTGGCTGCAAGTGTGAATTAGTTATTGTCAACACCTGTTTGATGCCACAGGTAAGTTACAGGTGCTGTTAATTACACAAATTAGAGAAGCATCACATGATTTTTCGAACAGTGTGAATACTTTTGTCCACCCCCTTTTTTATATTTGGTGTGGAATTATATCCAATTTGGCTTTAGGACAATTCTTTTTGTGTTTTTTTTCACTTAAGACAAATTAAATGAAGATAATAATACCAAATAATTTGTGTTTGCAATAATTTTCAGGAAGAAACTGAGTATTATCTGACAGAATTGCAGGGGTGTGAATACTTTTGGCCATGACTGTACCTCAGCATGCCGTGGGTATAATTAGAAATATTGGTATTGTAGTAAATCTTCCTTTCCTGCATCCAGGGAAATATTAGTAATATATCCTATCTGGTTCTTGGGGACGGGGACACCATGGGCCTGTGTGATTTCACATGCCAGGGCTGAATTTCAGCCCCAGTCCGTACCTGTATCACAGGAAGCCTGAATCTGCCCACAATTTCTGCTACCGAGGGGCCTCAACTTCCTTAGTAACCACTGAAATCTTGCAGCACATAGAGCCTGCTGCTGTAACTTGGATGCGACTTTTCACACAAAACTAAATACAATTTACAAAATATTATATTTTAAAAAATAAACTAAAGCTGCTGGAAGGGGTTCTCCATTGGAAAAGCTCAGTGACACAGGTACTATAACATCAACAGTTTATCTTTTTTTTGAGCTACGCTTTAAATATATTGCTCTGCAATGTTGGTTGGTTTGACCAATTGTTAATATTTTTCTGTCTGTTTGTAAAGTTACTTATCTACAAAACTCAAAGTATTGGAATGAAAAAAAAACTAACTTGATCACATTTATACATCTTAGACCCAAAATATGATTAGTGAAAAATGAACTTGCCAGATTCAGCACCCCCAAACTATCATCTCCATTGAACTCAAGGGGTATGGAGACTCAGGAGTAGAGGATCTGTCCACCACCTCCTCATCACTGACCAGACAGTAAAAAGAAAATATATACCGCATATTGCTACATACCCCTTTGCTGAGGTACCGGTAGACGCGGAGGGTCCTCTTCCATGCACTTCCACATTGTGTGAATATGTCATCCTACCCGAGGGAATCCCTTTCAGGATTCCTAGTTAGGGATTCCCTTGGTCAAGAAGACTCTCCATACACCTCAGCAAAAGGGAGAGAAATGATTTTTATTTTCTGATGAGCAAACTCCGAACATTGCCTGTTTGGGGTTGTTGTGATTGAATCAGAGCAGGTAATGTTCGATATGAACCCTGAACTTTCCAGATCGGGTTTGCTCATCACTAGACACAGTATGATATGTTATGGATGACAAAAAAAAGCCATTAAGTGTAACACCACTAGTACATGACAGTAAAATGATGGTCACTTGTCTTAGATCAGGGGTGTCAAAAACATTCACCAAGGGCCACACCAATTTAATGGTGGTCCCCAAAGGGCCATTTGTTACTGAAAGACTGGATGCACACAACAGAGTCCCGTCCAGAACATGCATTTCTCTGCACAGAGCAGTGCATGTCCCTGTATAAGGCATGTTACGGTGGATTACATGCCTTAATCCATTATTACATCTTCCCTGGATCTCACTGAAATCATGGAGAGCTATGGCTGCAGCTTCCAGTCACTTGTCATTGGTGCTGAAAGTTGCTGATAAACAGCTGGTTCAATGCAGAATACAACTGGACCTTATTCTTGGCCTAATCTGAGGAATGGGCTGTTGGGTGTCAAATTCCCGCCTCTGCACAAAGGGAATCTCGAACCATCTCTGCTGCGGTCTCCCAATCTTCTCCAGCCGCAGTGGAGCCTGCTTAGCAGAGACGTCAGTCCCAGTGTCTGGCTCAAGCTGTTACTGTGTGACTGGTTACTGCTGCCCTTCCAGGCTCTGCCTTTGTAGTCAGCACTGATCAGCAGCGAGCAGGTCTTTCTGGGACTAAGTCCTGCTTTTCCCATACTGAGCATACCCACGGGACGACCTCCCATTGGAGGTCGGGGGTCACATGCTCAAGTCCTGTTGGAGCTCCTATTGGACCATCTGGAAGGTCCCGTAGCACTGCTGCTATAAAAGGTTCGCATGGCCGCTCAGCCATGCGCTAGTTTATACTTGAAAACATGTGTGTAAATGTGTGACTGTCGCTCTTTAATCATCCCCCTCCCTAGTGTTGTTGACTGCTCGCGAATGGTGGATGTTTGCTATCTAGCGCCCGACAGTGCTACCTGCACCTAAGGCTACTTTCACACTTCCGTCGGTATGGGCCCATCGCAATGTGTCGGGCCGACGTACCGACGGACGTTGTGAAATAGCTGCATGACGTGGGCAGCGGATGCAGTTTTTCAATGCATCCACTGTCCAATCTGCTGTCCAGGGAGGAGAGGGGGGGGGGGGGGAGGCGGGAGTTTCAGCCGCGCATGCGCGGTTGAAAATTGCGGACACGTCGCACAAAAAAAGGTTACATTGAACTTTTTTGTGCGTCGCGTCCGCCAAAACACGACAGATCCATCGCACGACGGATGCGACGTGTGCCCATCCATCGCGATCTGTCGCTAATACAAGTGCATGGGCAAAAAACGCATCCTGCAAGCACATTTGCAGGTCCGTCTTTTGCCCATAACAACGGATTGCAACGGAGGACAAAAGACGGAAGTGTAAAAGTAGCCTAACACACGATACAGCGCCTGTTTGCAGTGACCGCCAGTACGGCACCGTGCGCTAATAGAGCGCTTTCCTGACCAAGACTGGGTGGTTAGTGGCGTCCGCCAGAGCGGTATTGCACACACTCTTGTGCATTTAATTATTGTTTCTTTTTTACTCTGACATCCCAGTAGCGGTGTTGAGCGCAAGAGGTCTAGAGGAACTCTTTCCCTGAGTCTTGGGATAGAGTTCTGTGACTACTTGCTTGAGCTCTTTGTGCGGTACTGCCGCCCTGTGACGCAACAGGGTTCGCTTCCTTCATACCGGGTGAAGCTAACCTGTGTGTGTATCCACATTATACCACTATATAGTCTGTCATAACTCAGCAGCAGGTTCCTTCTCTGCACGATGGACCCCAGGCTGCGAACGCACCTTATACCATCTTCCTAATTATTTTGTTTGTTCTGCTAGCCCTAACATGGGCATCAACAGAAAAAGGGATCCTGAAGTGAGAATACCCCTTTTATCGGCTGCTCCATTCTTTTGTATACTGGCAGAGTGTTCTGTGAGGGCCAATCTCAAACCCCCCTTCTCAAGACCTGATAAAGAGGTTCTGTAGAAGCTGGTTAAACACCACTTTAGTTCAGCAAAGCCAATATCTCAGTTCTGCAGAGATGGTTGGTGGGCTTAACCCTGTAGTCAGTCAACAATCCCCCTGCTTCCATACATAGCCTGCATTAAAGGGGTATTCTCATGCCGAACAGAAAAATCAAAATAAGGCAGCATGCTTCAGCAATCATGTCGCGGTAAGCATGCTGCCGATCTTCCCCTCATGGTACTTATCTAGAGGTCTTCTGCTCATCTTTGCCTGATCTTCTCCTGGCTGTGTGGGCTGACTAGGGCCATGCTGGATCCTAAGGCCACCACGAGTCCTCTCCTTCTTCCCAGCTTCCTCTGCTTCTGCCTGATCTCATCGTGGTGTCTTGGTGACAGGAGAGGCATCCTGCCACCTGGATTGACTGATGAATGGGGCAGGAGTGACGTCATGTCAGTGAGTGGCCTGGAGACATTCAGCCTCACTGCTGCGACATTCATCATGCTTCATGGATCAGTGATTCAGGGAAGATGAAAAGACAGCCAAAGCAGAAGACATCACGGGGAACTGCTAGACTGCACTCCGTGACCCAAGGAGCTGCAGCTGCGACAGGTAAGTATGTCAGGTTTTTTTGTTCTAGGGTGATAATACTCCTTTAAAGGCCAGCCAGAAGAGACACTGGGTGAGCTGCTGAAAAGTCAGCCACAGGAATACCCAGCAATTGGGGTCCTGTATATTTTACCCCTAGGTATGTTCAGCCCTAGATGTTTTGATCCCTGCATGTTGACCCCAAAAGTTGAGGGTGAAACATCTGGGGTCAAAATACTAGGTGCGAAACATCAGATGGCAACACATCCAGGGACAAAATGCTGTAGGAGAAACATTCGGGGGCGAACTGCTGGGGGCAAACTGCTGGTGCGAAACATTGATGACGGATGGGAATTCATGAACCACAAGGGTACAAACATCTGGGGGCGAACTGCTGGGGGTGAACTGCCGGGCGCGAAACATCCAGGGGCCAAATGCTGGGGACCAAATGTGCGGGGGCGAAATGAACCCAGGGGCGAACTGCTGGGGGGCGAAATATGCGGGGGGTGAAACATCCTGGGGGCCAAATGCAAATGCTGGGGGTGAAATGTGCGGGGGCGAACATCCTGGGGACCAAATGATGGGGACGAAATGTGCAGGGGCAAAATGTATCCAGGGGCGAACTGCTGTGGGCGAACCATGCTAGAACCTTTTGGAAGAGCTATCCGATACTCTTGTGAAAATTACAAAAGTATGATAGCTACATTTTTGTGCAACTTTGTATTACACAAAAATTTACAGGTGAAAACTGGTAAAAACACCTTGGTGAATTATGTTCTTTATTTAAATTTTAAATAATCGTTCTTGTAGCTGTAAGTTGTTTACCTGGTATGAGATATTCGAGTATTGTGCCTTTAGGGGGGTTCAGAAAGCCATATTTCACGTTCCAGGTCCAGACTGCCTGACCCAATTTACAGCCTCATAAGCATATATCAGGCTGTGAGTTCAGGTAAGATCAGTCCAGGCATTGGAGACCTACTCCAATAGGTGAAATATGGCTGTCTGATACCCGTCTTACACTAATTTCCCTATTGGCAGGAGTCACAAAAGTTGTGATGTGACAGATTAGTCTGAATAAGAGCAAGATAAGGACGATGATACAAGCATGTTAATCGAAAGGGACTGTCTTATTAGGCTGGGTTCACATGAGGAGCGGCTGCTCCTGTGACTCCATTCCTTCCATATATCTGAATGGTGTTGATTTGGCAGCAAGCACAGGATTTCTGCAACCTTCAATCAGTAAAGCAGCAGACATTTCTGCATCAAACTCTGCCGTGATATGCATGGCGGTCCAGTGCATTTTTCTTGTTTATCAGCTTTGGAAACTTTTGCCAAGAAGAGAAACACGTACAAAGTCTTCAATAGAATAAACAAACTTTATTTTAACAGTATTACAGAAAGCAAAATATTCTTAATACAACTTGAAGCTGCTATAAATCTAATTTGGCATTTTAACTATACACGGTCAACTGTAAATCAAGACAGAGAAAAACAATACACATTTTGCTAGTGGTAACCAAGGTGGGTGTAGTCGGTGGCAAATACAGAAAGATGCATGCCACAACCTGTAGAAATCATTACAAAGCATTGAAACCATACATCAGTGTGACTATGCTTCTGACAGCTCTACCATGTACACAGACGAAAGCCAAGTGTTTAACATGTGAATGCAATAACAAGGGTCTAATATGAACACAATAACAAACAGCACAATATAGCTTGCAGCTGCCATGTTTCCCCTCCTATGGGACAGGTGGTACACATGGATCACCTGTCCTGGAATGTGTGTATCTAAGTTGTCTTTCTCCAAAAGGGAGAGGCAGTGTTCATTGCTAGCTGGATAGAAATAAATGAATGATACCTAGCTGGCTGCAGTCCCCTTTGCTGGTCTACTCCCCACCATGTAGCAATAAAAACCTCAGATACGTATAAAATGTTCACTGAGAAGTTCTGAAAACGAGGTTTAAAAAAAAGCCGTCATGCGACTGTTTGATATCTCCCTCTTTTTTTTGTCATATTGAAACCTTTAAAACACAAGAACTGGTAGAAAAAAAAAGAAAAGAAAAACACCAATGAATGTGGATTGGAAACTGTAAGAAACGTGTACAAAAAAGGTTGTTCTCTAAACATTTAACCTCAACTTTCTGTAAATAAGCAAATGACCTCACAAAGAGGCTTCCGTTAAGACAAAAGTTAAAATAAAAAAAGAAAATACAAAAACAAAAGTGGGAAAACTACATTAGTTACAAAGATTTCGGCATCCTCGGATTAGAGGTCTGTTTTGTTTCTTCTTTAAAAGGTTATTTGTTCACAAACACACAACCAAAACTTACAAAAATAGAAAGTAGTTGTGCAACCAAAACTCTTACTATAAAGCTATGAATGTTAGGAAGTGGTTATAAAAATTACACAAGCAGAAAGGAGTGAAAAGAGCAAGTCAGGTGGTAAGCTGAGGTTGTACGTTGGCATCAGAACCTTCAGGTGTCCCGTCATGCTTGCTGAGCCTGGTCACATGTTTTGCAACGTTAGCAGCAGGACATAGTTGTGTGGCTGAAATTCCTTCATACTCGAATCTTCTTGGACTTTACTCTAAAAAGATACAGAAGAAATGTCAGGATCGCACAGGATAGGAGAATATATTGTGTATAGCAACAGAAGGCTATGACACTAGACTGATCCAAAGCCTAAAGAACATGCGGCAATCTCCCATGTAGCAGAACCACGAGATATTACATATATGCATAAGACAGAGGACCACTCGGGGATGAACAACGTAGACGTCAGATAGTCTAATATGTCTATTCAGGACAAGACATCCCAGAAAACACAGCTTCATTCATTCCAAGATCTTAGCACAGGATTTTTACTCGACCCCCACAGGTTACAATTAGAGCAGCCAGAGTAAGTTCAAAAATACCCTTTACAGCCCAGAACCTAAGTATTCGGGACACAAGCGAAATACAGAACTATTGGATTATGACGTTCTCCATAAGCAGAGAAGAGATATACTGATAGAATAAATGGGATTTCATATCATCTTAAACATATGTCCACTTCGTTCGTCAGTTTTCGGATTTTCAATAAATGGCTATATAACGTCAAGCTCATTCATTTGTGTATACGTACTGCAGTAAGGCACTATAGGGTGCAAATTATTGCCCTAATGTGCTACCTAGTGATTTTGTGTCATCAAAGTGGAGAGGACCAGTGCAGTAATGGAGACATGGAGTCCCACAGACCAGCAGAAGCCATCTCCAGGAACATGCTGCTCATGAGCATCCTGGATGCTGCTGGTCCTGGCTTAGGACTGCACCATGCCTATGCAGATAGGGCACACTACTTTATAACTTTGTGTTTAGTGCTTTGGTTTTTGCAAATCACAGTAACATTTTTAGAACTCTATTACTATTTTAGATCATACTATAGGAGCGTTTTACAGGCTGTACATGAGTTGACAGGTTCCTCTACAGTGGGGCAGGAGATAATTGTCCGTATATCACACAGAATAATTTAAGTTTTTAGAATAAAAGAAACCTTGCCGGCAGCTGCAGGCCCCGTCCCTTGTCCACCAGGATGTATTTTGGCCTAACAACGCTCTGACACAGTAATGATTCCAAAGGTCCGACAGAAGACAAATCTACTTTTAGAGGGAATCTGTCACCATGTTTTCTGGGAGCTGAATATATAAAGACCCTGATTCCAGCGATGTGTCACTTACTGGGCTGCTTGCTGTAATTTTATAAAATCACTATTTTAATCAGCAGCAGATTATCCCTAGATTAGTAAACCAGTTGCCATGTAGTCCCTTCATATTATTAAGTACGCACAACTTTATCCTTACCACGGATTGACTGCTTTCTGCCTATGCACAGTGTCCACAGAAAGTTGCAAATAAGTGATGTGGGCAGGATAATAGAGAGCTCAGTATTTAGCGTTTTTCATCAAAACTTAAGCAAGTAGTGTAGTATGTGATACATCATTGAAATCAGGAGTTTTTGCATCTACATTTCAATATAGCATTTAATACAGTGTCATAAAATCTCAGTACATAAAATAATTGAAATGGGATTAGGAAAAAATATGTGTAACTGGGTTAACAACTGGCTCAGTGATAGTAAACAGTTTTTAATAATGGAATACACTTAGATTGTGTCACAGTTAACAGTGGAGTGCTACAGGGTTCAGTATTGGGCCCTCTTCTTTTTAACATGCTAATGTCCTTGTAAAGTTCCTACAGACTAAAATTTCAATATTTCCAGTAGTTGAAATTAAACTCTGCAAAGTAATCAACACAAAGGAGGCCAGTTTAATATTACAGAGTGATTACTGCAAGCTGGAGGCTTGGGCTGAGAAATTACCATTGATGTTTAATGTACATAAATGCAAGATCTTGTACCTAAAGGTACCGTCACACTAGACGATATCGTTAGCGATCCGTGACGTTGCAGCGTCCTCGCTAGCGATATCGTCCAGTGTGACAGGCAGCAGCGATCAGGCCCCTGCTGTGATGTCGCTGGTCGGGGAAGAAAGGCCAGAACTTTCTTTGGTCGCTGGCTCTCCCGCTGACATCGCTGAATCGGTGTGTGTGACACCGATTCAGCGATGTCTTCGCTGGTAACCAGGGTAAACATCGGGTTACTAAGCGCAGGGCCGCGCTTAGTAACCCGATGTTTACCCTGGTTACCATCGTTAAAGTAAAAAAAAAACAACCACTACATACTTACCTACCGCTGTCTGTTCCCGGCGCTCTGCTTCTCTGCTCTGGCTGTGAGCGCCGGGCAGCCGGAAAGCAGAGCGGTGACGTCACCGCTCTGCTTTCCGGCCGCTGTGCTCACAGCCAGAGCAGAGAAGCACAGCGCCGAGGACAGACAGCGGTAGGTAAGTATGTAGTGGTTGTTTTTTTACTTTAACGATGGTAACCAGGGTAAACATCGGGTTACTAAGCGCGGCCCTGCACTTAGTAACCCGATGTTTACCCTGGTTACCGGCATCGTTGGTCGCTGGAGAGCTGTCTGTGTGACAGCTCTCCAGCGACCAAACAGCGACGCTGCAGCGATCCGGATCGTTGTCGGTATCGCTGCAGCGTCGCTTAGTGTGACGGTACCTTAACTTTAGTGACCAGTGTTAGGCAGCTGCTGCTAAGGCAAACAAAATAATGGGATGCATTAACCCCTTCATGACCTTGGGCTTTTCTGTTTTTCCGTGTTTGTTTTTCGCTCCCCTCCTTCCCAGAGCCATAACTTTTTTATTTTTGCATCAATATGGCCATGTGAGGGCTTATTTTTTGCGGGACGAGTTGTACTTTGAACTACATCATTTGTTTTAGCATGGCGACTTCCGCCCCTGATGAAGCCACTCCGTGGCGACACGCGTTGGGGCTTCTCTTTGCCCCCCATGACTGGCTTCTTATCGGATTAGCGCTGTTCTACTCTATGGGCAGGTTCTATATGGTGCTTTATTCCTGCTTGTCTTTATCTTTATACCACCACCTTTATGCCTTCCCTTTATCGGCTAGATTTAGTTATGGTTTATATAGGCAGGTTGCTACCTGATCTCTAATATCTTATTCATGCATGTGTTTCTTATCTGCCGTTTCTGAGGTTTAGGCGTCGCCCTGCATTGTATGCCGTACTAGTGTTACATCTCTTACAGGTAGTTGGTGGGTGTTTTTTGCTTATTTTGTATATGGGATGTGTACACATTTAAAGTACTAGACTCATCCACTTTAGGATACTGCCCTACCTGTGTATTACTGGCACAGTTTACATGTGGGCTCCTTTTTTTTTTGGGAGCTCCATTCTTTATCCCTTGTGGTTATAGCTCCTATATGCATATAGAGCACACTGTACTGTTTTAAGCCCGGAACAGCAGTTTTTTGTACATTTATAGATACTATATATTGTGATGTGTATTTACATGCTATCCTATATATGTATGCATTTCCTGGTATAGAGCCATTTTTGGGTCTTGGGGGATATGTACAGTTTTGGTTTTTAAATGTTTTTAATAGTTTGGTGTGTCTAATTTGACCTTAATAAAATTTAAAATTTATTATATATGTATGACTTATTTTTGGTGATCCCTGGCGTTTTGTATGTCTCTTTTTTTCTTTTTCATTACTCTGTTTTGACATACTCCAGGTGGATCCCAGTCTGTGATTATACGATGGTGCCCTCCACCCCTGTGTTCTTCCACTCGCCGCTATTGCGCGCATATGTCAGCTGTTCACAACAGCGGACATGTCGTGGCTTTGATGTGGGCTCAGCGCCAGAGCCCACATCAAAGCAGGAGATCTGACCTCTAACGTACTATACAGGGTCAGAAAGGGGATAAAAGAAGCATAGATGCTCATGACAAGAACACAGTTTTGCCTCTATACAAGTCACTAGTGCGGTCACACTTAGAATACTGTGTACAGTTCTGGTCTCTGGTGTATAAGGAGGATGTAGCTGAACTTAATCAGGTGCAGAGAAGAGCGACCAAGGTTATTAAGGGAATATGTGAACTGAAATACCAAGACAGGTTATTAAAATTTGGATTATTCAGTTTGGAAAAAACAAAGAATTAGGGGCGTTCTTATTACAATGTACAAATACAATACATGAGAGAGGACAGTACAGAGATTTTTCTAATGATCTTTTTTACACGCAGGTTTGGACAGCGACAAGGAGATATCCTCTACGTCTAGAAGAAAGAAGGTTAATCATAATCATAAAGAGATTCTTTACTGTAAGAGCAGTGAGACTATGGAGCTCTCTGCCACATAAAATTGAAGTAGTTGATTCACTACACGAGGTCAAGGAGGCCTGGTCTATTTCTTATCGCCTGTATTACAATCAATATTAAAATGTATTGACATTTCATAAATTATAAAATTAAAATAGATGTTAATATTGTATTTGTTATATAGAAGTGTCTGCACTCAAACTCGTTTTCTCAGTTGAGGCCTATGATCCTGTAGGTGACACTGCTCACCCACCGATATCTAGCTGAAAATCGAGCCTCTATATTAGCCATGTACAGATGTGGAACAAAAGACAAACCATGTTCCAAGCAGAGAGCTTGTATCTTGCAATGACAAATAGTAATCACAGGAAGTTTGGGCTAGAATACAGAGTACTCCGCTTTGTCTGACATGTCTGCTAAGAACAAACAACACAAGCACAGACATTTGTGGTGGGGTGAGAGATTAAAATGAAAGTCCATCATTTTGACAACAAACTGCCAGGGAAGTACCATAACAAATACTTTGCCAAATTAGGGCTTAGACAGCAATTTGGGTAAAGGACTTGCAGCTGTAATTGTTAGTATGTCTCGCTGTCAGACAAATTGTGTAAGCACAGTAAAATATCTGTTTACATCCAGAAACTAAAAATCCCCTTTCAGGGATGTTCAGCTACGCTGGCAGTAAATATAGAGCCATAAACAGACAAGGCCTTTACTAAAATTTGAGTTAGGGTTTTGGAAAACTGACAGCTATTTATCAGGAAGACACGGATGGCTATATCCTAACAATAACATACTAGGAACATTTATCTAGCGTTCAAATGGTAAACCAAATGGTAAAAAATAGGAGGGGGAACAACGTTCAGTCAATCTAGAATCAGGGCTATAGGTTTTTATTTTATTTGGAATTATGTCTTTTCTTTTAATTTAGAGATCCAAAATTACAATTTGGAACCTGAATTTTCATTTATGACAAGCAGGCACATATATAGCTCAAGAGCATATAGCTTTTTGTTATATGTGCACGTAAAATATAATAGATATTTACACATATATACATATACAATGCTCAAAAAAAATAAAGGGAACACTTAAACAATACAATGTAACTCAAAGTCAATCACACTTTGTGAAATCATCCTGTCCAGTTATGAAGCATCACAGATTGTGAATCAATATCTCCTGCTGTTGTGCAAATGGAACAAACAATAGGAAGGACAGGTAATTAGCGAGACAACCCTAAGTTGCTCAGGCAGTGCAGCTCATCCAGGATGGAACATCAATGCAAACGAATAAAAGAGAGAAAATAGCATATGGACGGCACTGCCCCAACTAAATCCATAATCTTCAGGAAAGCCGGTACTAGTCTCCCCTGCTCGCACGAGCTCCCTTTCTTCTCCCCCGGCCATGAAGTTTTAATTGTGAAGACTCAATAAAATTTGCTACTTTGAAGATTGGTGAGTGCATCCTGCTTTTTTCTTTTGCTCCCTGGGACACATCAATGCAAACTGTGGCAAGAAGGGTAGCTGTGTCTGTCAGCACAGTGTCCAGAGCATGGGTCAGATACCAGGAGCCAGTTCAGTACTCCAGGAGACAGGGAGGGGGCTGTTGGAGGGCAGCAACCCAGCAGCAGGATGGCTACCTCCTCCTTTGTGAAAGGAGGAACAGGAGAAGTACCAGAGCCCTGCAAAACGACCTCCAGCAGGCCACTAACATCCATGTGTCTGCCATTACTGTCAGAAACAGACTCCATGAGGGTTGTAAGAAGGTCTGACATCTACAAGTGGGTGTTGTGCTTACAGCCCAACACTGTGCAGGGCGATTGGCATTTGCCAGAGAACACAAAAGATTGGCAGATTCAACATTGGCACCCTGCGCTCCTCACAGATGAGAGCACGGTCACACTGAGCACATGTGACAGACGTGATTGACTCTGGAGACGCCGTGGATAAGGTTTTGCTGCCTGCAACATCCTCCAGCATTACCAATTTGGCAGTTGGTCAGCAACTGTGGCAAGAGGCATTTCTTTGGATGGCCGCACAGCCCTTCATGTGCTAGCTAGAGGTATCCAGATTGCCATTAGGTACCGGAATGAGATCCTCCTGAGCCATGTGTTGCTTCTGATGCATGACAAGGCTAGGCCTCATGTAACATACATAGTAACATAGTAACATAGTTAGTAAGGCCGAAAAAAGACATTTGTCCATCCAGTTCAGCCTATATTCCACCATAATAAATCCCCAGATCTACGTCCTTCTACAGAACCTAATAATTGTATGATACAATATTGTTCTGCTCCAGGAAGACATCCAGGCCTCTCTTGAACCCCTCGACTGAGTTCGCCATCACCACCTCCTCAGGCAAGCAATTCCAGATTCTCACTGCCCTAACAGTAAAGAATCCTCTTCTATGTTGGTGGAAAAACCTTCTCTCCTCCAGACGCAAAGAATGCCCCCTTGTGCCCGTCACCTTCCTTGGTATAAACAGATCCTCAGCGAGATATTTGTATTGTCCCCTTATATACTTATACATGGTTATTAGATCGCCCCTCAGTCGTCTTTTTTCTAGACTAAATAATCCTAATTTCGCTAATCTATCTGGGTATTGTAGTTCTCCCATCCCCTTTATTAATTTTGTTGCCCTCCTTTGTACTCTCTCTAGTTCCATTATATCCTTCCTGAGCACCGGTGCCCAAAACTGGACACAGTACTCCATGTGCGGTCTAACTAGGGATTTGTACAGAGGCAGTATAATGCTCTCATCATGTGTATCCAGACCTCTTTTAATGCACTCCATGATCCTGTTTGCCTTGGCAGCTGCTGCCTGGCACTGGCTGCTCCAGGTAAGTTTATCATTAACTAGGATCCCCAAGTCCTTCTCCCTGTCAGATTTACCCAGTGGTTTCCCATTCAGTGTGTAATGGTGATATTGATTCCTTCTTCCCATGTGTATAACCTTACATTTATCATTGTTAAACCTCATCTGCCACCTTTCAGCCCAAGTTTCCAACCTATCCAGATCCATCTGTAGCAGAATACTATCTTCTCTTGTATTAACTGCTTTACATAGTTTTGTATCATCTGCAAATATCGATATTTTACTGTGTAAACCTTCTACCAGATCATTAATGAATATGTTGAAGAGAACAGGTCCCAATACCGACCCCTGCGGTACCCCACTGGTCACAGCGACCCAGTTAGAGACTATACCATTTATAACCACCCTCTGCTTTCTATCACTAAGCCAGTTACTAACCCATTTACACACATTTTCCCCCAGACCAAGCATTCTCATTTTGTGTACCAACCTCTTGTGCGGCACGGTATCAAACGCTTTGGAAAAATCGAGATATACCATGTAGCTGTAGTGTGTCAGCAGTTGATAAAAACATTGATGCTATGAACTGGTCTTCCTATTCCCCAGACCAGAATCCAATCAAGCACATCTGGGACATCATGTTTTGCTCCATCCACCAACGTCACATTGCACTACTGACTGTCCAGGAGTTGATTAATGCTTTAAAATCCAGGTCTGGGAAGAGAGCTAATGTCTCTGTTTTGAGGATCATTCCAAATCCAGACCTCCATGGGATATTCATTTTGATTTACGTTTTTATGTTTTATTGTTCTCAAAGCATTATCCACTATATAAGGAATAAGATTTTTCAACTGGTAAATTTCTTTCAGTGATATCTTCTATGATGTGGTATTTTAACACATACACACACAGTCTGTAAGACCCAATGGGTTCTATTATTTTAAGTCATAATGACATGATTGGGATATACAGTTCTGCTCATAGTTATTGGCACCCGTGAAGTTTAACCCCTTAAGCCCCGAGGGTGGTTTGCACGTTAATGACCGGGCCAATTTTTACAATTCTGACCACTGTCCCTTTATGAGGTTATAACTCTGGAACGCTTCAACGGATCTTGGCGATTCTGACATTGTTTTCTCGTGACGTATTGTACTTCATGTTAGTGGTAAAATTTATTCGATATAACTTGCGTTTACTTGAGAAAAAAATGGAAATTTAGCAAAAATTTTGAAAATATCGCAATTTTCCAACTTTGAATTTTTATACCCTTAAACCACAGAGATATGTCATGCAACATACTTAATAAGTAACATTTCCCACATGTCTACTTTACATCAGCACAATTTTGGAACCAAAATTTTTTTTGTTAGGGAGTTATAAGGGTTAAAAGTTGACCAGCAATTTCTCATTTTTACAACACCATTTTATTTTTAGGGACCACATCTCATTTGAAGTCATTTTGAGGGGTCTATATCATAGAAAATAACCAAGTGTGACACCATTCTAAAAACTGCACCCCTCAAGGTGCTCAAAACCACATTCAAAAAGTTTATTAACCCTTCAGGTGTTTTACAGGAATTTTTGGAATGTTTAAATAAAAATGAACATTTAACTTTTTTTCACACAAAATTTATTTCAGCTCCAATTTGTTTTATTTTACCAAGGGTAACAGGAGAAAATGGACCCCAAAAGTTGTTGTACAATTAGTCCTGAGTACGTTGATACCCCATATGTGGGAATAAACCACTGTTTGGGCGCATGGCAGAGCTCGGAAGGAAAGGAGCGCCATTTGACTTTTCAATGCAAAATTGATTGGAATTGAGATGGGACGCCATGTTGCATTTGGAGAGCCCCTGATGTGCCTAAACATTGAAACCCCCCACAAGTGACACCATTTTGGAAAGTAGACCCCTTAAGGAACTTCTCTAGATGTGTGGTGAGCACTTTGACCCACCAAGTGCTTCATAGAAGTTTATAATGCAGAGCCGTAAAAATAAAAAATCATTTTTATTTTTTTTTTCACAAAAATGATCTTTTTGCCCCCAATTTTTTATTTTCCCAAGGGTAACAGGAGAAATTGGACCACAAAAGTTGTTGTCCAATTTGTCCTGAGTACGCCGATACCCCATATGTGGGGGGAAACCACTGTTTGGGCGCATGGCAGAGCTCGGAAGGGAAGGAGCGCCATTTGGAATACAGACTTAGATGGATTGGTCTGCAGGCGTCACGTTGCATTTGCAGAGCCCCTGATGTACCCAAACAGTACAAACCCCCCACAAGTGACCCCATATTGGAAACTAGACCTCCCAAGGAACTTATCTAGATGTGTTGTGAGAACTTTGAACCCCCAAGTGTTTCACTGCAGTTTACAACGCAGAGCCGCGAAAATAAAAATCTTATTTTTCCCACAAAAATGATTTTTAACCCCCCACATTTTTATTTTCCCAAGGATAACAAGAGAACTTGGACCCCAAAAGTTGTTGTCCAATTTGTGCTGAGTACGCTGATACCCCATATGTTGGGGTAAACCCCTGTTTGGGCGCATGGCAGAGCTCGATAGGGAAGGAGCACTGTTTTACTTTTTCAACGCAGAATTGGCTGGAATTGAGATCGGACGCCATGTCGCGTTTGGAGAGCCCCTGATGTGTCTAAACAGTGGAAACTCCCCAATTCTACCTGAAACCCTAATCCAACAACACCCCTAACCCTAATCCCAATGGTAACCCTAACCACACCCCTAACCCTGACACACCCCTAATTCTAATCCCAACCCTAATCCGAACCTTAAATATAATCCAAACCCTAACTTTAGCCCCAACCCTAACCTTAGCCCCAACCCTAACCCTAATTTTAGCCCCAACCCTAACCCTAACTTTAGCTCCAACCCTAACCCCAACCCTAACCCCAGTCCCAACCCCAGTCCCAACCCCAGCCCCAACCCCAGCCCTGATGGGAAAATGGAAATAAATACATTTTTTTAATTTTATTATTTTTCCCTAACTAAGGGCGTGATGAAGGGGGGTTTGATTTACTTTTATAGCGTTTTTTATATCGGATTTTTATGATTGGCAGCTGTCACACACTAAAAGACGCTTTTTTTTTTTATAGCAAAAAAGTTTTTGCGTCTCCACATTTTGAGACCTATAATTTTTTCATATTTTGGTCCACAGAGTCATCTGAGGTCTTGTTTTTTGCGACACGAGTTGACGTTTGTATTGGTAATATTTTTGGACACGTGACAGTTTTTGATCACTTTTTATTCTGATTTTTGTGAGGCAGAATGACCAAAAACCAGCTATTCATGAATTTCTTTTGGGGGAGGCGTTTGGTAAAATTGATAAAGCAGTTTTATTCGTCGGGTCAGTACAATTACAGCGACACCTCATTTATATCTTTTTTTTATGTTTTGGCGCTTTTATACGATAAAAGCTATTTTATAGAAAAAATAATCATTTTGGCATCGCTTTATTCTCAGGACTATAACTTTTTATATTTTTTTGCTTGTTATGCTTTGTGGCGGCTCGTTTTTTGCGGGACAAGATTACATTTTCAGCGGTACCATGGTTATTTACATCCGTCTTTTTGATCGCGTGTTATTCCACTTTTTGTTCGGCGGTATGATAATAAAGCGTTGTTTTTTGGCTCTTTTTTTTTTTCTTACGGTGTTCACTGAAGGGGTTAACTAGTGGGACAGTTTTATAGGTTGGGTCGTTACGGACGCGGCGATACTAAATATGTGTACTTTTATTGTTTTTTTTTTTTTTTTTAGATAAAGAAATGTATTTATGGGAATAATATATATTTTTTTTAATTTATTTATTTAGTATTTTTTTTTTTAGCACATGTGGAAATTTTTTTTTTTACTTTTTTACGTTGTCCCAGGGGGTGACATCACAGATCGCCGATCTTACAGTTTGCACAGCACTCTGTAAGATCGGCGATCTCATTCATCGCTGCAGTCTTACAGAGCTGCAGCCTGCTCCTGACCCGGAAGTACTCCCTGCAGGACCCGGATGCAGCCCCGCGGCCATTTTGGATCCGGGGCCTGCAGGGAGAAGACGCTCGGTACAAGGTGAGCACATCACCATGTACCGATCGTCTCAGGGAAGCACGCAGGGAGCCCCCTCCCTGTGCGATGCTTCCCTGTGCCGCTGGCACACCACGATCATGTTTGATCGCGGTGTGCCGGGGGTGGTCCGTGATCGCTCCTGGCACATAGTGCCGGATGTCAGCTGCGATAGGCAGCTGACACCTGGCCGCGATCGGCCGCGCTCCCCCCGTGAGCGCGGCCGATCGCTATGACGTACTATCCCATCGGTGGGAATTAAGGCCCACCCCACCTCGACGGGATAGTACGTCATATGGGATTAAGGGGTTAAATACATAATGTGGAATATCTCCTGAAAGAAATGAATCAAGTGAAACAGTTTCTTTTGTACAGAGCACTGGTGTTAAATAAAAAAGAGAAAATGATAAACAATAATGTAAAACAAACAATGGAAAAGAAAAATAGAAAAGCCTAAAGCTTGCTGTGACACTGGTATTGGCAGCCTTTACATTAAATTAGTATGGTAACATTTTGACTCACCAATGAGAATCACCTGTGATTAATTGCCAATGCCCATGTGACATGAATTAGCCAATGAATGATGACTTCAGTGTTTTAAAAAGCCACATGGTAGGCCCTGTTCCTTTTCACAATGGTAAAGACAAAGGAGCTGTTTGAGGATATCAGAACTGCCATTAGCAAACACAAGACTTCCAAAGGGTATGAGGCCATCTACAAAGACCTTGATATCCCAGTTTCAACAGTGTGCAATGTTATTAAGAAGTTTGCCAAGCATGGAACCATTAAGAACCTCCCTTGATGTGGGTGAAAAAGGAAAATTCACAAAAAAATGTCTTCAAAAGGTTGGTGCGAATGGTGGAAAAAACACCATGTCAAACATCCAAGATTTCAAGACCAACCTGGAATAGTCTGGGGTCATGGTATCAATAAGTACTATAGGCAGCAAACTAAAGCAAGCCTAGGAAGAAACCATTGCTGAAGGAAAAAAAAAGGCATAAAAAGGAACGACTGATCTTTGCAAAAGAGTGCCTTGACAAACCACAATACCTCTGGGAAAGTGTTCTGTGGACACATTGAAACAAATATAGAGCTTTTTAACAATGCAAAGCAACAGTTTGTTTACAGATGGTGCAATAAAGCTTATAAGGAAAAGAACACCCTACCAACAGTTAAGCATGGTGGAGGTTGCTTTGCTGCGTCTGGTACAGGAGGCCTTGACCGTATCACAGGAATCATGAAATCAGAAAATGATCAAGTGATTTTAGAGCAAAATGTCATATCCAGAGTAAGAAAACTTGGTCTGAGTTGAAGAATCTGGGTCCTCCAGCAAGACACTGACCCAAAGCACACATCCAAAAGCACACATCAATAGTTGAAAAAGAAAAAAAAATGGACTGTTTTAAAATAGCCAGCAACGAGTCCTGATCTCAATCCCATTGAAAATCTTTGGAGTGAGCTGAAATCTGCCATTGGGAAAAAGAACCCTGCAAACATTCAAGAGCAAATTGCAAATGAAGAGTGGGAGAAAATACCAGCTGAGAAGAGCAAGAAGATTAGAGGCTGTCATCAATGCTAACAGGGTGTGCAACCAAGTATCAATTAGGGGTGAATTTATTGCTGTATATGCTATTTATTCGGTTTCTTTTTTGAAATTGCAACATTGTTTAAGTTCCTAAAGGAGAAAAATGTGGTGTTATCTAAGCGTAGTAAGATATAATCAATTGAGAAGGTGAGTTTCTATAGGAAATTGTACACCTGAAGCGGTTGTGCAAACAGAGGCACAACTCCCCCTGGAAGTATGGATGTATTTGCAAGAGACTGCTGCAGATCTGGTGACGAGGGATTGGACCCAGAAACAGGAGTATCCCTCAAAGTAGATGCCAGACAGGAAAACCATAGAATGGTGCTACCTTTGCCACAGAGATAAATTAAGGTGCAGAAATTTGAGGTTGCTTGTAGGTAAAATTGTATTCTTCAGGCGTATGGAGAAAATTAATTTGATCCTTCTTATATAGCACTTTGCCAGTGTTAGAGAAGGAGGGGAGAAAAAAAAACAGGAAGAGAAGGAGTAATTCATCCTAACATTGTTCTTTTAAATATATATAAGAACAAGACAAAAAAAATTCTATTTTTCTTTCTTTTCCTTTTTTTTTTTTTTAAAAGAATAGAAGGTCAATTATTGTGATACATCTTAGATTAAAAATGAGAATTCAATTAGATTGACATGTTTCTTACAAATAAGTTCATTATCATCATTTTTTTATACATTTTATAAGTCATGTTTCTATACATGTTTATATATATATATATACTAGATGGTGGCCCGATTCTAACGCATCTGGTATTCTAGAATATGTATGTATGTATGTATATAGCAGCCACATAGTATATAGCACAGGCCACGTAGTATATAGGAGTACTACGTGGCCTGTGGTATATACCATGTGGTTGCTATATAGATACATAGATACATATTGTAGAATACCCAATGCATTAATATAGGCCACGCAGTAAATAACACAGCCCACGCAGTATATAACACAGCCCACATATTATGTAACACTGACCACGTAATATATAACACAGCCCACGCAGTATATAGCACAGCCCATATAGTATCGAACAGTGGCCACGTAGTATATAGCACGCAGTATAGAACACAGCCACGTAGTATACAACACTGTCCACGTACTATATAGCAGCCATGTAGTATATAACGCAGCCCACGCAGTATATAACACTGGCCACGTAGTATATAGCACAGCCCACGCAGTATAGAACACAGCCCACATAGTATCTAACACTGGCCAGGTAGTATATAGCAGCCATGCGGAATCTAACACAGCCCACGTAGTATTTAGCAGTGTGGGCACCATATCCCTGTTAAAAAAAAAATAATTAAAATAAAAAATACTTATATACTCACCCAGCGGGATCCAGTGTAGATCCAGCGGACCTCTGGTGATGTGCGCGGTTGCCGCCATCTTGCGTTCCCAGGATGCATTGCGAAACACTCGGCAGATTCGAGAAACGAGCAGTACAGGCAGCACGTATCAGACACATCCAGGTATGTTTGACTTTGAAATGATGCGGCGTTTCAGAAAAACATACTTTAAAAGCTGCCTATGAGCAAGCTGCACAGGAGACTTGTCAGACAGGTGTGTGCCCGATGGCTTCTCCCTGCACACATGCGGGGAGACCTGTCACTCAAGGTAAATGGGCGATGAGAAGTCGGCGGCTTCTGAAGTATGTTTTTCTCAGAGTTAAATATACCTGGCTGATACATCCTACCTGTGGATCAGGAAGCATGGATCAGATGTCAGGTTCCCTTTAATGGCATTGTCCCACCGGAGCCAACAGCTTTCAGTTTACAGTCATGACCGCACTTCTTGCTGTGGGCGGCATTAACCCACCTCTTGGCACAGATGTATTGAGTGTGGAGAGCGCTCAGGAGCTGAGCGCCACCCGCATACAGCTGATCGGGATTGGTCACTAACAGCTGAGCACTGGCAGTTTAGACGCCGCTGTCAATCTCATTTTCAAGGGTTCTCCAGGAATAAATTAAATAAAATAACTAAAGGAAAGGTCCGTATAAATCAATTCTTGAATGCATTTAATTAACAAATCACAATCATTTTGTCCCTTTAGAATTAAAATGGCTGTCGCCTAGTTACAGAAAGCTACACTAGAATGTTCGGAGCCGGGGAGCAGGGAGCTCTGCTCTCCTTTATGTGTAGGGAGATTATGCTCCACTAACTAGGGAGATCCCAGAGGTGCTGAGATAAAGCTGAGTGTGCCCTGCCTTACTGAATAACAAGTATCTCCAGGTCACAGCGGCGGAGCTTCCTACTGCACATGCTCACAGGCTCCTGTCCTAACACTATTGGACTGCTTTCTCTCAGTGTAACAAGGGGACGGCCATTTTAATCCTGTGATTAGCACACTAGACAAAATTATTGGGATTTGCTAATGAATTAGGAATTTATTTATAATGACATTTCCTTTAGTTATAATTTTTTTTTTCTATTCCCAGAGAACCCCTTTTAAATGAAGTTAGTCGGTAAGCATGCCGTCTGCCACTTCCCCCTGTGACCTGACTGCAGGGCCATGTGCTGAGCTTTAAAGGAGACCACAATGTACACTATATACTGCAATACTGTGCTATACTGTGCAACAGAACAATAGCAAGCTCAAGTCCCGTTAAAAAAAGGCTTCCCTGAGACCCTCGGAGCAACGCGATGTGATCGCGTTGCTGCGAGGGTCTCCTTACCTCCCTCCCTGCAGCAGGCCCCAGGTCCAAAATGGCCATGGGGCTACATCCGGGTCCTGCAGGGACGTGGCTTACCAGCACCTGCTCAGAGCAAGCGCTGGTAAGCCTGCAGCCCTGCATGTCAGATTGTTGATCTGACACAGTGCACAGCAAAGTGTCAGATCAGCGATCTTACACTATAACATGATGCCCCCCCCCGGAGCAATGTTGTAAAGTAAAAAAAGAATAAAATATTCACATGCGTAAAAAAGAAATATATGTAAATAAAGAAAAAAAAAATATTGTTCCCATAAATACATTTCTTTATCTAAATAATAAAAAAACAAAACAATAAAAGTACACATATTTAGTATCCCCGTGTCTGCAACGACCCCACCTATAAAACGGTCCAGCTAGTTAACCCCTTCAGTGAATGTGGTAAAAAAAGAGGCAAAAAACAACGCTTTATTATCATACCGCCAAACAAAAAGTGGATTAACACGCGGTCAAAAAGACAGATATAAATAAACAGGGTACCGCTGAAAACGGCATCTTGTCCCGCAAAAAAACGAGTTGCCATACAGCATCATCAGCGAAAAATTTAAGTTAAAGTTCACAGAATAAAGCGGTGCAAAAATAATTATTTTTTTCTATAAAATAGTTTATATCATATAAAAGCGCCAAAGCATAAAAGGTATCTCTGTAATCGTACTGACCCGAAGAATAAAACTGCTTTATCAATTTTACCAAACGTGGAACGGTATAAACAGTTAGAATTGGGGGTTTCCACTGTTTAGGCACATCAGGGGCTCTCCAAATGTGACATGGTGTCCGATCTCCATTCCAGCCAATTCTGCGTTGAAAAAGTAAAACAGTGCTCCTTCCCTTCCGAGCTCTCCCGTGTGCCCAAACAGGAGTTTACCCCAACATATGGGGTATCATCGTACTCAGGACAAATTGGACAACAACTTTTGGTGTCCAATTTCTCATGTTACCGTGGGAAAATAAAAATTTGGGGGGCCAAAAAAACATTTTTGTTGGAAAAAATTATTTTTTATTTTCACGGCTCGGCATTATAAACTGTAGTCAAACACTTGGGAGTTCGAAGTTCTCACAACACATCTAGATAAGATCCTTGGGGGTCTAGTTTCCAATATGGGGTCACATGTGGGGGTTTCTACTGTTTAGGTACATTAGGGGCTCTGCAAACGCAATGTGACGCCTGCAGACCAATCCATCTAAGTCTGCATTCCAAATGGCGCTCCTTGCCTTCCGAGCCCTCCCATGCGCCCAAACGGTGGTTCCCACCACATATGGGGTATCAGCGTACTCAGGACAAATTGGACAACAACTTTTGGGGTCCAATTTCTCCTGTTACCCATGGGAAAATACAAAACCGGGGGCTAAAAAATATTTTTTGTGGAAAATTTTTTATTTGTTTTATTTTCACAGCTCTGTGTTATAAACTGTAGTGAACCACTTGGGGGTTCAAAGCTTTCACAACACATCTAGATAAGTTCCCTAGGTGGTCTACTTTCCAAAATTGTGTCACTTATGGCGGGGTTTCAATGTTTAGGCACATCAGGGGCTCTCCAAATGCAAAATGGCGTCCCATCTCAATTCCAGTCAATTTTGCATTGAAAAGTCAAAACGGCGCTCCTTCCCTTCCAAGCTCTGCCATGCACCCAAACAGTGGTTTACCCCCACATATGGGGTATCGGCGTACTCAGGACAAATTGTACAACAACTTTCGGGATCCATTTTCTCCTGTTACCCTTGGTAAAATAAATCAAATTGGAGCTGAAGTAAATCTTGTGTGAAAAAAAGTTAAATGTTCATTTTTATTTAAACATTCCAAACATTCCTGTGAAACACCTGAAGGGTTAATAAACTTCTTGAATGTGGTTTTGAGCACCTTGAGGGGTGCAGTTTTTAGAATGGTGTCACACTTGGGTATTTTCTATCATATAGACCCCTCAAAATGACTTCAAATGAGATGTGGTCCCTAAACAAAAATGGTGTTGTAAAAATGAGAAATTGCTGGTCAACTTTTAACCCTTATAACTCCCTAACAAAAAAAAATGTTGGTTCCAAACTTGTGCTGATGTAAAGCAGACATGTGGGAAATGTTACTTAAGTATTTTGTGTGACATATCTCTGTGATTTAAGGGCATACAAATTCAAATTTGGAAAATTGTGAAATTTTCGCCAAATTTTTTTCACAAATAAAAGCAAGTCTTATCGAAGAAATTTCACTACCATCATGAAGTACAATATGTCACGAGAAAACAATGTCTGAATCATCAGGTTCCGTTGAAGCGTTCCAGAGTTATAACCTCATAAAAGGACAGTGGTCAGAATTGTAAAAATTGGCCTGGTCATTAACGTGCAAACCACCCTTGGGGCTTAAGGGGTTAATGTGATCAATGAACGTCATAACGAGAAACAAGATCAAAAGGACAGAACTGCGTATTTTTGGTAAAGACTAGTGATGAGCAAAAGTGCTTGGATAAGGTGTTATCAGAGCATGCTCAGGTGCTAACCGAGTGTCTTTGAAGAATATTTTTGCGTCCGCGCGCCTGCATGCCCTGCGGCTGTTTGACAGCTGCAAAGCGGAAACACATGCAAGGACTGTCTAACAAACAGGCAGTTCCTGTATGTGCTGCAGCTGTCAAACAGCCACGAGACATGTAACTGTGGGGATTCGGACATATTATCCGAGAACGCGAAGATAATCTTAGCACACGAGCATGCTCATATAACACCTTATCAGTGCACGTTCCCTCATCACTAAACACACATTCCTTATTAAAAAAAATACAATAAAAAGATATCAAAATGTATACACCCCAACATGGGGTGAAAGAAATGTCAGTTTGCCAAGATAAGAACAAACCCTCACATAGCTCTATTGATGGAAAAGTTAAAATGTTATAGATCTTGAGAAATAGTGATAATAACCCCTTCCCTGCTCCAAAATTTTGTTTTTACACTCCTTCAGTTAAAATAAATAAGCCCCCTGACTTCTGCTGATTGGCTGCAGTACACATGTGACCCCAAGAGAATGCAGCGCTGAATATAAAGACAATCTGGGGGGGAGGGGAGAGGATCTTTTATTTATTTTTTTAATTATTAAGAAGAGTAGTGGACAGCAGTTTTAATGGACAAAACTATGGCATTAACCCTTCATCTCCAACCCCATGAATCTAACAGTGGTCAGTTGGCACTCACTGGTTGGATTCTACGGTGACTAATACTAGATGACCTTGCAGCAATGATCAGTGAGGATCTTTGATTCAGAAGATATCACTTCCATGAAGGAAGTCTAATGTCCAAAGGACGACACGGATTTCTTCACCAAACATAATGGATATTTACAGCTGGACAAACGAGGCCTGTACGCAATATTATTAGACGCCAAGTCATTATCATATTGTTCATTTGCTATCACATATACAAATTTGTAAGTACGCATGGTATGAAGGGTACCAGATCATTTATTTTTCATAAAAATACTAAACCTTCAAATAATCTAAAATCTCTTAATTACTGAGTAATTACCGTACCTGGAATGAAAAGGTGAACTAGTATGAAGACAGCGTATATATGAATCTACTACACGCTCTATACAGTGTCCGCCAACGGACAGGACAATTACAAATCTCATGTCATTTGCTGCCACCTACTGGTGAAAACAGGAATCTACAACTCATCTCTGAAAGCCGCTGTCTGTTGCATTTTATGATCATGTCTAGCTTCACTGTATACACATTGTAGATTACTAAAATTCTAAGACAATGGCAAAAATGGATGAAATGGTCACTCCTGGACAATATTGGAATGGCCTTTCATGGCAAGATAGTAACTGCATGTGATGGATGAGGATTTCGAATTTGGTGAAATTCTAGAAATTGTTTGACTTGCTCTATGGACCTGTATGATACAAAGGTAAAATTCAGGATGGGGGGGTGGCGGTCCAAATCTTGTACCAGGGCCCATCAGACGCTAGTTCCACCACCAACTCTGCACAATTAAAACTACATTTTTTTATGTCACCATATGTATGAAATCATTTTTTCTGGCACAGGCTCTAGTTTTCTTTGTCGCCATATTTGAGTACATAGATTTCCTCATCACTTTATTCCATTTTTTGGTAGGAGAAAGGAAAAACAAAAATTCAGCCATGGTTTTCATATTTTTTGTTGCCATTCACCGTCAGAAATAATTATATAGATTTATAGCATGGCTTAATATCATTATGCAGATGGATACTCAATTTATCAATTGTAGAATTATGTTATTCAACAAGTGGAAAATGTAAAGTATTAATGTTTTAATTTAAAAAAAATTAGTATATCAACATTTTACATTTTTTAATGGTGTACAATATGAAAAATAAACTAACAAAGGTTAGCAGTTTTCCACATTTAAACACTAGTGGGAACAGCTGCAGAATTTTCCATGAAAATCTTGTATCTTATCTAGCTCACATTACGACTGCAGTAAATGTGGGCGGGGCTTGGTCACGTGTGCGATTCTCCTCTCCTCCCCTTCTGGGTGTTTGTGAAAGGATAAGAGAGGATGAAGTTTAGGATCACAGTGAGGAGCCATCTTGTTGGGGACTGCAAAGTGATAAGTAGGTTGTCACTGAGGATGGCAGCATCAACTCTATTAGTTGGTACTGCTTGCTGTATAACATGTTGAGACTGGATACGCAGACTGCGTCATGCGCCGGGACTGGATACGCAGACTGCGTCATGCGCCGGGACTGGATACGCAGACTGCGTCATGCGCCGGGACTGGATACGCAGACTGCGTCATGCGCCGGGACTGGATACGCAGACTGCGTCATGCGCCGGAACTGGATACGCAAATTTTATCATGCGCAGGGATTGGATACGCAGACTACATCACACAAAGGGATTGGATACACGGAGTGTATCCCATACTGGGATTAGACAAGCAACACAGTGGGCTGAATCACACATGATGTTCATTAGATACGCAGCACTGCAGGCTGTATCACACATGATGGGATTAGACTGGTAGCTCTGCAGGCTGTATTGTTTGCTGCGTCCAAAGTGCTGCCATCTATTGAACGCAGGTAAGTCCGCATATGGTCACTGAACCGTGCGGAGTCACAGATTCCAATACATTCGATTGGTAAAATTTCTCTTGCGGAGACGACAGAAACTGACATGCAGCGGTCTGGAGAGACAAGCCACATGTCAGTCTCTGCGGGTGATTCGCGGGCGTCTGTGGACGCATAATGGACATGGGATTTCTTGAAATCCCATCCACCATGCTGTAACATCTGGCTGCTACGGGTGGCACTCTGCACAATAAAGCAGCATCCACTGATCGTGTGAACATACCCTTACACATGATTGGCAGCAGATACATGCTGCAGTCAAGATGCCTCCAACGGTGAAAACAGCGCAGTAGCCCAAGAGTAGTAAAATGACAGGCTACCAATCACCAACCTGAACACTTTCCTCCCCTCATCTCCTGTCATTGCTCATGGTGAACACTGTCAGCTCTGATTGGGAAAAACTATAGGTCGCAGCACAGCTGTGAGCTACAAAAAAATGGCACCTGGCTTGCCAGCCTAAATTCTTAGGCTTGATTTTTGGTGACATTGTACTTCATGATAGTAGAAAATTTTATTCAATATGGCTTGCGTTTATTTGTAAAAAACACGGAAATATTGTAAAACTTTTGAAATTTTTATGCCCTGAAATCAGACTTGTGTCACACAAAATAGTAAATAAATATTTCCCACATGTCTACTTTACATCAGCACAATTTTTGAAACATAAGAAAAAAATTTGGGAAGATATAAGGGTTAAAGAGTTGACCAGCGATTTCCCATTTTTCCAACAAAATTTACAAAACCATTTTTTTTTTTTTTTTTTTTTTTAAGAACCACATTACATTTCAAGTCACTTTGAGAGGCCCCTTGACAGAAAATACCCAAAAAGTGACACCATTCTAAAACCTGCATCCCCCTCAAGGTACTCAAAACCACATTCAAAAAGTTTATTAACCCTTCCGTTGCTTCTCAGGAATTTTTGGAATGTGGAAGGAAAAAAATGAACATTAACTTTTTAACAAAAATGTTACTTTAGACCCAATTTTTTTTTTTTTTTCGCAAGGGTAACAGGAAAAAATGGACAACAAAATTTGTTGTGCAATGACTCCTGAGCATGCGTATACCCCATATGTGGAGGGAAACTACTGTTTGGGTGCATGGCAGAGCTCAGAAGGGAAGGTGTGCCATTTGACTTTTTAATTGTAAAATATGCTGGAATAATT
The DNA here is from genome assembly GCF_032444005.1 of Ranitomeya imitator. Taxonomy (NCBI): domain Eukaryota; kingdom Metazoa; phylum Chordata; class Amphibia; order Anura; family Dendrobatidae; genus Ranitomeya; species Ranitomeya imitator. The sequence continues at coordinate 245,728,163 of NC_091286.1, read as the reverse complement.
AGCAGACATCATCTGTATTTGGAGAGCCCCTGATGTGCCTAAACAGTGGAAACCACCCACAAATGACACGATTTTGGAAACTAGATCCCTCAGGGAACTTATCTAGATGTGTGATGAGCACCTTTAACCTCCCCCCCCCACCTCACGGTACTTCACAAGTTTATAACATTGAGCGGAGAAAAAAAAAATTATATTTTTTTCACAAAATTGTTTTTTAGCCTCAAATTTAGAATTTTCACAAGGGTAACAGGAGAATTTACACCTTACACCATACAATTTGTTGTGCAATTTCTCCTGAGTACGCCGATACCCCATATGTGGGGGAAAACTACTGTTTGGGTTCTCGGCAGGCCTCAGACAGGATGGAGTGACGTTTTGGAATGCAGACGTTGATGAAATTGTCACAATATTTACATTTTCACAAAGGGATATGGACAAAAATGGTAGCAAAATTTGTCCCACAGCCTATGTGTGCACAAAATCCCCATGACATATCCATACATCCAAGGTCGGTAAGTACCAGCCAACCTGGACGTATGGATACAAAGGTAATAAAGGGGTTAAAATGGAGTATACCAGCATTCACAAGGGCATGATGTCTGTAGCTGACACACATCCAAGGAGATATCTGAAGATGTGGTGTGAGAGGAGTCAGAATAGTTTTTTATGGGGTTTTGATATTTGTGTAGCTCAGTAGTTAAAAGAAACTTTTTTCCTCACCATCTACTCTTCTTCACCTTCTTCAGTAACCTCAGTCTCCTTGTGCACCACCACACGAGTTATAGACATGTCAGGGTGTTGCTCTTTGGCTTCCTTTATTGCTTGTGCTAATGCCTAAGAAGAGAACCACAAAGTAGCATCAGAGTCACAATTTAGGAACATTTCTGGGTAAGTAAGGACTCGTATAGCTCATAAAAAAAACAGTCCAGACTTTTTTCCCTCCAATTCAGGAGGCTTGGAAAGAAGTGGCTCATAAGTGGAGAAAGAAGTAAGATTATCTGATCACATATATTGCCAAGTTTTTTATATTCACGAAAGTCATGCAACGTTTGTAGAAAGTACTGCAACTATTGGACAGTGAAAAATTTATTTTGGGAAGAATGCTTTAATCTCGAACAATCACATTAGCTATACTTCTACTTTGTTCCAAAAGGAGAAGGGATTGCGTGCTGCTGTGGTGTGGGGAAACAAGCAACCAGTTTTATGTCCCAGAAAAAAAAATTTGCATCACAAATCGCATTCATGGTGCCAAATCTTTTTTCCAAACTGTATCCATTTATTTGCTAGTTTAAATAGAACAGGTTCCATTCGTAATCATGAAAAAGGTCAACTCATGGGAACGAGATCTATTGATCATCAGGACCCCGAAACAAGTATGTGTAATTACATAAACCTAGCTTTCGGAATAGTTTACTAGTTTATTCAACACTTCCCTTACCTCATCATGGTCAATGTCTGCATCTCCACTGATAACAATGCGCTTTTCAATTCTTGTTTCCGATATCCCACCTTTTCCAGTCTTCAAATTAAACAAATATAGCATGGGTGTCATAGCAGCAATACACACAAAACAATAAAATATGCCGGTTTCTACAAACAACATTTGAGATCAAACTAATTGATATGTAACGTGGTCTGCCAAATCCACATATAGAGCATGTGCGGTGACTATGGTAATGTATGGTAGAGGTAGGCACATCTGAAATGTAATAGCTAGGCCAAGTTCACACTTTGCGGAATCCTCACCGAAAATTCAGCTATTTTAATTCAATATATCTATTAAGTGCTTTTTTTCATCCATTATGGGAATTTATTTATTTTTGACCAAGGACACCCCATCCTCCATCAACTTAGTGTCTCCCAGCAGCTGGCTCAGAGTCACCATATTGGTGCTGAGGACAGAGAAGACCCCTGATCCACATAGCCCAGGATGGACCCGAATTGACAAGCTCCAGTGATCCCACAGCCCAAGCCTCCCATAGTAGCTAGGATTACAAGTAATTCAAGTACATCAAAGTAAATGGGTTTCTCAAAACTCCAGTCATACGTTGCATAAAAAAAATATAAAAATCAGCACCTAACTGAAAGCATGGTGGGAATTTCAAATTTGAAGCATGCTCATTATTATGCAGATTTTACCCTATTCAGTGCTAAGTAGATGGAGAAGTGAGAAACCCACACAAAAATCCTCAACACAATCCGCATGTGTTACTTGTGGATTTCATTGAAGATTTATAAACAAATCCACAGAGTAGATTTTTCGCAATGTGGGAACTTAGTTTAAGGCTCATGCACACTATTTTCTCATTCTTGGTTTTCATGGATAGCACTCGTACCTGTGACATTCTATGTGGCTGTGCACATGTTCAATGTTTTTCCCCAGACCGAGAGGTCCACAGAAACAATCAGACATTTTGATCTGAGTGTCAGTTCAAAATTGGCAATGCAACTCTAAGGGTCATCGAGAAAAAAAAAAATATCAGACCGCATCAGAGTGTGATCCGATTTTCATGGACTGACAGAATGGAGGTGGTGCAGAAACTTTTCTCCAAGATCAAGAAAAATTGTTGCCACTCTGATCAATTCCTAATCATAATATATCGGCTTGTTTTTCCTGAATGTGGAAAAAACGGTTGTGTGACCCTACACTTACTGAGAAGCTTTATCTACAGGATAATAATTAAACTCAGGCCCGAGGGCCAAATCTGGCCCACAGTATAATTATATTTAGCCCGTGATAAATGGTGTCTACAGGAGCTGGCGTGCTGGTAGATCGCTCATGCCCATACTACAAATCCTGCATATCCGCTCTGGTACGAAACCTGGTTATTACAAGGTTGTTTATAACAGGCCCCGCAGTAACACACTCCTTAGCTAGGACGCACTTCTTGACCGGCATTGACTTTAGATGGAAGCTCCCTCCTTTTCTCCCCTTGTGCTCTCCCATACATCATGATGCACATAGCACCTACTATCCGCCATCTCCTCCACAAGGTGGGCACAGGTATGCCACTGAGCTGGCGTGCTTGTGTTGCGATTTTATATAACCCCAAATCGAGATGATGAATGACCTGGGAAGGGTATGCTGTCTAATCCGAAAAGGCCCAAAGGGGCAAAGAAATGACCCCTCTTTAGCTGGTCAATAAAACTTCGCTTTATTCTACTACATTAAAAAAGTTATTTTATGGGTTAATTAATAAAATTTGCCATAAAAAGATTAGATTATACACATAAATCAAATAAACTAATCTATTTATGGCAAATTAGGATAGTCATTTCAATTAACCCATAAAATAATTTTAACGTACTACAATAAAAGCGAAGGTTCATCGTTACTGTATATTTGATAAGTTAAAACGTCCTCAATTGTAGACTTTTTTTATTTATAAATATCAGGGTTGGAACGTGACTGTCCAAGTTATTAATTTTGTCCCTCTGTATTTGAGTTTGATATTCCGATAGTAACAGATCATAGAGCAGTAGAACTAGTGATTTTACCTTGGTGATGTGTGTCGTCGTAGTGGTTAGAACCGAGTCGGATGTGATTGTCTGAGCACTCAGTAAAATCCCTGGCTCACTGTCTCCACCACCATCCAGCTTCATCAGGAGGAAAAAGAAAAAAAAAAAGGGAGGTTAGCAAATAGTTTTCAAAATTGGAAAGTATTTCCTGGTCCACGTTGGAAAGGATGCGGACATTTTGAATGAATGAATCTATAGACAATCCCGAACAGTAGCAGATGAAGGAAGACGATAATTTTGTGGTTTTAAGTCTAAATTCCATTGGGAGATTAGGAGCTTATTCCTGATGGGTTAGGCTACTTTCACACTAGCGTCGGAATCTCCCCGTCGCAATGCGTCGGGGAGAGATTCCGATGCGTTTAACGCATTGCACAATGGAGGCAGCGGATGCATTTCTCCGGCGCATCCGCTGCCCCATTGTAAGGTGCGGGGAGGTGGGGGCGGAGTTCCGGCCGCGCAAGCGCGGTCGGAAAAAGCGGTCCGTCAGGAGCAAAAAACGTTACATGTAGCGTTTTCTGCTCCCGACGGTCCGCAAAAGCACGACGCATCCGTCGCTCGACGGATGCGACATGTGGCAATCCGTCGCAAATGCGTCGTCAATACAAGTCTATGGGGAAAAACCGCATCCTGCAAGCACTTTTGCAGGATGCGTTTTTTCTGCAAAATGACGCATTGTGACGGATTGCAGAAAACGCTAGTGTGAAAGTAGCCTTAGATGTCCAGTTGTTCAAACTGGCGGGAAATGTTATAAGAAAATAAATAATAAAACCTGCACCTCTTCAACACAAGCTGCTCCGAAGGTCTCCATCAAGTCTTTTCAGTCACATGACTGCTGCAGCCAATCACAGGCTCAGTAGCAAGTGACAGAATAGGTAAGCGCCATCCCTTTCTGCTCGGGCGGAGATCACAGGAACAAAAAAGAGCAGTGAAGAAAATCGGGAGACGGCTCCTACAATCATTTCATTCGAGTCAGAATACTAAATATAAACCATAGGCGAGGCGGTAGCATTCACTGCCTCTATGGCCATTAACATAAAACATATTCGTTGTTCCTAAGCAACCACATGTCCTGTCCTATATACTGAATGTCATTTATTATGTCTGCATTATTAATAATACATAGCGGACGTCTGCCCTGAGCTGCAACTTTGGCACATAGTAGCCAATATATGCTTTTTTTAAGCAGCCTTTTTATTTTTAGGACTATTAATTTTCCTTAAATCATGGTAATAAATGCAACAATAGTCTTATCTTAAAAATAATCAAGCTATTCATGGTGGATCCCCCCGTGCCAGGTGTACCGTGCATACAGTGGTCTTTATTTTTATGCTGCATCACACTATTCAAGAAGCAGTTTGCCTCCCGAAATAGTGAAGTCCTCCGCATCACTAAACTACAGACAGAAAATGGAAGTTTCCGTGTTACAAGTTCCTCGGGGGCTGTCAGAACGGAAGATTTATGGCACAAAGATAAAACAAGTTATTCCCCCAGCATACGAGCATTTCCATAAGGGTAAAGAGGTAATGCGTTCTCTCTTTTTTGGGAAAGAGATTAGTAAAAGAAAGCCGTTGTGTTGTCTTCAGAGATCCACAGGTTTCCGCGAGTAAAGATATTGGCATTACAATGGACGGCGCCACACGACCTGGGTAGAGAGCGGTGAACGCCCACAACAAGCCCACAAAGAGTCTACCTGAGCAGATTCGAAGGTAATGGTTTTTGTCTCAGTCTGAACTATTGGGACTTCTTTTGTTGATATTTCAGTCCTCTGTGTGGCATCAGAAATGGTGACCATCTCTGTTTTCACCACTGGAGGCTAGAGAGAAACAAGCACAGAAATTCTTACACAAAAAAAAATGACAATTCTGTAAAAAACAATTCCAGGTAATCTCCTCTAGCCAGGTCTGCCAGACAAAATTAAAGGGTAAAACCACCACCATTATTAAAGGGAATCTGTCCCCTAGTCTCAAAGCAGCATAATGTAAAAACTGAGATCAAGGGATGTGTCATTTATTAAGCTGCCTGCTGTGGTTTTGATAAAGTCAGTTTTATCAGCGGGAGATTATTAAAGGACTAGTAATCTTGCTGCCACGTAGTCCTGCATATTCACGAGCTCTGTATAACCCCGCCCAACCACTGATTGGCAATGTAAATGGGCAGAATGCAGCCAATCAGTGGTGGGGCGGGGCTATATTAGAGCTCAGCATTCACAGAACCGCTATATCTTCAGCACAAAAAGGTGACTATCAAACCTGCAGCGAGCAGCCCAGTAAGTGACACATAGCTGGAATCTGCCCCTACATCATGCTGCTCATAGATGAGGTAGCAAAACTTTGGGCTAGAGATTCCCTTTAAATATTTCTTTCTAATCCCAAGACAATTGTGAGGTCTTACAAGTCCGCCTCCACTAAAGTCATCTCTATATTTGTGTGATTGAAAGAATTTAGTGATCTCAAACAGATAACAGTATTAGAGTGACAAGAGTAAAAAATTGGTTGTGATACAGACCAAAGGGAAATCTAAGCAGCCACATAATTAGTAGTTATTAGGTACATGCACCGAGCTAAAGGAAGCGTATTCACAGGACCACAAATACAGCACATATGGAAAAGACAAACCAAGATCCAAAAGGTATAAGAAACATGTAAGATGGAAAATTATGGTGCAATTAAATATGGAAATGAAAATATGGCGGTATACTGAATAAATGGCAGTGGAAAGAAGAGCAACATCTGGAAAGAGAAAGAAGCCAAAGCCACTGGTTTGCCTTTTTGATAGAAGACACCAAAACCTCCTTAAGATTTGATAAAAGCTCAGCGGTAACATCCACTGTAACAGAATGACCGGTGCATACGGAAACTTCCATTCTGTTGGACCCATTTACCTCAGAACAACAAATAATTTGGGCAGAAGCATCAACATCGACGTGAGAAACATCGCCATTAATTTTACTTTGCTCTTCCATGAGAATTTCATGTTTTTCTTCAACTTTCTCCTCACTTTCAAAGGTACTAAGGGTAATTTCCTGGGCTATGACTTCCGTCTTTTCTTGGATCTCAGTCACGGTCACAGTCACAGTACGGTCTTTGTCGGTCTGAGACTCCTCCTCGGGTTGGACGTCCTTCACGCCTTCGGCACCTTCTTCAGGCTCTTCTGGTATAACGTGCTCAGAAGCTCTCCCTTCAGCCTTATATTCTACCTCTTCATTCTCACTCTCGCTACTGCTATCAGAAGAAGATACTGACTGGGTGTCAGTTTTAGCCAAAGCTTTCACTTCTACCAGCTCATCAATCACATCATCGTGGTGTCCAATATCGCCATTTATTCCAGCGGTCAGGTTTTCCTTGATAGGTGCATTTGTGTACTCAGAATCTGCCTGATTTTTCTCTTCCACTACGTTCTGTATCTCATCTGAGTTCTATATGGAAATGGATGAGGAAAATAAAAGCATATGAATAAATAAAACAAATTAAAACTAAAATTAAGATGCTGAATTTCATGGAAGACAAAAAAAAAAAAGTGATGACATCAACTAAAAAGTGGGAAAATGTGATGGTGATTAAGATGAACATATTGGTACTTATAGTACAATCTGAGCACCTCAAGGGCATCACTCAGGCCGGTGCGCATCCCTCTTGTTCTGGGTAAAAGTTTCTGTGGGACACAAGTACATATAAAGGACACAATCAATACATATACACAACGACATCAAAATTATTTCAGGGAAATATTTCACCAACAGAAAAAGGACATTGAACATGTGATAAAACAAGCACAAAAACATAAAAAACACAAAACCAAGAATATCCCCAGCGCTGAACCTGTAGATAACATACCATGCCTGGCCTACATGAAGAGGTATAACGGCACGGTACACATTTATATCAAGCTCCCCAAATCATATCAGTCCATAGTTTTAGGAGTTTAAGGTTTTTTTTAAAGGGGTTGTCCAGGATTAGGACACTGTAGTCCAGAGGTGTCAAACTGCATTCCTCAAGGACTGCAAACAGGTCATGTTTTCAGGATTTCCTTGTACTGCACAGGTGATAATTTAATCACCAACTCATTATTTGTGTAGGTGATTAATTTATTACCTGTGCAGTACAAGGAAATCCTGAAAACATGACCTGTTTGCAGCCCTCGAGGAATGCAGTTTGACACCCCTGCTGTAGTCCTTTTGGATGCCAGTAATTACAGGTTAGGCAATCCCTGCGTGCGTTGTGGCTGTCTAACAGCCATGAGACATGCTGCAAGTCACTTGGATAGCACACGAGCCGATAACGCCTTATCAAAAACAGCTTTATTTCTAAAACCTGCAGTCACTTTACAAACACCTACTGTGGACATTTTATCAAGTGAACGTATGTATGCCTATATTTAAATGTAAGAAATTATTATGGATTTTATAGTCATTTTCGCCAATTTTGTTTGGCATAGGTGCACATACTGATACAAAACAGCATAAATGTGGGGACAGGATATCACCGCTGTGGCCAGTGACTGTCTGCAGGAAGAGGAAGCAAGGAGACCAGCAAGGGAACCATTTTTTTTCCCACCCGTGCCTGGTTTTAAAACAAAAGAGTGAAAGACACAACCCCTTTAATTTACCTTATATCTATTCCTTTTATTATTTTATTTTTACCCAGAAACAAAATCCCCATTGCGACTAGGATGTCCTTGGCATTAGGGCCGCAGCTCTATTCAGTAATATCAAACTCAAGGAGAAAGTTAGTGCTGTTATCAGAGAAAAAAAAAATGTTTGACTTAATTCTATTCCTGAACACCTTGAAAAGTGGTTCCTGAGACAATGACTATTTCAGGGCATAGCAGTCCTTCATAATTGCCTTACACCGGTTGGGATTCAGTTTCTGAGACCCCAGGAACGCTCTCATTCTGCATGAGCTGTGTATGGCCTCAGCAGAAAGTCTATGGAGCCTGTACTCAACGACAGTGTTCCGAGCGACCAGTGGGGGTCTCAGTACACAGACCCCCACCAATCTAAATGCATGAGGGTTGGACAATTTCTTTTATTACTGCATCTTTCCTCACAAAATGACCAGAACTTGTCCATACAAAGGATGCTGGTGGAGGAGCATGTGACTAGATCAGCTAATCTGTCTCCTCCAACTGTAAAACTCCTCATCCAGGAAAAGCGCCAGAATTGCCAAATCTAATCGATGCGCCTTTTCTGGGCGGCTGCGGGCTTCTATTCATGGCCCCTTACCAGGATGGTACCAGCCCCCAGCTGTCTGCTTTAGCCTGGCTGGTTGTCAAAAATGAGGGGGACCACATCGGGTTTTTTTTAATACATATTGTATTTCAATAATTAAAAAATATGGTGTGGGGACCCTTCTATTCTAGATAACCAGCCTTGCTGAAGCGGACAGCTGAGGGTTGCAGCTTCCAGCTGTGAGTTTTGCCTGGCTGGATTCATTTTTCAATTATTAATTTACAGCGCAGGAGCTGGTTGATGAATACACCCATCAGCCGCTCCTGCTCTCCCCGCTATTAGCAGCACTGGGCGTCAGCTGATGGGAGCGGAAGACTCAGTTGACACCAATTACTGGAGTTAAGCTTTTACCTCCAAATCACCGCTATGAGCTCTCGCTGTCATTTAACAGCCTGGGATCTGCGGCTGTCTGACCGGCGGTGATGATTTCACTGCATGCATATGACAGTGCAACTAACACCCGGTGTTCGTGTGGCCGAGCCCGAACAGTAGCACGGACTTCCTAGTGAAGTTCATGATCAGTGTCCATGCCCAAACAGTAGGTGCTCAGTATGGACGCCAAACTTTACTGTTCAGGTTCACCCATCTCTATTCATAGGGGAAACTGCTTTCCTATTGGACAGGGCTGGTCACAAGCTCCTCCACCTGGAGCCATTGTAAGGATGTAATTGCTGATTATCGTGTGAGGAAAGCTGCATTAACAAGAGAAAGTGGCCAATTCTCTTAAACAGTGATGGTCCATCTTTATGACAGGATTCATAGGATAGAGAAGTGTTGTTTAGTCAGTGGCGTGCAGCCCACACTGGTCAGCAGAGCAAGGTAGCCATAATATTCTATTAAAGGGGTATTTCCATTTCCAAGAGCCTATCTCAATGCATAGAAGGAGTAATATTAACAAATACCTCCAATTAGAAATATAGTATAGTTCTTCTGATTCGCTATGTCGCTTACCCCCTGTGCAGGGCACTGTAGTAGCCTAGGTATCCATGGTTACGACCAGTAACAACCGTCACCATATGCATGGTCATAACCATGGATACCTAAGCTACTGCAATGCCCTGCACAGGGGGTAAGAAACATAGCGAATCAAAAGAACTATACTACATTTCTTATAGGAAATATTTGCTAATATTATTACAAGTACTACATATTGCAATAGGATCTTGGAAACGGGAATACCCCTTTAATTGTTTAAATAGATACAGAACTGTGCATACTGAGGCTTGCGAAAGTTTTCACCCCCTTTGCATTTTTCATGTTTTGCTACCTCACAACCTGGATTTTCTCTTTTTTAAAGTGTGTATCAGTTCAGGTAAAGAACATGCCTACAACTGTGAACATTTGGTTTTCTTTCTATTGTGAAGAAAGCAACAAATATAACAAAATAGCTGAAAACTTCAGTGTGCATATCTATTCACCCCTAAAAGCAGTACTTTGTAAAGTCTACTTTTATGGCAATTACAGCTGCAAGTCACTTTGGATAAGTCTCGATGAGCTTTCTACATCTTGCCACTGGGATTTTTGCCCATTCCTCAAGGTAAAACTGCTCCAGCTCCTTTAAGTTAGATGGTTTCCTCTGGTGAACAGCAATCTACAAGTCTGACCACAGATTCTCATTTGGATTAAGGTCTGGGCTTTGTGACTAAGTGCTCCACAAAATGTACAAGTTTCCCCTAAAAACAACTTGAAGGTTGAATTTAACAGTATGTTATGGGTTGTCATGTTGGAAGGTGAAACTCTGTCCGAGGCTCAAATCACTGACAGAAACAGGTTTTGCTCAAGAATACCCCTGTATTTCACACCATCCATCTGCCCTTCAACTAGGAACATTTTCTCCGTCTCTGATGCCGAAGAACAACCCCACAGCATGATGTGCCACCACCATGTTTCACTGTGGGGATGGTGTTCTTGGAGTGTGGAGATGTGTTGGTTTGGCGCCAGACACAGAATTTACTGTGGTGACCAAAAAGTAAAATGTTGGTCTCATCTGAACACAGCACATTCCTGCATACAATTTGGAAGTCATGTTTTTTGACATACTAAAACTGAGACTTACAATTTGTGTAAGTAGAGGCTTTTTTCTGCCCAATCTTCAATAAAGGCCACCTAAATGGAGTGTATGGTTTATTGTGGTCATATGGACAGATACTGGTACTCTATTGTGGTACCATGTTTTTCCGTTTGAAGATAATGGATTTGATTGTGCTCTCGCGAATCATCAGAGATTGATATTTTTTTTTTATTATTATTCATTTACTTATATATTTTTTATAACCCAACCCTGACTTGTACTTCTCAACAACTTTGTCCCTGACTTGTGTGGAGATCTCCTTGGCCTTCATGGTGTTGTTTGGTTAGTGGTACCTCTTGCTTAATGGTGTGGCAGCCCCTGTAACCTATGAGAAAAGGTGTGAATATACTGACAGACCATGTTACATGATTGCACACAGGTAGACTTTCTTTTACTAAGCATGTGTCTTATGAATATAATTGCTTGCATCAGAAATTTGGGGTGAATACATATGCACATGCAAAGTTTTAGTTATTTGATCCAATAAATTTAATGTATGCCTATATTTTTCTCACTTCACCAACTTAGACTGTTTAGTGCTGACGCATCACACACAAATCTGATTACCAAAACATTTATACATATGTTGTAATGTAACAAAATAGGTCAAAAGCCAAAAGGCTGAATACTTTTGCTAGCCGCTGTTTGTGTATGTTTGTACCTAGTACTGCATTTCTCTACTATTCTACTGAATGGAGCTGAAGGACCAGGCAATGCAACCGTAAGTACAAAGCTTTGCAGCTGTTAAGATGAACAATGAAACCTCTTTTTTGCTGATCTATGTAGGTTCAGAAGGTCATACTCTTAATACTCAAAACATACATAGCCTATTAAAGGTCCTGAAAAAAGCTTTTTGCAAAGTACAAATAAAATATAATCAATAATGCCAATAGTAAATTTAATAAAAATAACTGCCTTTCTTTAAAATGGTAAATGTAAGCCGTATATTTTGTATGTATGTATGTACAGTACAGACCAAAAGTTTGGACACATCTCATTTAAATATTTTTTCTGTATTTTCATGACTATGAAAATTGTAAATTCACACTGAAGGCATCTAAACTATGAATTAACACATGTGGAATTATATACTTAACAAAAAAGTATGAAACAACTGAAAATATGTCTTATATTCTAGGTTCTTCAAAGTAGCCACCTTTCCCTTTGACGACTGCTTTGCACTCTCTTGGCATTCTCTTAATGAGCTTCAAGAGGTAGTCACCGGGAATGGTCTTCCAACAATCTTGAAGGAGTTCCCAGAGATGCTTAGCACTTGTTGGCCCTTTTGCCTTCACTCTGCGGTCCAGCTCCCCCCAAACCATCTCGATTGAGTTCAGGTCTGGTGACTGTGGAGGCCAGGTCATCTGGCATAGCACCCCATCACTCTCCTTCTTGGTCAAATAGCCCTTACAAAGCCTGGAGGTGTGTTTGGGGTCATTGTCCTGTTGAAAAATAAACGATGGTCCAACTAAACGCAAACTGGATGGAATAGCATGCCGCTGCAAGATGCTGTGGTAGCCATGCTGGTTCAGTATGCCTTCAGTTTTGAATAAATCTTCAACAGTGTCACCAGCCAAGCACCCCCACACCATCACACCTCCTCCATGCTTCACGGTGGGAACCAGGCATGTAAAGTCCATCTGTTCACCTTTTCTGCGTCGCACAAAGACATGGTGGTTGGAACCAAAGATCTCAAATTTGGACTCATCAGACCGAAGCACAGATTTCCACTGGTCTAATGTCCATTCCTTGTGTTCTTTAGCTCAAACAAGTCTCTTCTGCTTGTTGCCTGTCCTTAGCAGTGGTTTCCTAGCAGCTATTTCACCATGAAGGCCTGCTGCACAAAGCCTCCTCTTAACAGTTGTTGTAGAGATGTGTCTGCTGCTAGAATTGTGTGTGGCATTGACCTCATCTCTAATCTGAGCTGCTGTTAACCTGCGATTTCTGTGGCTGGTGACTTGGATAAACTTATCCTCAGAAGCAGAGGTGACTCTTGGTCTTCCTTTCCTGGAGCAGTCCTCATGTGAGCCAGTTTCTTTGTAGCGCTTGATGGTTTTTGCAACTGCACTTGGGGATGCTTTCAAAGTTTTCCCAATTTTTCGGACTGACTGACCTTCATTTCTTAAAGTAATGATGGCCACTCGTTTTTCTTTACTTGGCTGCATTTTTCTTGCCATAATACTAATTGTAACAGTCTATTCAGTAGGACTATCAGCTGTGTATCCACCAGACTTTTGCTCAACACAACTGATGGTCCCAGCCCAATTTATAAGGCAAGAAATCCCAGTTATTAAACCTGACAGGGCACACCTGTAAAGTGAAAACCATTCCTGGTGACTACCTCTTGAAGCTCATCAAGAGAATGCCAAGAGTGTGCAAAGCAGTCATCAAAGCAAAAGGTGGCTACTTTGAAGAACCTAGAATATAAGACATTTTTTTAAGTCGTTTCACAATTTTTGTTAAGTATATAATTCCACGTGTGTTAATTCATAGTTTTGATGCCTTCAGTGTGAATTTACAATTTTCATAGTCATGAAAATACAGAAATTTCTTTAAATTAGAAGGTGTGTCAAAACTTTTGGTCTGTACTGTATGTATGTAGGAAATGAGCCATTTACAGCTTGTAGCCGAATTCTCGTGGTTACCGAACCAGAAATTCAACACTGCACTACTGTGGCGTATACAGCTTAGCCTCCACATTCTGAAGACAAGGTAAGAACTCTACAGCTCCACTTAGAAACATAAGACAAGCAGATATCAGAAAGGCATTATAGTTCACACCTGGAGGGAAACATTTTTCTCCAAAGAGGAATATGGTGGTACTACGGTCATGTTATCATACAGACATTGTCACATTGAACAAATATCCAATAAACACAGCAAGGACTAGAAAAACAGTGAAAAACAGCACACAGAACAAAGAAAAGAAAGTGCACCTCAGAAAGTGGTGGAGAGTGAGAAACGCAACAAGTGTCACTGGGCACACTATCATTCAAAACACTGTTCTCTGTGGTCCGGTGGTTAGAAGACGACGACAAGGTAGGAAAGCGGTCTTTACTAAAGAGAATGGATGTTATCTCCTCTTCAAGGCTCTAGACAAGTTAGAAAGTGGAGAGCAAAGTGATAAGAAAAGAAACATAGAAATATTAGAAACTAACCAGGAGTAAAATTATTGTGAAGGTACCACAAAGTGATCCCAATAGACAGTGAAACCAAAGAGAGAATAACGCTAGAAGCTACAGTCTGGAAAAAGAGAATCCTGATTAATAAAGGATTTCATTGCACACCTAATGGTCTGAAAATGAGGCTTTACATTTTATCCTACAAGCAATCCATTTGTGTACTTTGCAACAGTAATAAGAACAACAACCCTATGGTCCCTAAAGGCTGCTTCTGCTGGAAAGCCCAATCTGAAGCTTCACCGGCCCAATATCAACTAACTGGAGCCCTCACAACATGCTATACATTTATACATGGGGCTGCCATTGTAATTGATCTGCTGCTAATATTCTTTACAATAATTACATGGGTTATAGAAAAATAGATTGGAGGTGTTCATTGACTTATACGGAAGAGCCTTCTAACGAATACTCTGACCATCACAAAGGGGAAAAGTGGGATCCTGCGTGGTATATTTACAGGTTCTACTGGTCATCGTACTCCTGCCTGTGAAGATAGTGATTAACACTAAAAAAAAAGTGATGTCCACAGGATAGGAAGTGTCAGTCCATTATTAGGCTTAGTAGCTAAAAAAAAAAATGCAGTTTTTCAGGATTTTTTTAAACCGAAAAAAAAAAATACCAATAATTTAAAAAAAAGTTTAACTTGAACAAATTATTTAAATCAATAATTTGTTTTAAATGCACAATCCTTATAATCTTTGAGAAAAATCCTGGAATGGCATAAAAAAAAAATTCTACACCTTTTACTTTCTGATACAAGTCTTGAGGGGTGCGGACAGATACAACCGCCTTCTACAGCACCAGTGAGTTCTACAGTCTGGATACTTCTCTATTGGAAAAGTGGTATGCCATGTAGTCTCCGGAAGTCAGAAAAAAAAAAAAACTGCAACCCATTGGAGGTAGCTACTGTATAGGTCAGTGCCGAACCTTTATTTTGCCCTATAACATGACTAATGAAATACGCCTGAACAAAGTCTCATCCGAAAGGAACAGGCAGCCATATGTAGACAACTCTGCCTTGGAAAGATAGATTGCTGTCCTTCTCTCCTTCAGTGGTGGATGCATGTGTTGTGACTGTCACACAGTTGCGACACATGCAGCAGTGGTGCCGAACAGCTGATTATCGGGAGCGCTCCAGGTTACGGAGGCAGCTATTCAGGAAACGCTATAGCTAGTTGGATAAGCACTTATCCAAAGCTATTCCGTCATCTCTAGTAACAATTTTTTGAACTTCTGAGTTTCAGGCTCCATGTCTCACCATCCACTACTACTTTGATCATGAGACTACCATCGTTTTATAGACAATCATCTTGGCTATCTCATACATAAATTTGACTTGATTTGCTCCTGGTGGTGGAGGAAATAACATTTTCTTCCTGTATATTACAAAGGGCAATCTGTTCCCACATTCCCTAATAGTTCATTGTCCGTTGCTTCCCAAGTTAAAGGTCATTGGTTCGACCGAGGAGCAGCCATGAAGAAGATTTTCCAAGAAAAGAGAAACAGCATCATCCAGTTCAGTGTTCCCCAACTCCAGTCCTCAAGAGCCACCAACAGGTCATGTTTTTTCAGGATTTCCTTAGTATTGAAGAGGTGATAATTCCATCACCTACACAGGCAATTATTCCATCACCTGTACCATACTAAGGAAATCCTGAAAACATGACCTGTTGGTGGCTCTTGAGGACTGGAGTAGGGGAACACTGATCCAGCTCACCAGTAGTGGTCTCTCAGCCAAGAAAATTGCCAATCTGCATCATGTGAGTGCCATGACAGTTGGAAGAATACGAAATGTCCATCCATTCAAAGGCAGAGGTGGATATCCAGGAAAAATATCAGAATCATTAAGTCAGTTCTTCACAAGGTCTATCAGTTCTGGTGCGAAAAACATGGCAGAGGAGGTGGTTCGTATGCTTCGTAATAGTGAGATCACAGACGTCGATGCAAGCACCGTGCAACGCACATTACACAAGTCTGGAATGGTGGCTCAAAAAAAGGTGGTCCCGATTTCAAAATAGTCATAAGAAGCGTTTACTCCAGTTTGCAAAAAAAAAGTACGAAAAGTGGGCAGTCTAAGATTTGAAATGACTGATTTGGAGCGATGACACGAATGTCAATAGACTAGGCACACATAGGTTCAAATGAGTCTGGGAGAATTAAGGGAAAAAGGAGCCAACGGAAAAAGGAGCTAACGGATTGAGAAATTGAAGGAACTATCAAGTTCATTGAAGGAAGTCTGATCGTATGGGGTTGTTTCACAGTCAAAGGTGTTGGATACTTGATCAGAATCGATGTCTCATTGCTGAGCTATATGCGAGTATCCTACAAGACGAGTTACTTTGTACACTCAAGTACTATGGACGACCGTGTTCCAGCAGGACAACACTTAGCATACGTCGAAATTGGCGAAGAAATGGTTCAATGACAATGAAGAATTGGTCCTCACAGTCCCCAGACTTCAATCCAAATCGAACACTTAGGGGTAGAGTTGAAGAAAAAGCTGTATACATACCCAAATGAGTCGACCAGTATACACCAACTTTGAGAACATGTAGAAGAGACTTGGGATTAGATTTTGGTTGAGACATGCTTGAATTTGATAGAGAGCATGCCCAGAAGGATTCAGGCAGTGTTGAAGGCAAAAGGTGGATTTACAAAATACTCACAAAATAATAATTAAAATTTAGATTTTTAGGAGCAAAACAGTAACAATACAGTGACATGACAAGAATCTGCATAACTAATCACATGCTAAATAGTTGTAAGTCAAATATATGCAGGAGATAGCCAAGTTAATTGTCTATCAAATGATTGTAATTTCACGTTCAAACCAGTATTGGATTGGTGAGATATGGAGCCTGAAAGTGAAAAGTTCAAAACATTGTTACCCTTTTGCTCGCCTATAAATACCTGCAGTTAGAATATGGTTTCATTACAGTATTAACATGTCTGCAAATAAAACAAAGCAATTAAAGGGAACCTGTTACCCCAAAATCAATGGTGAGCTAAGCCCACCGGCATCAGGGGCTTATCTACAGCATTCTGTAATGCTGTAGATAAGCCCCCGATGTATCCTGAAAGATGAGAAAAAGAGGTTAGATTATACTCACCCAGGGTCAGTCCCGCCGCGGTCCGGTCCGATGGGCGTCGCGGTCCGGGGCCTCCCATCTTCTTACCATGACGTCCTCTTCTTATCTTCACGCTGCGGCTCCGGCGTACTTTGTCTGCCCTCTTGAGGGCAGAGCAAAGTACTGCAGTGCGCAGGGGCCGGGCCTCTTTGACATTTCCCGGCACCTGCGCACTGCAGTACTTTGCTCTGCCCTCAACAGGGCAGACAAAGTACGCCTGTGCCGGAGCCGCAGCGTGAAGACAAGAAGAGGATGTCATCCTATGAAGATGGGAGGCCCTGGATCCGGACCACCCCTGGGTGAGTATAATCTAACCTCTTTTTCTCATCTTTCAGGTTACATCGGGGGCTTAGCTCACCTTCAATTTTGGGGGTGACAGATTCCCTTTCAGATTAATACAACTTTAAATGAAGAGAATAGTACAAGTAAACAAAGTAATTTTGGAAAATTGTTGTGGTCGTCCCAAGTTCTTCATTGACGTGTCCTGTAATGTGCTCATTGTTAAGTAGTGAAAAGAAAATTACTGAAGTTAGGCAACACAACACAGGGCTTTACAAAAAACAAACAAACCATAGTATGGTGGTTCTCCAAGACTCAGATACCAATAGTCTAACCTTAGAGAAGTGAATTAATGCTTAAAAGCCACCATCCACCCTTGCATTTAAGGGGACTATACATTTGCTAATCTAATATATAATTGCCTAGAATACTACTTCCTGCAATTTGTGCCAACTTCCGTGGCAATGTCCGGAGCTAATGTCCGGAGCTAATGTCCGGAGCTAATGTCCGGAGCTAATGTCCGGAGCTAATGTCCGGAGCTAATGTCCGGAGCTAATGTCCGGAGCTAATGTCCGGAGCTAAGCGACGTCAACAGTGTCCAGTGTCTGATTGGTTGCCGCCTGCTGCGAGCGACCAATCAGAAACGTGCCGTACTGTGACACACTCCGCCCGCCATTTTGGTGTGATTTTTGAATTTTTACCTCACAGCAAGTTTCTACTGCGTGGAGGCGGGCCCAGTGACGTTGCTCTTCAAGCTCCTGCCGAATTTCGTCAAAAAAATGATAATACCATTTACCAAAACTATATATATTTAGTTGTGAAGTGGTTCAGTGACATTTTCACACCAATTTTGAACTTTTGTTTGGTGTTTTCTCCATATACTGCCTATTATTTTTGTTCTTTCTTACTATTATTTATTAATTGTATTATTCTTACATTTGAATAAATAAAGTATATATGGATTCTAGACTCCCGATTCTTTAGAATCGGGCTGCCATCTAGTGTATAATAAGTTAATAACCAATCCTGGTGCCCTCAGTTTGCCTCCTTAGCCAATGCTAATGTTCCAGCCCTCCTGCATTTAACATGGCTTTTACAGTGCCATATGGAGAATTGGCAAGTCTGAATCATGGCTCTCAAAGCACAGGAAAGGAAGTGGTTCTGAAATGCCACTGTGCTCCCAGGCCATATATTGGATGCAAGTGGACTCCAGTATCAGCGAAGTAGGCAGTGGATGTTTCTGAGATGTTGGAGAAAACCTTTTCAAATACCACAAGTTTTCTATTTTAGGCTTAACTACATAGCCTGATCATTGGTTTTCTAGATTGCTAACCACATAATTTTGTGGTTCTTTTTGAGTAGCGCTCATATCACTTTGTTGAGGGCCAATTGAACGTTCACGTGAGGCAAGCAGGCCTGTCCTCAGCAGCTTTTGTTAGCACTATGGCCAAGAATGTGTAGTGAGAACTACTTCTGAAACCACTGACTGCTGACTAGTAGTGCGCATGCCCCGATCACACAGCATACTCTATATAGCTGTCTGGCTGCACAGTACAAGTCAGCAGTCACACAGTTACCGAAGAAGTGCTGACTGTTGTTTTGTGGAGTCTAACTGCGCATGGCAGAGAACGGCCACCGTCAACCTGCCTCATGATTGTTCCAATTGGCCCTCAGCGCAGTGTTGTGAACATTACCTCCTAATGGCCCAGTGTACATACTCGGCTCGATCTTAGACCGTCCATGTGCGCCTGGGTGCATGTGCAGGGATATCCGATGTAAACTAGTACTACAACAAGCTCAATCAGAGCAAGAGAAGTGGATGGAAAACAAAATATAAGGTTAAGACAAGTGATTAGGCTATTCAGGTAAGCCTGCATTGGGAGGAGCATGCATTTTAGAAAAGGAACTATGGTTCAGTTTTAGGCACTGTTGCTTTGCAGCGCTGGGGTCCTGGATTCAAATCCCACCAAGGAGAACATCTACAAGGAACTTGCATGCTCTCTCCATGTTTACGTGGGTCTCCTTGAGGTTCTAGGATTTTCTCCCACACCCAAAACACATTCTGATATGAAATATAGATTGTGAGTGCCAACGGGGACAGTATCTGTAAAGAGCTGTGGAATATGATGGAACTGGATAGGTAAGCATGATAAATATTTTAAAATTTTGTTTTTCTAAGATCTTTTTATTAAAAAAAAGATGGATTTAGCATTGTGGTCCAACCCATTTCAGTTTTGGAGAAGCACTTCTACACTGATAATTGTTATCGTAGCTCCTGCATTAAAAAATAAACCATACAATCAATCAGTACTGTACAGGTCATATTTGTTTTACAATGGCAAACAGGACAATGCAGCCCACACAGCGTACAGATTTTTACCAAACTCCTGCGGCATATGTAGGAGAGACAGTGGGGTCCGAATCACTTGAAAAGCAAAAGGGATAGCTTTACAGTACATTCAAGTAACGAATTACAGACACATATTTTAGTCAGGAGGCCTATAACTGACCAGGCCACCATTTAGTCAAGTACACCTTTTATCCCCTAAATGTAATACCATAATCACCTTACCAGTCATGTCTTTCCTTTGGATAAAATTTAGAATTTTGACTTTTCATTAATTCTTTATCAAATAAAGATCCACTCCAATCACTGCTTTATCTCTTACATTAGTGTTCGATTACAAATTCCCATGCGGACATTGTAAAATCACTAGAATCTCTACTCCATCACACTATTTAAGTCGATACTATAAGGAAAGCTGGACTTAATATTTTTTAAAATATATAATAATTTAGGGAACAATTAGCAGAAAACAGATACTGGTATTAATGATTAAGTAGTAAGGAATTAATTGAATAGAAGGAAAATAATCATAGTGAATTTTGGAGTAAAAAAAATTGTTTCACTCTTGGAGGTACCTACACCCAGAATTTCTATGTTTTTAATGGCTCAAGCACACAACTGATTTTCGCAGAAGAATGCCATCTCTGGTTTTCACGGATAGCACTCGTACCTATGATATTTGATGGCCCACAAAAAAAATTGGAGACATGTCTGATTTAGAGCAAAGTGTTATAACAAAATCGGCAATGCAAGTCAATGAAAAAAAAAATGGATCGCACTCAGATGACATCCAAGTGTGGTCCGATTTTCATGGACTGGCAGAGAAACTTTTTTTTTTTATCTGAACTACCGTAAATGGCTTGTCTTTTTTGTAACATTTAGACCTGGTCTAAATCAGGTCAGGATATACTAACAAATCCAAATTTCAATGAACTCGTTTATTATCCATTATCAACCTACTCAGACAGACACAAAAAGTAACTTAAAACTACTAAATGTCACGATGCATGCACGAGATAAATCTGTGACATACCCCGTGTGTCTGCAGAGGTAACGGAGTGACACATCGTTTTTCCCATTCGTTGGGACGTGGATCAGGTGTAGACTCCATGAAAGTGCGCTTGAGCTCACTAATGCTAGCCTGATGTCTCAAAATCTCATCTTGTGATTTATCCAGATCCTATTAATGGATTATGTAAAAAAATAAAACAAAACAAAAGAAAACACAAAAGACAACTCGACAAGAACTCAAATTTGATGGAAAAACAAGTTAGCCATTAAAGTGGGGAAAAAAAGCAGTAAAAGACAAAATGTTTGGCCCGTTTTGTAGCACTAAAAGCTATGATATCAATACACATAAGCAAAAATCCTGAACTGATCCACATGTGGCCGATAGGGTAGAGCTGCATGAGATCTGATAAGTCTAGATTTCAAACAAATCAGTTATCGGTTTTCCCAATCTAGATTACATATTGTAATGATAGATCTGATTTAGAATCTTTGTTTCCTAAATTAAAATGAAGCACAGAGATTACTGGTGTGAGAAACGGAAATTGGTTTGCTGAATTGAAAAGTGCGTGCCCAAAACAGGTCAGACATCTCTCTTCACATGTAATGTTGTTACATTCATCATCAAAGTAAAAACTCTGACTTTTGACAAAAGCATAAATTTAACTTGAAATTAAGAATGGGGATAATGAAATGAATAATTCATCATAAAGTATAGAAAGTCAGAGCAAATCTTTGATTCTTGAAATGGTCTTCAAGAAACAGCTTATTAAAAAAAAGCTGCAGAAAGCAACATGAATGATTAGTTTGGTTAGAACAGTGAAAAATGTGACATAACCACAGGAAAACAATAAGAGAACAAAAAACATATAGGGGGCTGATCGGCAGCCCTTGGGCTATGTTCCACCTTTAATTGAATAATGTGGTCATCTTTCACCAGTGGTATATACATTGCATTAGCGTAGTGAGGAGCACACAGAACTTTCCATGGACCATCGGAGAGAAGTTTACACCTGAAGTCACAGCATGCAGGCTTCTCCCACCCCACCGGTCATGCATGTCATGCACCGTGTCCTGAGCAGAAGCTTGCATGTAACAGCCCCACCCTCGCAGCAGTGGCAGATCAGATGGACGGGTTGTTGTCATACAAACCTCCAACATTAAATTGCTATGCCTCACATAAATATTTTCTCCTTGCATTCTCAAGGACTTGCTCTGTGAAATTAAAATTAAAAAAACGGAAAAATATATATATATATAAAGCCAAACAAACAAGCAGGATTTGGTATGAGTAGTTGGACTGACAATTAAGCTGCAGACACAATAAGGCTGCTGAAGGTCATGGTCTGTATAATGCCAGCTAAATTTACATCCTGTAGGAACTTCTCCAGAACGGGTCATGAATGATCAATCCAACTAGGATCCCAAACCTAACAAGGGGGTTACCACATTCCACCACACACAGGCTGACGAGACATGGTTTGCAGGCACAAATACTCAAGAGCAGCAATCTACACCTGTGGCATCGGTGGTTCATCCTCTTCTTTTTCCGGCTAGACCAAAGCGTATTACGTCACCAAAAGTGAGAAAATAATTATTAGTTCAGGCTAGTGAGAGTGTCCAAAAAGTTCTACAGCAGTTTACGATGGTCAAGGAGAAATATCAGTTTGTTCACCTGCTTTGTGGTAGAGATGAATTCGGCAGATCTGGAGGTTAAATACACACGAGCCGTTTCATGTCACTCAAGCTTACTACACGTCTGCAAAGTTTCCATTAAAAGTTCCCTACTGACCTAATGTATCGGCATATCTACATTTATTGTCCTCTCATGTTACCTATTCCAGTGTTTCTGTAGATAGATGGCGTCTGATCATGAGGAAAGCATGGCTACACAACCCCAGCTCTCCTGCCAGGTCTGTTCTCCTAAACGCACTCCCCAACAACGAAACCGCGTCACCGAGAAGGAGAAGCCATGGAATTATGGAGATAAGATCGATAGACCGGTTAATAATATGCAAATGATGAAAAGAAACAGTTTCAAAACATCTTGATTTATTGAGCATCAGCGCCACACACAGGAAAGCCAAGCTCTTACACACCTTGGCTGCCATCAAGGAGGTTACTAATGGTTGCCTGGGGAATGTTCGGCCATGCTGAATGCACTTGGGCACCCAAATCAGAAAAAAAGTCTGGCAGCTCCCTTTGCAATTGCGGACCAATGACATCCCAGATGTGCTCAGTGGAAGACAAGTCCGGAGATGCTGCAGCCAATGGTCACACGTTTAGGCCATGCAGACTGCACACAGTAGCACAAGCAAAATACAAACTGACACCATCGTGTAGAAAAATGTAATTTTATCTTCCATGAAACCAACATTAAAGAAGCTCTCCACGAAGGTTTTTCTTCATTATATGTGTATCTGCATGTAGTGTGAGTATTAGTATACTCCTCTACAGCCGCACTCTCCGGGATCCAGCGCCGTTCTTCTCTGCTCATGAGTGACCTCACCGCTCTCCAGACTCTCTGGGTCACAGCTCTGCGTGATCTGAAAGTGACTTTTACAATGTAAGTAAATGGAGACTCAGAACAAGGCGGCATAGGCTTTCATTGTAAAAGAGACTAATGGATCATGCATAGGGTAATCTGGCTAGTTGTAACTGCGGTGACATCTCAGAGAAGCACGGTGCTGGACACCAAAGAAAGAGCCGACATGCAAGTAAATAATACACTCGCACTTCATTACATGCACATACACACATTTCATGAATAAAAAACAAATTAGCGGCAGTGCTTCTTTAATAGAATGCCAGTACGTGTATTTCTGCACGTGGCGCTTTTACTCAATACTGAGGAAATCGAGAGGTTTCGAAATTGTGGTTTCCAATTTTCATCATTTGCATAACACCACCATGTCTATCCATCCTGTAGTTTCCATAATTCCATATCTTCCATACCGATGCAATTTCAATGTTGAGGAGAGTAATTTCATCCTCCATTAAACAACAGTTCTGGAGCATCACCACACCTCGCTGCTACTCCTCGCTACTCCTCCATTATTCCTCCTCGCTACTCCTCCATTATTCCTCCTCGATACTCCTCCATTATTCCTCCTCAATACTCCTACATTATTTCTCCTCGCTATTCCTCCTCACTACTCCTCCATTATTCCTCCTCGATACTCCTCCATTATTCCTCCTCGCTACTCCTCCATTATTCCTCCTCAATACTCCTCCTCAATACTCCTACATTATTTCTCCTCGCTATTCCTCCTCGCTACTCCTCCATTATTCCTCCTCGCTACTCCTCCATTATTCCTCCTCGCTACTCCATTATTCCTCCTCAATACTCCTACATTATTTCTCCTCGCTATTCCTCCTCGCTACTCTATTATTCCTCCTCGCTACTCCTCCATTATTCCTCCTCGCTACTCCTCCATTATTCCTCCTCAATACTCCTACATTATTTCTCCTCGCTATTCCTCCTCGCTACTCCATTATTCCTCCTCGCTACTTCTCCATTATTCCTCCTCGCTACTCCTCCATTATTCCTCCTCGCTACTCCTCCATTATTCCTCCTTGCCACTCCTCCATTATTCTATTCCTCCATTATTCCTCCTTGCCACTCCTCCATTATTCTATTCCTCCATTATTCCTCCTCGCTACTCCTCCATTATTCCTCCTCGCTACTCCTCCATTATTCCTCCTCGCTACTCCTCCATTATTCCTCCTCGCTACTCCTCCATTATTCCTCCTCGCTACTCCTCCATTATTCCTCCTTGCCACTCCTCCATTATTCTATTCCTCCATTATTCCTCCTCGCTACTCCTCCATTATTCCTCCTTGCCACTCCTCCATTATTCTATTCCTCCATTATTCCTCCTTGCTACTCCTCTATAATTCCTCCTTGCTACTCCTCTATTATTCCTCCTTGCTATTCCCCTATTATTCCTCCTTGCTACTCCTCTATTGTTCCTCCTTGCTACTCCTCCATTGTTCCTCCTTGCTACTCCTCCATTGTTCCTCCTTGCTACTCCTCCATTGTTCCTCCTTGCTACTCCTCCATTGTTCCTCCTTGCTACTCCTCCATTGTTCCTCCTTGCTACTCCTCCATTGTTCCTCCTTGCTACTCCTCCATTGTTCCTCCTTGCTACTCCTCCATTGTTCCTCCTTGCTACTCCTCCATTGTTCCTCCTTGCTACTCCTCCATTGTTCCTCCTGGAAAGAAATAGACTCCTGGATGATCTCATTCTCCTTGTAAAGTCAGGTGAGAAAATGAATAGCGTGATTATGGATGAGTAAAAATATAGCGTCTCTCGTCCAGTCGATGTGTTCCATAACTACACTTATCTTAGAGATTAATATATCTACATGGAGAAATTCTAGACCCGTATTATGCAGTGTGGCTCTGTTCCCCTCACATTGTACATTAGAAATTGTAATTCTATGTATGTAATATATTAACATGTGCTGATGTTGGCCATCGGGCCGGCAGTGGCCATGATTTTACAGATTTTCAGGTACTTGAGGTAAATAAACACTCCTTTCTGGTCTGCGTAGAAGAGGTGTCAATTCAATTCTCCGGAGGTCATGCTTTTGTCTCCTGATCAGAAACAGCCATCTGTACTGCATATTACAAGTCTTTATAATGTCTGATTGTCATACCCAACTGACAATTTCTCGTCACTTGTTTTGTTATGTCAATAAAGCATTTTTAATGTTATAAAAATTAAATAATTCCCTAAATAATACGTCATGGTCGGCACACACTAGAGAATGTCAGTCTGCAGGGAACACAATATATGGACAAGGGGAATAGTGAAAAACAATTGTCAAATTCGGCATGCATTTCCAGTAGAGCTAATAGAGAAAGGGCACAAGGCAGAATATTAGAGGCCTTAGAATAAAGTATTTTATGGGAAACAAGTGTTCACTAGAATAAGGCCTGTGATAACATGTTAGACAGTCGTTCAATGCCGCAAACAGTGGAATATAAATGAGCCCTTACTCTATTGTCGAGCAGCTCTACCTCCATAACTCAAGATGCCTCAATTACATACAATGGGCCTCAATTATTATTAGTGTCTGGAAGCAAAATTGGCTTTGCAGCCCACACCAACCAATCACAGCACAGCTTACATTTCATAAACTGCTCTGGTAAAATGAAAGCTGAGCTGTGAATGGTTCCTTTGGGTAACAGGGACACTTAATAAATCTGCTCCAAAGTCCTACTGATAAATAATGCAGTAAAAACAATCATAAGGACATGTCGGAAAGCTATTTAACTACAGAATAGGACAAAAGTGGCGATCTAGGGGCATAAAGAGTATGGACAGAATCCCTTCAGGTCAATTCTAGAAGAATTGTGAGTGAGTGAAATGTAAATCAAACACATATATACCCATACAAAGAGCGACTGTCTTATTCTAGCATCAGAAGAATATGAAGTGCTCTGCTTAGTTACCCCATGTTATACAACCACATACTGGCCATATACACAGATAAAAAATTAAAAATTGTTCCCCCATTTCATTGGTTCTATATTTTTCTAGGCTGAAAAAGAACATACAGACGTGAAAACTAGATGCAAGTGGCAGCCATAATAGTGTTACACACCTCTTCCCCTGCTTTCTCATTCAGGTCAGGGTCAGAAAAAGAGCCCAATGGATTCGTCTTAGGCTCCAGGTAGCAAAGAGACAGAGCAAGAGGGAGGGAAAGGAGCAATGAAAATGGGACAGACTGAGAGGCTGAAAGGAGCAGCACAAATATGAGGACGAGGGATGGGATGAAGGACGGAGAGGTAAGAGGAACGTAGCGCTGCAGATTAGATGGCAGGAAAGACACACAAACTTCTGGGAGACTGGGGAAGCTAATGTATCCATCCTCATCAAGCAAGGAAGGGAACTTCAGAGAGAAGATTTTGCAAAAGCTGAATGAAAAGAAGCCACATTCCACGGCCTTGTATTTTACGGACAGATGGCTATTGTAAACGGCTAGTGGAGGAAAATGGCTGCCTGCATCAGTGGTAGAGTCCAGGATTTTTGATAGCAAATCATTGTGAATTGGGGTCACTTCCTTGGTAGTACAGTCCTTAATATGTATGCCATCATCACTAGAGGATAATTCATGCTGTTCCTCCACTGTGTCATCATCATCATCATCATCATCATCTGAAATATCTGAAGGCAAGTCCATCTCCGGGATGGATGGCAGGTTGGCGGAGATGGCATGACTGCAGTGGATGGGTGACTGTGATAATGGGTGACTGAGCTAATCCAACAACACCAGCAGCAAGCAGGTGGATATGGGTGTGTATTCAAATGCAATCGTGTAGAAAACAAAACGTGAAAAAAATGTGTACGCAATAGGAACAGAGAAAGAAAAAAACAATAGAAAAATGTTAGTAACAAGTTTATATAGATACAGTACTCTGCAATCAGAAAACAATTCTCCCCACTGAGTAACGGGACAGTGTATATACATGCCACAACCTATACTGCGTGCGTGCGCCAGCAGACTCCTAGGACCCTGTGTATTCAGGGCTGGAGAAAATAGCTACCTGAAAACAATGATGGCTATTATCTGAGCATACAGTGTAATTAGCATGCGAGAGCCACAGGATTACAACACATTGATGCAGGCAGGAGCGGGGAGGGCAGGATCAGATTTTTAGAAGAAATGGATACAGCTGCCATACTATATATGTTCTGAACCTTTAATGTTAAATGTACTGGAAAGATTTCACTACTTGGTAAGAGGCAAGGGAAATGCTGAGATAATGGACAGGTAATCATGTCATCGGAGGGGACCCCTAAAGGCACGGACAGCATGTGTTCAGACAGCTTTTACGCAAGGCGGCAGCATTGTCACTTGCAGTAGAAATCCACAACTGAATGTTTTCGGAGATCGCCTTCAGATCTGGTTACCATTGCACAGTTATTGCGGGTTTTGTGCAGGAGTGGAATAACTCATGACAAAATGAGCACTCAGTCATTAGTGAAGTTCAACTTGAAAACATTTAGAAAAACGTGTAAAATGTCTATGTCTGAGTGTGCCAGTAATCCTATTACTGCAGAATAACTAGCTAGCTTTACTAAGTAAAACATTTATTGTATGCATCTCTGCAGTTCTACAACAATGATTGTGTACAATGTATACAGCCATAGCAAACAGGCGCAAGAAGCAGAAGTTACCAGCCAGCGCCCATGGCACAGACACCCAGCGCCCATGGCACAGACACCCAGCCCCCAAACTTATTAAGCAGGTCTGTGTTACCCTTACCTTGGTGTCGTTCGTGAATACTGATGGAGCACCGGGTGCAGATATTCCATCCTGAGCTTCGCGAGTTGTAGCCAATAATCCGGACATTAAACCGTCCACGCCGCTGTCTCCGGCAGAAACCGATGCATCCCTCAGAAGGCTCTGATCTGTGATGCTTCCAATCGGAGCTGGGAAAAGGCAGAATATACATCACCAATAAAACTATGGTATACTGGAAAGAGGGCTTGGCAGAAGTTTTGTAGGTATTATGTCCATAATTGGCTCAGTTTCCAGAAATTGCGGAGGTCACAAACGACAAAAAAAGTTATGAAGTGCATATCAAAAAACAGATTACATAAATCACATAAAAGTGTGCTTTGTTGGTTTTTTCTCTTTTTTTTTTAAATTATATACAGTGCAACTACCCCATCTGGAACAAAAAAAACTACTTTCTTTATCATTAAAGTCATAATGTTGGTGTGGTATGCTGTTTTGTAATTGATCTAAATTTATTGAAGTAATACAATCACAAGGCACTGAATATTCCAAGTTCGCAAAACTCAAAAATAAAATAAATGCGGTAGTATCAACAAAGACTACCAGGAATCAATGTTCTAACAGTAAAACCATCAGGGTATTCCAAGACAGAAGCGCACGCTCTGCACTAATCGAGGCATAGTACGGCCTTGACACGGGTTGCAATACCATGCAGTATTTGGCTTTACCCACCATAACAATTCATCACCAATCCTATCACAGGTGCCTGGAATGGGCTCCATTTGTCCTTCCTATAATGAATGGAGAGCATGTATGATCATTGCTCCATAGCGACGTACTAGGGATCAGTAGGGGGTCAGATCCCCAGCAAACTGTCACTTATCCTGTTGATCGGTGATAAATTGCTATGGTGAGCCCACCCCTTTAAGTGACTGCTCTGCTATGACAGAGTAAGTGACATAGAAGCTGAGCTCCTGTACATCTCAGTCTCGATTTTGTCATTAAACTGATCCTTCTATTCTGCAAGCTCCTTAAAATGGTTGATGTCCAAAAGAACCCCACAAATGTGTACTGGCCTGAGGAGGATAACAGGTCCCCAACCCTTCCCCTTTCTCTCCAAATCTCACCCCAATTGCTTCAACAGCATTCTCCTGCAAGTATCGGACTCCGAGCCAGAAGTAGCCTAGAAATAGGGATTTTTGTGTGCTCACCGTAAAATCCTTCTCTCCGAGCCAATCATTGGGGACACAGACCATGGGGTGTATGCTACTGCCACTAGGAGGCTGACACTAAGTGATACAAAGAAAGTTAGCTCCTCTCCTGCAGTATACACCCTCCTGCTGGCTCTCAGCTAACCAGTTCGGTGCAAAAGCAGTAGGAGATCAATAACAATATATGAGCGTATAGCACGTCACATTATATATATGAGAGTATAGCATGTCAAATTATAAAACAAGCACAAGCTAATAATTGGGTGGGAGCTGTGTCCCCCAATGATTGGCTCGGAGAAAAGGATTTTACGGGGAGTACACAAAAATCCCTATTTCTCCTACGCCTCATTGGGGGACACAGACCGTGGGACGCCCCAAAGCAGTCCCTGGGTGGGGGCAACATCAGATCAGGCCCTGTGTAACCGCTACTTACAAGTGCGATACCGCAGCCTGGAGAGTCCACCTGCCCAGACTTACATCTGTGAAAGTCTGGGAATCATAGTGCTTCAAGAATGCATGCGGACTGGACAAACCCGCAAGCTTGCAGTCGTGCTGTGCAGACGCCTGGTGCCTAGAATCCAATAAACCTCGATAGACAGGGAGCTAGGCTGACATCTAACACGGAAGGATTCCTGGATGGTGTAACAAATCCACCAAGCTAACATGGCCAAAGAAACGGCTAAACCCTTCCCGCAACCATCAGGAAGCAGTCCTCTTACAGTGAGGTAGCCCAAATAAAAAGTGTCCAACCTTCGGAAGGATGCAGTCCTCAAGACATACCTACTCAGAGCACTCACCACGTCCAGAATATGGGGAACCCATTCCATTATGTGGACTGGTGCCGAAAGAGATGAGGGAAGAACGATGCCCTCATAACTGTGGGAATACAATACCACCTTGGTAACAAGGGATGGGGATTACCAGTAGACAACCTTGCCTTGATGGTAATAAGGGAAAAAGGTCTGAAAGAACAGAGCGGCTAGCTCCGAAGGCTCGTCAGGATGACGAGATCGCAGAGAAAAAAGGGCGATGTTCCCAGATAGTAAAGACTGTCTGGATCAAAATGAGTCTACTGTAAGACTCCCAGGATCATTAAGGTCCGAAAGATCTAACGGTATGCGATAGGGAAGAACCACATGTGAAGACTCCCTGCGAGGTCCATATTTGCAGTTTTGTTGCAATAAGACGGAAAAATACTAGTTCAGCAAACGAGAAAAAACCTGACATGGTCATTGCGGATCTCCCAGGATCACTGGGGCCCTTCCTGCTTCTGAAAAGATCTCGGAAGTAGTGGAAGAGGGGTGAAGTAAACTGGTACCATGGAAGAACCAGAACATGCATTGCGATGGCTTTTGGACCTGGAGGCTGAACCATGAACTTAGAGTACATTGGCGTTCAGTCTGGATGCCATCGGACCTACATCTGGAGTGCTCCACAGAAGACGGATCTGATGGAATACTTCCAGGTGAAGTTCCAACTCACATGAGGCGGGACTCTGACGGCGTCCGCCGCCCAGAATTCTACACCTGAGATGTGTAGTGCCGAGATCACCAAATAATAGATCGTGGCCCAACAGAGAATGTGAGGTACCTCGGCCATGACGCCTGACCGTGGGTACCTGCTAGATGATTGACGTATGGCACAGACGTGGGATTGTCCGATTGAATCGGATGGGGTGACCCGCCAAAAGGCAGTGGACCTGCTATAGAACTAGCTGTACCGTTCGGATCCCCAGAACAATGATCAGGAGGAGAGGACTGGCTTTGGTAGTTACTAATAACCGGGAGAAAGGATCTTCCCTGGATGAGGAAGGAGCTTAGAGACTACCCTCTGAAAGCCTGATTGACTTGCAGAAAACGAGAGGAGCGAAGGAAACCACTTCCATTGTCGTCACCAATTTTCCTCAGAACACTCCTAGCAAATCGAATGGAATGAGGGGGATGAGTGAACAAGTGCGCGAGCTCCCTATTGAAGGGCCACGGCCTTGTCTCAAGGGAGAATCACCAAACTTCTGGAAGATTCCAGGATCATCCTCAAAAAGGATATTTGCTGGGCTGGAAATGAGGAAAAAACTTGTGTAAGTTTAGCTGCCAGCCCAGGAGAGAGAGGGTATCGCAAGAGATATAGACGACTCAGCGCCGGGCTGAAGGAGCGGCTAGAAAGTCGACCAGATAGGGCAGGACGACCACGCCTCTAGGGTGCAAGAGGAACATGACAGCCCCATAACCCCTGCGAACACTCTGGGTGCGGTAGCAAGGCCGAAGGACAAGGTCGTGATTTGAAAATGCTGTTCGCGAAAGGGAAAGAAAAGGAATATTGAAGAGGGAAAAACATAGGAATGTGAAGGTAAGCATCCTGAATGTCGGTGGATGCAAGAAACTCCACCTTTTTCCGTTGAAGTAATGGCTGAGCGGGGGAACTCCATCCGAAGAAGGGGGACCTTGTCAAGCTTGGTAGAAGTTTGGGGTTCAGGGTCGGTCTTACTTTTCGGTCCCCATTTTAGAACCAAGATCTCTTAGATCTAGACCTTCCTGGACAACTGATCCACTGCTGGTTGGTTCTATAGGAAATCAAAATAGTTAAGGTCTCTGACTAAGAGACCATTGCAACACATGTGGCAGCTAAGGGAGGGTAGAGTGCTGAACTGGAGGCCGCAAGACGGAACGAACTAGATTTGCTATCTGACAGTCAGTTGTATTTTTAATTGATGACCCATCGGGTAGGGATACTGGTAGGTATACCACAGAAGATTCTACCCGGTTAATATGCCAAGTGGCAGAATGCGCAGCTGCATGCAGAAGGAGGAAAAACCATCTCTTACTATCGCCGCTCTCTTTTGACTGTGCGGAATTAAAATGATGAACCCTCGATCCACCATCCTCTTAACAGGGAAGTGGAGAGGGATCGTCCACCATCTTGCATCATCTGCTAAATAGTGGGGATGCAGAGGGGGGGTGTTCGGACGCCAAAAAGGGAGCCTCTGTACATCCACAGAGTTAAGGTCCCCGGGTGGACAGGGCTGGTTGTCCGTCGTTAGGCCTAGCTGCAGAAGAGGATACATGGAGGCGACACTCCATGTGCTCGTCTATTGCTGGTGTGGGGAGATCGGTGTCCTTTAAAAGGACCCGTCGCCCTCAAGAATCAGACCAGGAATGGCATCTCACATCTTAGGTGGGAATATGTGGAGGGAACTACCCGCGTGTTTGCATATTGGCTGAAAAAAGGATACCACGCTTGCAGAGGTTTCTGTCCAGTGGATCGCTTATCCGGACGCTCCCTGTGAGGGTGAATGGCAGATGCTCTGCGATGGAGTTTAGTTTCCTCATGAGGGACACTGCGTGATCTAGAGTAGAACTGATGTCCTCGTCAATCTACAGAGATTGGTTAATGACATAAATAGGCAAATCCATCCTTTTCTGAAGTTCTGGTGAGTCCAGAACGAAGGCAATATCCGTTCCATATTCAGAGACTTGTTCTCAGCAAATCATTGGTGAGGGATCAGGAAATGAAACTTTTGTTTTCTAGGCGCGTGTACGTTTCTAGAATACTTGTGGCCCCTGCTAGCCTGAAGGAAAGAGACCATCTATATTGGTCCTGCGAGCACGCCGAGCCACAGAGGGTTCACGGAGGGATTCAATCTCTTGTCAGAGAATCCATGGGTTGCGGCAGTTGACGAAACCCACTCAGGGAACTAGGTACTCTGGGATAAGCTGGGATTGGCAGCGGAGGGCTCCTGAGCTCATTTAGGGTGACTGGCTTCAGACTGGTCATATGCCCTTAAGACCAGGGAATGCTGGTCATGTGCCCTTAAGACCAAGGAATGCTGGTCATGTGCCCTTAAGACCAGGGAATGCTGGTCATGTGCCCTTAAGACCAGGGATTCAAGCTTCAGGAGGCTAATTTGCATATTCCAGGTGCCTTCTGGGAGAAGCGAAGTCTCCCTAAGCTAGAAGATCGTTGGGTACAGCCGGGACCAGCTGCTTCGAAAGCATCACCAAACCAGGGATTCAAGCTTCAGGAGGCTAATTTGCATATTCCAGGTGCCTTCTGGGAGAAGCGAAGTCTCCCTAAGCTAGAAGATCGTTGGGTACAGCCGGGACCAGCTGCTTCGAAAGCATCACCAAACCAGGGATTCAAGCTTCAGGAGGCTAATTTGCATATTCCAGGTGCCTTCTGGGAGAAGCGAAGTCTCCCTAAGCTAGAAGATCGTTGGGTACAGCCGGGACCAGCTGCTTCGAAAGCATCACCAAACCAGGGATTCAAGCTTCAGGAGGCTAATTTGCATATTCCAGGTGCCTTCTGGGAGAAGCGAAGTCTCCCTAAGCTAGAAGATCGTTGGGTACAGCCGGGACCAGCTGCTTCGAAAGCATCACCAAACCAGGGATTCAAGCTTCAGGAGGCTAATTTGCATATTCCAGGTGCCTTCTGGGAGAAGCGAAGTCTCCCTAAGCTAGAAGATCGTTGGGTACAGCCGGGACCAGCTGCTTCGAAAGCATCACCAAACCAGGGATTCAAGCTTCAGGAGGCTAATTTGCATATTCCAGGTGCCTTCTGGGAGAAGCGAAGTCTCCCTAAGCTAGAAGATCGTTGGGTACAGCCGGGACCAGCTGCTTCGAAAGCATCACCAAACCAGGGATTCAAGCTTCAGGAGGCTAATTTGCATATTCCAGGTGCCTTCTGGGAGAAGCGAAGTCTCCCTAAGCTAGAAGATCGTTGGGTACAGCCGGGACCAGCTGCTTCGAAAGCATCACCAAACCAGGGATTCAAGCTTCAGGAGGCTAATTTGCATATTCCAGGTGCCTTCTGGGAGAAGCGAAGTCTCCCTAAGCTAGAAGATCGTTGGGTACAGCCGGGACCAGCTGCTTCGAAAGCATCACCAAACCAGGGATTCAAGCTTCAGGAGGCTAATTTGCATATTCCAGGTGCCTTCTGGGAGAAGCGAAGTCTCCCTAAGCTAGAAGATCGTTGGGTACAGCCGGGACCAGCTGCTTCGAAAGCATCACCAAACCAGGGATTCAAGCTTCAGGAGGCTAATTTGCATATTCCAGGTGCCTTCTGGGAGAAGCGAAGTCTCCCTAAGCTAGAAGATCGTTGGGTACAGCCGGGACCAGCTGCTTCGAAAGCATCACCAAACCAGGGATTCAAGCTTCAGGAGGCTAATTTGCATATTCCAGGTGCCTTCTGGGAGAAGCGAAGTCTCCCTAAGCTAGAAGATCGTTGGGTACAGCCGGGACCAGCTGCTTCGAAAGCATCACCAAACCAGGGATTCAAGCTTCAGGAGGCTAATTTGCATATTCCAGGTGCCTTCTGGGAGAAGCGAAGTCTCCCTAAGCTAGAAGATCGTTGGGTACAGCCGGGACCAGCTGCTTCGAAAGCATCACCAAACCAGGGATTCAAGCTTCAGGAGGCTAATTTGCATATTCCAGGTGCCTTCTGGGAGAAGCGAAGTCTCCCTAAGCTAGAAGATCGTTGGGTACAGCCGGGACCAGCTGCTTCGAAAGCATCACCAAACCAGGGATTCAAGCTTCAGGAGGCTAATTTGCATATTCCAGGTGCCTTCTGGGAGAAGCGAAGTCTCCCTAAGCTAGAAGATCGTTGGGTACAGCCGGGACCAGCTGCTTCGAAAGCATCACCAAACCAGGGATTCAAGCTTCAGGAGGCTAATTTGCATATTCCAGGTGCCTTCTGGGAGAAGCGAAGTCTCCCTAAGCTAGAAGATCGTTGGGTACAGCCGGGACCAGCTGCTTCGAAAGCATCACCAAACCAGGGATTCAAGCTTCAGGAGGCTAATTTGCATATTCCAGGTGCCTTCTGGGAGAAGCGAAGTCTCCCTAAGCTAGAAGATCGTTGGGTACAGCCGGGACCAGCTGCTTCGAAAGCATCACCAAACCAGGGATTCAAGCTTCAGGAGGCTAATTTGCATATTCCAGGTGCCTTCTGGGAGAAGCGAAGTCTCCCTAAGCTAGAAGATCGTTGGGTACAGCCGGGACCAGCTGCTTCGAAAGCATCACCAAACCAGGGATTCAAGCTTCAGGAGGCTAATTTGCATATTCCAGGTGCCTTCTGGGAGAAGCGAAGTCTCCCTAAGCTAGAAGATCGTTGGGTACAGCCGGGACCAGCTGCTTCGAAAGCATCACCAAACCAGGGATTCAAGCTTCAGGAGGCTAATTTGCATATTCCAGGTGCCTTCTGGGAGAAGCGAAGTCTCCCTAAGCTAGAAGATCGTTGGGTACAGCCGGGACCAGCTGCTTCGAAAGCATCACCAAACCAGGGATTCAAGCTTCAGGAGGCTAATTTGCATATTCCAGGTGCCTTCTGGGAGAAGCGAAGTCTCCCTAAGCTAGAAGATCGTTGGGTACAGCCGGGACCAGCTGCTTCGAAAGCATCACCAAACCAGGGATTCAAGCTTCAGGAGGCTAATTTGCATATTCCAGGTGCCTTCTGGGAGAAGCGAAGTCTCCCTAAGCTAGAAGATCGTTGGGTACAGCCGGGACCAGCTGCTTCGAAAGCATCACCAAACCAGGGATTCAAGCTTCAGGAGGCTAATTTGCATATTCCAGGTGCCTTCTGGGAGAAGCGAAGTCTCCCTAAGCTAGAAGATCGTTGGGTACAGCCGGGACCAGCTGCTTCGAAAGCATCACCAAACCAGGGATTCAAGCTTCAGGAGGCTAATTTGCATATTCCAGGTGCCTTCTGGGAGAAGCGAAGTCTCCCTAAGCTAGAAGATCGTTGGGTACAGCCGGGACCAGCTGCTTCGAAAGCATCACCAAACCAGGGATTCAAGCTTCAGGAGGCTAATTTGCATATTCCAGGTGCCTTCTGGGAGAAGCGAAGTCTCCCTAAGCTAGAAGATCGTTGGGTACAGCCGGGACCAGCTGCTTCGAAAGCATCACCAAACCAGGGATTCAAGCTTCAGGAGGCTAATTTGCATATTCCAGGTGCCTTCTGGGAGAAGCGAAGTCTCCCTAAGCTAGAAGATCGTTGGGTACAGCCGGGACCAGCTGCTTCGAAAGCATCACCAAACCAGGGATTCAAGCTTCAGGAGGCTAATTTGCATATTCCAGGTGCCTTCTGGGAGAAGCGAAGTCTCCCTAAGCTAGAAGATCGTTGGGTACAGCCGGGACCAGCTGCTTCGAAAGCATCACCAAACCAGGGATTCAAGCTTCAGGAGGCTAATTTGCATATTCCAGGTGCCTTCTGGGAGAAGCGAAGTCTCCCTAAGCTAGAAGATCGTTGGGTACAGCCGGGACCAGCTGCTTCGAAAGCATCACCAAACCAGGGATTCAAGCTTCAGGAGGCTAATTTGCATATTCCAGGTGCCTTCTGGGAGAAGCGAAGTCTCCCTAAGCTAGAAGATCGTTGGGTACAGCCGGGACCAGCTGCTTCGAAAGCATCACCAAACCAGGGATTCAAGCTTCAGGAGGCTAATTTGCATATTCCAGGTGCCTTCTGGGAGAAGCGAAGTCTCCCTAAGCTAGAAGATCGTTGGGTACAGCCGGGACCAGCTGCTTCGAAAGCATCACCAAACCAGGGATTCAAGCTTCAGGAGGCTAATTTGCATATTCCAGGTGCCTTCTGGGAGAAGCGAAGTCTCCCTAAGCTAGAAGATCGTTGGGTACAGCCGGGACCAGCTGCTTCGAAAGCATCACCAAACCAGGGATTCAAGCTTCAGGAGGCTAATTTGCATATTCCAGGTGCCTTCTGGGAGAAGCGAAGTCTCCCTAAGCTAGAAGATCGTTGGGTACAGCCGGGACCAGCTGCTTCGAAAGCATCACCAAACCAGGGATTCAAGCTTCAGGAGGCTAATTTGCATATTCCAGGTGCCTTCTGGGAGAAGCGAAGTCTCCCTAAGCTAGAAGATCGTTGGGTACAGCCGGGACCAGCTGCTTCGAAAGCATCACCAAACCAGGGATTCAAGCTTCAGGAGGCTAATTTGCATATTCCAGGTGCCTTCTGGGAGAAGCGAAGTCTCCCTAAGCTAGAAGATCGTTGGGTACAGCCGGGACCAGCTGCTTCGAAAGCATCACCAAACCAGGGATTCAAGCTTCAGGAGGCTAATTTGCATATTCCAGGTGCCTTCTGGGAGAAGCGAAGTCTCCCTAAGCTAGAAGATCGTTGGGTACAGCCGGGACCAGCTGCTTCGAAAGCATCACCAAACCAGGGATTCAAGCTTCAGGAGGCTAATTTGCATATTCCAGGTGCCTTCTGGGAGAAGCGAAGTCTCCCTAAGCTAGAAGATCGTTGGGTACAGCCGGGACCAGCTGCTTCGAAAGCATCACCAAACCAGGGATTCAAGCTTCAGGAGGCTAATTTGCATATTCCAGGTGCCTTCTGGGAGAAGCGAAGTCTCCCTAAGCTAGAAGATCGTTGGGTACAGCCGGGACCAGCTGCTTCGAAAGCATCACCAAACCAGGGATTCAAGCTTCAGGAGGCTAATTTGCATATTCCAGGTGCCTTCTGGGAGAAGCGAAGTCTCCCTAAGCTAGAAGATCGTTGGGTACAGCCGGGACCAGCTGCTTCGAAAGCATCACCAAACCAGGGATTCAAGCTTCAGGAGGCTAATTTGCATATTCCAGGTGCCTTCTGGGAGAAGCGAAGTCTCCCTAAGCTAGAAGATCGTTGGGTACAGCCGGGACCAGCTGCTTCGAAAGCATCACCAAACCAGGGATTCAAGCTTCAGGAGGCTAATTTGCATATTCCAGGTGCCTTCTGGGAGAAGCGAAGTCTCCCTAAGCTAGAAGATCGTTGGGTACAGCCGGGACCAGCTGCTTCGAAAGCATCACCAAACCAGGGATTCAAGCTTCAGGAGGCTAATTTGCATATTCCAGGTGCCTTCTGGGAGAAGCGAAGTCTCCCTAAGCTAGAAGATCGTTGGGTACAGCCGGGACCAGCTGCTTCGAAAGCATCACCAAACCAGGGATTCAAGCTTCAGGAGGCTAATTTGCATATTCCAGGTGCCTTCTGGGAGAAGCGAAGTCTCCCTAAGCTAGAAGATCGTTGGGTACAGCCGGGACCAGCTGCTTCGAAAGCATCACCAAACCAGGGATTCAAGCTTCAGGAGGCTAATTTGCATATTCCAGGTGCCTTCTGGGAGAAGCGAAGTCTCCCTAAGCTAGAAGATCGTTGGGTACAGCCGGGACCAGCTGCTTCGAAAGCATCACCAAACCAGGGATTCAAGCTTCAGGAGGCTAATTTGCATATTCCAGGTGCCTTCTGGGAGAAGCGAAGTCTCCCTAAGCTAGAAGATCGTTGGGTACAGCCGGGACCAGCTGCTTCGAAAGCATCACCAAACCAGGGATTCAAGCTTCAGGAGGCTAATTTGCATATTCCAGGTGCCTTCTGGGAGAAGCGAAGTCTCCCTAAGCTAGAAGATCGTTGGGTACAGCCGGGACCAGCTGCTTCGAAAGCATCACCAAACCAGGGATTCAAGCTTCAGGAGGCTAATTTGCATATTCCAGGTGCCTTCTGGGAGAAGCGAAGTCTCCCTAAGCTAGAAGATCGTTGGGTACAGCCGGGACCAGCTGCTTCGAAAGCATCACCAAACCAGGGATTCAAGCTTCAGGAGGCTAATTTGCATATTCCAGGTGCCTTCTGGGAGAAGCGAAGTCTCCCTAAGCTAGAAGATCGTTGGGTACAGCCGGGACCAGCTGCTTCGAAAGCATCACCAAACCAGGGATTCAAGCTTCAGGAGGCTAATTTGCATATTCCAGGTGCCTTCTGGGAGAAGCGAAGTCTCCCTAAGCTAGAAGATCGTTGGGTACAGCCGGGACCAGCTGCTTCGAAAGCATCACCAAACCAGGGATTCAAGCTTCAGGAGGCTAATTTGCATATTCCAGGTGCCTTCTGGGAGAAGCGAAGTCTCCCTAAGCTAGAAGATCGTTGGGTACAGCCGGGACCAGCTGCTTCGAAAGCATCACCAAACCAGGGATTCAAGCTTCAGGAGGCTAATTTGCATATTCCAGGTGCCTTCTGGGAGAAGCGAAGTCTCCCTAAGCTAGAAGATCGTTGGGTACAGCCGGGACCAGCTGCTTCGAAAGCATCACCAAACCAGGGATTCAAGCTTCAGGAGGCTAATTTGCATATTCCAGGTGCCTTCTGGGAGAAGCGAAGTCTCCCTAAGCTAGAAGATCGTTGGGTACAGCCGGGACCAGCTGCTTCGAAAGCATCACCAAACCAGGGATTCAAGCTTCAGGAGGCTAATTTGCATATTCCAGGTGCCTTCTGGGAGAAGCGAAGTCTCCCTAAGCTAGAAGATCGTTGGGTACAGCCGGGACCAGCTGCTTCGAAAGCATCACCAAACCAGGGATTCAAGCTTCAGGAGGCTAATTTGCATATTCCAGGTGCCTTCTGGGAGAAGCGAAGTCTCCCTAAGCTAGAAGATCGTTGGGTACAGCCGGGACCAGCTGCTTCGAAAGCATCACCAAACCAGGGATTCAAGCTTCAGGAGGCTAATTTGCATATTCCAGGTGCCTTCTGGGAGAAGCGAAGTCTCCCTAAGCTAGAAGATCGTTGGGTACAGCCGGGACCAGCTGCTTCGAAAGCATCACCAAACCAGGGATTCAAGCTTCAGGAGGCTAATTTGCATATTCCAGGTGCCTTCTGGGAGAAGCGAAGTCTCCCTAAGCTAGAAGATCGTTGGGTACAGCCGGGACCAGCTGCTTCGAAAGCATCACCAAACCAGGGATTCAAGCTTCAGGAGGCTAATTTGCATATTCCAGGTGCCTTCTGGGAGAAGCGAAGTCTCCCTAAGCTAGAAGATCGTTGGGTACAGCCGGGACCAGCTGCTTCGAAAGCATCACCAAACCAGGGATTCAAGCTTCAGGAGGCTAATTTGCATATTCCAGGTGCCTTCTGGGAGAAGCGAAGTCTCCCTAAGCTAGAAGATCGTTGGGTACAGCCGGGACCAGCTGCTTCGAAAGCATCACCAAACCAGGGATTCAAGCTTCAGGAGGCTAATTTGCATATTCCAGGTGCCTTCTGGGAGAAGCGAAGTCTCCCTAAGCTAGAAGATCGTTGGGTACAGCCGGGACCAGCTGCTTCGAAAGCATCACCAAACCAGGGATTCAAGCTTCAGGAGGCTAATTTGCATATTCCAGGTGCCTTCTGGGAGAAGCGAAGTCTCCCTAAGCTAGAAGATCGTTGGGTACAGCCGGGACCAGCTGCTTCGAAAGCATCACCAAACCAGGGATTCAAGCTTCAGGAGGCTAATTTGCATATTCCAGGTGCCTTCTGGGAGAAGCGAAGTCTCCCTAAGCTAGAAGATCGTTGGGTACAGCCGGGACCAGCTGCTTCGAAAGCATCACCAAACCAGGGATTCAAGCTTCAGGAGGCTAATTTGCATATTCCAGGTGCCTTCTGGGAGAAGCGAAGTCTCCCTAAGCTAGAAGATCGTTGGGTACAGCCGGGACCAGCTGCTTCGAAAGCATCACCAAACCAGGGATTCAAGCTTCAGGAGGCTAATTTGCATATTCCAGGTGCCTTCTGGGAGAAGCGAAGTCTCCCTAAGCTAGAAGATCGTTGGGTACAGCCGGGACCAGCTGCTTCGAAAGCATCACCAAACCAGGGATTCAAGCTTCAGGAGGCTAATTTGCATATTCCAGGTGCCTTCTGGGAGAAGCGAAGTCTCCCTAAGCTAGAAGATCGTTGGGTACAGCCGGGACCAGCTGCTTCGAAAGCATCACCAAACCAGGGATTCAAGCTTCAGGAGGCTAATTTGCATATTCCAGGTGCCTTCTGGGAGAAGCGAAGTCTCCCTAAGCTAGAAGATCGTTGGGTACAGCCGGGACCAGCTGCTTCGAAAGCATCACCAAACCAGGGATTCAAGCTTCAGGAGGCTAATTTGCATATTCCAGGTGCCTTCTGGGAGAAGCGAAGTCTCCCTAAGCTAGAAGATCGTTGGGTACAGCCGGGACCAGCTGCTTCGAAAGCATCACCAAACCAGGGATTCAAGCTTCAGGAGGCTAATTTGCATATTCCAGGTGCCTTCTGGGAGAAGCGAAGTCTCCCTAAGCTAGAAGATCGTTGGGTACAGCCGGGACCAGCTGCTTCGAAAGCATCACCAAACCAGGGATTCAAGCTTCAGGAGGCTAATTTGCATATTCCAGGTGCCTTCTGGGAGAAGCGAAGTCTCCCTAAGCTAGAAGATCGTTGGGTACAGCCGGGACCAGCTGCTTCGAAAGCATCACCAAACCAGGGATTCAAGCTTCAGGAGGCTAATTTGCATATTCCAGGTGCCTTCTGGGAGAAGCGAAGTCTCCCTAAGCTAGAAGATCGTTGGGTACAGCCGGGACCAGCTGCTTCGAAAGCATCACCAAACCAGGGATTCAAGCTTCAGGAGGCTAATTTGCATATTCCAGGTGCCTTCTGGGAGAAGCGAAGTCTCCCTAAGCTAGAAGATCGTTGGGTACAGCCGGGACCAGCTGCTTCGAAAGCATCACCAAACCAGGGATTCAAGCTTCAGGAGGCTAATTTGCATATTCCAGGTGCCTTCTGGGAGAAGCGAAGTCTCCCTAAGCTAGAAGATCGTTGGGTACAGCCGGGACCAGCTGCTTCGAAAGCATCACCAAACCAGGGATTCAAGCTTCAGGAGGCTAATTTGCATATTCCAGGTGCCTTCTGGGAGAAGCGAAGTCTCCCTAAGCTAGAAGATCGTTGGGTACAGCCGGGACCAGCTGCTTCGAAAGCATCACCAAACCAGGGATTCAAGCTTCAGGAGGCTAATTTGCATATTCCAGGTGCCTTCTGGGAGAAGCGAAGTCTCCCTAAGCTAGAAGATCGTTGGGTACAGCCGGGACCAGCTGCTTCGAAAGCATCACCAAACCAGGGATTCAAGCTTCAGGAGGCTAATTTGCATATTCCAGGTGCCTTCTGGGAGAAGCGAAGTCTCCCTAAGCTAGAAGATCGTTGGGTACAGCCGGGACCAGCTGCTTCGAAAGCATCACCAAACCAGGGATTCAAGCTTCAGGAGGCTAATTTGCATATTCCAGGTGCCTTCTGGGAGAAGCGAAGTCTCCCTAAGCTAGAAGATCGTTGGGTACAGCCGGGACCAGCTGCTTCGAAAGCATCACCAAACCAGGGATTCAAGCTTCAGGAGGCTAATTTGCATATTCCAGGTGCCTTCTGGGAGAAGCGAAGTCTCCCTAAGCTAGAAGATCGTTGGGTACAGCCGGGACCAGCTGCTTCGAAAGCATCACCAAACCAGGGATTCAAGCTTCAGGAGGCTAATTTGCATATTCCAGGTGCCTTCTGGGAGAAGCGAAGTCTCCCTAAGCTAGAAGATCGTTGGGTACAGCCGGGACCAGCTGCTTCGAAAGCATCACCAAACCAGGGATTCAAGCTTCAGGAGGCTAATTTGCATATTCCAGGTGCCTTCTGGGAGAAGCGAATTTTTGCCTGTAGGACATTATTGCAAGAGAGCTTGGCTGAGTAGATTACACAAGAAGGAAAACACACAGCAAGTCAGCAGGATCTAGGAGCAACATGGCAGATGTGACAACCTACATGGTGAGCTGCAGCATGTGCTACATGTTCACAGATCGACCAGAAGAAGAATCCAATTTCACCTGTCAGAAGTGTAGACTAGTGGCCCTTTTAGAAGAAAAGGTGCGGGGTCTGGAAGAAAGAATAGCAACTTTGAAACTCATCAAAGAGAATGAAGACTTTCTAGACAGAACAGAAGCATCTCTACTGGTCACAGAAGGTGAAAAAAGTGTCAGAGAACCTCCAAAAGCAGATGAGTGGAAGCATGTGACCAAAAGAAGCAAGAAGACCATGGAGAAATCACCAACCACACAACTGAAGAACCGATATCAAATCTTTGTAGAGGATGAAGATGGCACACCTAAGAATGAAGCAATACCAGCAAGCAAAAAAGAAAAGGGCACACAGCAACAAGTGACAGCAAAAAGTACAGCCAAGAAGCAACGAAGAGTGGTGGTGGTGGGAGACTCACTACTGAGAGGCACAGAAGCAGCCATCTGCAGACCGGACATAACTGCAAGAGAAGTATGCTGCCTTCCAGGTGCGATGATCAAGGATGTGACCGATAGGATACCAAAGCTCTTTAACTCCAAGGACGTCCACCCATTTCTTCTGATACATGTTGGCACCAATGACACGGCAAGGAAGGACCTACCGACAATCTGCAAGGACTTTGAAGAGTTGGGGAAGAAAGTAAAGGAACTGGATGCACAGGTAGTTTTTTCTTCTATCCTTCCAGTAGATGGGCATGGCACCAGGAGATGGAACAGGATCCTTGATGCAAACAACTGGCTAAGACGATGGTGCAGACAACAAGGATTCGGATTCCTGGACCACGGTGTGAATTACTTGTACGATGGACTCCTCGCCAGAGACGGACTACACCTCAACAAACCTGGGAAACACACATTCGCCAGAAGACTCGCTACACTCATCAGGAGGGCGTTAAACTAGAAGAAGAGGGGACGGGAAGAAAAACATTAGACTCGAACAAAGACGACCCAGGAAAACATACTCAGAAGGGAGGTAAGAACATTTCTAAAACAATCCACAGTGAGGAGATTGGAACAAAACAAAATCCTCTAAACTGCATGCTCGCAAACGCCAGAAGCCTGACAAACAAGATGGAAGAACTAGAAGCAGAAATATCTACAGGTAACTTTGACATAGTGGGAATAACCGAGACATGGTTAGATGAAAGCTATGACTGGGCAGTTAACTTACAGGGTTACAGTCTGTTTAGAAAGGATCGTAAAAATCGGAGAGGAGGAGGGGTTTGTCTCTATGTAAAGTCTTGTCTAAAGTCCACTTTAAGGGAGGATATTAGCGAAGGGAATGAGGATGTCGAGTCCATATGGGTTGAAATTCATGGAGGGAAAAATGGTAACAAAATTCTCATTGGGGTCTGTTACAAACCCCCAAATATAACAGAAAGCATGGAAAGTCTACTTCTAAAGCAGATAGATGAAGCTGCAACCCATAATGAGGTCCTGGTTATGGGGGACTTTAACTACCCGGATATTAACTGGGAAACAGAAACCTGTGAAACCCATAAAGGCAACAGGTTTCTGCTAATAACCAAGAAAAATTATCTTTCACAATTGGTGCAGAATCCAACCAGAGGAGCAGCACTTTTAGACCTAATACTATCTAATAGACCTGACAGAATAACAAATCTGCAGGTGGTTGGGCATTTAGGAAATAGCGACCACAATATTGTGCAGTTTCACCTGTCTTTCACTAGGGGGACTTGTCAGGGAGTCACAAAAACATTGAACTTTAGGAAGGCAAAGTTTGAACAGCTTAGAGATGCCCTTAATCTGGTAGACTGGGACAATATCCTCAGAAATGAGAATACAGATAATAAATGGGAAATGTTTAAGAACATCCTAAATAGGCAGTGTAAGCGGTTTATACCTTGTGGGAATAAAAGGACTAGAAATAGGAAAAACCCAATGTGGCTAAACAAAGAAGTAAGGCAGGCAATTAACAGTAAAAAGAAAGCATTTGCACTACTAAAGCAGGATGGCACCATTGAAGCTCTAAAAAACTATAGGG
Source organism: Ranitomeya imitator (assembly GCF_032444005.1). Classification (NCBI taxonomy): domain Eukaryota; kingdom Metazoa; phylum Chordata; class Amphibia; order Anura; family Dendrobatidae; genus Ranitomeya; species Ranitomeya imitator. Next base: position 245,683,400 of record NC_091286.1, on the reverse strand, counting down.
AGAAAAATACTTTATCTAAAAAACTAATTAAAGCTGCCAAAAAGGAAACAGAGAAGCACATTGCTAAGGAGAGTAAAACTAATCCCAAACTGTTCTTCAACTATATCAATAGTAAAAGAATAAAAACTGAAAATGTAGGCCCCTTAAAAAATAGTGAGGAAAGAATGGTTGTAGATGACGAGGAAAAAGCTAACATATTAAACACCTTCTTCTCCACGGTATTCACGGTGGAAAATGAAATGCTAGGTGAAATCCCAAGAAACAATGAAAACCCTATATTAAGAGTCACCAATCTAACCCAAGAAGAGGTGCGAAACCGGCTAAATAAGATTAAAATAGATAAATCTCCAGGTCCGGATGGCATACACCCACGAGTACTAAGAGAACTAAGTAATGTAATAGATAAACCATTATTTCTTATTTTTAGAGACTCTATAGCGACAGGGTCTGTTCCGCAGGACTGGCGCATAGCAAATGTGGTGCCAATATTCAAAAAGGGCTCTAAAAGTGAACCTGGAAATTATAGGCCAGTAAGTCTAACCTCTATTGTTGGTAAAATATTTGAAGGGTTTCTGAGGGATGTTATTCTGGATTATCTCAATGAGAATAACTGTTTAACTCCATATCAGCATGGGTTTATGAGAAATCGCTCCTGTCAAACCAATCTAATCAGTTTTTATGAAGAGGTAAGCTATAGACTGGACCACGGTGAGTCATTGGACGTGGTATATCTCGATTTTTCCAAAGCGTTTGATACCGTGCCGCACAAGAGGTTGGTACACAAAATGAGAATGCTTGGTCTGGGGGAAAATGTGTGTAAATGGGTTAGTAACTGGCTTAGTGATAGAAAGCAGAGGGTGGTTATAAATGGTATAGTCTCTAACTGGGTCGCTGTGACCAGTGGGGTACCGCAGGGGTCGGTATTGGGACCTGTTCTCTTCAACATATTCATTAATGATCAGGTATAAGGTTTACACAGTAAAATATCGATATTTGCAGATGATACAAAACTATGTAAAGCAGTTAATACAAGAGAAGATAGTATTCTGCTACAGATGGATCTGGATAAGTTGGAAACTTGGGCTGAAAGGTGGCAGATGAGGTTTAACAATGATAAATGTAAGGTTATACACATGGGAAGAGGGAATCAATATCACCATTACATACTGAACGGGAAACCACTGGGTAAATCTGACAGGGAGAAGGACTTGGGGATCCTAGTTAATGATAAACTTACCTGGAGCAGCCAGTGCCAGGCAGCAGCTGCCAAGGCAAACAGGATCATGGGGTGCATTAAAAGAGGTCTGGATACACATGATGAGAGCATTATACTGCCTCTGTACAAATCCCTAGTTAGACCGCACATGGAGTACTGTGTCCAGTTTTGGGCACCGGTGCTCAGGAAGGATATAATGGAACTAGAGAGAGTACAAAGGAGGGCAACAAAATTAATAAAGGGGATGGGAGAACTACAATACCCAGATAGATTAGCGAAATTAGGATTATTTAGTCTAGAAAAAAGACGACTGAGGGGCGATCTAATAACCATGTATAAGTATATAAGGGGACAATACAAATATCTCGCTGAGGATCTGTTTATACCAAGGAAGGTGACGGGCACAAGGGGGCATTCTTTGCGTCTGGAGGAGAGAAGGTTTTTCCACCAACATAGAAGAGGATTCTTTACTGTTAGGGCAGTGAGAATCTGGAATTGCTTGCCTGAGGAGGTGGTGATGGCGAACTCAGTCGAGGGGTTCAAGAGAGGCCTGGATGTCTTCCTGGAGCAGAACAATATTGTATCATACAATTATTAGGTTCTGTAGAAGGACGTAGATCTGCGGATTTATTATGATGGAATATAGGCTGAACTGGATGGACAAATGTCTTTTTTCGGCCTTACTAACTATGTTACTATGAATGCTGGTCATGTGCCTTTAAGACCAGGGAATGCTGGTCATGTGCCTTTAAGACCAGGGAATGCTGGTCATGTGCCCTTAACACCAGGGAATACTGGTCATGTGGCAGGAAATAATGGTCATGTTAAGTACAGGGTGAAGATGCAGGGGAAGAGTGCAGTACTTCCTTACCCAGATGCAGAGTTGTTGTGCCCCTTTAATACAAAACCATAGCCCCTGTGTGTGTGTGCCGGCAGGGTGGACCAAGATGGCCACCGGGAGACGCAGAGGTGGTAAAGTCTCGCAGAGAGTGAGAGGCGGCAACTCGGGGGGTCGGAGCCACAGACGTGATGTTGGCGGAGCCTCGTGACTTCCATGAATAGGCCCAAGCCGGGGCCTAAATTTCTGCAGCTGGCGTGAGCAATACCAGCGTTGCTGAGGGAAGCAATTGCTCCAGTGCCAGGGAAGAAGCACCAGAAAAGGTGGGCGGAGCCGCCTTACTGCGCCATAGTGCAGGCACGGCTTCCGGAATACGGCCCACACATCGGCCGAAGGCGGGGGCTAAATTTTTACAGCCGGCCGGAGCGTTACCTCAGGGAGGTGGGCCACAGGGAAGCTGAGGCTGCCTGTCAGCATGTGAATATCCCACAGCAGAGGCCTACTGCTGACTGGATCCACTCACCATGGGTGCGCGTCCCAGCATGGAGCCGCCGCGATGACTGGGTTTCAGCACAGAGGAAAGAGCGCACTCTACTGTTCTGCTGCAGGTCAGGTATTGCAGCGTGGACGGTGCATGGATAAACCTCAATCGATCATCCCTTTGTTAGGGAGGTGGAGAAGAACCGTCCACTTCCTTGTGCCATCCGCTTTCACAGTGGTGGGACAGTGGGTGCTGCTCGGACGCCATAGAGAGGGGCCTCTGTACAGCCCCCCCGGTGGACAGGGCCAGTTGTCCGGCTGTAGGCCTGGCTCCAGGAGAGGACTCCATGTGGTTGCCTGCTGCTGGTGTGGGGAGATCAGGACCGTGAAGGAACCATCGCCCCTGAAGTGAGCTCAGGCATGGCTTCCCACCTCGCAGGAGAGGATACGGAGAGGCGACACTCTCTGTGCTCGCCTGTTGATGATTCGGGGAAGATCGGAACCTTGAAAGGATCCATTGCCCCTTCACGCTGTTAATTAAAAAATAAAAATTTACAGAAAAGTAAAAAATAAAATAAAAACGTTGGGGTCTGAACCAGACCCAAGTGCCTCCTACAGACACTAAGCAAGAACTGGGTAGCTGAGAGCCAGCAGGAGGGTGTACAGGTCCTTCTCAAAAAATTAGCATATAGTGTTAAATTTAATTATTTACCATAATGTAATGATTACAATTAAACATTCATATATTATAGATTCATTATCCACCAACTGAAATTTGTCAGGTCTTTTATTGTTTTAATACTGATGATTTTGGCATACAACTCCTGATAACCCAAAAAACCTGTCTCAATAAATTAGCATATCAAGAAAAGGTTCTCTAAACGACCTATTACCCTAATCTTCTGAATCAACTAATTAACTCTAAACACATGCAAAAGATACCTGAGGCTTTTATAAACTCCCTGCCTGGTTCATTACTCAAAACCCCCATCATGGGTAAGACTAGCGACCTGACAGATGTCAAGAAGGCCATCATTGACACCCTCAAGCAAGAGGGTAAGACCCAGAAAGAAATTTCTCAACAAATAGGCTGTTCCCAGAGTGCTGTATCAAGGCACCTCAATGGTAAGTCTGTTGGAAGGAAACAATGTGGCAGAAAACGCTGTACAACGAGAAGAGGAGACCGGACCCTGAGGAAGATTGTGGAGAAGGACCGATTCCAGACCTTGGGGAACCTGAGGAAGCAGTGGACTGAGTCTGGTGTGGAAACATCCAGAGCCACCGTGCACAGGCGTGTGCAGGAAATGGGCTACAGGTGCCGCATTCCCCAGGTAAAGCCACTTTTGAACCATAAACAGCGGCAGAGGCGCCTGACCTGGGCTACAGAGAAGCAGCACTGGACTGTTGCTAAGTGGTCCCAAGTACTTTTTTCTGATGAAAGCAAATTTTGCATGTCATTCGGAAATCAAGGTGCCAGAGTCTGGAGGAAGACTGGGGAGAAGGAAATGCCAAAATGCCTGAAGTCCAGTGTCAAGTACCCACAGTCAGTGATGGTGTGGGGTGCCATGTCAGCTGCTGGTGTTGGTCCACTGTGTTTCATCAAGGGCAGGGTCAATGCAGCTAGCTATCAGGAGATTTTGGAGCACTTCATGCTTCGATCGGCTGAAATGCTTTATGGAGATGAAGATTTCATTTTTCAGCACGACCTGGCACCTGCTCACAGTGCCAAAACCACTGGTAAATGGTTTACTGACCATGGTATTACTGTGCTCAATTGGCCTGCCAACTCTCCTGACCTGAACCCCATAGAGAATCTGTGGGATATTGTGAAGAGAAAGTTGAGAGACGCAAGACCCAACACTCTGGATGAGCTTAAGGCCGCTATTGAAGCATCCTGGGCCTCCATAACATCTCAGCAGTGTCACAGGCTGATTGCCTCCATGCCACGCCGCATTGAAGCAGTCATTTCTGCCAAAGGATTCCCGACCAAGTATTGAGTGCATAACTGAACATTATTATTTGATGGTTTTTTTGTTTGTTATTAAAAAACACTTTTATTTGATTGGATGGATGAAATATGCTAATTTATTGAGACAGGTTTTTTGGGTTATCAGGAGTTGTATGCCAAAATCATCAGTATTAAAACAATAAAAGACCTGACAAATTTCAGTTGGTGGATAATGAATCTATAATATATGAAAGTTTAATTGTATTCATTACATTATGGTAAATAATGAAATTTAACACTATATGCTAATTTTTTGAGAAGGACCTGTATACTGCAGGGGAGGAGAGAACTTTCTTTGCATCACTTAGTGTCAGCCTCCTAGTGGCAGCAGCATACACCCACGGTCTGTGTCCCCAAATGTGGCGATGGAGAAATGAAGGCCTCACCTGTGAGCCCCTCCAACAGCCTCCCGAGGAGGTAAAGAGGGGGAGGCTGTGCCCAAGGATTGCACTGCTTAGGCCCACAGAGTGGATATGATTGAGGACGCCCACATCACTATCTTTAAAGGGTTTGTCTAGGTTTAAAGGGACTGTCGCACAGAATGACTGTTCAAAATCAGAGAGCCTGCGCTTGGTTTGAACAGTCATTCTGTGTGAGTTCCTTTAAGAGAACTGGATGAGTGACCTTTGACCTCCCTACAGTCTCCTTGCCACATTGGCCAGCTCTCCATCTTCACACAAAGTAACAGTAGGCTATGTTCACATGCACAGTTTTTACTGTTGCTTTCTTAGCAGGAAAAATGCTGCATTCAGAGTGTCCCCTTTGTCCCACATTTTGGTCATATCTTTGCAGTGCTTTTGGGGTGTAGATCACATATGTGCTTTATGTGCATGTTCAATAAAGCAATACTGATGGAAAAGACTGAACCTGTGGACATGGCTTTCAGCTACGTATTTGCTGTGTTTTTGTTGCGATTCTCCAGCCTGTTTTGTCACAAAACTGAAGGATTTCCTAATACCAAAGTGAATACAATTCCTGAAATCTCATGCGCTCGTTGCAGATTTGAAGCAACTCATTCCAATGCATGAGAAAAAAAATGCTTGAAAAGCACACGTTAAAATGGACATATTTTTTGGGGTGTTTTTCCTACCATCAAATCGGTATTTGCATATTTTTCTGCTGCAAATAGTAAATATGGGCACATACCCTAAAAAGGCTGTTGGCTTAAAGTTTAGCTCCAAGGAGACTAGATCTGTTATGAGACAGACCTAAAAACCATCTTCCTTCCTCATCACCTCTTACTGACATGCAATGACCAGTAGGTGGCAGCAAAGTACACATAATCAACACGTTTCCGCATATCTCTAGAATACTAATGGCCAATATGTCCACAGGTTTCACAATGCTGTATATAGTTATAAAAAGAGGAGACCTGATGGGGCTAGTGTGTTTACTTTGAAAATTCATGACTAAATAACCAAACAAGTAAAATATTAAAAAAAATTATGAGTACCTCTCGCTGGACTAAAACTGCTCATTTTAACAACAAAGGAAGAAAAACTTTGAAAAAGGAGTATGCAGTCAATCTGATAGGAATTTTCAAAGTACATCAGCCTCATCAGGTCTAAGTGATTTAATAATGTATGCAAGTTTGTACTGTGAAGCTTGGTGATCTGCTATGTCATATGGAATATCTGATCTACCTTGGAATATCGGGGAACTGCACTAACAATATCCCCGAGAAGAAGCATTTTGGTTTGCGGTCTTTATTAAGTTGTTCAAACTCCAGGGCAATGGGAGAAATTATTTCACTGCTGTTATCTTGAGACAATCATACCTTCCACTTATACAAGAAAAAATGTGAAGGGGTACGCATTTGATATCTGAACATACAAATGCAGGACCACTATAATTAAATCTACAAATGAAAGCCTCTTTACTGTGCCTAGAAAATGATCCATCAGATCGGGTTAATTGCTGCGAGGCCCAGTGTCCCTATGATGACACCGAGAAGAAGGTGGACATGAGGACACAGAAGATCCTCTGACTGTCACTTCCTCCTCTGATGACTTGGTAAGAGAACATGGTAAAAACAATCAGGTAAGGGTCAATAGCTCGCACAATGATAAGGCTTATGCATTATTCAGTTGTGATTGGCCAAATGACATACTAAGCTCCAATTCTGGTTTGCGCAATATTCCTTTTGGCAACAAAGAAACATAACAGGCTCATGTCCCCTTCCATGCACACTTTACATTGTCTAAACTGCTGGATCTCCAGGTCCATGTATTTCCTAAGGGAAATGGCGACGGCTTCCCTTGAACACATGCCCTATGTGACCATGTTACGGACAGTGAGGCCGGCACTACTGCAGCCATGGTAGTTGGGAGCCTCTGTGCTGCCTACAGTCAATGGCTTCACTCCCATCAGCTTAGTATGGAGAAACGTGAAGACTTCTACAGCTGCAATTTACAAATGTAACAAAAAATACAATAATACACACTTATATGGTATCAGAGTCAGGAAAGGAACAAAAAAAAGGAACAAGATGAAGGAAATAATAAAAGCCATGACCACCAATACTACAGTCCTAAACAAAAGCTCAAAATATCACCCATCTTAAATTAGTCAACAAAATGGAATGGACTGTTTAGTGCCCCCTGATGATGCTTTATGTGAGTATCCCCGCCTGCACTGGTGATACTCATAAATCATCATCAGATCGGAAGTAGGAAAATAAAACTACAACAGTTGATACATACTGAGGGAATTATTAATCCAAGTAGATCAGAAAATAGCAGATAATGGGACTAAATAGATCGGGAGTTAGGAGACAAATGCTTTGCCTTCAGACCACCCCTTTAAGAACTGCAATGTGAGCATATCCCGGGAATAAGCATGGCTTTCTATTGGTGACTTAACCCCTTCATGACCCAGCCTTTTTTGACCTTAAAGACCCGGCCGTTTTTTGCAATTCTGACCAGTGTCCCTTTATGAGGTAATAACTCAGGAACGCTTCAACGGATCCTAGCGGTTCTGAGATTGTTTTTTCGTGACATATTGGGCTTCATGTTAGTGGTAAATTTAGGTCAATAAATTCTGCGTTTATTTGTGATAAAAATGGAAATTTGGCGAAAATTTTGAAAATTTCGCAATTTTCACATTTTGAATTTTTATTCTGTTAAACCAGAGAGATATGTGACACAAAATAGTTAATAAATAACATTTCCCACATGTTTACTTTACATCAGCACAATTTTGGAAACAAAATTTTTTTTTGTTAGGAAGTTATAAGGGTTAAAATTTGACCAGCGATTTCTCATTTTTACAACGAAATTTACAAAACCATTTTTTTTTAGAGACCACCTCACATTTGAAGTCAGTTTGAGGGGTCTATATGGCTGAAAATACCCAAAAGTGACACCATTCTAAAAACTGCACCCCTCAAGGTGCACAAAACCACATTCAAGAAGTTTATTAACCCTTCAGGTGCTTCACAGCAGCAGAAGCAACATGGAAGGAAAAAATGAACATTTAACTTTTTAGTCACAAAAATTATCTTTTAGCAACAATTTTTTTATTTTCCCAATGGTAAAAGGAGAAACTGAACCACGAAAGTTGTTGTCCAATTTGTCCTGAGTACGCTGATACCTCATATGTGGGGGTAAACCACTGTTTGGGCACACGGCAGGGCTTGGAAGGGAAGGAGCGCCATTTGACCTTTTGAATCAAAAATTGGCTCCACTCTTTAGCGGACACCATGTCACGTTTGGAGAGCCCCCGTGTGCCTAAAAATTGGAGCTCCCCCACAAGTGACCCCATTTTGGAAACTAGACGCCCCAAGGAACTTATCTAGATGCATAGTGAGCACTTTGAACCCCCAGGTGCTTCACAAATTGATCCGTAAAAATGAAAAAGTACTTTTTTTTTTTTTCACAAAAAAATTCTTTTTGCCTCAATTTTTTCATTTTCACATGGGCAACAGGATAAAATGGATCCTAAAATGTGTTGGGCAATTTCTCCTGAGTACACCAATACCTCACATGTGGGGGTAAACCACTGTTTGGGCACATGGTAAGGCTCGGAAGGGAAGGAGCGCCATTTGACTTTTTGAATGAAAAATTATTTCCATCGTTAGCAGACACCATGTCGCGTTTGGATAGCTCCTGCGTGCCTAAACATTGGCGCTCCCCCACAAGTGACCCCATTTTGGAAACTAGACCCCCCAAGGAACTTATTTAGATGCCTAGTGAGCACTTTAAACCCTCAGGTGCTTCACAAATTGATCTGTAAAAATGAAAAAGTACTTTTTTTTTTTTTCACAAAAAAATTCTTTTCGCCTCAATTTTTTCATTTTCACATGGGCAGTAGGATAAAATGGATCATAAAATTTGTTGGGCAATTTCTCCCGAGTACGTAGATACCTCATATGTGGGGGTAAACCACTGTTTGGGCACTCGGCAGGGCTCGGAAGGGAAGGCGCGCCATTTGACTTTTTGAATGGAAAATTAGCTCCAATTGTTAGCGGACACCATGTCGCGTTTGGAGAGCCCCTGTGTGCCTAAACATTGGAGCAACCCCACAAGTGACCCCATTTTGGAAACTAGACCCCCCAAGGAACTTATCTAGATACATATTGAGCACTTTAAACCCCCAGGTGCTTCACAGAAGTTTATAACGCAGAGCCATGAAAATAAAAAATAATTTTTCTTTCCTCAAAAATGATTTTTTAGCCTGGAATTTCCTATTTTGCCAAGGATAATAGGAGAAATTGGACCCCAAATATTGTTGTACAGTTTGTCCTGAGTACGCCGATACCCCATATGTGGGGGTAAACAACTGTTTGGGCGCACGGCAGGGCTCGGAAGGGATGGCACGCCATTTGGCTTTTTAAATGGAAAATTAGCTCCAATCATTAGCAGACACCATGTCACATTTGGAGAGCCCCTGTGTGCCTAAACATTGGAGATCCCCCAGAAATGACACCATTTTGGAAACTAGACCCCCAAAGGAACTAATCTAGATGTGTGGTGAGGACTTTGAACCCCCAAGTGCTTCACAGAAGTTTATAACGCAGAGCCATGAAAATAAAAAATAAAAAATATTTTCTCAAAAATGATCTTTTAGCCTGCAATTTTTTATTTTCCCAAGGGTAACAGGAGAAATTTGACCACAAAAGTTGTTGTCCAGTTTCTCCTGAGTACGGTGATACCCCATATGTGGGGGTAAACTACTGTTTGGGCACATGCCGGGGCTTGGAATTGAAGTAGTGACGTTTTGAAATGCAGACTTTGATGGAATGCTCTGCGGGCGTCACGTTGTGTTTGCAGAGCCCCTGATGTGCCTAAACAGTAGAAACCCCCCCACAAGTGACCCCATTTTGGAAACTAGACCCCGAAAGGAACTTATCTAGATGTGTGTTGAGCACTTTGAACCCCCAAGTGCTTCATAGAAGTTTATAATGCAGAGCCGTGAAAATAATAAATACGTTTTCTTTCCTCAAAAATAATTATTTAGCCCAGAATTTTTTATTTTCCCAAGGGTTACAGGAGAAATTGGATCCCAAAAGTTGTTGTCCAGTTTCTCCTGAGTACGCTGATACCCCATGAGTGTGATACCCCATGAGTGGGGGTAAACCACTGTTTGGGCACACGTCGGGGCTCAGAAGGGAAGTAGTGACTTTTGAAATGCAGACTTTGATGGAATGGTCTGCGGGTGTCACGTTGCGTTTGCAGAGCCCCTGATGTGCCTAAACAGTAGAAACCCCCCACAAGTGACCCCATTTTAGAAACTAGCCCCCCAAAGGAACTTATCTAGATATGTGGTGAGCACTTTGAACCCCCAAGTGCTTCACAGACGTTTACAACGCAGAGCCGTGAAAATAAAAAATCATTTTTCTTTCCTCAAAAATTATGTTTTAGCAAGCATTTTTTTAGATTCACAAGGGTAACAGGAGAAATTGGACCCCAGTAATTGTTGCGCAGTTTGTCCTGAGTATGCTGGTACCCCATATGTGGGGGTAAACCACTGTTTGGGCACACGTCAGGGCTCGGAAGTGAGGGAGCACCATTTGACTTTTTGAATACGAGATTGGCTGGAATCAATGGTGGCGCCATGTTGCGTTTGGAGACCCCTGATGTGCCTAAACAGTGGTAACCCCTCAATTCTAACTCCAACACTAACCCCCCCCCCACACCCCTAACCCTAATCCCAACTGTAGCCACAACCCTAATTCCAACCCTAACCACAGCCCTAATTCCAACCCTAACCCTAAGGCTATGTGCCCACGTTGCGGATTCGTGTGAGATATTTCCGCACCATTTTTGAAAAATCCGCGGGTAAAAGGCACTGCGTTTTACCTGCGGATCTTCCGCGGATTTCCAGTGTTTTTTGTGCGGATTTCACCTGCGGATTCCTATTGAGGAACAGGTGTAAAACGCTGCGGAATCCGCACAAAGAATTGACATGCTGCGGAAAATACAACGCAGCGTTTCCGCGCGGTATTTTCCGCACCATGGGCACAGCGGATTTGGTTTTTCATATGTTTACATGGTACTGTAAACCTGATGGAACACTGCTGCGAATCCGCAGCGGCCAATCCGCACCGTGTGCACATAGCCTAATTCTAAAGGTATGTGCACACGCTGCGGAAAACTCTGCGGATCCGCAGCAGTTTCCCATGAGTTTACAGTTCAATGTAAACCTACGGGAAACAAAAATCGCTGTACACATGCTGCGGAAAAACTGCACGGAAACGCAGCGGTTTACATTCCGCAGCATGTCACTTTTTGTGCGGATTCCGCAGCGGTTTTACAACTGCTCCAATAGAAAATCGCAGTTGTAAAACCGCAGTGAAATGCGCAGAAAAAACGCAGTAAATCCGCGATAAATCCACAGCGGTTTAGCAATGCGGATTTATCAAATCCGCAGCGGACCAGTATACGTGTGCACATACCGAAACCCTAACCCTAGCCCTAACCCTACCCCTAACCCTACCCCTAGCTCTAACCCTAACCCTAGCCCTAACCCTACCCCTACCCCTACCCCTACCCCTATTCTAACATTAGTGGAAAAAAAAAATTTCTTTATATTTTTATTGTCCCTACCTATGGGGGTGACAAAGGGGGGGGGGTCATTCATTATTTTTTTTATTTTGATCACTGAGATATAATCTATCTCAGTGATCAAAATGCACTTTGGAACGAATCTGCCGGCCGGCAGATTCGGCGGGCGCACTGCGCATGCGCCCGCCATTTTGGAAGATGGCGGCGCCCAGGGAGAAGACGGACGGGACCCCGGCTGGATCGGTAAGTATGATGGGGTGGGGGGGGGGACCACGGGGGGGGGGGGGGATCGGAGCACGGGGGGGGAATCGGAGCGCGGGAGGGGTGGAACGGAGCACGGGGGGTGTGGAACGGAGCACAGGGGGGCTGGAATGGAGCACGGGGGGGGGTGGAACGGAGCACCGGGGGGGGGGTGGATCGGAGTGCAGGGGGGGGTGATTGGAGCACGGGGGGGTGATTGAAGCACGGGGGGAGCGGACAAGAGCACGGGGGGGGGGGGGGAGCGGAGCCCTGTACTGAGGGAAGCCGGAGCAGTGTACCGGCCAGATCGGGGGGCTGGGGGGGCGATCGGAGGGGTGGGGGCACATTAGTATTTCCAGCCATGGCCGATGATATTGCAGCATCGGCCATGGCTGGATTGTAATATTTCACCCGTTATAATAGGTGAAATATTACAAATCGCTCTGATTGGCAGTTTCACTTTCAACAGCCAATCAGAGCGATCGTAGCCACGAGGGGGTGAAGCCACCCCCCCTGGGCTAAACTACCACTCCCCCTATCCCTGCAGATCGGGTGAAATGGGAGTTAACCCTTTCACCCGGCCTGCAGGGACGCGATCTTTCCATGACGCCACATAGGCGTCATGGGTCGGATTGGCACCGACTTTAATGACGCCTACGTGGCGTCATGGGTCGGGAAGGGGTTAAGAAAGACAGAAAAAACAAAATTCAGTGGTCAGCTAATTTCCATGCTGCTGATGGCCACACAAAATATTCAATTCCTTTACATGTAAAATATTAATGCAGCAATGTCTGCCGTACACTTGGTGTTTATGATCAAGAGTACACTGTAAATATTCAAGATATAGGGGGTAATCCACAGGCAGATAGCAGTATAAACTTGTCTGGCTGAATTACTGGAAGAACAGCTAAAGGGAGAAAATAAGTTATATTCGCTCTGCAGCTCCTCCCTTCCAGTCATTGGGGCAGTGCAGGGAATGGTTACGGTCACCGCTGACTAAACTGTGATAGGTTTATCACTACCACGGTACTTTAAAGGGAGTCTTTCAGTACAGAACAAGTGTTCAAACCAAGTGCAGGTGCTCGGTGTACCCAAGGTATGACCAAACATTTAACTGCACCTCTCCCAGCTGCATATTTTCCCTCCATGTCTCCTTTTCTTTGATTGACAGCTATCACTTTATTGAGCCAGAGAAGGGCTGAGATAAATGGAAAACAAGTAGGAGGGAGGATGCACTTAAAGGGAACCTGTCACCCCCCCCTCCCCCCCAGGCGGTTTTAACTAAAAGAGCCTGCGCCTGCGCTGTAAGTTCCCATCATGTGATGGGAGTCGAAGGGCAGCGCAAACTGCGCATGAATCGGGCCACCATTTAGTCTACTATAAAATTGTCTAAGGGTCACTTCCGTCTTTCTGTCCTTCTGTCTGTCTCAGATATTCATTGGTCGCGGCCTCTGTCTGTCAAGGAAATCCAAGTCGCTGATTGGTCGCGGAAAAAAAGCCACGACCAATCAGCGATGGGCACAGTCCGGAAGAAAATGGCCGCTCCTTACTCCCCGCAGTCACTGCCCGGTGCCCGCATACTCCCCTCCAGCCACCGCTAACACAGGGTTAATGCCGGCAGTAACAGACCGCGTTATGTCGCAGGTAATGCACTCCGTTACCGCCGCTATTAACCCTGTGTGTCCCCAACTTTTTACTATTGACGCTGCCTATGCGGCATCAATAGTAAAAAATCTAATTTTAAAAATAATAAAAAAAAACAAAAAACCTGTTATTCTCACCCTCCGTTGTCCGCCGAGCCGCTCGCGCCGGCCGCCATCTTCCGTTCCCGGCAATGCATTGCGAAATTACCCAGAAGACAAAGCAGCCTTGCGAGACCGCCAAGTCAATTGGGTAATTTCGCAATGCATCCTGGGAACCTAAGATGGTGGCAGCCGCGCGCTCATCGCCTGCGCCAGATCCGAAGGCGAGTATGTTAAAACTACAAGGGGCCCTCGGATCCGAAGGGGAGTATGTTTATTTTTTAACCTGTGATATACGTGGCTGGGCAATATACTACGTGACTGGGCAATATACTACGTGGCTCTGTGCTGTATACTACGTCACTGTGCAATATACTAAGTCGCTGTGCAATATACTACGTGGCTCTGTGGTGTATACTACGTGGCTCTGTGGTGTATACTACGTAGCTGGGCAATATACTACGTCACCGGGCAATATACTACGTGGCTAGGCAATATACTATGTAGCCGGGCAATATACTACGTCGCTGGGCAATATACAGTCATATGAAAAAGTTTGGGCACCCCTATTAATCTTAAGTTTAATGTTTTATAAAAATTGTTTTTTTTGCAACAGCTATTTCAGTTTCATATATCTAATAACTGTTGGACACAGTAATGTTTCTGCCTTGAAATGAGGTTTATTGTACTAACAGAAAATGTGCAATCTGCATTCAAACAAAATTTGACAGGTGCATAACAATCATTTCTCGTGTTAATATTCCCGGTGAATTTTTACACACTCCGGTTGAAGAAATACGCACAAGAGATTGGGAACGTGAACTCAAGAAGAAAACAGCCCTAGAATTGCATTATGTGACTTTGGCTGAGTACCATAAGGTTAAGCGCATACCACGGGGATTACGTGTATCTCTACGACCGACTCTGTTCTCTGATAAACCAGACTTTTGTTTAAAATTTGAAGGTATTCTGAATAAATGCTCGATGGATATTATGGTTCTAACTATAGAATATCTCCAAAAGGAGATTTCTGAGATAGAAAAACAAATTGAGGTCACCCGTCAACAATTAAGGGATACATTATCCACTGAGAAGTTTGATGGTATGAAACAAAAAATTGAGAAAACTATTGATGAATTCAGGATTCAATTACAAGATAGAAAACGTATAAAGTTCCTACGGGACACAGAGGACTATCATCGCAAAACTGTATATAGATGGAGGGATGCTAACATTCAGAGAGATCGTCGCCAATTTAGACGTGGATATTCAACTGCCTCCTCTAGCTCTGATAATGACTCTAATCCTCGTGACACCCTTCCTTTTTTAGAACAAAGGCGAGGTCGGCCCTACAAAGGCCGACGAGGAGGGGCTCCGGAATCAGTCGACGTCGGTTCCAGAATCAGAACTCGGTCACAGGTAGGGACCAATTGGTCTACAACATCTCCTCATATAACCTCTCACCATCTGAATTAACCGTTTTACGTAAGGGTCTTTCCTTTTGTCCCACTCCTTCGTTCAACGAGTTTCAACTTAATCAGGAACTTCAACGTTTCTTTAGAAATTTAAGATTGAAAGTACACTTCTCTACGGCTGACTTCATGAATAATAGCTTGAATTTGTCTTCAGATTCTACACCAAGTACATTTAACCTTAAAAGTTTGAACTTATCGATACCAAACAATTATAATCCTCCTAAGTTGCATCATCCGGTGGAGACTTACATTTCTTTGGTAACACAGGATATACAGAATAGATGTATTCAAATTGGTCAGGGTCTTCTATCCGTTAGAAGGAATTGCACCCCCCTTGAGAAAAGAGCTTTGGACAGTCTTAAAAACAATAAATCGATTACAATCAAACCCGCTGATAAAGGGGGTGCGATTGTTGTTATGGACAGTTCTTATTATACATCGATTGTGTATCAACACTTAAATGATAAGGACACGTATTTACCAGTGGACAGAGAATCTCTTTAAAGATTCAACAGCTGATTAAGCTATATAAAGATCAGAATGTCATTGATTCTAAACTTGGTGAATTCATGCTGAACAGGTTTCCGGTAGTTCCGGTGTTTTATGTGTTACCAAAAATTCATAAACATCCAACACGTCCCCCTGGGCGACCCATTGTGGCGTCCACAAATTCTTTACTTTCGCCAATAGCGCAAACGATTGAAAAAATTTTGACTCCTTTACTTATACACATTACCTCTTTCATTAAGGATACCTCTGACTTTTTGATGGGTCTTCGATCAATGGGTACCATACCTGGTGGGTGTTATCTCGTCACGATGGATGTGAACAATTTATACACTAGTATTGATCACACTAAGGGCCTCAACGCGGTTCACTGGTTTCTCAACACGTATACCGATTTTTCTAGTATGCAAAAGGAGTTTTGCCTCACTATGTTAGATTTGGTCTTATCTAAGAATTTTTTTATGTTTGCTGATCAGTTCTTCATCCAGAAAGTCGGGACCGCGATGGGGTCGAATGTTGCGCCTCCATACGCAAACATTTTTATGGCGTTTTTTGAAGAAAATTTTGTATACACACATCATTTATATATCCAACACTCAGTTTGTTGGAAGAGATTTATAGATGATGTCTTCCTGATATGGAAAGGTGACGAATTATCTTTGACACAATTTCTCTTAGATATGAATTCTATGGTACCTAATTTGACATTCACCATGGTCAAGGATCAACACAAAGTGAGTTTTTTAGACACGCTGGTGATAATGAAAGAGGATGGGACACTGGATATTGATTTATACGTAAAGTCCACAGATAGAAACAGCTTATTGGAGTTTTCTAGTTGTCATCCAGTTCATGTTAAGCGATCTTTGCCTAAATCACAAATTGAACGTATTAAACGCATTGTGACTAGACCTGATGTGAGGGAACAACGTATCCACGAAATGCAAACAAAATTTAGAGACCGTGGTTATCCATCTACTATTTTTGATAGGGCCACTGAACAACGTGACACTCGACCACAGAGGGCGAAAAGAGTAGCTTTTGTAACTACCTACCATCCATACACCAATTATCTTAAAAAACCTATCTTAGAACACTGGTCATTATTAGGCAAAGCCTATCCTACCATCCCAGAGTTTATGACACCGCCCCTGCTATGTTATAAGAGACCACATAATATCAAGAATATTCTAGTGAAAGCGGATGTTGGTTCAACTAAAAGAGATTTAAGACAAGCTACTTTAGCTACACAAAGGAAGGGTACATTCCCGTGTTTACGTTGCTCGCAGTGCTCTAATGTTACGAAAGGGGAAATGTTTTCACATCCACGGTCGGGTAAATTGTTCCCTATCAAGGGCTTCTTCACATGCGATTCGGCTTATGTCATCTATTTGATTAAATGTCCTTGCGGTCTCGGATATGTTGGGGAGACTACTCAGCATATCCGAGACCGCATATCTCAGCATAAATCTACAATTCGATGTGGACGCACATTATTACCGGTTCCCGCACATTTTATATCAGCGAGTCACTCTATTTCTCAACTGAGATTTCAGGTTTTAGAAAGTATTCCTCCACTAAGACGAGATGGGAATAGAGTCCTAAAATTAAAAGAAAGGGAATCCTTTTGGATTTTCACACTTCAAACGCTTTATCCCCATGGTATGAATAGGGAATATGAGGTACTCCCGTATTAGCATATTGCTGTGATTATGGATATTTCTTTATGTGATCAGCTATGTTATAACTATATGTTTTTTGATGTTTTTCTAGATGCCATCTTGATTAGAATATTCTTCTACTGGGCCTGTTCTCTTTCTTGGGGACACCTCATTAATCTGTGAATTAATGTTAATATATGATTTTTTGTGTATTATGACTGAGATTGTTCATATGGATTATGTTATTCATATTGTTTTTTCTTTTTCTTCTTCGTCTTTTTCTCCCTGCTCGTATAGAGTCTGTTCCTTCCTTCCAGTTTATCTGGCACGGGTGATTCCCTCTATTCTCCTATCTATTTCATATAAGGTGGGTATTAGCTAGCGCATGCATACATTTTAGGGTGAGTTATCATGCTGTATTTTGCTAGCGCCGTGGTTTGTAAGCGGTGTTCATTATTGGGAGTTATCTCTTGGCTTTTCCCTTATCTGATGTTCTACTTTGCTGTATTATGCTAGCGCTGTTAGCGGTGTTCACAGCCACGATTGGCTGATTAGGTTTCCTTTCTTCTCTAAGTACTGCGCATGCGCCGGCTTTCACTATTGATCTTCTCCGTACTCAGCGTTATGCTGAGTGCGGAAGTGACGTCTTGGAGCGCACAGCATTTCTACCCGCTTTGCGGCAGTACTCCTCACCGCTAATCACAGCTGCGACTGGCCGATTAGGTTTCCTTTCTTTTTAGGTACTGCGCATGCGCCGGCTTTCTCTATTGTTTTTCTCCGCACTCAGCGTTTTGCTGGGGGCGGAAGTGACGTCTTGGAGCGCACAGCATTTATACCCGCTTTGCGGCAGTACTCCTCACCGCAGGCCAGCGTACACACCGGTCCCACGTGTCTTCATATGGACTAAGGTAATTTTCCATGGGGCAGACAGTCTTTTATCATTGGTTATACCTTATTGGACCACTGATTGTCATCACTTCTTCTTTATAGCAGGTTCACTGAGTTCACTTATGCTTTAAACTGCTATATCAGGATCCAGGTATATTATTTGATTATGGTCCTCTTCTTATTATATCGCTTTACCTAGTTTCTTTATGAGCAGGGTCGCTTTAGGAGGGTTCTTTATCTGAACTGTTTTTTCTTTTTCTTTTGCTTTCTACTTTGGGTTTTTGAGGCCTCTACTTGACACATATGATATGGGATTTGCTCGTGTAGTCTATATGTTCCTGGGTTACATGTTGATATGATTGGTCTACCCCTTTCGGTGATTTTCTCTTTCAGGATATTTTCACTACCTTGTGGCATTACATGAGATATAATGTATACGGACTAGATATATTATTTTGTATGTCATATTGTTTATTTTGTTTATTTTATTTATTATTTATCGTAGACTTCCTTGAGAAAGGCATGAAATGCCGAAACGTTGGAGATTGTCTGTTATAATATGACCGGTAGTGAATAAATCCATTGCTTTAAGACAAAGAACTATTGTGTTTTTTGGAGTGCCAGAGGTTTTCCTTATATACTTGCATTCCAGAACAGTGTAATTGTTCCTCTGCATGAATGCCTGAGTAGATTTGGAGTGGTGTTTTGGATCATTGTCTTGCTGAAAGATCCATCCCCTGCGTAACTTCAACTTTGTCACTGATTCATGAACATTATTGTCAAGAATCTGCTGATACTGAAAGGAATCCATGAGTCCCTCAACTTTAACAAGATTTCCGGTGTCGGCACTGGCCACACAGCCCCAAAGCATGATGGAACCGCCACCAAATTTTACTGTGGGTAGCAAGGGTTTGTCTTAGAATGCTGTGTTTTTTGGCCGCCATGCATAACGCCTTTTTGTATGACCAAACAACTCAATCTTGGTTTCATCAGTCCACAGGACCTTCTTCCAAAAATAAATTGGCTTCTCCAAATGTGCTTTTGCATACCTCAGCCGACTCTGTTTGTGGCGTGCTTGCAGAAACGGCCTCTTTTGCATCACTCTCCCATACAGCTTCTCCTTGTGCAAAGTGCGTTGTATAGTTGACCGATGCACAGTGACACCATCTGCAGCAAGTTGATGCTGCAGCTCTCTGGAGGTGGTCTGAGGATTGTCCTTGACTGATCTCACCATTCTTCTTCTCTGACTTTCTGATGTTTTTCTTGGCCTGCCACTTCTGGCCTTAACAAGAACTGTACCCGTGTTCTTCCATTTCCTTATTATGTTCCTCACAGTGGAAATTGACAGGTTAAATCTCTGAGACAGCTTTTTGTATCCTTCCGCTGAACAACTATGTTGAATAATCTTTGTTTTCAGATCATTAGACAGTTGTTTTGAGGAGCCCATGATGCCACTCTTCAGAGGAGATTCAAACAGGAGAACAACTTGCAAGTGGCCACTTTAAGTAGCTTTTCTCATGATTGCATACACCTGGCTATGAAGATCAAAGCTCAATGAGGTTAGAAAACCAAAAAAAGTGCTTTAGTAAGTCAGTAAAAACTAGGTAGGAGTATTTTAAACAAGAAAATGATAAGGGTGCCCATACTTATGCACCTGTCAAATTTTGTTTGAATGCAGATTGCACATTTTCTGTTAGTATAATAAACCTCATTTCAAGGCAGAAACATTACTGTGTCCAACAGTTATTAGATATATGAAACTGAAATAGCTGTTGCAAAAAAAACTATTTTTATAAAACATTAAACTTAAGATTAATAGGGGTGCCCAAACTTTTTCATATAACTGTACTACGTGGCTGGGCAACATACTACGTGGCTGGGCAACATACTACGTATCTGGGCAACATACTACGTGGCTGGGCAACATACTACGTGGCTGGGCAACATACTACGTGGCTGGGCAACATACTACGTGGCCGGGCAACATACTACGTCGACATGCATATTCTAGAATACCCGATGCGTTAGAATCGGGCCACCATCTAGTGGTGTATAATAACTTTATTTCGTCGCTGGACTCCCTGCAGACATCGGCAGGGCCGCGCTTAGTAACCCGATGGTTACCAGCGTAAAAGTAAAAAAAAACAAACACTACATACTTACCTACCGCTGTCTGTCCCCGGCGCTCTGCTTCTCTGCACTCCTCCTGCACTGGCTGTGAACGTCGGTCAGCCGGAAAGTAGAGCGGTGACGTCACCGCTCTGCTTTCCGGCCGCTGTGCTCACAGTCCGTGCAGGAGGAGTGCAGAGAAGCAGAGCGCCGGGGACAGACAGCGGTAGGTAAGTATGTAGTGTTTGTTTTTTTTACTTTTACGCTGGTAACCAGGGTAAACATCGGGTTACTAAGCGCGGCCTTTTTGGAAGTGCATTTGAACAGCAAGGTGGATTGCTGTTGAGGGGAACTAGAAAAAAAAAAAATCTATAAATCTTCAGCATAGCGAGTGTGACCAGAGCATAAGTGTGGACGGCGGTAAGTGTGACTTGTGATTCAGTGACTTTGGAGTCAGCGAGTTTCCAAGGGAGGAATTACTGAATTGCTGTCTGTTTTGTATTAATACTTTGTATTTATTTATTTATTTATTATTTAACTTTTCTGTCTGGTGCAATCCCCATTTGGAAATGTGCTCCACGATTGTTAATGCCATCCAGTACACATCTTGCCACATGTATGCAGTCCTTGAGCAGCCGATCGAGGGTGCATACTGCTGTGCGAGATGTGAGCACGTTGTGCATTTGGAAACCCAGATTCTGACTCTAAATGTGCAGCTGGCAACACTGAGATCCATAGACAATTTGGAGAGGAGTCTTCTGCTCGCAGAGCAGACGCTCAATGGGACAGATGAGGGGGGGGATGGTGGGATGGAGCTGCAGGATGGTGAAGTAGCAAGCTGGGTGACAGTTAGGAAGCGGGGTAGAGGGAAGAGTGCTAGGGAGGCTAGTCCTGATCTGGAACACCCCAATAAGTTTGCTAAGTTGGCAGATGAGGGGGGTGCCAGTACAGGGGTAGAACTGCTGCAGCCAGGCATGTCCTCTGAAAGCCGGGGGAGTGACTGCTCCAGTAAGGAGGGAAATAGGAGAGCAGGGCAGGCCAGACAGGTGCTGGTAGTGGGGGACTCAATTATTAGGGGAACAGATAGGGCAATCTGTCACAAAGACAGGGATCGTCGAACGGTGTGCTGCCTACCTGGCGCTCGAGTCCGACACATCGCTGATCGGGTGGACAGATTACTGGGAGGGGCTGGTGAGGACCCAGCGGTCATGGTGCACATAGGCACAAATGACAAAGTTAGAGGTAGGTGGAAGGTCCTTAAAGATGATTTCAGGGAATTAGGCTGCAAGCTGAAAGCAAGGACCTCCAACGTGGTATTCTCCGAAATACTGCCTGCACCACGTGCCACGCCAGAGAGGCAACGGGAGATTAGGGAGGTTAATAAGTGGCTCAAGAATTGGTGTAGGAAGGAGGGGTTTGGGTTCCTGCAGAACTGGGCCGACTTCTCAGTTGGCTACAGGCTCTACGCTAGGGATGGACTGCACCTCAATGGGGAAGGTGCAGCTATGCTGGGGGAGAAAATGGCTAGAAGGTTGGAGGAGTGTTTAAACTAGGGATTGGGGGGGAGGGTATTCAATTTATAGGAAGGGAAGATAGTGCAGACAGAGACCTGGGCACAAATAAGGAAGTTGGGGGTGGCAGTGGCATGGGGGGTGGGGTTAGAACAGTTAATAATTTAAGAAAGAGTAGTGGTACAGAGCGGAACATCAAGTGCATGTATACTAATGCCAGAAGCCTCGCCAACAAAATGGACGAATTAGAACTAATGTTGTTGGAGCATAATTATGACATGGTGGGGATATCTGAAACGTGGCTGGATGAGAGCCATGACTGGGCTGTTAACTTGCAGGGCTATAGCCTGTTCAGAAATGACCGTACAGATAAGCGAGGGGGCGGGGTGTGTCTATATGTAAAATCGTCCTTAAAACCCATCCGGCGTGATAATATAGGTGCATTTAATGAGAATGTAGAATCCCTGTGGGTGGAGATAAGGGGAGGGGGAAAAAATAATAAATTACTGATAGGGGTTTGTTATAAATCTCCAAAAATAATGGAAGCAATGGAGAATATCCTCGTAAAGCAAATAGATGAAGCTGCGACTCAAGGAGAAGTCATTATTATGGGGGACTTCAACTACCCTGAAATAGATTGGGGAACAGAAACCTGCAGTTCCAGCAAAGGTAATCGGTTTTTGACAACTATGAGAGACAATTACCTTTCACAACTGGTTCAGGACCCAACAAGAAGGGGGGCACTGCTAGACCTAATATTAACCAACAGGCCAGACCGCATAGCAAATATAAGGGTTGGGGGTTACTTGGGAAATAGCGATCACAAAATAATAAGTTTTCATGTATCCTTTAAAAAGATGTGTAATAGAGGGGTTACAAGGACACTAAACTTCAGGAGGGCAAATTTCCAACGGATGAGAGAGGATCTTGGTGCAATTAAATGGGACGATATCCTGAGACATAAAAATACACAAAGAAAATGGGAGACATTTATTAGCATCCTGGATAGGACCTGTGCACAGTATATACCGTATGGGAATAAACATACCAGAAATAGGAGGAAACCAATATGGCTAAATAGAGCTGTAAGGGGAGCAATAAGTGACAAAAAGAAAGCATTTAGAGAATTAAAGGAAGTAGGTAGCGAGGAGGCATTAAATAAATACAAAAAATTAAATAAATTCTGTAAAAAGCAAATCAAGGCAGCAAAGATTGAGACAGAGAGACTCATTGCCAGAGAGAGTAAAAATAATCCCAAAATATTCTTTAACTACATAAATAGTAAGAAACTAAAAAATGATAGTGTTGGCCCCCTTAAAAATAGTCTGGGTGAAATGGTGGATGAGGATGAGGAAAAAGCCAATATGCTAAATGACTTTTTTTCATCAGTATTTACACAAGAAAATCCCATGGCAGACAAAATGACTAGTGATAAAAATTCCCCATTAAATGTCACCTGCTTAACCCAGCAGGAAGTGCGGCGGCGTCTAAAAATCACTAAAATTGACAAATCTCCGGGCCCGGATGGGATACACCCTCGAGTACTGCAGGAATTAAGTACAGTCATTGATAGACCATTATTTTTAATCTTTAAAGACTCCATAATAACAGGGTCTGTACCACAGGACTAGCGTATAGCAAATGTGGTGCCAATATTCAAAAAGGGGACAAAAACTGAACTCGGAAATTATAGGCCAGTAAGCTTAACCTCTACTGTGGGTAAAATCCTGGAGGGCATTCTAAGGGATGCTATACTGGAGTATCTGAAGAGGAATAACCTCATGACCCAGTATCAGCACGGGTTTACTTGGGACCGTTCATGTCAGACTAATTTGATCAGTTTCTATGAAGAGGTAAGTTCCGGACTGGACCAAAGGAACCCAGTAGATGTAGTGTATATGGACTTTTCAAAAGCTTTTGATACGGTGCCACACAAAAGGTTGATACATAAAATGAGAATAATGGGGATAAGGGAAAATATGTGTAAGTGGGTTGAGAGCTGGCTCAGGGATAGGAAACAAAGGGTGGTTATTAATGGAACACACTCGGACTGGGTAGCGGTTAGCAGTGGGGTACCACAGGGGTCAGTATTGGGCCCTCTTCTTTTTAACATATTTATTAATGACCTTGTAGGGGGCATTCAGAGTAGAATTTCAATATTTGCAGATGACACTAAACTCTGCAGGGTTATCAATACAGAGGAGGACAATTTTATATTACAGGATGATTTATGTAAACTAGAAGCTTGGGCTGATAAATGGAAAATGAGCTTTAATGGGGATAAATGTACGGTCATGCACTTGGGTAGAAGTAATAAGATGTATAATTATGTGCTTAATTCTAAAACTCTGGGCAAAACCGTCAATGAAAAAGACCTGGGTGTATGGGTGGATGACAAACTCATATTCAGTGGCCAGTGTCAGGCAGCTGCTACAAAGGCAAATAAAATAATGGGATGCATTAAAAGAGGCATAGATGCTCATGAGGAGAACATAATTTTACCTCTATACAAGTCACTTGTTCGACCACACTTAGAATACTGTGCACAGTTCTGGTCTCCGGTGTATAAGAAAGACATAGCTGAACTGGAGCGGGTGCAGAGAAGAGCGACCAAGGTTATTAGAGGACTGGGGGGTCTGCAATACCAAGATAGGTTATTACACTTGGGGCTATTTAGTTTGGAAAAACGAAGACTAAGGGGTGATCTTATGTTAATGTTTAAATATATGAGGGGACAGTACAAAGACCTTTCTGATGATCTTTTTAATCATAGACCTGAAACAGGGACAAGGGGGCATCCTCTACGTTTGGAGGAAAAAAGGTTTAAGCATAATAACAGACGCAGATTCTTTACTGTAAGAGCAGTGAGACTATGGAACTCTCTGCCGTATGATGTTGTAATGAGTGATTCATTACTTAAATTTAAGAGGGGACTGGATACATTTCTGGAAAAGTATAATGTTACAGGGTATATACACTAGATTCCTTGATAGGGCGTTGATCCAGGGAACTAGTCTGATTACCGTATGTGGAGTCGGGAAGGAATTTTTTTCCCCAATGTGGAGCTTACTCTTTGCCACATGGGTTTTTTTTTGCCTTCCTCTGGATCAACATGTTAGGGCAAGTTAGGTTAGGCTATGGGTTGAACTAGATGGACTTAAAGTCTTCCTTCAACCTTAATAACTATGTAACTATGTAACTATAATGACAGATGACAGTAACAGTTCCTGCCATACCCCGATGATGTGAAAATGAGCCGCTACAAAGAATAGAACGTCAGTTTCTCACTGTATCAGCTCTTCCGGTAAGCCTGCCAGAGATGCTAAAAATGCTACTAAACTGCCGACTTCCACTAAATCTATAAGGTAAATGGCACTTATTCAGCTGACGGGTTATCTTTACTAGACCAAATACACGCTGCATTTTACCTCCATCAAGACTCCTGGACATACGTTTGCTGGCTGTACGTTCAAAGGAAGGAGCCGGTCTGTCTATCCTTGTGCTCGCTTCTCGCGTCTGTGCCTGTGTGCGACCACTGTACCGAAACTTCGATCCCAGAGTCAAGAACCTGGCTTTAGGAGGCTGCTCAGTAGAGGAGAGCCTGTGGGAATGTCAAGATAAAACAATATGAGCACTATCAAAGGTCTTCACTCCAAAGCAATATAATTCAACTTCTCTAATTAGAAGAAACATCATTGTTGTCTCGAGCCCCAGTATAATGAGACTTTGGGGAAAAATAAACCTCAGCAATCAGACCTAGGCAAAGGCACTAACAGCTAAGCAGGGATGATCGAGCTGAGCAGAAATATCACAAAGTGCCTTGTAATAAAGGCAGAATTACTACTACTACCAATGTTTATCTATGGCAATTGCATATTCATGTGTTTGCTTTTCTGTATGTATTTGCAATCTGCTTGCTTAGGTCAATCAGGGGGTGTGAGAAACCTAAAGGGGGTGCTGGTTGAATATTTTGATCCATAGGTTCCCCATTTGTAAAAATAACAGAATCAGATGTACTTAACCAATGCTATTCCAGCACCATCTCTCTGACGCTTCCCCCAGTCATTGTTGATAGGGATGCAGCAGTGATGTCCCACCATGTCCCACCACAGGCTCTTGGAGGCTTCCCCCAGTCATTGATGCGGCTGCAGCAGTGATGTCACAC
Organism: Ranitomeya imitator; assembly: GCF_032444005.1. Lineage (NCBI taxonomy): Eukaryota > Metazoa > Chordata > Amphibia > Anura > Dendrobatidae > Ranitomeya > Ranitomeya imitator. The sequence continues at coordinate 245,657,556 of NC_091286.1, read as the reverse complement.
CATGTCCCAGCACTGGCTCTCAGAGGCCCCCAGTCATTGTTGATAGGGATGCAGCAGTGATGTCACACCATGTCCCAGCACCGGCTCTCAGAGGCTTCCCCTAGTCATTGTTGATACGGATGCAGCAGTGATGTCACAACATGTCCCAGCACCGGCTCTTCAAGGCTTCCCCCAGTCATTGTTGATACGGATGCAGCAGTGATGTCACACCATGTCCCAGCACTGGCTCTTCGAGGCTTCCCCAGTCATTGTTGATGCGGCTGCAGCAGTGATGTCACACCATGTCCCAGCACCGGCTCTCTGAGGCTTCCCCCAGTCATTGTTGATACGGATGCAGCAGTGATTTTACACCATGTCCCAGCACCGGCTCTCTGAGGTTTCCCCCAGTCATTGTTGGTGTGACTTCAGCAGTGATGTCACACCATGTCCCAGCACCGGCTCTCTGAGGTTTCCCCAGTCATTGTTGGTGTGACTTCAGCAGTGATGTCACACCATGTCCCAGCACCGGCTCTCTGAGGTTTCCCCAGTCATTGTTGGTGTGACTTCAGCAGTGATGTCACACCATGTCCCAGCACCGGCTCTCTGAGGTTTCCCCAGTCATTGTTGGTGTGACTTCAGCAGTGATGTCACACCATGTCCCAGCACCGGCTCTCTGAGGTTTCCCCAGTCATTGTTGGTGTGACTTCAGCAGTGATGTCACACCATGTCCCAGCACCGGCTCTCTGAGGTTTCCCCAGTCATTGTTGGTGTGACTTCAGCAGTGATGTCACACCATGTCCCAGCACCGGCTCTCTGAGGTTTCCCCCAGTCATTGTTGGTGTGACTTCAGCAGTGATGTCACACCATGTCCCAGCACCGGCTCTTGGAGGCTTCCCCCAGTCATTGATGCGGCTGCAGCAGTGATGTCACACCATGTCCCAGCACCGGCTCTTCGAGGCTTCCACCAGCCATTGTTGATACGGATGCAGACATGATTTCACACCATGTCCCAGCACTGGCTCTCTGAGGCTTCCCCCCTCAGTCAATGTTGGAGTGACTGCAGCAGTGATGTCACACTATGTCCCAGCATCGGCTCTCTGAGGCTTCCCCCAGTCATTGATGGTATGACTTCAGCAGTGATGTAACACCATGTCCCAGCACCGGCTCTCTGAGGTTTCCCCCAGTCATTGTTGGTGTGACTTCAGCAGTGATGTCACACCATGTCCCAGCACCGGCTCTCTGAGGTTTCCCCCAGTCATTGTTGGTGTGACTTCAGCAGTGATGTCACACCATGTCACAGCACCGACTCTCTGAGGTTTCCCCAGTCATTGTGGATATGGCTACAGTGATGTCACACCATCATCATGTGACTGCTGCAGCCAATGAGTGGATGAAGACACCAGCACATGGTAACATGAAGAAACAGCCGCAGCCATATATACACAAAAGCTGATGACTGTAACGGAGAATTAGGTGGTTAGTACATCTAACTGTTTTCACATACTGGGACCATAGAGATAAAAATATTACGTCTGACAACTCCTTTGACGCGGCCATCTTTGTAGTACACCAAAGCTCAGGGAGAGCTGATAAAGTCCAACTTTATAAAGACGTATTATTCCTTTAAATTCCAAAAATAGGTCTATGTTTAGATTTGGAACTAGCTGTAAATGAGCGCATTGGTTATTGTTATTATTGCCTGTTAAAGGACATTTAAGACATTTCCAAACATTTGCTTCGGAAAAGAGAAAAAAAGAACACACCACTGCTTCACCCATCTAACTAACTTCTAAGAAGTCATACACCACTTGAGCGCTATTGTGCTCGACACCAATTGTTACTGATGAGAAAAGTGAAAGTATGCAACAATTTGCTCTTTTTAAAGTCAGTATCTGCTTAACAGACCTGGAATCATATGGGGCTCAAATCTAAAATACAGGAGTCAGTGGTAGGGAATGTCTTTTACTCTTTAAAAATAGCAGTGTATACCAACACAATCTACCACATTATAAAGGGCATGGTTCAGTGTAAAGAGAATCACTTAGGCTACGTTCACACTAGCGTTGCGCCGCCCTGCGTCGGCGACGCAACGCACGAAAAAACGCGTGCGTCGTTTTTTGACCAAAATCGGACGCACAGAAAATGCAACTTGTTGCATTTTCTTGCGTCCGACGCTAGCGTCGGAAACGACGCAAGTGTCGAAAAACGCCACCCTAAAAACGCACGCGTCCCCCATGTTAAACATAGGGGCGCGTCGCCGCTGCGTCGCCGGCGCAACAGCGACGCACATTGGCGGAACGCCAATGTGAACGTAGCCTTAGAGGGGTTTTCCATCTATCACTTAGAGGGGTTTTCCATCTACAAAGTATTATCGATTTTGTTTTTAAATGTGTTTCATAACTTTAAGGCTATGTGCACACTTTACGGATTCCACTGCGGATTTTTCCGCAGCGGAATTCCAAAATCCGCAGTGAAAACCCGTCGCAGTTTTTACTGCGGATTCTTATGCGGATTTTCATTTGCATTTTCCTATTGGAGCAGGTGAAAATCCGCAGAAAAGAAGGGACATGCTGCGGAATGTAATCCGCAGCGTTTCCGCAGCATGGGCACAGCGTTTTTTGTTTCCCATAGGTTTACATTGTACTGTAAACTCATGGGAAACTGCTGCGGATCCGCAGCAAAATCCGCAGAGTGTGCACATAGCCTCACTGTCCTGAGACTCCTACCGATTGCTCAAAATACTTTTCAACAGTTCTCCATTTTGGAGGCACTCAGTTTCTGCATTGGCTCAACACTAAGTCTATGAGTCAAGACACCACATGTCTGAGAGAACGCTTCTGTATAGTATTTTGAGCAGTTGTTGGGGGGTCTCAGAACCTGGAGCACCACTGACCTGTTTGACATTTAAAGTTCTACAACATATTAACACTTTGCTACCATTTTTTCTCCTAAGGCTTTAACTGTAAAAATTACCCCACGACTCTCCACTGCTGCTCTCTGCAAATGTTGACATGGTTGAAGTCGTGACATCAGAGCTACAGAATGTGACCACTGCAACCAATCACAGGGCTCAGTGATCATGTTGAATAGGCTATGTTTCATATATAGTACTATAGAAAAGAGATGAAGGAGGCAAAATGTACTTCTTGCTCAAATTAGGCCATCTGTACCCAGGCGTTATTAATAATAGAATACAACAGAAACAAAAAAGTGACAACAGAGGTAACAGATGGCAATCGGGATACCCACAACGCTTAAAGATGCCACCCGCTTGTAAACAGAGTATCAGGAGGTCTTTGACTACACAATGTTTATAGTCCAACAGGCTTCTGCACAGTCTGCCATATACGCTATTATCTATGAAATATATGACATTGGCAGCAATACACGCTTTGGCTGCTTCATGGAATAAAAAACGAACATGGAAGCATTTAGGCTGGGTTCACATGTTGTGGTAGTCGGGTGCGTGAGCAAAAACTGAGCAGCACACTACTGTGATACATTCCCCTTAAGACACAACCAATTCTACTAGTTACGACTCCCGACTGATGCTGAACTGTCATCAGTGGCATCAGATGCAATGCTGTGCTCAGTAAGTCTGATATGGATTCCAACAACCCCAAAATGGTTATGGCAGTGCTGGGCACAACCATGTCTTTCAGAAATCTAGCCAGCTTAAAAGGTAGCCTGCTCTTGAAAATACCTGTAAAATGTATGATGCTCCACGCAAACCTTCCACAATCTCTTGGCAGCACGATGGTTAGGCAACTTGAACCCAATGGTGCTCTCAAATTGTTCCAGCTGGAAAATAAACATGTAAACTTGAAAATTCAGGAGCACTTAACACATACAATAAAGAGTGTTCATAATAGTACCTGAAAAGCAGATCAGCAGGGTCTCGTAGTAGGCCAAAAGCAACAGGCAAACATATTGGCCCGATAGACAACGAACAGATCTGCAGGGTACCTGCTTCATTCATAGTCTACCTAACTCCATGACTGGGTGCTGTACTGATCAATGAGGCCCCAGCAATCATCATGGATCAATGACTAAAATCACCAATGTGCCTGCAGGTACAACATTACTCCTTCCAAACTATAGCCACGCTTGCTAAAGATACCCCCTTAAGGCAGTCTGCTTCATAAAACCTCCTGAAAAACCCTCAAAAGAATGAACGTATTCATTTCCATGTAAACACAAGTTGCTGTTCAAATGTTCAGGCTTTGGAGCATCTCCTCATTTTCCACTGGAAACGCGCTAAGCACAACGTACAAATACTTGATTATTAGGATTAGTTAAGAAAGGGGATCACCAAAAAAGCTAATATCATTAAAACTAATAAAAATAAACGTTAAAAAAAGTACCCTAATACCTTAAAAATTAAGTACTTTATATAAAAAGGAACAATGGGCAGGCTCCAAAGATTGCTTGAAAGATACCTGAGCATCTTGTATTCTCAGTATTTTTGCTGAAAAAAAATGAAAACACGCTAACACCTTTTTCATTGTTTGATGGAATAAAATTAAAAAACCTGAAACAAACTGAAAAAACCCTAATTTAAAAAAAAAAAAAAAAAAAAAAAGGCACAAAAGGGCTCAGGAAATGACCAAAAACGTTATAGAATGGAAAAATAAAAAAAAGCAATTCCTGAAGAATGTTCAGCTTTTACAACAGGCGATTGTGGCTGCTTGAAAACATTTAGGCTAAGTGCACACGTTCAGGATTTCTCGCAGAAAATTACTGAGAAAACCGGACATTTTCTGCAAGAAATCCGCAAGAAAACCGCATGCGTTTTTGCTGCGGTTTTGCCGCTTTTTTTCCGGACACTTCCCAATGCATTTAGTAGTGCGAAGTCCGCAAAAAAACCGCAAAATTAATGAACATGCTGCGGTTTTTACCGCGATGCAGTTTTTTCGCGGAAAAAAACGCAACATGTGCACAAAACATGCGGAATTCATTCTAAATGATGGGATGCTTATTGTATGCAGTTTTTTTGCGGTTTTATAGCGTTTTTATCGGGGAAAAACCACGAAAAAAACGCGAAAAAACTGCAATGTGTGCACACAGCCTTACAGAGGACTATTATCCAGTTACAGCAAGTTAAACGGACCACATCATGGATGGCATAGTGGCTGCAGAGCGGAATAAAATGTATTGTATTACATTTGTTGCGGAGATAATTTGTAAAGTGTAGATTTTAACATATACCAAGTCCGAGAAGGAGGCGTTACCAGAGATTCGTCTCTGGGCACGTGTACCTTTATCCATATGTATTGGTGAAAACAATCATCAGAAGGCGGCGTCATGCATGGGGACGTAAAAAAAGGCCCTAAAGAAGCTTAGAGATGACGTGTATTGTGCAAGACGTGTCGTAAACACCTCCAGCCGCGAGGGGAAGGGGGAGATGAGAAATGAACACACGTGTTGTTCCGCTCAGGCAGCAGTTTATCATGCTGAAACTAATGAACTGTCCTCTAAGGATACCACTGCAGCTAAACAATGCACAACATGTTGCCGGCTAGGTTAGCTTTGATGCGACAACCCAAACATCTTGGAGCAACTTGCATTACACAAAAGCTATGAAAAGTTGGTGTTTATTTTCCACCCAAACCAGGTAAATGTGCACAAACCCTTCTCGTGTACCGCACACAAACACACACAAACACACACACGCAGACATACACACGTGTTCTTCACAGCGTGGCTCTGCTCCAACAAAAAGAGAAGTGTGAATGTATTTACTTCTATGGCAACATCGTCATTTAACAGCTAGAGGTGGAAGAAAATGGATCAGGAAAATAAGAAAGGCTGGCATACAAATTAGCTGCTTGTTGGTGGAATCTTTGGAAGGAGTTTAATTGATTTTCCATATAAATTAGAAATAAAATGACACTCCTTTGTTCTAGGGAGTGTGTAGGAATGTTCTTTGTATTTAGTGATGCTAATAAATATTCTAAACACTTGTTTTCTTCAGATATTTACTAAAATCTTGGGCTGAATTAAAGAGGACGTGTCACTGGGTCAAAAGTGGCCAATTCTTTTATTCTGCTGCTTGCCCTGACTACGTTTTTTGTTGCTTTTTTTTTTTTTTTTTTTTAATATATATATATATATATATATATATATATATATATATATATATATATATATATATATATATATATATATACACACACACACACACACACAAGCCATACAGTTACATAGATCTGGGCCTTCTTAGGCTACGTTCACATTTGCGTTGTGCGGTGCTGCGTCGGTGACGCAACGCAAACAAGAACGCATGCAACACGCATCATTTTGTGACGCATGCGTCCTTTTTTGCCATGATTTTGGACGCAAAAAAAATGCAACTTGCTGCATCCTCTGCGCCCTGACGCTTGCGCCAAAAAAGACGCATGTGTCACAAAACGCAAGACAACGCATGTCCATGCGCCCCCATGTTAAATATAGGGGCGCATGACGCATGCGTCGCCGCGGCTGCGCCCGACGCAGCCCCGCAAAATGCTAATGTGAACGTAGCCTTATTTAGTGCGAATTTTCATGGTTTCAACCAAGTGGGTGTGGCTGCAGAACTCTCTGTGAGTGTGTTTTAAGATCATAAAAATTAGCACCAAGTAAAAAGGCCCATATGTCTGTAACCATATGGTGATTGAAAGAAAAAAACAAAACAACCAAAGAACCCTGGATTATTCATGAGAGCAGCAACAGGAATAAAATAAGAGCTGTCCACTTTTGTTTTGGTGACAACTCAGAGGAGTTGCATATCACAAGGTGATCTTTAGAACTCTTTAGTGCTTGAAAACTGCCTCTACAGATAACCAGCAGGTTGTATGAAAAGACAACCAATATAGGATAGCATAATACAATCCTAAAAAAAAAAAAACAAATAGAGGGAACACTAAAATCCCACATCTATATATCATTAAATGAAATATTCCAGTTGTAAATCTTAATTCATTACATAGTGGAATGTGTTGAGAACAATAAAACCTAAAAATGATCAAGGTAAATCACAACTAACATCCCACGGAGGTCTGGAGTTGGAATGAGGCTCAAAATCAAAATGGAAAGTCAAATTACAGGCTGATTCAACTTCAGTGGAAATGCCTCAAGACAAGGAAATGATACTCAGTAGTGTGTGTGGCCTCCAAGTGCCTGTATAACCTCCCTACAACGCCTAGCCATGCTCCTGATGAGGTGGTGGATGTTCTGCTGAGGGATTAAAGCATCAGTCAAACTCCTCCTGGACAGTCTGTGGTGCAACGTGCCGTTGGAGGATGAAATGAGGCACAATGTCCCAGATGTGCTTGATTGGATTCATGTCTGGCGAACAGGCAGACCAGTACATAGCATCAATGCTTTCATGACACAGGAAGTACTGACACTTCAGGCACAAGAGGCCTAGCATTGTCATGCATTAAAAGGATCCCAGGGACCACTGCACCTGCATATGGACTCACAATGGGTCTGATGATCTCATCCCGGTACCTAATGGCAGTAAGGGTACCTTAGGCCAGAACATGGATAGCTGTGCAGCCCTCCAAAGAAATGCCACCCCACACTATTACTGACCTACTGTCAAACCGGGCATGCTGGAGGACGTTACAGACAGCAGAACGTTCTCCACGGCGTCTCCAGACTGGCACATGTACTCATTACATACCTGCTCTCATCTATGAAGAGCACACGGCATCAATGTTGAATCTGCCAATCTTGGTGTTATCTGGCAAATACCAATTACCCTGCAGGGTGTTGGGCTGCCCAACACCCATTTGTAGATATCGGCCTTCATATCACCCCTCATGGAGTCTGTTTCTGACAGTTTGAGCAGACACATGGATGTTGGTGGCCTGCTGGAGGTCATTTTGCAGGGCTCTGGCATTGCTTCTCCTGTTCCTCCTTTCACTTGCTGCTGGGTTGTTGTCCTTCTATAGCTCCATCTACGTCTCCTGCTATCTGCTCCATGCTCAGGACACTGCTGACACACAGCTACCCTTCTTGCTACAGCTTGCATTGATATGCCCTCCTGGATTAACTGCACTACCTGAGCAACTTCTGTGGGTTGTAGACACCACCTCATGCTACTGTAAAATATCTCGAAGGGTGAAAGCAATGACTAAATGCAAAAGTGACCAAAACAACAGCCAAAAGGATTAGAACAGTGAAATGGCCTGTGGTCACCACCTGCAAAACTACTACATTATAGGGGTTGTCTTTTTAATTGCCTATAATTTCTACCTGTTTTCTGTTCAACATGAACAACAGCAGGAGACATTGAGTCACAATCTGTGTTGCTTTTTAACTGGACAGGTTGATTTCACAGAAGTGTGACTGATTTGGAATTACATTGTGTTTAAATGTTCCCTTTATTTTTGAGCAGTGTACATCGATTAAGGTGCTTTAACACAGCGTTTTTGCCCAAGTTCTTTGGTGTAGGCAAGGATTATGTCTGAACCCCGTGCAAAATGGGATTCGGGCATTTACGCCATAGCCTAGAGTGAGGCTGAAAGTCATTGTGTACTCTGACGTGCATCATTTTCGAGCATATGTGCCTAATGGAGGTGAACACTCAGAAGTTTTAAACTGCATCTGGGTGTCAGCCTCCAGGTGTATATGCCCGAAAAATACGCACGACAGAGCACACGCCCATTCTGTCAGCACCATTATAGTCTATGGCCACATCAGCACAAATGCCCGAATCCCGTTTTGAGGTGGTGGGCTGAACGTTAAGCCCTGAAGGGACCAACAAGAAAGTGCAGTGTGAAGGTTCACTTAACTGAAGGACCTATAAAACTAAACATTTATTTTCCAAGATGCTGAAACTTTCACATATCGGTGAATATCACCATTCTAAAGGTTCATCGACTTGATGTAGAGGCCCAGCAAATGCAATGGTGACACCAATGGGAGACTCCTCAACATACAAGTTCTGGACACCCCCTTATATTTATGCAGAGGCATCACCATTTGACGATTCACTGACAACCTGTAAATGTGAGTGCACCGCACTGATTTATTATTCTACATCACCATAAAGAGCATCCATGTTTGGAGAAAAGTAACAAATCAGAATTCTAAACTAATAACTATAAGCCTACAAGACACATTGCACTAACGTGGTCATTTTTACTAAAGTCAGCCAAGCCCACCTATTTCTAATGATTTATGGAGGCAGAGCAAGAACAGGATTTCAACATTCCTTTGCTTTAATAAGAGAAGCAGTTTCTTCTCTCCTTTCGCACTGAAATAAAAAATCCTGCTCAGCTCAAGAGCTAGTTGTCAGATTATATAGTCAGACTCCAAAATATGGGACAACGCAACTTACCTCACCAGGTCTCACTTTAATGAAAAAATTGCTGCGCTTGTAGGAAATTTTCAGAATCTTGGGCCAAGCAAAACGATTAATTCGTAGTCTATCTTTATAAATGAGTAGTCCATTTGCACAAACACCAAGCATTATATCCACACCTTCAGAGTCCTGTAGGGAACAAGAAACCTTTTATGGTCTACAAAACATGCAAATATGCAGTGTGACCTATAATTTGTAGCTCATGGGAATCATGGGAACAATTAGCACCAGTCGCAAATTTCCACATTGAAGCCTTCAGAGAGAAAATTTCTGGAGCTTTACAAGCTTACTTTATGAAGTAAGGGTGATCTAAAAGGAGTATATATTATCTAACCAGTTACTCCTCAAAGGAATCCGATGTCCCTTGTGTGACAGCGCAGATGTGAAGAAGGCCTTAACGGGATTGCTTTTCTACACTCTACTCAAACACAAGTCCAAAAAATACAATACCTTGGCATGATGCAGATCCACACCATACATTGATAACTTCTTCGCATTTTCTAAGAAAACAGCATCTGCTTGTGCTGGGGTAAGCCCTCTAAAAATTGGAAAATAAGTTTTCATTTGCAGAATATAGTACCAAGTAGAAACACTCACATTCATTTGTATCTTTCTTTGTTAACCCTAGATTTAAAACTGCTGCAAAACAAGTTTGATCCGACCCAGTGGCTGCCAGTTCTAATCTGATGGCACTGCGGGACAGCTACCAATTTAGAAGTGAAGGAAGCAGGATAGGTCTTTAATCTGCTATGCCAAGTTTCCTTGGCCGGCCACTGTGTCTACCGTTCTCAGCATTGCAAATTTCTTGGTGTTTGCAATACTGAGAAATATAGGTAAGTACTTATCCATCATGTAATACCATCTTTAGTGTAAAGAAGAACAAGGCGTCCTGGAAGTGATGATATGGCCCCAACGGAGAACTGATCTCAACATCGTAGTGTCTGTCTGAAGAAAAGACACAAGGATTTGCACAAGCCCACATTTACAGAAGATCTGTGGTTACTTCTCCAAGATGTTTGGAACAACCTCACTGCCGAGTTCCTTCAAAAACTGTGTGCACGTGTACCTAGAAGAACTAATGTTTTGATGTTGTTTTGAAGTCAAAGGCCAGTCACACCAAATATTGATTTAAATTTCTCTTTTTTTAATCTCTTTGCATTTTGTTAAAAGATAACACTAGACTATTAAAACTTCTATTATATTTAAAGCATTCTTACTTTTTGTAGCAATTTTTCCACATTTGCATGAAACTTCTGCACAGTGCTGTATCACTATAGTATTACATTGTGGCCATTTAAATAAATGGTCATATTTGAGGCCCATTATGACATCCATGTGCAATGCGGGTTTATTGACTATCACTAACGAGGCACCATCAGCTTTGTTACTGATGCACACTGCAAACATTTACATCCCCAACATTTTGTAGGTCAGAATGATCAGCTCCAGATATAAAATGTAAGTATAATTTTGGCACAACCCTTTTTGTTACTAAACACTACCATCACTAGAAGCCTTGGTAACCTGGTTATAGGCTTTCCTTTTATACCATACCAAAGCATATGTAAAGAGCATGGTTACTACAATAGGGATAGGGCAGTAAGCCATTACCAAAACCCAACGACATGGCTTATCTCTTGTGGGGACAAAAGACTGGGCCGACAGAACGCCAATCTTAGCTATCACCTGGTCGCCCAACATGTGTCTTTAGGAAAAAATTTGAAGCCCCAACACATGCAAGATTCCAAGAACCTTTAGAGGACATTTGTTTTAGTCGCCTCAATCTGGAACATCACATTTAGGCCACGTTCAGTAACTGGCCAGTATTTGACATCAGTATTTGCAAGCCAAAACCAGGAGTGGAAAAGTATAATAGAAACACGTCACTACTTCTAGATTTC